>NW_028247206.1:0-641764 GCF_964263255.1 Lissotriton vulgaris | reverse complement strand
AAATACCGACTAAACAGAGCAAATCTTTCTTATTTTCCGCTCTAGAAAGCTCTCCCCGAATCTCCACACAGTCGACGAAGCAAGACTTTCTCTGCTCGCCTCCCTGGAGCCAGCGCCTCAACTTCCGCTTCCGTCCCTTACAGAGGAGGCTCACTCTATGGTTCAGGAAATAGAGAAAGGACCAAGACACAGTATTAAGTGTGTGTGTGTAGTCATCAAGCACTGGCAATGACAACCGATCTCCTAACTTGCAAAGATGGGCGAGCCTACAAATTAATAGCATGTCTGGAGTTGGCGCAGGCTGTAAAAACCAGTGCACAAGCAATATTTGGTACGTGAGGATGCAACAAATATCATGTTACAATAAAATAAATGTGTCTTTAAACTTTTGAGTAAGTGTATTTCTTTCTTATGTTTTATAAATTGCTATCTTTTCAAAGTGAACGTTTTAAATAGTAAACTAAGAAACAATTCTGGCCCGCTCTGATAACATTTCTGAACTAAGAGACATGCTCAGTGAGAGGTCTTGCATATCACTGTATTTGCAGTTGTTTATATAGCGCGAATAATCTATTGGAGCGCTTTGTACGAGCAAAAGGACATTCATACCGAACCTCCTGATTCAGGCGGGAGACTATCGACTTTGAGCCTAAACTCCCGCCTCCTGATTAATGACTGTAATAATCCGACTTTGAGAATCTGCTGGTGCCCGACAAGGCAACTCAGAAAGTATGCCTAATCTGCAATTCGTTGTCAGCCTGGCATCCTAAACCTGCCAATTATTATGCGTAGCTTCAAATGTGGGGGGTGGAGTGGCTAACAAGCACGAGCTGAGGAAAGGTATTCATGATTCAGTGCCAGTCAATGTGCTGCCTGCACCTCAGTTTGACGGGAATGCAGTGACAGGCAGTGAGTGGCCCGGTGCTTTGAAGTGTGCAGCGAGTAATCTGCTGCTCCAACCTACCAACTCCTTGCAGCACTCTAATGCACCATGGCAATCAAACACTTGTGTCCCTCTGAGCCACAGCGCTCTCTGTGATCTTGCCACAGATAGAGTGAGGTAGATAGATAGATAGATAGATAGATAGATAGATAGATAGATAGATAGATAGATAGATAGATAGATAGATAGATAGATAGATAGATAGATAGATAGATAGATAGATAGATAGATAGATAGATAGATAGATAGATAGATAGATAGATAGATAGATAGATAGATAGAGTGAGGGCGATAGATAGAGTGAGGGGGATGGACAGATAGAGTGAGGGCGATAGATAGATAGAGTGAGGGCGATAGACGGATAGAGTGAGGGCGATAGATAGATAGATAGATAGATAGATAGATAGATAGATAGATAGATAGATAGAGTGAGTGTGATAGATAGATAGATAGATAGATAGATAGATAGATAGATAGATAGATAGATAGATAGATAGATAGATAGATAGATAGATAGATAGATAGATAGATAGATAGATAGATAGATAGAGTGAGGGCGATAGATAGAGTGAGGGCGATAAATAGAGTGAGGGCGATAAATAGAGTGAGGGAGATAGATAGATAGATAGATAGATAGATAGATAGATAGATAGATAGATAGATAGATAGATAGATAGATAGATAGATAGATAGATAGATAGATAGATAGATAGATAGATAGATAGATAGATAGATAGATAGATAGAGTGAGGGCGACAGATAGATAGACAGATAGATAGAGTGAGGGCGATAGATAGATAGAGTGAGGGCGATAGACAGATAGAGTGAGGGAGATAGATAGATAGATGGATAGAGTGAGGGCGATAGACGGATAGAGTGAGGGCGATAGATAGATAGATAGATAGATAGATAGATAGATAGATAGATAGATAGATAGATAGATAGATAGATAGATAGATAGATAGATAGATAGATAGATAGATAGATAGATAGATAGATAGAGTGAGGGCGATAGATAGAGTGAGGGCGATAAATAGAATGAGGGCGATAGATAGATAGAGTGAGGGCGATAGATAGATAGAGTGAGGGCACGTTACTCTCCTCACTCGGCCTCAGACTAGTACAACTCGGCTTCCGCTTCCGTTCCAACCAATGTTAAATGGCTGCGGCATGGTTGCCTGGATCCTACTAAAAGTAGCCTAAATGTGGCCCATTGTTCTACACCGAGGTAGGAAGGTCTGGGCACTTGATATAGCCAGACCTCCTAAATTGAACAGCCTACCTCCACATCAGAACCAGTGTGCAAAGGCTCTGGACAATTATGTTAAAATGTCAAAACAAAGTTATTAAATCAGTCCAATATTTTCTATTGTTTATTCATCTGCAAATAGGTAAATCTCTCCCTAAAATGTCAATCAAGTATATCATGAAAAAACAAATATATAGAATAATGCAAACAGTGTTAAAACACGCCTCGGTGCCTTACATATCAGGAACAAAGAAAACACAAAGCAAGAAGTTGGATAACGTCTGTAATGCACCTTTCAACAAGCACTGAAAATGCAATTGGTCGTGCATTTGTTGATGTTAGAGCTCTTTGCATTATAAATGGCAATACCTTTTATCTAAGTGTTCTGGAATGAGGAGTAAAGCAGAGTGGCATTGATTGGAGAGGAGTCAAGCAGAGTAGTGTGGAGTAAAGCAGAGTGGTGAGTGGAGTAATGCGGAGTGAAGTAAAGCAGAGTGGTGTTGAGTGGAGTGGTGTGGTGTGGAGAAAAGTGGAGTGGAGTGAAGCTGAGTGGAGTGGAGTAAAACAGAGTGGCGTGGAGTGGAGTAAAAGAGAGTGGAGTAAAGCACAGTAGAGCGGAGTAAAGCAGAGTGACGTTCATTGAAGTGGAGTAAAGCACAGCGGCGTTGAATGAGGCAGAATGGCGTTGAGTGGAGTAAAGCAGAGAGTAGTAAAGCATAGTGGCATGGAGTGGTGTGGAGTAAAGCTGTATGAAGTGAGGTAAAGCGGAGTGGAGTAAAGCAGGGTGGAGTGGAGTTGTGTGGATTAAAGCAGAGTGATCTTGAGTGGAGTAAAGCAGAGTGGAGTGGAGTAAAGCAGAGTGGAGTGGAGTAAAGCAGATTGGCGTTGAGTGGAGTCAAGAAGAGTGGCGTTGAGTAGAGTGGAGTGGAGTAAAACAGAATGTAATTGAGCAGAGTGAGTGGAGTAAAGCATAGTGGTGTTGAGTGAAGTGGAATAAAGCAGAGTGGCTGGAGTAAAGCAGAGCGGTGTTGTGTGGAGTAAAGCAGACTGGAGTGGAGTAAAGAAGAGTGCTGTTAAGTGGAGTAAAGCAGAGTGGCATTGAGTGGAGTACCACACCACAACACTACCCTAAACCCTAAAACACTACCCCCAGCACAACCCTCCCCGATCCCCAGTCCGGTCCCCACACTCAAACACTACCCTGCACGACCCCCCAGCACTACCCTAAATCCTAAAACACTACCCTAGACTACACATACACCACAACACTACCCTAGACCCTAAAACACTACCCCCCAGCATGACCCTCCCCGACCCCAAGTCCGGTGCCCACACTCAAACACTACCCTGCATGACCCCCCAGCACTACCCTAAACCCTAAAACACTACCCTACACAAACACCACAACACTACCCTAAACCCTAAAACACTACCCTACACAAACACCACAACACTACCCTAAACCCTAAAACACTACCCCCAGCACGACCCTCCGCGATCCCCAGTCCGGTACCCCACTCAAACACTACCCTGCCCAACCTCCCCAGCACTACCCTAAACCCTAAAACACTACCCTGAACTACACATACACCACAACACTAGCCTAGACCCTAAAACACTACCCCCAGCATGACCCTCCCCGACCCCAAGTCCGGTCCCCACACTCAAACACTACCCTGCATGACCCCCCCAGCACTACCCTAAAACACTACCCTACACTACACAAACACCATAACCCTACCCAAAACCCTAAAACACTACCCCCAGCATGACCCTCCCCGACCCCCAGTACGGTCCCCACACTCAAACACTACCCTGCGCGACCCCCCAGCACTACCCTAAACCCTAAAACACTACCCTACACTACACAAACACCATAACCCTACCCTAAACCCTTAAACACTAGCCCCAGCATGACCCTCCCCGACCCCCAGTCTGGTCCCCACACTCAAACACTACCCTGCGCGACACCCCAGCACTACCCTAAGCCCTAAAACATTACCCTACACTACACAAACACAATAACACTACCCTAAAACACTACCCCCAGCACGAACCTCCCCGACACCCAGTCCGGTCCCCATACTAAAACACTACCCTGCACGACCCCCCAGCACTACCCTAAACCCTAAAACACTACCCTACACAAACACCACAACACTACCCTAAACCCTAAAACACTACCCTACACAAACACCACAACACTACCCTAAACCCTAAAACACTACCCCCAGCACGACCCTCCACGATCCTCAGTCCGGTACCCACACTCAAACACTACCCTGCCCAACCCCCCAGCACTACCCTAAACCCTAACACAATACCCTAAACTACACATACACCACAACACTACCCTAGACCCTAAAACACTACCCCCAGCATGACCCTCCCCAACCCCAAGTCCGGTCCCCACACACAAACACTACCCTGCATGACCCCCCAGCACTACCCTAAAACACTACCCTACACCACACAAACACCATAACCCTACCCAAAACCCTAAAACACTACCCCCAGCATGACCCTCCCCGACCCCCAGTACGGTCCCCACACTCAAACACTACCCTGCGCGACCCCCCAGCACTACCCTAAACCCTAAAACACTACCCTACACTACACAAACACCATAACCCTACCCTAAACCCTAAAATACTACCCCCAGCATGACCCTCCCCGACCCCCAGTCCGGTCCCCACACTCAAACACTACCCTGCGCGACCCCCCAGCACTACCCTAAGCCCTAAAACATTACTCTACACTACACAAACAACATAACACTACCCTAAAACACTACCCCCAGCACGAACCTCCCCGACACCCAGTCCGGTCCCCATACTAAAACACTACCCTGCACGACCCCCCAGCACTACCCTAAACCCTAAAACACTACCCTACACAAACACCACAACACTACCCTAAACCCTAAAACACTACCCTACACAAACACCACAACACTACCCTAAACCCTAAAACACTACCCCCAGCACGACCCTCCGCGATCCCCAGTCCGGTACCCACACTCAAACACTACCCTGCCTGTGAGAAGTTGGCCTGATATGTAGTGTTTCCAATTCTGGAACCACTTTGTATCAGTCCAAACAATCCCTTATGGTGTCTGGTTGTAAGTCAACCTTGTAGACAAGCTATCCTAGGGGTAGCATGGACTAAGCAGCCTTAAAGGCTTAACTTAAGAGGTCGTGTTAAGCGAGCTGTTTTACCACATACAATCCTGTAATACCAAATGAAAGGACACCACACAAGTATATATTATAAAAATATATGTGTTTATTTCTAAATTAATCCCCAGTACTCTTTATGAGGAAAGGGGCACAAGCGTTAAATCAAAAGCACAGTATAACATACAAAGTTGCACAATTATGGATGAGGGCGGGTGGCCACTCAAACCATATATTAAAAAAGTGGTATAAGAGATACCAATCGAACAGTGGTTAGACCTAGGGCCTAGAGAATCGCTGGGAGCAGTCAGGACTAGCAATGCTGAAGTCGGGATAGGCCCGCGGGATTCGGGTCAGCACGTAAAGTGCGGCTTGCACCAATGTAAAGTCAATGGTGCGTAAAAGTTACACAAAGTTAGTTTAAAGATACTTCCGCTGAGCCTAGAGGAACAAAACTTAAGACACAGACCCTAGATGTGTGTACCAGTGTAGGGACATCAGCGTTGCAATGTTACCTCACCCACAGGAAGTGGGTGCACAGGGTCGAAGTGGCGTCGGGTTTTGACACGCAGGTTCTTGGTGCTTGGAGCTGGAGAAGCTGCAGGCGATGGGAAGCAGAAGTGTCCGGTGTGATCCAAGGGTGGATCGAAGTCGAGATGAATCTGAAAGCAGAGGGGACAGAGTCTGGGTCACTCAGCAGTGACCAGGGTGGAACCAGGACGGAACCAGGCAATGTCGGGCGCAATCAGATGGTTGTTGAGAGGCTTCTCTCCGCTGTCACTTGGGCTCTGGGGCATCTGCGACGTCCAGGAGCAGGTCACGATTTGTCCCACGCAGGCTCTCACCGTCAGCACTGTGGGCTTCAAGATTGCAGCAAACAGCACTTGGCAAAAGCAATCCACGCGGAACAGGGAGATTGCTTCTCACTCAGACCAGGAGGGACAGAGTGGGGGCTCCTTTTCCCAGGAGCTGGTGCAGACCTGGAGCAACCAGGAAAGCAAGTCGTTTTTAAGTTTTCGTTGGCACAGGGGCCACAAGCCAGCTGGCAAGTGACCGGGCCAATGCGTCGAGCCAACACAAGCAGAAGGGCCCCAAGCAGCACTCGTCGAGTGTGGAGGGGGTAGCTTTGGTGCAAGTGTAGCTCAGGGTTGGGGCTTCTCAAACCCCGGTGTACAGCTTCGAGGGTCACTCGTGGGCTGCACGGTCAGCGTCTTGTGGCCTTTTCAAGATGGCGTGCCCCACGCTTCTGGTCGCCTCCACCGGTCTCAGCTCTGCAGGGACTGTGGATCGGGCTGGGCGAAGGCAGGCAAGCTTAATCTCGTTGATCTCTGTCGCTCGAGTTCCGGCGGGAACTGCAACAAAGCAAGGGTCGAGGGCTGGATGGTGCCTGTTTGCACAGGGTGGTCACTCCTTGACCACAAGGGAGATTCTTCAGTCTTCTACGTTGAGTAGGATGTCGAAGGGTCCAGAATTCGTTTCTTATGTTTCTTCAGGATGATCTGAGTTGCATTGGCACTGCTCCCACTCTTATTCCAATCTGAGGGGTGGATCTCCTGCTAGGTCCCTCCCTATGGGTGGGACCAGGAAGGGGGGCGGTTACACCCCCTTTCCTTTGTCCAGGTCACACTGGAGCTGGGGCTGGTGTGCCCCAGAACCGGTTTGACCGGATTAGGCAAGGGGAAGCCTTGTGCTCCCCAGGCACTGTCTGGTTTCTTTCAAACCTCCCTGCTACAATCCACTATCTCCTGTCTGGGGTGGTGTGACACCTCCCTGTGACAGGAAAGCCTTTGTCCATGCCTCCTCTGCTGAGTTTCGGTCAGGAGCAGGAGGTCAGACATGTGTCTGTGGCAGAAGCATCCATTTTGTAGATCTGAGGCTCTTTTAAAAATCAACCGCGTTTTAGCAAAAGTAACATGTCGTCCCCTCTAGAGGGGTGGAATGCTACCCCCGTTGCCAGCCCCTGGTAGGCCTTGGATGCACCTATGCCCTGGGCACCTATAGTGCTCTGTACAGGGGCTGATAAGGTGACCCAAGCCAATCTAGTTATGCACCTAGGGTACATGGAATCCATTTTACAGAGAGAGCAGATAGCCTGGGGCCCTGATTAGCAGGGAACCTGGCCAACTAAGTCGAAAACCAGCTAAACACAAGGCAAAAAATCTGGGGTAACCATAGTCAGGTAGCCACCTTCCTACACTGCCCGACCCCCAGTACTACCCTAAACCCTAAAACACAACCCTAAACTACACAAACACCACAACACTACCCTAAACCCTAAAACAATACCCCAGCACTACCCTCCCCGACCCCTAGTCCGGTCCCCACACTTAAACACTAAACTGCATGACCCCCCAGCACTACCCTAAAACACTACCCTACACTACACAAACACCATAACGCTACCCTAAACCCTAAAACACTACCCCCAGCATGACCCTCCCCGACCCCCAGTCCGGTCTCCACACTCAAACACTACCCTGCGCGACCCCCCAGCACTACCCTAAACCCTAAAACACTACCCTACACTACACAAACACCATAACCCTACCCTAAACCCTAAAACACTACCCCCAGCATGACCCTCCCCGACCCCCAGTCCGGTCCCCACACTCAAACACTACCCTGCGCGACCCCCCAGCACTACCCTAAGCCCTAAAACATTACTCTACACTACACAAACAACATAACACTACCCTTAAACACTACCCCCAGGACGAACCTCCCCGACACCCAGTCCGGTCCCCATACTAAAACACTACCCTGCACGACCCCCCAGTACTACCCTAAACCCTAAAACACTACCCTACACAAACACCACAACACTACCCTAAACCGTAAAACACGACCCCCAGCACGACCCTTCACTGACCCCCAGTCCGGTCCCCACACTCAAACACTACCCTACATGACCCCCCAGCACTACCCTAAAATATTACCCTACACTACACAAACACCACAACACTACCCTAAACCCTAAAACACTACCCACAGCACGACCCTCCCCAGACCTCCAGTCCGGTCCCCACACTCAAACACTACCCTGCACGACTCCCGAGCACTACCCTAAAACCTAAAACACTACCCTACACTACACAAACACCACAACACTGCCCTAAACCCTGAAACACTACCCCCAGCACGCCCTTCCCCCAACCCCCAGTCCAGTCCCTACACTCAATCACTGCCCTGCACGACCCCCCAGCACTACCCTAAACCCTAAAACACTACCCTACAATACACAAACACCACAACACTACGCTAAACCCTAAAACACTACCCTATACTACACAAACACCACAATAGTATAATAAATAAGTCATACAATGAGTATAATAAATAAGTATAATAAATAAGGCACCAATCTACCATTCAGCTTGAATAGAATGTAAATAGTAGTCTGGGTAAAGTCCAATAGTATTCAAATTGTTTGTATTCACTTAAATGTTCTGCATTGTAAATGAAGACTATGCGATTACAAATAAGTATGTGCTTAGTATTTTGTTAGTATTCAAGAAGTACCACTCACAAATCAGTAGTCTTCATGCACTAGCCTTCCCAAAAAGAATACTACTGAATACTAAAATTGGCATAAAATAGTCTTCGAATGCTATAAAAAGACAGGTTAACCACTAAATGTAGTATTCCACTTCGGTAAGGGATGATGGCAATATATTATTTTATTCCTCCATTTATGTATTTTAGATCTGGTGGTTGCCACAAGCGAAGTATGAGTGAATACCAGGCAGAGGTTTTGTTTGGCAGATCATTCGTTTGATGTGTGAAAGATGACATCAGTGACAATTCATTTATCCCCTCCAAGAATTTGCAAATGCGTGCAAAAACAACAAGTAACGAAGAATGCTATAAGCAACTTTTACATTAGGAAAAGTGAGCCCTATTAGATTACCATTGGAGAGACAGGGGGACTAAATCTGAAAGTGCCATGTTAGCTACTCATTATCTTCTCAATAATTGTCACAAACAGAATTTCTCTATGGATTTTTTAGAATTCTCTTCAAATGAAAGCTCTCAAGATGCCCAGCGATCCCAAGGTAAAACGATTTCAAAATGTAATCTTTTAAAACGACCTGAATGGGTTCTTGGCCAAATCAGTTTAAAAGGTCATAAAAAATGAACCTGTCTTGTGGACAGAAGCCTTTTAAATACACTCTATGAAACAAGGCATCACAGCCTGAACCCCTTTCCCCACATACCACATTTCATTAAAAAGTACAGCACCTTAAAGTATTGGATTTTTTTACCTCTCAAATACATTTTTATTGTCATGACTAAATGTAGTAAAAGCAGAACACCCCTAAAGTGGTAAAGTATTTGGATCCTACTAAGCAAAAACAATGCAGTTGCCAACAATTGCAAATAGAGAATCATCGTTTGGATAGGTATAGAGATGAACAGTAGCAGTAACCTCAAAGTGAACACTACATTCAGGTACCAGCGAAGATATTGCTGATCTGTCATGGCCAATTAAAATGGTAACCGAAGTCCTTTACAAATAAACACATTTTCATGAGCATGCCACCAAGAAAAGGTTAGCAAAGCGAAGCAAATAAACATTCTGTTCAAAACAGCACATACATTCTGGCACTTCAAAAGTGCAACTCACAAACAAGGCGTGAAAAAAACATTATAATATATAAGTGAACATTGCAAAAAATGGAGTTCGAAATCGAAACGATTAGAAGGTCTCTATGTTGAAACACCTGCAGCATCACAACTGTCACTAAGTCACAGTCTTGGTGACAAATGTATTCAAATGATGGCCTTCTAAAACACAGGAACCAGGTTCTCCCACCCACACACAAATGCCCCTATGGAGAGGGAGTGCAGGTGGTGAGAACTGGTGAGAAGGAGAGCTACTGCCCAGCCATGTAACTCCAACTGGCATACATATCCATACGAGGCATCAGATGAAGATTATCTTCCTCTGCAGTTGACAGTTCATGTATAGGAACGCATTCCATGACCAACCAGGATTAGGTAGGCCACGTCGTGCCCAATATTACCACTGAAATACGGCTTCTTGGTTAACAAATGAACTGCGTTTGATTGAGAATCACAATGCCTGAACAATTAATTGAATGCAGATGGAATTCATGGTAAATCACATTTTAGTCCCTAAATATTTGAGAACTAAACTAACTGCTATAAAGTTAAGCACACTGTGGGCCTTATTATCAAGAAAGGGCGATACATTATAGCCGCTTTTATCGGCAGGAAACTGCCGCTAAAGCAGTTCCCATAGAAGCCCAGGTTAACGCCAGAACCTGGGCTTGAATGGGAATTCACAAGGGCCTATTATCAAGCCCATTATCGCAACTTTAGCGGCAGTTTCTTGAAGATAAAAGCAGCGATAATGTATCGCCCTTTCTTGATAATATGGCCCTGTGTTTTTTTATTGTAATTATCCATGGAAGGTCAACAGTGGAACTTACCTTAAATTTCTGTTCTGCAGGATCAATATGGACTCCTCATGCCCTCCCCGATTACAAATTGCTACCAAGGACTGAACACAGTGAAGCGCTCTGGGCTTGATTCACAGAGGTAAACTTAGACATTTGTCCTAAACTTAGAATAAACGTCTACATTTATGACTTTGGGAATCCACAAAGGTCCTTTATGAGGTCTGTCTTTATGTCTGCACTCGCGCCAGATCTCCTTCCCGAGAGTGGACATCAGTGGCGCCAGGTCATTTTAGGAGGGAGGGGCGGACGGAACACACGCGCACATGCACCCATACACACTCACAGCCATGCACTCACATATACACACATTGATTCACAACACTCATTCCCAAATATTCATACATGCATGCACGCATGCGCCACAAATTAATTTACAAAAAATCACACACCTGCGGCTCTGCCTCAGAGTTCCCAGGAGGCTTAGGACTGTTGCCTTCCCTCACCCAATGAGCGAAGGCATCAGTCCCGACGTGATCACAGAGTGGGATGGGGTCAGTGAGACTGCAGACCCCACCCCATTCTGTGATTAAGTGTCACTGATTGACATTCGGACCTGGGCAATTCAGGGCTTAAAACGGAAGTACCCAGGTGTGAGGAGTAGGGCGTCAAGCTCCTTTACTGAGCTGAGGAGGTCACACCCACAGGAGCTGGGACATCTTCAGCCCAGCAAAGTTCAGCTAAGGCAGCCAGGGGCCTGTGCTTTTAGCTCATGTCTAGCTCCTGGCTGCCTGATCTGAAAATGAACAGTGTCCGTCAAGCCGGCCTTTTCTTAGCCTGACAGACAATGTTCTTAGGGGGAAAAGGTGAGGGGGCATGGACCCTCACCTCGACTGGACCAGCCACGGCTGGCAAACATAAAGATAATACTCGTAAATGCCCTTTTTGAATTCCCAAAGTCGCAAACTTAGACGTTTGGTCTAAGTTTAGACTAAACTTCTTAGTTTACCTTTGTGAATCAGGTCCTCTGTTTTCCTTATGATTGTCATAAGAAAGGAGGACTCTTCCCAGTAATCATTGTGTCACCCTGCATGTAAGACTTGCAAGAAGTGTCAAGAGTTTTTTTAAGGCGGTCCCAGTTAGGAGTAAAAAACATAATGGGCAGAATGACCTTGTTGGCAATATGGACATTTATTGAATGAAGATGATACGTTTTACAAGAGTTGGAAAGCAAGACACCAAAATTACTCTGAATCACAGGAAAAAGAGTCTAGCATTACCCTTCAGGTCGAAGAATGCCACAGGTAAAATCAGCTGCAGAAAAAGAGAAAAAATCAGGGGAAAAAATGAATTAAATTATAAATAGAGGTTTAGATAGTGTTGTGACATATCCGTCTCAGAGCCAAACTCCTTTCTATATAAGTAGAACAGGAAATTACTTCATAGGAAATGATTTAACACTATCTCAGACAGGGAAGCTTTAGCAGCACAAACAGTCAAAACTACCATTTTGGCTTGGAATAAATAACCCTAACCACACCCAGAGTCACAGTAAAATGGCATTCTTTTTGTATTAATGGTCCAAGATGAGAGATAAAAAGCCAACATTGTGCCCTTGATTTATCTGATGTCTCTAGTACTTTGTAACACATACTCCTTCCTCTTAACTCTCATCCTGACATTACCTGCTCATGGTTCACAGCTGTATCGACTGGACAGCTGAAGCCCCAACCGTGATGACTCCTTTTCCAAGCTCCCGTTTCCGGCATGCTGCAATCTGGGCGCAGCCTGTTCTCTTTATCCCATGCGACTCAGCATTTCTGCCAAGCACACACAGGGTGTTAGAAAATGTCCCTCTCTGAAGGGTCTCCCTAAACGTTTTGCCTTCCTTTTCCTCTTTTTCTGACCTTGTTTTGTTGACCTAAGGACTCTGAGCACGTTACCACTGCTAACTAATGATAAAGTGCATGTGCTCTCTCCTATAAACAAGGTTCCATTGACTTATCCACAATTAGGATGTTTTATTTATCTGTAAGTCCCTAGTAGAGTGCACTACCTGTGTCCAGGGCCTGTAAATTATATTATACTAGTGGGCTTTCAGCACTGATTGTGCCACCTACACTAGCAGCCCTTTAAGCATGTATCATGCTTGAGACTATAGAGCCTGTGTGTGCAGAATTACTGCAATGTGGACTAGGCATTTAAAACCCCTTTCCGAGCCTTAAACTACCCTTATATTAAACATAAATTACGCCTAAGGTAGCCCCTAGGTAGCCCATAGGGCATGCTGCTATATAAGTAAAAAGCAGTGCATATGCTTTTAAGTTTTGCATGTCCTGGTAGTGAAAAACTGCTAAATTTGTGTTTTCACTACTGTGAGGCCTACTCCTCTCAGAAGTTAATATAGGAAATTTCTTATTACAGTTTTATGCTGTAATTCCTGATTGAGAAGAAGTAGGTCTGTCATGTTTATTATCACATGAGTGGTAAGGATAGATCCTCTTTATCGGTAAAGTTGGATTTAACATCACTATTTTAGAAATTACACTTTTAGAAAGTTGGCATTTCTCTGCTATAAAAGCTCTGTGTCCTTGCAGTCTTTCCCCAAAATGTGTTTGGGGTGGGTGACAGCATGCCTTTGAGCATTCCATCTAGACAGCGACACACAAAGAAAGGTTAGGTGTGTCTGAGTGCCCATCTCCATCCTGATTCGTGATCCTGGAACGGATGGGAAAGAGAAGATGACAATTACACCTGAATAGGCAGTGTCCTGTCCCCACACAATGGGTTGATTACCCCCCTGTAGATAGTCTGGAGCCAGGGCAATGAAGGAAAGGACCTCTGTTCACTTCAGAGACCCTTCTTCGAAGTCACCCCCAATTCAAAGGTACAACTGGGTATAAGTGCTGCTCTGCTGCTTTTTGAGCCTGCTGAGGGAGAGCTGGGCTGTACCTTGAGCCCCAAGGGATATCAGTTCACAATGTTTGTCACATGATTTGCACAAAGGTGTGTTTTGGTAACTTAAAAATGGCCGACTTCTGTGGGTCTGGCGAGCGTGAACAAGCCGTAATGGTGAAACGCGTCGTAACTTTTTACCTGCCGAAATAAATGGTTATAAGCGAATGCAGTGTGTCTGGGCGACCTTCTTGATTGAGAAGTGAGTGGAGTGATAATTAAGGTCTGCCAGTGACCTGGCCCAGACCGCTCACGACTATCGCAATGCTCTGACTGGCTTTGGTGGAGCGAATATTTATATATATGTCACTGACCATGTCATGAGTGATGTAATATGTGATGTCATCAGCAGTGCATTACACGCGCAAGTTATAGTGAGTCCAACTAACTATAACGTGGGAATTTCAATGGTTTTATGTCAGTAAAATTTCCAGGTAACTATAACTGGTGTGAAACCTATGGTTTTTTCAGTGAATTTAATAGGTTTTTTAAATGCTAATTCCTAACTATAACTGGTGTGAAACCTATGGCTTTTTCAGTGAATTTCATAGGTTTTTTAAATGCTAATTCCTAACTATATATAGGGCCTCAAACCTATGTAACTGTGCATGAGAGCCAGTGAATGTGTGAGTGGCTGTATGGATCATTGTGAACTTGTATCAGGGATTGTATAAGAGAGTAAATATGTGTTAGTATATGTTTGAATAAGTAAGGTGTGTATAACTGTATAGTTGAGGAAATGGAGGTGAGTGATTCTTTGCATGACTGACTAGGTGTTTGAGTAACTCCATGGATGAGTGACAGTGTGTGAGTGTCTGTATACACTGAGTGTATCTA
The DNA here is from genome assembly GCF_964263255.1 of Lissotriton vulgaris. NCBI lineage: Eukaryota > Metazoa > Chordata > Amphibia > Caudata > Salamandridae > Lissotriton > Lissotriton vulgaris. Next base: position 627,184 of record NW_028247206.1, on the reverse strand, counting down.
AGGTTATATTAGAGTCTGAAGAGGCTCATCGTATTAGCACAAGAATGATGTCATCAGTGATGTGATCAATGATGTCAAATGAGATGTCATCAGTGATGTCATCAGTGATGTCATTTGAGATGTCATCAGTGATGTCATTTGAGATGTCATCAGTGATGTCATTTGAGATGTCATCAGTGATGTCATCAGTAATGTCACTGACCATGTCATGAATGATGTAATATGTGACATCATCAGCAGTGGATTGCGGGTGCGCAAAATATATAGTTAGTGCAACTAACTATATTTGGGAATTTCATTGGTTTTGTATTATTAAAATATTCACCTAACTATATATGGTCTCAAACCTATGGTTTTTTCTGTGAATTTCAATGGTTTTTTAATAGCAAATATCAATAGCTGTAAAATAGATACTTCATTAAAATGAATAATGTATTTTATATTTATTTAATACAACTTTTTTTATGTTTAATTTTTTACTTTTTATTTTTTAATTTTTGCCCCGGTGCGCTCCCGTTACGCGCACCGGGCAGTGCACCGGTAAGCGCTACTCTGTTTAGCGCCCCGCTGCGCGTAACGGTGAGCGCCCCGTCAGCGCAATTGCCGCGAACAAAAACAACATCGTGACGTGCCGCGTAAGCGTGACGTATCGCGTAACCGCGTGATGCGTTCTTTCGCCGCGCTGCGTAAAGGCACCCGGAAGCGCTCCGTGGCGCGACCCGGAGCGCGAAAAGTAAGAGCGCCGGAGCGCGTAACGTAAGCGCGTCGGGACATGTGACCTGAAAATAACACTTTTTATTGGTTCTCAACTTTTTTTTTCTCCAAATGATGAAAGCCCCCTCCTTTTTTCCTCATTCTTACTTTCTTCTTTGAGAGAGCAAGAGCTATTTGTGAGCAGAGAAATGGCTTCAGTAGTAGCTACAGCCGGTGCACCCCCACCACCACCACCACCACCACCACCCAGAAAGGAAGGTCCACCACCCCAGATCCTTCCAGGAGTTGAAGAAGAGGAGGAAGAAGATGATGAGGAGGAACAGCCTAGGAGATTCGTGCGGGAAGAACCTAGGGAAAGGCATGTGAAAGTGCATTTTATATGGGAGTACTTCTCCATCCCTGCTGGGCAAAAAAAAGTGAATGCCCCACATGTCACCTGTTTGATTTGCAACAAAGTCCTCTCCAGGGGCAACCCAAAGAAAAAGTATTCCTTTGGGAATTATACAATGACCTGCCACATGGAGAGATGGCATCCTAACAATTTGGCACAGGCTGAGGTACGGGACATGCTTCAGAAGAACAGAGATCCTCAGGCCAGCACCTCCACAGGTGAAATTTCGGTTGCAGCACCAGAAGGGCGCGAAATGATGCCAAACATACAAATTAAATTTGGTGGATTAAAGATGGTCCGCATTTATTGTGGAAAGACCATCTGCTACGGGCAACTAAGTATTTCCCTCATTAATGATGCTGTAGACAACCACCACTGCAGCAAGAAAAGAAAGCAGTAGCTTTTTTTTTTTATTTTTTGCTCCTGTTGAGCCACTGTTAATTCCCAGTTTTTTGTTTCTTCCCTAAAAAAATATAAAATAGTTCATAAAAAACAAAAAATGTTCAGAAAAATAAAAAAAAATATAAAACAACAAAAATTTTAAAAAAAGTTATTTTCAGAACTACCTTCCAATAATAAAAATGTGCTCTCATTTTTTAAACTTACATACTTTTTTTTCACTTTCGTGCGCTTCCCGGTGCGCGCACCGGTAAGCGCACCGTTCGCTTACCTATATAGGCCTTCTAAGACCCCCTCAGGAAACCTAGGGGGTCAGGGAGTGTCTACCATGCCCCCTTATACCCATTCCCAACGCTGTTACTTTATCACATACACTTTTTTATATTTCTACTTCCAGTCTGATACCATACACTGCCCAAAGATAAAATCACTGCTAAAAAATCCGAACTACCTGTCTAAACCTAAACCCAACAGTGCCCTATCTCTACTGATATATTTTTTTTTAATCCAAATTACAGCACGAAAATGGAAGGAGAGCAAAACATTTCCTTCAAAATTGTTCTGGAGAGCAACAATGAAAAAGTTATTGAACCCAATGGTAACTGAGAATTCATGGATGAATCACGGGACTATGAACTACTTCAATGTGTACAATCAGTAGATTTCCTGATTCAAAATGAGGACATTTCCGACGATCAAATATTAGAAGTTCTGTTAAATTTGGAAAAAGAATCTGAAAAATAAATTTATATTTATTAATTCTAAAATTGTTTCAGACATTATTCTTTTTTTATATGTAATTCTTAAACTAGTACCAATTTGATTATAATGTAAAGTCAGACTTATAGTATACTGTTCAACTTTTTTGTGTTACATAGTAAGTTTGCTCATAGTTACTTCCTTTCTCCCACTATATTATCTCCAATGTGTATTTAACATCTCTTTAGCATCTCCTGCCTCCATGTTGTTTCTGCTTTCCTGACACACTATGGTATGAATTCCATATTCCACAATAACTTCGGTAACAACATGCAAGATATCTACAAAGGAGACGGTGTAATTAAATTTTAGACGCTGCATTGGTACCTACATGTTGGTACTTAAATAAATTTAAAAAAAAACAACAAAAAGAGCAATTAATAAACATACAATTTTAGAAAAGTCTCTCATTCTTTTTTCCCCATGGTACACTCCCCGGAACGCTTCCCGGTGCGCTTACCGGGCGCTCCCCCCGCAAAAATCGAAAAAAAATTAATTTTTTTTTTGCCCCGCGGGGCCCTTTTATTGCCCCCACATCAAACCTAGGGGGTCAGGGGGGGTCTACTCTGCCCCCTTGTGGTCATTTCCCCCTTTGTTTTTGCCACCTCTTGTGTCTCGATCCTACCGAGACACAAGATGGCGGCCGCTCCGGACAGTTTCGAATGTTTACAGACACCCATGAGCCAATCAGCTTTCCGCGCGCAAGTCGCGTGTCGCGCCCGGTGCGCGTACCGGTGCGCGTACCAGGGCGCGCTTACAGATATATATATTTTTTTGAACCTAAATTACTCAAAATCCTCTGGAGCACATATCTTGAGACATAGCAAAGGCACATCGGGCTACCAGTCCCTACAATTTTGCCAAGTTTGGTGGAAATCCATTCAGCCGTACGAGCTAAAAGTGAGGTCGACCGCCCAATGGAAATTAACATGGGGAAAACACGTTTTGGGACCCCCCTTTTATCTCGGCCCCCGCTTGACAAATCCCCCCAAACTTTCAGGGAAGGACCGGGGCGCCGCGAGACCATTTTGAGGAAATTTTCAGGCATATTCGTCAACCGGCGCCAAAGTTATTCCAAATAGAATTTTGAGATTTAACATTGAAAAATATCCTAACTATAACTACCTACTGGCGACCGCCAGTAGGTAATATGTGTATATATATATATATATATAAATTCACTGAAAAAACCATAGGTTTCACACCAGTTATAGTTAGCTGGAAATTTTACTGACATAAAACCATTGAAATTCCCACATTATAGTTCGTTGGACTCACTATAACTTTCGCGCCTGCAATGCACTGCTGATGACGTCACATATTACATCACTCATGACATGGTCAGTGACATCACTCATGACATCACTGATGACACCATCCTTGTGACAGACTGACAGACCTCCTTTCAGTGTAATGTAACCCTTGAAACACATATTCAAAAATAGAAACTAACATTTTCCAAAAAATGGAGATACCTATACCAGTTACAACAACCAATTCAGTAATTCCACCAACTATGTACACATCCACTCATTCAGCAACAGTTCTATATAGTCACTCATACATATACTCACTCATGATATGTAGCGATACACATATACATCCTGTTACACACTGACAGTCATCCAAAAGTTACTCACACGCATACTCACACATGCAAATAAACAATTGAACATCCATTTATTTGCATTTACAGCTATACACACACTAGCACATTACTTCTAAGGAAACTTACACATACTTACTCTCTTAAGCAATCACTTATAGAAACACATACTTATTTAAACAGGAACTCTTACAATCTCTCACTCTCACATATACTCACTTATATACATCAATACTCACATATACTAGAATAAAACATATGCAGTTACTGATAAAGACACTAGTAAGACAGTCATTCACTCACTAACACACACATATACACACTTATCCACCCTTGCAATCCAACACATATGCTTTCTTAAAAACACATACAAACAGTGAGTCAGTCATTAATGCATCTATGTGCTAAGTAATACCCCCACCAAACCATACAGACACTCATACTGATACTAAAAAACATCTAATAACCCATACACACACACACATGTAGCTACTCACCAACCCATGCAGCCACTTATATACAAAGTGAAACACTGATACATATATTTAAATATTTAAACATTACTCGCTAATATATGTATTCACTAAGATACACTTAATAAGCCAGTTAACCAATCAATTTTTTATTTTTAAAAACATCCATTTAGACACTTATTTAAAAATGTATTCTTCCATCGACATTTACAAATACATATATAAAACATATTTATTTTACAGAAAGACACACATTCCCTGGATGGTGTCATCAGTGATGTCATGAGTTATGGCACTGACCATGTCATGAGTGATGTAATATGTGACGTCATCAGCAGTGCATTGCAGGCGCGCAAGTTATAGTGAGTCCAACTAACTATAACGTAGGAATTTCAATGGTTTTATTTCAGTAAAATTTCCAGCTAACTATAACTGGTGTGAAACCTATGGTTTTTTCAGTGAATTTAATAGGTTTTTTAAATGCAAATTCCTAACTATAACTGGTGTGAAACCTATGTTTTTTTCAGTGAATTTCATAGGTATTTTAAATGCTAATTCCTAACTATATATATAGGGCCTCAAACCTATGTTTTTTTCAGTGAATTTCAAAGGTTTTTTAATAGCAAATTTCTATAGCTATGAAATGTAATATTTTTTATAATGAATCCTATATTGTATATTTATGTAATACTTTATTTTTATGTATATTCATGTTTTTTTTTTTTTGCCCTGGAGCGCTCCCGGTGCACGTACCGGTGAGCGCACCAGTAAGCGCAGTCTTGCTGCGCGCCCCGTGCGTGTACCGGTGAGCGTCCCGTTAGCGCTATTGCCGCGAACAAAAACATCATCGTGACGTATCGCGTAGCCGCGTCCGCGTGATACGCACGGCGTAAGCGCAACCGGAAGCACTCGAGCGCATACGATCGCGCTACGTAAGCATCCGACGCGCTTACGCTACGCGCCCCTGGGCGCGCCCCGGGGCGCGTAGCGTAAGCGCGTCCGGTCATGTGACCTAAAAATAACACTTTTTATTGGTTCTGGACAGTTTTGGTTTCCAAATGATGAAAGCCCTGGTCATGTGACCTGAAAATAACACTTTTCATCGGTTCAGGACAGTTTTGTTTTCCTAATGATGAAAGCCCCCACCTTTTTTCCTCATTCTCACTTTGTACTTTAAGTGAGGAAGACCTGTTTCCAGAGCTATTACTACCTATTTGTACTCAGAAATGGCTACAGTAGCAGCAGCAGCAGGAGCATCTCAGCCACCACAACCACCACCAAGAGGACCACCACAACACCACAGTGGTGGAGATGAAGAAGAGGAGGAGGAGAGAAGGAGGTTCCTGCCTGAAGATACTACCCCATATAAGCCAAAAGAGCACATTATCTGGGAGTTTTTTTCAATCCCAAAGGACCTCAAGAAAGTAAATGCGCCAAGGGTTACTTGTCTAATCTGTGGCACTGTACTTTCCAGGGGGAACCCTAACAAAAAGTACTCTTTTGGCAATAACACCATGATTCGCCACATGCAACGCCAGCACCCTAACAACTATGCTGCGGCAGAGGTCCGAGAAATGACCAGAAACCCTCCCCAATCTTCACCCAGCACCTCCAAAAGTAAGCAACCCACTCCATCGGGTCCAGAGACAAGGGAGATGGTCCCAAACATACAAACCCAGTTTGGACAATACAAAATTGTTTGTATATTTTGTGGAAAAACAATTACCTATGGTGAGCAAAGCATTAAACTCATCAACCGTGCTGGTGACAACCACAATTGCCCAAAAAAACCTTAATTTTTTCCTGAATTTTTTTGCTCCAGTTGAGCCATTTACAAGTCCCTGTTTTTTGTTTGTCCCCATAAAAATAACAAAAAAAATATAAAATTGTTCATAAAAGCCAAAAAAAGTACAAAATGTTCAAAAAAACAATAAAAAAAATATAAACCAACAAAAAGAAGAAAAAAAACAGTTCTTTTTAGAACTACCTCCAATTCATAAAAAAATGCTACATTTTTTAAAAACTCTGTCATTCTTCTTTCCCCATGGTACGCTCCCCGGTTCGCTCCCCGGTGCGCTTACCGGGCGCACCCCCGCGCAAATCGATTTTTTTTATATATAAATATATATATATATATATATATATATATATATATATATATATATATATATATATAATATATATATATATATATATATATATATATATATTACCTACTGGCAGTCGCCAGTAGGTAGTTATAGTTAGGATTTTTTTCAATGTTAAATCTCAAAATTCTATTTGGAATAACTTTGGCGCCGGTTGAGGAATCTGCCTGAAAATTTCCTCAAAATTGCCTTGCGGCACTCCGGTCCTTCCCTGAAAGTTTGGGGGGGATTTGTCAAGCAGTGCCGAGATAAAAGGGGGTCCCAAAACGCGTTTTCCCCATGTTAATTTCCATAGGGCGGTCGACCTCACTTTTAGCCCGAACGGCTGAATGGATTTCCACCAAACTTGGCAAAATTGTAGGGACTGGTAGCCCGATGTGCCTTTGCTATGTCTCAAGATATGTGCTCCAGTGGATTTTGAGTAATTTAGGTTTAAAAAAATATATATATCTATAGGCGCGCCCCGGTACGCGCACCGGGCGTGCTACGCGACTTGCGTATGGAAAGCTGATTGGCTCACGGGTGTCTGTAAACATTCGAAACAGTCCGGAGCGGCCGCCATCTTGTGTCTTGGTAGGATTATTGAGACACAAGAGGTGGCATAAAAAAAGGGGGAAATTACTATAAGGGGGCAGGGTAGACCCCCCTGACCCCCTAGGTTTGATGTGGAGGCTAAAATAGGGCCCCGCGGGGCATTTCAAAAAAAATATTTTTTTTCGATTTGCGCGGGGGGAGCGCCCGGTACGCGCACCGGGGAGCGGACCAGGGAGCGAAGCATGGGGAAAATCCAGGGCCTTATTTATGAAGGCCTTGCGACAGTTTTGCGCCGCCGGTGCGTCACTTTTTGTGACGCACCAGCGGTGTAAAAAATGCGCCTCGTTGCGCCATATTTAAAAAGTGACGCATCTAGGTAGATGCGTCACTTTTTAAACCCCTGTGCCACATTATACCTGCGTCAGGTATAATGTATGCAGAGGGGGCGTTCCCCCGCAAAAAGCCTCGTAATAGTGACGCAGTGAAATCTATGAGATTTCACTGCGTCACTTTTAGGACGCTGTTGCGTCAAAATCTTGCGCCTGCCTCACAGCAGGCATAAGACTGATGCAAGCCCTTTCACATGGGGCTTTCCCCATGTGAAAGGACGCATTACTGGAGTTGCGTCACTTTTGTGACACACTCCAGCAATGCGTCACTTTTGGGCTTACAGATATGTCAGAAATACTGATGTATCTGTAACTCCTTGTGACATGATTCGTCATACATTAAATATGATGCATCAGGATTGTCGTAAGGAGTGCGCACTGAAAAGTGACGCATCGCTGTTTTCACGCAGCGATGCGTCACTTTTCATAAATGAGGCCCCCAGTTTATTCACTGTGTCACCTCTACGACCCTTTCTTGCGTCAATACGTCCCTTTTGCATACATTACACCTGACGTAGGAATAATGTGGCGCAGGGGCTTACAAAGTGACGCAACTACCTAGATGCGTCACTTTGTAAATATGACTGAATAAGGTGCATTTTTTACAGCACTGGTGCGTCACAAAAATGACGTATTATGTTGGAAGTTCTTACAGATACGTCAGTATTTCAGACGTATCTGTAAGCGCAAAAGTGATGCATTGCTGGAGTGTGTCACAAAAATGAAGCAGCTCCAGCAATGCATCCTTTCACATGGGGCCAAGCCCCATGTGAAAGGGCCTGCACGCCTGCTGTGAAACAGGCGTAATATTTGGAAGCAACAGCGTCATAAAAGTGACGCAGTGATATCTCATAGATTTCACTGCGTCACCTCTACGACCCTTTTGTTGCGTCAATACGTCCCTTTTGCATACATTACACCTGACATAGGTATAATGTGGCGCAGGGGCTAACAAAGTGACACATCTACCGAGATGCGTCACTTTGTAAATATGACTGAATAAGGTGCATTATTTACAGCACTGGTGCGTCACAAAAAGTGACGCACCGGTGGCGTTAAAGTGACGCATGGCATCATAAATGAGGCCTTTAGGCTTCTACTCATGCGTCATATTAAAATTATGACGTATTATGTTGGAAGTTCTTACAGATACGTCAGTATTTCAGACGTATCTGTAAGCGCAAAAGTGATGTATTGCTGGAGTGTGTCTCAAAAATGATGCAACTCCAGCAATGCATCCTTTCACATGGGGCCAGGCCCCATGTGAAAGGGCCTGCACGTCTGCTGTGAAACAGGTGTAATATTTGGACGCAACAGCGCCATAAAAGTGACGCAGTGATATCTCATAGATTTCACTGCGTCACCTCTATGACCCTTTCTTGCGTCAATACGTCCCTTTTGCATACATTACACCTGACGTAGGAATAATGTGGCGCAGGGGCTTACAAAGTGACGCATCTACCTAGATGCGCCACTTTGTAAATATGACTGAATAAGGTGCATTTTTTACTGTACTGATGCGTCACAAAAAGTGACGCTCTGGTGGCGTTAAAGTGACGCATGGCTTCATAAATGAGGCCTTCAGTCTTCAACTCCAGCAATGCATCTTTTCTTACCCTTCCACACCCCCCGTTTCTTTTCAACATTTTCTTTGAATATCCACATTCCCCATATTCAATCTTCTTCTCCTTACTTTCCTTCCCAACACTCACTTTCTTTCAGTCCCCCTACTTCACTTCCTTTCTCCTCTCATACCTTTCTGTTCTTTCTTACTCATTTTCCTTTCCATTATCAATGCACTCCATTTCACTTACTCTTTTTCATTTTTTTAAGAATATAGCTCTTTGATGAGAATCGGAGGTAGTTCTAAAAAGAACTTTTTTTTTCTTCTTTTTTTTTAAGAACAGAAACAAAAACAGGGAATGGAAACTGCTCAACAGGAGCAAAAAAAACAAAAAAAATTAGGGATGGGAACGGCAGTGATGGTTCTCCAATGCTCGAACCATGAGCAGGACACTTTGCTCCCCATAGGTAAGGAGTTGATCGCAGTATCTGCATTTCAGGACAGCATCGTTGAAAGCAGGTTGAATATTTGGCACGAGCTCCTGCGATCGCCCCCTCCCAGAAGTAGTTGCTCCTCCGGTGGATGTAGAGGCCCCATCACTGGGAACCTCTTGTGCCAGAGCCCTGACACTTTCCCGGGCAAAATTCTGGGGGTGCTTCCTCTCCACATGCCGTATCATTGTAAAGTTCGCAAAAGAATATTTCTTTTTGGGGTCACCCCGTGACAGGACTTGTTTTCAGATCCTGCACTCCACTTTTGGAGCATTCACCTTTTTTTGGTTAGGTGGTATTTTAAAAAATTTCCAAATGAAATGCTCCTTCACCTTTGGTTGAGGAGGCTCTTCATTGATGAATTCATGCTCATCTTCACTGCTGGATTCTCTGGCAGCCATGGTAAACCAAGAAAGATCCAAGAGCAAAAAACAGGTCTTTCAGTCACAAAAGTGAAAGAATAAGTGAAGGAAATGGGTGGGGATTTCATTCTTTGTAAAAAAAACTGTTAGCAACCAATGAAAAGTGTTATTTTAAGGTCACATGACTTGACGCGCTGACTCTGCGCGAACCGGAGTGCTTACGGGTGCGCATACGCGGCGCGAACGTAGGGGCTTCCGGGGGCGCACACGCGGTGCGAACGTAGGCGCATACGCGGCGCAAACGTAGGCGCTTCCGGGGCGCATACGTGGCGCGATTGTAGGCGCTTCCGGGGACGCTTACGCGGCGCGCCGAAGTGACGTTTTGATAGTTTCACGGAAATGCAAAATCATTTTAATTTCCTTATTAAAAAAAACTGCTTTTATATGTATGGTACTAAATGTCTTGCGTTATTATTTACTTTTCATTCATATTTTTTTTCACGAACGAAAGTAGCGCTCTGGGTGTGCTTTCCGGAGAGCTTACCGGAGCGCGCACCCAGAGCGCCCCAGGAAAAAATGATAAAAAAATAAATAAAAAAATAATACTTACACAAAACAGCAAATTTATAAAAAATCGTAGGTTAGAAACTCGATATAGAAAGGAATTAGCATTTAAAAAACCTATGAAATTCACTGAAAAAACCATAGGTTTCACACCAGTTATAGTTAGGAATTAGCATTTAAAAAACCTATTAAATTCACTGAAAAAACTATAGGTTTCACACCAGTTATAGTTAGCTGGAAATTTTACTGACATAAAACCAGTGAAATTCCACGTTATAGTTAGTTGGACTCACTATAACTTGCACGTGTAATGCACTGCTGATGACGTCACATATTACATCACTCATGACATGGTCAGTGACATCACTCATGACATCACTGATGACACCATCCTTGTGACAGACTGACAGACCTCCAATCACTGTAACCCTTGAAACACATATTCAAAAATAGAAACTAAAATTTTCAAAAAAAAGGAGATACCCATACCAGTTAAAACAACCAATTCAGTAATTCCAGCATTTATATACACATCCACTAATTCACCAACAGTTCTATGTAGTCACTTATACATATACTCACTCATCATATGTAGTGATACACCTATACATCCTGTAACACATCGACAGTCTTCCAAAAGTTGCTCACACACATACTCACACATGCAAATAAACTTTTGAACATCCATTTCTTTGCATATACAGCTATACACACACTACCACCTTACTTCTAAGGAAACGTACACATACTTACTCTCTTAAACAATCACTTATCGAAACACATACTTATTTAAACAGGAACTCTTACAATCTCTCACTCTCACATATACTCACTTATATACATCAATACTCACATATACTAGATTAAAACACATGTAGTTACTGATAAAGACACTAGTGAGACAGTCATTCACTCACTAACACACACATATACACACTCATCCATCCATACAGTCCTGCACATAATCTGTCTTCCAAACACATACAAACAGTGAGTCAGCCATTGATGCATCTATGTGCTAAGTAATACCTCCACCAAACCATACAGACACTCATACTGATACTAAAAAAAACATCTAATAACCCATATACACAAACATGTAGCTACTCACCAACCCATGCAGCCACTTATACACAAAGTGAAACACTGATACAAACATTTAAATATTTAAACAATATTCGCTAATATATGTATTCACTAAAATACACTTAATAAGCCAGTTAACCAATCAATTTAAACAAAAAAAACATCCATTAAGACACTTATTTAAACATTTATTCTTCCATTGACCTTTACATATACATATATAAAACATATTTATTTTTCAGAAAGGCACACATTTACTGGATGGTGTCATCAGTGATGTCGTGAGTGATGTCACTGACCATGTCATGAGTGATGTAATATGTGACGTATCAGCAGTGCATTACATGCGCAAGTTTTAGTGAGTCCAACTAACTATAACGTGGAATTTCAATGGTTTTATGTCAGTAAAATTTCCAGCTAACTATAACTGGTGTGAAACCTATGTTTTTTTCAGTGAATATATATATATATACATATATATATATATATATATATATATTACCTACTGGCGGTCGCCAGTAGGTAGTTATAGTTAGGATAATTTTCAATGTTAAATCTCAACATTCTATTTTGAATAACTTTGGCGCCGGTTGACGAATCTGCCTGAAATTTTCAGGAAAATGGTCTCATGGCGGTCCGGTCCTTCCCTGAAAGTTTGGGGGGGATTCGTCAAGCGGGGGCCGAGATAAAAGGGGGGTCCCAAAACGCGTTTTCCCCATGTTAATTTCCATAGGGCGGTCGATTTCACTTTTAGCCCGAACGGCTGAATGGATTTCCACCAAACTTGGCAAAATTGTAGGGACTGGTAGCCCGATGTGCCTTTGCTATGTCTCAAGATATGTGCTCCAGTGGATTTTGAGTAATTTAGGTTCAAAAAAATATATATATCTATAGGCGCTCTCCCGTGCGCGCACCCGAGTGCGCTCCAGGCGCGACACGCGACTTGCGCGCAGGAAGCTGATTGGATCTCAGTTGTCTGTAAACATTCTAAACAGTGCGGAGCGGCCGCCATCTTGTGTCTCGGTAAAATCGAGACACAAGGGGTTTGAAAAAAAAAGGGGCAAATGACCATAAGGGGGAAGAGTAGACCCCCTCTGACCCCCTAGGTTTGATGTAGGGACTAAAATAGGGTCCTGCAGGGCATTAAAAATTTTTTTTCGTTTTGCGCGGGGGAAGCGCATGGTACGCGCACCGGCGAAGCACGGGGAAAATCCAGGACCATATTTATGAAGGCCTTGCGCTGTTAGTTTTGCGCTTCCTGTGCGTCAATTTTTGTGACGCACCAGCGGTGTAAAAAAATGCGCATTGTTATGCAATATTTAAAAAGTGACGCATCTATCTAGATGCGTCACTTTTTAAATATAGTGCAACGAGGTACATTTTATTACACTGCTGGTGTTATGCGTCACTTTTCTGTGCGCACTCCTTATGACATTCCAGATGTGTCATATTTAATGTATGACGAATCATGTTGCAGATACAATATGGCGCAGAGTTTTAAAAAGTGACCCATGTACCTAGATGCGTCACTTTTTAAAAATAGCGTCAGGTATAATGCATGCAGAGGGGGTGTTCTCCCGCAAAAAGCTTTGTAATAGCGACGCAGTGAAATCTTTGAGATTTCACTGCGTCAGTTTTAGGATGCTGTTGCGTCAAAATCTTGTGCCTGCTTTACAGCAGGTGTTAGACTGAGGCAAGACCTTTCATATGCTGCTTTCCCCATTTGAAAGGACACATTACTGGAGTTGCGTCACTTTTGTGACGCACTCCAGCAATGCGTTACTTGGAATGTCATAAGGAGTGCGCACAGAAAAGTGACGCATTGCACCAGTAGTGTAAAAAAATGTGCCGCGTTGCGTTATATTTAAAAAGTGAGGTATCTAGGTAGATGGGTCACTTTTTAAAATCAAGCGCCACATTATATCTGCGTGAGGTATAATGCATGCAGAGGGGGTGTTCTCCCACTAAAAGCTTTGTAATAGCGACGCAGTGAAATGTTTGAGATTTCACTGCGTCACTTTTAGGATGCTGTTGCATCCTTTAAATATAGTGCAACGAGGCACATTTTATTACACTGCTGGTGTGATGCGTCACTTTTCTGTCCACAGTCCTTATGACATTCCAGATGTGTCATATTTAATGTATGACGAATCATGTTGCAAGGAGTTACAGATACGTCAGTATTTCTGACATATGTGTAAACATAAAAGTGATGCGAGGCCGGCGCAAAATTTTGACGCAATAGCATCCTAAAAGTGACGCAGGGAAATCTCATAGATTTCAGTACGTTGTTATTACCAAGCTTTTTGCGCGGGATTGCCCCCTCTGCATACATTATACCTGATGCAGATACAATATGGCGCAGAGTTTTAAAAAGTGACCCATGTACCTAGATGCGTCACTTTTTAAAAAATAGTGTCAGGTATAATGCATGCAGAGGGGGTGTTCCTTGCAAAAAGCTTGGTAATAATGACGCAGTGCGTCACTTTTAGGATGCAGTTGCGCCAAAATCTTGCGCCTGCTTCACAGCAAACCTTTCACATGGTGCTTTTTCCATGTGAAAGGACACATTACTGGAGTTGCGTCACTTTTGTGACGCACTCCTGCAATGCGTTACTTTTGTGTTTACAGATATGTCAGAAATACTCCAGTTTATTCACTGTGTCATAACTTTCTTTTCTAACACTCACCTTCTTTCATTCCTCCTACTTCACTTCCTTTCACCTCTCATACCTTTCTGTTCTTTCTTACTCATTCTCCTTTCAATTATCAATGCACTATATTTCACTTACTCTTCATTTTTTAAGATTATAGCTCTTTGATGAGAATTGGAGGTAGTTCTGAAAAGAACTTTTGGTTTTCTTCTTTTAACTGAAGAGGAACAAAAACAGGGAATAGAAACTGCTCAACAGGAGCAAAAAGAAAAGAAAAAAATTAGGGGTGGGAAGGGCAGTGATGGTTCTCCAATGCCCGAACCATGAGCAGGACACTTTGCTCCCCATAGGTGAGGAGTTGATTGCAGTATCTGCATTTGACGACCCCATGGTTGAATGCAGGTTGAATGTTTGCTACCTGCCCCTGAGATTGTTCTCTTCCAGAAGAAGTTGCTCCTCCTGTTGATGTAGAGGCCCCATCTCTGGGAACCTCCTGTGCCAGAGCCCTGACACTTTCCCGGGCAAAATTCTGGGGGTGCCTCCTCTCCACATGGCGAATCATGGTGAAGTTGCCAAAAGAGTATTTTTTTTGGGGGTTACCCCGTGACAGGACCTGTTTGCAGATCCTGCACTCTACTTTTGGTGCATTCACCTTCTTCTGGCCTTCTGGAAACTTAAAAAATTTCCAGATGAAATGTTCCTTCACCTTTGGGGTAGGAGGCTCTTCATCAATGAAGTCATCTTCACTGCTGGATGGTCTGGCAGCCATGATGAATCCAGGAATATGGAGCAGCAAAAAAGGCAGGTCTTTCAGTCACAAAAGTGAAAGAAGAAGTGAAGGAAATGGGTGGGGATTTCATTCATTGTAAAAAAAAACTGTTAGCAACCAATGAAAAGTGTTATTTGAGGGTCACATGACCCGACGCGTTTACGCTGCGCGCTCCGGAGCACTTCCGGGTGCGTTTACGCAGCGCGATCGTAGGCGCTTCCGGGGCGCAAACGTGGCGCGATCGTAGGCGCTTTTCCGTGCGTTTATGCGCCGCGCACGTATGCGCTTCCGAGGGCACTTACGTTGCGCGCCGAAGTGACGTCATCAATCTTTTATAGAAATGCATAATCATTTTCCATATTAAAAAAAACAAATTTTATTTGTATGGTACGAAATGTTTTGCATTATTATTAACTTTTCATTCATATTTTTTTTTCACGAACGACAGTTGCGCTCTGGGTGCGCTTTCAGATGAGCTCTCGGAGAAGCTTACAGGAGAGCTTAGCTGAAAGCTTCCCGGAGCGCGCACCCAGAGCGCAAAAGAAAAAAATTATAAGAAAAAATGAATACTTAAAAAAAACAGCAAATTGTAAAAAAAAAAAAGGTTAGAAACTCGATATACAAAGGAATTAGCATTTAAAAAACCTATGAAATTCACTGAAAAAACCATAGGTTTCACACCAGTTATAGTTAGGAATTAGCATTTAAAAAACCTATGAAATTCACTGAAAAAACCATAGGTTTCACACCAGTTATAGTTAGGAATTAGCATTTAAAAAACCTATTAAATTCACTGAAAAAACCATAGGTTTCACACCAGTTATAGTTAGCTGGAAATTTTACTGATATAAAACCATTGAAATTCCCACGTTATAGTTAGTCGGACTCACTATAACTTGCGCGTGCAATGCACTGCTGATGACATCACATATTACATCACTCATGACATGGTCAGTGACATCACTCATGACATCACTGATGACACCATCCTTGTAACACAGTGACAGACCTCCTTTCACTGTAAAGTAACCTTTGAAACACATATTCAAAAATAGAAACTAACATTAACAAAAAAGTGGATATACCCATACCAGTTACAACAACCAATTCAGTAATTTCACCATCTATATACAAATTCACATATTCACCAACAGTTTTATGTATTCACTCATACATATACTCACTCATCATATGTAGTGATACTCCTATTCATTCTGTTACACACCGACAGTCATCAAAAACTTACTCATACATATACTCACACATGCAAATAAACTAAAAAACATCCATTTATTTGCATATACAACTATACACACATTAGCACATTACTTCTAATGAAACTTACACATACTTACTCTCTTAAACAATCACTTATTGAAACACATACTTATTTAAACAGGAACTCTTTCAATGTCTCACTCTCACATATACTTACTTATATACATCAATTCTCATATATACAAGATTAAAACATATGTAGTTACTCATAAAGACACTAGTGAGAGAGGCATTCACTCTCTAACACACACATATACACACTCATCCACCCATACAATCCTACATAAATGCTGTCTTCAAAACACATACAAACAGTGAGTCAGTCATTGATGCATCTATGTGCTAAGTAACAGCCCCACCAAACCATACAGACACTCATACTGATACTAAAAAAACATCTAATAACCCATATACACACACATGTAGCTACTCACCAACCCATGCAGCCACTTATACATAAAGTAAAACACTGACACATATATTTAAATATTTAAACATTACTCGCTAATATATGTATTCACTAAGATACACTTAATAAGCCAGTTAACCAATCATTTAAAAAAAAAAAAAACAATTAGACACTTATTTAAACATTTATTCTTCCATCGACCTTAACATATACATATATAAAACATATTTATTTTTCAGAAAGGCACATATTCATTGGATGGTGTCATCAGTGATGTCATGAGTGATGTCACTGACCATGTCATGAGTGATGTAATATGTGATGTCATCAGCAGTGCATTGCACGCGCAAGTTATAGTGAGTCCGACTAACTATAACGTGGGAATTTCAATGGTTTTATATCAGTAAAATTTCCAGCTAACTATAACTGGTGTGAAACCTATGGTTTTTTCAGTGAATTTAATAGGTTTTTTAAATGCTAATTCCTAACTATAACTGGTGTGAAACCTATGGTTTTTTCAGTGAATATATATATATATATATATATATATATATATATATATATATATATATATATATATAAATATATATATATATATATATATATATATATATATATATATATATATATATATATATATATATATATATATATATTACCTACTGGCGGTCGCCGGTAGGTAGTTATAGTTAGGATTATTTTCAATAGGGAAATCACAACATTCTATTGTGAATAACTTTGGCGCCGGTTGAGGAATCTGACTGAAAATTTCCTCAAATTTGCCTCGCAGGGCTCCGGTCCTTCCCTGACACTTTGGGGGGGATTTGTCAAATGGGGGCAGAGAAAAAAGGGGGGTCCCAAAACGTGTTTTCCCCAGGTTAATTTCCATAGGGCGGTCGACCTCACTTTTAGCCCGAACGGCTGAATGGATTTCCACGAAACTTGGCAAAATTGTAGGGACTGGTAGCCCGATGTGCCTTTGCTATGTCTCAAGATATGTGCTCCAGTGGATTTTGAGTAATTTAGGTTCTAAAAAATATATATATATCTATAAGCGCGCCCCGGTACGCCCACCGGGGCGCTAACCAGCGCGCTATGCGAGTTCGCGCGCGGAAAGCTGATTGGCTCTCGGGTGTCTTTCAACATTCCAAACAGTCCGGAGCGGCCGCCATCTTGTTTCTCGGTAGGATCGAGACACAAGACGTGGCAAAAACAAATGGGGAAATGACCATAAGGGGGCAGAGTAGACCCCCCTGACCCCCTAGGTTTGATGTGGGGGCTATAAAAGGGCCCCCGGGATAAAAAAAAATATTTTTTCCGATTTGCGCGGTGGGAGCACCCGGTACGCGCACCGGGGAGCGGACCAGGGAGCGTACCATGGGGAAAAAAAGAATGACAGAGTTTTTAAAAAATTTAGCCTTTTTTTATAAATTGGAGGTAGTTCTAAAAAGAACAGTTTTTTTTCTTCTTTTTGTTGTTTTATATTTTTTTAATGTTTTTTTGAACATTTTGTATTTTTTTGGCTTTTATGAACTATTTTATATTTTTTTTGTTATTTTTATGGGGAGAAACAAAAAACAGGGAATTGTAAACGGCTCAACTGGAGCAAAAAAAAAAAAGGAAAACATTTTTTGTTTTGGGGGCAATTGTGGTTGTCACCAGCACGGTTGATGAGCTTTATGCTTTGCTCACCATAGGTGATGGTCTTACCACAAAATATACAAGAGATCTTGTATTCCCCAAACTGTGGTTGTATGTTTGGGACCATCTCCCTTGTCTCTGGTCCCGATGTAGTGGGTTGCTTTTGTTTGGAGGTGCTGGGTGAAGATTGGGGAGGGTTGCTGGCCAGTTCTCTCACCTCTGCCGCAGCATAGTTGTTGGGATGCTTGCGCTGCATGTGCCGAATCATGGTGTTATTGCCAAATGAGTATTTTTTATTAGGGTTCCCCCTTGAAAGTTCAATGCCACAGATTTGGCAAGTCACCTTTGGCGCATTCACTTTCTTCTTGCCCTCTGGGATGGAAAAAAACTCCCATACAATGTGCTGCTTTGGCCTATATGGGGTATTGTCTTCTGGTAGGAATGTCCTACTCCCCTCCTCCTCCTCCTCCTCCTCTTCTTCATCTCCACCACTGTGGTGTTGTGGTGGTCCTCTTGGTGGTGGTGGTGGTGGTGCAGATGCTCCAGCTGCTGCTGCTACTGTAGCCATTTTAAAGTACAAAATATTAGTCACAGATCTCCAAATAGGTCTTCCTCAGTCAAAGGACAAAGTCAGAATAAGGAAAAAAGGTGGGGGCTTTCATCATTTGGAAAAAAAACCTGTCCTGAACCAATGAAAAGTGTTATTTTCAGGTCACATGACCCAGGCTTTCATCATTTGGAAACCAAAACTGTTCTGTACCAATAAAAAGTGTTATTTTCAGGTCACATGACCGGACGCGCTTACGCTACGCGCCCCCGGCGCGCCCGGGGGCGCGTCACGTAAGCGCGTCGGATGCTTACGTTGCGCGATCGTATTCGCTCATCATATGTAGTGATACATCTATACATCCTGATATACACAGACAGTCAACAAAAAGTTACTCACACACATACTCACACATGCAAATAAACTATTGAACATCCATTTATTTGCATATACAACTATATACACACTACCTCCTTACTTCTAAGGAAACTTACACATACTTACTCTCTTAAACAATCACTTATAGAAACACATACTTATTTAAACAGGAACTCTTACAATCTCTTACTCTCACATATACTCACTTGGATCTATGACGTTACAACGCGTTATTTTACAACGCAGACCGTTACAACGCAATTTTTACAATGCAGGTACCATTACAATGCATGTCATTACAACGCATGGCATTACATAGCAGATACTATTACAACGCATGCCATTACATCGTAAGTATAAGTAAGTATATCTTTTTTTTAAAAATGTAATAAAGTTATTTTAATTAATTTAAATTAATCAATATAATTTAAAAAAATTTAAAACAGTAATAAATTTAATTATAGTAATGTAATTAATATTAAAATTGTAATTAATTTAATATATTTAATATAATATAATTAATGAAATATAATAAATTTATAAATAGTAAATAATATAATGTAATTTATTACAATAAATATAATTTAATTAAATTTAAAATAGTACTTAATATAATTTAATTTACTATAATTAAAGAAATTTAATTAATTTAAAAATTGTAAATAAAGAAATTTAATTATAATAAATTAAATAAATAAAAAAAGTAATTAATTTAATTTAATTTAAGTAATGTAATTCAATTAATTTTATAATTGTGAATATTGTAATTAATTTAATTAAATTTAATTAAATTAATTTAATTAATTTAATTTATTTAAAGTCGTAATACCCCTGTACCCCAAAAACCAAACATAGCCCTAAAACCTAAAAATACCCCTGTACCCCAAAAACCAAACCCAGCCCTAAAACCTAAAAATACCCCTGTACCCCAAAAACCAAACCTAGCCCTAAAACCTAAAAATACCCCTGTACCCCAAAAACCAAACCCAGCCCTAAAACCTAAAAATACCCCTGTACCCCAAAAACCAAACCCAGCCCTAAAACCTAAAAATACCCCTGTACCCCAAAAACCAATCCCAGCCCTAAAACCTAAAAATACCCCGGTACCCCAAAAACCAAACCCAGCCCTAAAACCAAAAAATACCCCTGTACCCCAAAAACCAAACCCAGCCCTAAAACCTAAAAATACCCCTGTACCCCAAAAACCAAACCCAGCCCTAAAACCTAAAAATACCCCTGTACCCCAAAAACCAAACCCAGCCCTAAGACCTAAAAATACCCCTGTACCCCAAAAACCAAACCCAGCCCTAAAAACTAAAAATACCCCTGTACCCCAAAAACCAAACCCAGCCCTAAAACCTAAAAATACCCCTGTACCCCAAAAACAAAACCCAGCCCTAAAACCTAAAAATACCCCTGTACCCCAAAAACCAAACCCAGCCCTAAAACCTAAAAATACCCCAAAATTA
Source organism: Lissotriton vulgaris (assembly GCF_964263255.1). Lineage (NCBI taxonomy): Eukaryota > Metazoa > Chordata > Amphibia > Caudata > Salamandridae > Lissotriton > Lissotriton vulgaris. The sequence continues at coordinate 606,560 of NW_028247206.1, read as the reverse complement.
CTTAAAATAATATATTAATATTTTATTTTAATTATAATATTAATTAAATTAATAAAATAATGTAAAATAAAATTAAATAAAAATTATATACTTACCTATACTTACGATGTAATGGCATGCGTTGTAATAGTATCTGCTATGTAATGACATGCGTTGTAATGGCATGCATTGTAATGGTATTTGCGTTGTAAAAGTTGCGATGTAATGGTAGTGCGTTGTAAAAGTTGCGTTGTAACGGTGCAATACCACTCACTTATATACATCAAAACTCACATACACTAGGTTAAAATATATGTCGTTACTAATAAAGACAATAGTGAGACAGTCATTCACTCACTAACACACACATATACACACTCATCCACCAATACAGTCCTGCACATATACTGTTTTCAAAACACATACAAACATTGAGTCAGTCACCAACACATGCAGCTACTTATACACAAAGTGAAACACTGATACATATATTTCAATATTTAAAAGTTACTCGCTAATATATGTATTCAATAAAATACACTTAATAAGGCAGTTAACCAATCATTTTATTTAAAAAAAATATCCATTTACACACTTATTTAACCATTTATTCTTCCATCAACCTTTACAAATGCATATATAAAACATATTAATTTTTCAGAAAGACACACATTTACTGGCTGGTGTCATCAGTGATGTCATGAGTGATGTCACTGACGATGTCACGAGTGATGTAATATGTGACGTCATCAGCAGTGCATTGCAGGCACGCTTGTTATAGTGAGTCCAACTAACTATAACGTTGGAATTTCAATGGTTTTATGTCAGTAAAATTTCCAGCTAACTATAACTGGTGTGAAACCTATGGTTTTTTCAGTGAATATATATATGTATATATATATATATATATATATATATATATATATATATATATATATATATATATATATATATATATATATATACATATATGAAGAAAGTCACTCACAAGTAAGTAGCACGAGGACACAGTGGGGAGTATTTCGGGAAACTTTTATTCACTTGGAAATACAGCATAATGCATTTCGGCTTACAGCATTCCTCAGGCGCCTCTTTTCAACGGTTTGCTCCAGTTCCCTCCTCTGAAATCACTGCGACACTCCCATTCATGGGAGATCAGCTGATCCTGCTCCAATCGGGACAACTATAGTCATGTATGAGCCTACAGCTCCCAGCATACACCATGTTGCTATTGGATGGCAGCAGGATAGAATTATGCCCAAGTGAGCGCTGTATATGCCTCGTAGAGGGGGGCCATGTGGTGGCAGGTCCCCGTCATGCATTTGCAGTGTACAGGCTTCCCTCCAGTCCCCAATGCCCAAACCACAATCATGGGACAAAGCAGGCCATGTAACAAACTGTAGCAAGTTTGCTTCCCTGTACAGTCACAGGCCACCATCCGGTAGCGGCCACAGGCATGGCCCAATTTTCCTGGTGGTCCTGGGCAGAATCAATACCTGGATGCGTTGCAGTTCATTGCCAGAATCTCCCAGGACTCTTGTTGGACTGGTCCTTGATGCTTTTTTCAGTGAATTTCAAAGGTTTTTTGAATATTAAACTACTATTCTGCTAGTTGTCATTAGTACTGTTTGTTCTAACTTTTTCACTACATAAAAGAAAATAAACTGTCAAACTGTTGTGTAATGTAATATATTTCACAAATTACAGTGTTACTTTTCAAATAATACAACATAATTTACCATTTTGAAAAGGGAGAGATGCGAGCTGATGGACTGAATCACAAAATGGCTGCCAACACTTCCTAGTTTCAACAGTTCGCACTCAGGCTCGCTGAGGGAAATCTCCGGCCTGTGGCCTCGACTCGCAGAGGGAGAGCTACAGGACGTCAGCTCGCAAAGGCACCGCAGCGTACTGGCTCACAGAGGTAGAGCTGCGGCCCCAAAGGCACAGAAGCGTACTGGCTCGCAGAGGTAGAGCTGCGGGCCTGACGATTCGCAGATGCAGAGTTGCAACCTGACGGACTCGCTTCTAAAGGCATAGCTGCGAGCTGGTGATGTAGGGAAAGGGAGCGTGAAAGGGGTGTCTCGCACAGACAGAGCTCCGATATGTTATCAGAGTTGCCTTGCAGAGGTAGAACTACGGACTTGATATCTTGTAGGCAGAGAGATGTGAGCTGATAGACTGAATCATAAAATGGCTGCCAACACTTCCTAATTTCAACAGTTCGCAGCCAATGAGCCGCAAGCTTGTGCTCATAACGCCTCAACCAATCAGATGTCCGAATTCTCATATACAAAAGCGTGATTTCTGGACCAAGACCTTTCTCCCTGCCAAGTTTGGCATAATTTCGTTCAGCAGTTTGACCTGTAGCCTCCCCTAAAGTTTCCAATTGAAATTGCATGGAGAAAACACGTTTTGAGACCCCCTTTTCTCTCAGCCCCCTCTTATATAGGAGCTGATCTGAAAAGAGGAACTTTTTGGAAAATTTGGTAAAGATTCGTCAAACGACGCTTTTGTTATAAGCACGTCAAAAAATGATTTTCCTATGTAAACGTTGTCCTAACTATAACTATCTACTGGAGACCGGCTAAAGAATATATATATATATATATAAATATAAATATATATCTGCTCCAAACCCACCACCGACAGGTTTTGCCGAACACTTAAGGCGGGTGCCTAGTTTTTTCGTGAGGATGGGACTCAAGTGAAAATATCATCTCCGACGCTTGCAAGGATTTTTGCACACGAAGGCACTCACGGGGATCGCTGAAAATACTCTTTTATTTATAGCAGACGCGTTTCAGCAGTTGCTTTCTTCAGTGCCTCAAAAGTGTGTCAGTTTCAAAAATGCACAGCGCGCCATTTTTAGCTTGAATAGTCTCTTGTAATTGGTACTATATATATATATATATATATATATATATATATATATATATATATATATATATATATATATATATATTCTGCAATTATCCAAGCATTAACCGCCTCCACCAGATCGAGAGTTGCGTCGTCACAGTAAGACTCCTTGGATCGAGTCTCTCTCATTCCATCATGCAAACGACCACGCCATGTGAGATTTATCAAAGTTTCTTTACTTCTGCCGCTGCCTCAAAAGTGTGTCAGTTTCAAAAATGCACAGCGCGCCATTTTTAGCTTGAATAGTCTCTTGTAATTGGTACTATATATATATATATATATATATATATATATATATATATATAAACATACATTTCAGGGACGTTACAGTTTGTTGGACATTTCACTCGTACAAAACCATAGAAATCCCATTATAGTTAGTTGAACTAACTATAACTCGCGCCCCGCCATGCACTGCTGATGACTTCACATATTACATCATTCATGACATAGTCAGTGACATCACTGATGACATCACTGATGACCTCCCTCCTGGGCCACTTCTGGCCCCGGGGACCCAATCCCCCGGGCCTGGCCATCCTTTTTTATGACAGGGCGGGAGCCGAGCTGCAGAAATCCTAAGAGGACAGATATCTAAAAGAGAGCCTGATTTATCGAATGCAAGAGCGAACTGAATTTCCTCCACAGAGAAAGCATTAAACTTGACTACGTTGGTAGTAATGTCAGAGGGTGGTAGACTGAAATTAAAGACCTCAGGAGGGCTAGGGAAGTCCTACGAATTTTTAACTTGGCAAATGTGATTGGAGATATATGCTTTCCTGGTAATTTTTATGTTACGGTGGTGCAAATTTAAGGCTGCTTTATACGCCTCCTTATGAATTTTAATGTTAGAACTGTGCCACTTTCTTTCAATTTTTTACATGATGCATTCTCTGTCCTAAGGGCAGGTGTATACCAAAATGCAGGGGATTTATGTTTGGAGTTGCGGCCTAGTTTGAGAGAGGGGCAATCTGATCCAAGGCCATGTTTAAAGCACGATGATATTCTGAGAGTGTTTCATCAACATCTACGTCTATCTCTGTGGTGGTACAGTGAAACACCTTATCAAAAGAATCCGGAGGGATTTTTCACCAGTATCTCACTAGTTTTTCATGGACTTTTGGAATTTTGTCAGTCTTGGTTGTCCTGGGAATCCTAAACCAGATTAATGAGTGGTCCGTCCAGTGAAGTGGTTGCAGTTGTTCGCACATTAGAGTTGTGAAATTTAAATCTAGTGTGTGCCCTGCAACATGGGTTGGTCCCTTAACCCTTTGTTGCCAGCCAAGTGAGGCTAAGTCCAGAATATGCTGGTTAGCCTCCATGTTACCAGGGTCGTCCACATGGCAATTCAAATCTCCCAATAAGTCAAATTGTTTTGCTGCTAGCACATAGAGTGCAATGTATTCAGTAAGGCGCTGGTTGCATTCTTTTTTGGACCCTGGCAGGCAGTATACTAAGGCACCTTCACAACAATCCTTGGGTTAAAGTTCAAGCTTAAATAGGCATATCTCAGCCCAATTCACCTGTGACGTATCTATGACAGAGAGTCTGATAGTGTCTTTAGAAACAATATTCCCCCATCAGTCCTGCACACTTTGCCCAATCTGAAAATACAATAAATGTCAGGGAGGGCTAGTATAATGGCTGGTCAGGAGGCATTACCTCATCGTCCCTCCCTCGCTACCCTTCCTTACAAAATTGAGGCATCCCTGCCTCACCAGACACCCATACCCACGTGATTTGTCACGTGAGGACTATAAATAGTCCCCATCCCCCTCATACCTCCTGTTTTTTTCTTGTTTCACCATTGTGAGACGCGCGTCCCTCGCGCTGGCCGTTCCGCGGAGCTTCGCCCTCGCTTGTTGTTGCCTGCTGGGTCTGGCGGCACCGGCCTGGTGTGCACGAGCCTTTCCCACGCGTTGCTGGAGTAGCGGCGCACTTCTCGGCGGCTGGGCGGACGGGTTCCGGGTGACGGAGTCACCGGCCCTGAGTGGCTGGGGCTGTAGTTCCGGTTCTGGAGGCCAGAATGGGAGGCGGCAGCTGTCGTATGTGCTGGTGATCCTCAGCTTGCTGTTTCCGATGCTCCTTTACAGTGGGGGCCTCGTTTGAGGTCGTTTTTATTTCCTTTTTGCTTTTGTTGATTGGTTTCTCGTTTTATTTGCTGCTCTATTGGTTGCCTCCTGGTATTTTGAATCTATTAGTCGATTTCTGTGATACTCATTATTTAAGGCTTGCCTCTACTGTTCTACCCTGTCAGTTAATTATGGCTAAGCGGACCTCCAAGCGCTTGAGGGTTTTGTCCTCCTCTTCTGATGATGAGGTGCCTGTCCCGGCTCGTCGGACCAGGTCCCAGGGTCCGATGGATTCTCCTGCCCTCCTGTATGCTTCTGAGGTGCAGTCTATGATTGAGGCTGCTGTGCCTCGTGCTCTGGAGGCGAGGGTTCCTGTAAGCGAAGGTCTTCTCGTGCTGCGGTGGGTCCGGTGGACTCTCCCTCTGAGGACTCTTCTTCTTCTTCGGACGCTGCCAAGCCTTTTATGTCTTCAGGGAAGTTTGTACGTAGGGATGAGGTGCCTGCTATTCTCCGACACATCAGGGAGAACTTGGGGCTTTCTCCTTTTTCTTCTCCCGTGGGGTCTGTTGACATCTTTCCACAATATGTTAATCCTCCGGCACTCACTATGCCCTTTCATGGCTGCATCAAAGACTTGACATCGGGGGAGTGGCGGGACCTGGAACGCTCCTCTGTTCCTCGCTTTTTACAGAAGCTTTATTCCCTGGAGGAGGGGGAGGTTTCTCTTCCTCACTCTGTGAAGGTGGATGCCATGTTGGCCACTCTTATAGGTCGTACTTCTATCGATCCTGAAGATTCTTCTCCGTCTGATGCCACGGATAAGAAGGTGGATGGTGCGCTGAAGAAGGCCTTTTCCGCTGGGAATTTGTCTTTGCGAGCTGGCATCTACTCTGCGTATGCGGTGCAGTCCTTGGTGTCTGACTTTGGGAAACTGGCCACGGCTATTCAGGAGGAGACGGACTGCTCTGGCTTGCTTGTCCACATGGAGCAACAGGCTAAGCTCTTGGCTGACGTCTCTTCGGATGTGCTTCGGTCTGCGGCCTTGGCCTCTGGCTCCTTTGTTTTGGCTCGTCGGAATTTGTGGATATGTGACTGGAAGGCTGATTCTTCGGAGAAGTCCTCGCTCCTTAAAATCCCCTTTTATGGCAAGATGCTCTTTGGTGACCAGCTGGATAGTATGATCATTAAGGCTTTCAAGGATCGTAAACATGCACTGCCTTACAAGAGCAAGGCGTCTGCCTCTGGTTCTCGCCGTTTTTGGAATCCGGCTCCTTCCTCCTCTGCATCTTTTCAGTCTTCCCGACAGTCCTCTAAAAACTTTTCTGCTTGTCAACGCCAGTTCCGGCCCAGGAAAACTTCTGCCTTGACTGGTCCCAAGCCTCCGGCCGATGCCTTCAAGAGGAAGCCCTGACGTCGACTGTGTTTCAGCCGCAAGTCCTGTGGGCGGGAGGCTGTTGTGGTTCCTGGAAGCTTGGCGGCTGGATGTAAGGGATCTCTAGGCATTGACTATCATCAGGAGAGGCTATCTTATAGACCTTGTCGCCGTTCCACCCGGCTGGGGCGCCATCCTTACTCCTATCCCCAAGTTTACGACCAAGAGGGAGGCTCTTCTGGAGGGGTTCGGGATCTTCTGCCGAAGAAGGCGATCGTTCCGGTCCCTCTGGCACAGCAGGGACAGGGATGTTATTCCGTTTTGTTTCTGGGGCAGAAGGTGTCAGGGGGATTCCGGACAGTTCTGGACCTGAAGAGGGTGAATGGTTGGGTTCGGACCGTCCACTTCAAAATTGTGACTTTGCAGTCCATCATCCCGTTAGTGGGGGTCCGGGACTTCATGACGTCTATCAATTTGCAGGACGCCTACCTTCACGTTCCTGTGGCTCGGACTCATCAGCAGTTTCTTTGTTTTGCGATTGGCAGCTTTCACTTCCAGTTTGCGGTTTTGCCATTCGGGCTGAAGTCCGCTCCATGGGTCTTCACCAAGCTTTTGGCCCCTTTTGTGGCCCTGGTCTACTGTCGGGGGATATTTCTACATCCATATCTGGACGACTGGTTGATTCATGCTCCCTCTTTCCAGTTGACTCTCACACAGACGTGGTTCTGGCCATTTTGAGGGTACACAGCTTTCTTGTCAATCTGGGAAAGTCGTTTCTTGTTCCATCCCAAGATCGTCTCTTCATTGGGGCCAGGTTTCGGACAGATTTGGGGGTGGTCATTCTTCCCGATGCTCGGGTGGCCAAGATTCATTCTCACATCCTGTGTCTTCTGTCCGGTCCAGTGCAGGTGGTGGCTCGTTGGCTCCAGGTTCAGGGGGATATGGCAGCCACGGTTTTTCTGGTTCCTTGGGCCAGGTTTCATTTACACACACTTATGGCTCATGTTCTGGCGCATTGGTCTCCCCATTGCCTTCCCCTCTCTTCTCCGATCCCGGTTTCCCCTCAGATCAGGTCGGCTCTGGGTTGGTGGCTGGTTCGAGATCATCTATTGAAGGGTGTATCTCTCTCTCCTCCGGCTCCGGTTGTGGTGACCACAGATGCCAGCTTCTCGGGGTGGGGGGCCTGGCTGGGGGTTCATCAGTCCAGGGGCTTCTGGTCTCCCACTCAGAGCGGGATGTCGTCAAACTGGAGGGAGTTGGAGGCAGTCCGTTTGGCTCTGTTGGCCTTCTCCCGGTTTCTGTGGGGTTCCGTGGTCCTGATCAGGATGGACAACATCACTGCCATGGCTTACGTAAACAGACAGGGGGGGACCAGATCCTCTTCTCTGGCCCTAGTGGCGAGGCAGTTGTTTGTTTGGGCGGAATCTCATCTGTTGGCGCTCTCGGCGATCCATATTCGGGGGGTGTCCAATTCCCTGGTGGATTCCCTCAGAAGGGCCATTCCATCCTCTGTGGATTTCTGCCTTCGTCATTAGTTGTTTGTGGATCTGACGATGCATTGGGGTGTTCCGGTGGTGGACCTCTTTGCAGATGTGTACAATGCCTTGGTGTCCTGATTTATCTCCCGCAGTCGGGAGGGGTCAGCCTGGGCAGTGGATGCTCTCTCCTGCCCTTGGCCCCGCGGGCTTCTGTATGCCTTTCCTCCTTTCCCCCTTCTTCTCTGCTTCCTGCTACGGGTCCGCTCCTCGGTGGCTTCTGTGATTCTGGTGGCTCCAGCTTGGCCTCGTGCCTCCTGGTTTCCTCTCCTGGTGAAGATGAAGTCGGAGGTGGAGTGGTTGCTGCCTCTGTCTCCTCCCCTTTTGAACTTCCCGACATTACAACAGGATGTTCGGGCCGGATGCGCTTGGCAGCTTGGAGGTTGAACGCTTATGTCTTCTGCGTCAGGGGGTTCCGGCTGGTTTGACCTCCACTCTGCAGGCGGCTAGGCGCGCTTCGACCACCAAGTCTTACCTGCGGCACTGGCGTTCTTTCAGTCGGTGGTGTCTTGTCAAGGATTTGGACTCTACTTCCTCTTCTTTGTTTGAGGTGATGCTGTTTCTTCAGGATAGTGCTGCCTTGGGCTTGAAGGTGTCTTCCCTTCATTTGCAATGGGCTGCGATTAAGGCGTTTAGGAGCTCTTGGGGCAATCTCTCGGATTCTGAGGGGTTGGTCAGTCGCCTTTTTAAGGGTTTGGGTAATGTCTTCCTACCCCTCGGAGGCATTTTCCGCCCTGGATTCTGTCTCTGGTCTTGGACGCCTTGATGTCATCTCCCTTTGAGCCATTACTTTCTGTGGATCTGCGCCTGTTGTCCTTCAAGACTTTCTTTTTGGTGGCCATTTCTTCTGCTTGCCGCCTGGGTGAATTGGGTGCTCTTTCTTCCAAGCACCCTTTTTGTCGGTTTTTTGAGGACCGGATCGTGTTGCCGCCGATTCTTTCCTTTCGTCCTAAGGTGGACTCTCAGTTCCACAGGGATCAGGAGTTGGTTCTTCCTTCCTTTTTTGATTCCCCGTCCTCGGAGTCTGAGGTGCGGCTTCACTCTTTGGATGTTAGGAGGGCTCTCCTGGTCTATTTGGAGCGGGTCGCTCATTTCCGTCTCTCGGATTCCCTTTTTGTTAATTTTGGTCCTGTGAATCGGGGTTTGCGTCCTACTCCTTCCTTGAGTCGTTGGGTTCGTTCGCTGATTTCTTTGGCGTACAAAGCGGGGGGCACCTTTCTCCTTTGGGGTTCAGGGTTGTTCCACTCGCTCCATGGCTGCTTCCTGTACGGAGGTCCAAGGGGCTTTCATTTCTGAGATTTGCCGGGCTGCCACCTGGGCTTCCCCGTTGACCTTTGCCTCTCATTACAGGATTGGACAGGAGGTTGACTGTGCTGATGTCTTTGGACACAGGGTTCTTTCCACTATGATTCCTGAATAGTGGTTTTTCCCTTGTCTTCTGTGTTTTTTAATAAACCTGTTTTTTGCATACCTTCTTTGGTTGTCCTGTTTGGCTTTGTAAATCTCAATTTTGTAAGGAACAGAAGCGAGGGAGGGACGATGAGGTAATGCTTCAATTACTTACCTTTATTTGCATTACTCTGAGTCCTACTCCCTCGCTTCCCTTACTTACATCCCTCCCTCACTCCCTGATGGTCCAGGCCAACCTTTTGGTATGGTTTCTATCTATGTGGTATTACAGGAGGTATGAGGGGGCTGGGGACTATTTATAGTCCTCACGTGACAAATCACGTGGGTATGGGTGTCTGGTGAGGCAGGGATGCCTCAATTTTGTAAGTAAGGGAAGCGAGGGAGTAGGACTCAGAGTAATGCAATTACCGGTAAGTAATTGAAGCATTACTCAGCCAAGTTTCGTTGAGAAAACTAAATGCATGTAACAACGTAGAGAGCAAATACCAGAGTTCGACTCCATTATTATTATTATTATGTTTCTTATATAGCACCTGAACCGACCCCCGAAGGGGTATCTCCGCGCTTGCCTTGGGAACCCGTCCTGGCTTTTCCCTGTGAGATAGCCCCTACAGGGAATCCCCAAGGTGAAAGCCAGGCATCCCGCCGCGGGGGCCGTTGTGGAGATTAAGCAAGCTTAATGCCCAGAGTTGCAGAGTGTGAACCCATGATTAGGTCAGGCACCGAAGCGAGAATTATCAAGTCCATGGACATTTGAGCTCAAGACCCTGCCGCGTCGGGAATTGAACCCTGGTCCCGGGTCTGACCTCTGCTTCAGGGTCTGCCTGCTCTAACCAGTGAGCCACACTTCTCCGATAGCAACCTAACGTTAATAAGGAAGCCATCCAAGCATTTGGAGTATGAAGAGTGAAATGGGAAAATGGGAGAATTTTGAGGACCAAAGGGGTGTTAGTAATCCAGGTTGAGCTTGTTTCTTTTAAAGCCTTATGAAGGTAATTATATCTACAGTGAAGACTAACACGGGCCTTCTAGCTGGATTAGAAAAGGCCTGGTACAAGAGATGTTTATGGGAACATGGGCTCAGTGCAGATTGTTAATAATATGTAAGGCTTCAGAGGAATGGGAAATTCTTGTAGAATGCCTGAGTTCTAATGAGGAGAAGCAGGGGTACTGGCTCCTGGCGACATTCGGGTGCAGACAGGCACAGACGGGCTTACCTTTGGGGCACCATCGGCAGGCCATTGGCACACTTCCATTGGGCGCTGGCTTCTGTTTACGTAGCCAGCCATAAATGTGCTGCTATACTGCTAACCTAGCTTTTTGCTGCAGACCGGAAGTGCAGAAATGTATGCTTTCGCCACTCAAGCAGCATAGGCCGCATAGGACCGGAAAGCAGGAAAACTAATTAAAATCAAAGTAGAAGGTGAGAAGTAATCCAGTAGTAACATTAGCAAAATATAGTTAAGACAGCAGGACTGAAATAAAATAGGTAAAAGCACTCAAGACCACTTGCCTGAATCTTATTAGCCGAGCATCAGCTTCTGCTTAAGTAGCCGGCTGGAAATGCACTGCTATACAGCTAACTTAGTTTTCCGCGGCAGACCGGAAGTGTGAAAAAGGTAGGCTTTCTTGACTCAAACGGCACAGCCCACAATGGACCAGAAAGAGGCTAAATGAATTATAATCAAGGTAAAAGGTAAGAAGTAATACAGTGGCAATGTTAACACAATATAGATGAAACAGCACAGAATGAAATAAAATAGGTAAAAGCACTCAAGACCGCTTGCCTGAATCTTATTTGGTTACCAGGGATGGAGAAATTCCATCCCTGGCTTTAGGGCCCTGGCACGTCTATGTTCTTCCTCCATTTTTGGGGAGCTAAGCGCCACAGCTAAAAGTATACATGGGTGCTGCAGTTTTAAACCCGGCAGTCCCAGTGGCTACACGTTAATCCGCCTGTCACCCCACCCTTTCCCAGCTCACACAGAGTTGAGAAAGGGTGGAGTGAAAAAGCAGAGATGGAAATGTGGTTCATGCAACTGTGCATGTTTCAGGTTTCAGTTTCATGCCATAGCACCGGAAGCTGAAAGGAGCAAGTGTCCAAATGGAACCTACATCGAGGTGAGTTAAAAAATAAATTTCTAAAAGGTGATAGAAAGAGTGACTATGAGTGAGGAAGAATGATAGTGAGGAGGAAGAAGACAGTGAGTGTAACTGAGTGTTACGGTGTGAAAGCCCGAGTGGGTCACAGTTTGAGTGAGTCGGGATGAGTAAGACAGAGTGAGAAGCAATGAGACTGATTTTGTCAGAGTGAATCTGAGTGAGTGAGAATGATTGAGACTAGGTGAGTCAGTGAGATTGAATGATCAGAGTGATATTGACTGAGAATGAGTGAAAATAAGTGTGGCTGAGTGAGCCTGAGAATGAGTGAGACTGAGTTAGTGAGTGAGTCTGAGTGAGTAAGATAATGAGTGAGACTGAGTGAGTCAGAGAATGAGTGAGACACAGTGAGTCAGAATAAGTGAGACTTTTTGAAGATGAGTGAGACTGAACTAGAGAAGTCAGAGTGCGATTGAGTGATAGGCGAGTTAGAGTGAGATTGATTGAGTGAGAATGATTGGGTCTGAGTGAGAATGAACGAGATTGAGTGAGACTAAGAATGACTGAGAATGAGTGAGACTAAGTGAGTGAGAGTGAGAATGAGACAGCGTGAGACTGAGTGAGTTAGAATTAAATTTAGAGAGAGAACCCCCAACCCCGGTGAAACCCACCGCAAATCAGATGCAGTCACCGGAATTTGAGCAAATGAGTACACCTCACTACTAGCTCACACTGATCATGAGTGCTGTAATATGTGAGGTCATAAGCAGTGCATGATGGATCACTAAACTATAAGTGGTGGAATTTAGTGGTGTTGATTTTTTTTTAATGTTAGCTTGTGCCTTATTCCAACACCTAATTATAACATCATATTAACTGTTTTTTTCCTAGTGTGTTTCTTGTATTTTTAAGTTAAATTATTATTTTAAAATGAGGGAATAAACAGATGTGGAAAGGTGATGCTATACATATGCAGACATCTTTCTGTTTAACTATCTTTGGTCGCTTTAAAAATACATTATGCCTCAATTTACTAAAAACCCATGTTTCTCCTCAAATTTTTAACCTGCTATTTTGTGCTTGCATTTACATCACAGTGCTCATTTACTTAAGACTGCTCTTCAGGAAAGGCTTTAACTTCTCCAACTGCTATTTCAAAATTCCAAAATGGCATTCAGGAGGGCCTCACTTTTGTCTAGAATAAAACATGTTAGCACTCTAGTTGTTCATAAGAACTCTGTGGTAATGCTGCAGTTGATCACTATGGAGTATAATGTGCTATTTTATATCTTTGTCGAATGTGGGGAGAGGTCATGACTCACGAGACAAACATCATTGTTCTTTGCTTCTACCGTTTAGAAGATTCAAAGTCCCACAACCCTGCTTAATCTGGTTTATTACTGACACACAGAACAAAGAATGTTATTATTTCAGCCTTAGATAATATTGGATTAGCTCAGTGATGGCAGCAGTGTCTCTAATCTTATCTTGCTTGATTTATCGGTGTCTTTTGACAACTTCAACCAGATAAGACTTGTTTAAAGGCTGCAGCAAATGGGATTCATCTCTGCCCTTGGCTGGCTAACCTTCTGTATGGAAGACAGATCTCAAGACATTTTCCTGTTTCCTTTAGTTCTTTCCAGACCATCTGATGTATGCTGTCTTACAAGGGTCTTCCCTGAATCCCACCTTGTTTAATATCTAAGTGGCCCCTTTTCATATTTTAATCCATGCCTGTTACGTCTATCCAGATGATACTCTCTATTGGTATGGATCGGTGGCTTGGTATTGGTATGGCTTGGTGATAAACATAAAACTGCCCCTGATCGATTCCCATCTTTGAAGAAGTCTCTTTCTCTCTTGCTATATATCTCTGCCATGAAAGAAGACGCCCACACTCTTTGATGTTCTTAAACTATAAAGTTTATTTATGCTGAGCAGTTTCGGTCTCCTGGGTCTTTGTCAAAGCCACAACACTAAAGTTCAGCAGTGCCTTATTTTCTATAGAAAACCACACATAACAAAGTATAAACATGGTAAAAAGACAAATGGAAATCCCTACCAAGTTTTTCATTTCAGTTTGGAAGACAGACTTGTCATTTCATAGGAAATAAAAATTGATGTGAACATAATATATTTGGATAATTTACCAAAACAATTCATAGTTCATGTGAGTCAATGTCATATATCTATCTGATAATACCACCAGTGTGTGTTTCTAATATTCTACTTGCTCTGTACTGTTAATATACCCAATTGTATGCATCAGTTTGTCCATATAGCCAAAAAATGTATAAGATAACCAAAAAGTATGTACATACACACACATTTACCTGGCAAGTGCCATAATCCTGGTATGTGTGCCTGAAAACATCCTAATAACTGCTTTGGACAACTGATACCTCTCACAAGCCATTCTCCCATACTCCTCCTATTTCATGATCCTTGTCAAGTGCCCCAGACCTTAGGATGGGACCTGTGGCCCCCTAACTCTCCTTGAATCCTGTAAGCAGCACCTGTAATCTACTGATGGATCCCACATTGATTCCAAACCAAAATGTCAAAAATCAAAGAGATCCAAAAGAAAAATAAGCGTAAACGTAGGAATATAAAGGAAAAGAGGGAAAAAAGAGAAGTCAACACTATACTTCCTGTAATGTCATTCAATAGATGACCTGGTATTATAGTAGAGAATATAATGCAAAGATCTTTCTCATTTCCACAGATCTGTTTAACATTTAATACAGAGCCCCATGTTTTAAAAAATAAAACATAATGCATTATAATTATTGATAATTTCACTGCTGTATTTCACTTAACAGACATTGCTAACAAACAGGCAAAACCGACAGGTCTGGTTTGTTTCAGATGCATGTGTTGTATAATATGTTGTACAATATGCAATAAGAGCAAACTCACAGAGGCAACAACATTCTGGTGACGTGGCATACTGCGTAAAGTATAGAATTCTGGTTTGCATGTATTAAACCACACCCTTAATTGCATAGTCCAGAATTGAAGCAGTTTAATTTGAGCTCTACCCTTACACGTCACAGAGACATACTATACATGTGCACTCAGCACAACACTTCTACTGTGTACCTTAACCTTGTTAATGTAAAGTGAAGCTCCAAACATACTGCTTGAGTGCATTCACTGTAGGTATTGGGAATTCACTTAAACATGTGCACTAATGTTTTCAATATAATGTTACAAATTTTAGTTCTCGTTCACATTTACACTTGTGCATTTTGAGTTACACTGCTTTTACTGAAATTTCATTTTTAGGTAATCATATATTCACTTATTAATGATTTGCATTTATTCAGTAACCATAGATGCACATATAATCATGTATTTATCGTATATACTGACTGGCTTATTAAATTGGATTAACCAAAGGCCTGATGCATTTGGTCTTCAATGTTTACTCATAAAAGTGAAAGTTTTGCTTGTGTTGCAATGTTATTTCTTTTGCAGGTGCGTTCACATGATTTCATAGTTAGTGAAAAGCATATTGTGTTTTAGAGATAGTGAGGTACGGGAGGAGAACTTTTAGCAAGAATGAGAAGTGCTAATGAACAGGGAGAAGACTTCTATTCAAGTCGTGTCAGGAGCAGAGCGCTCCATCCAAGTTTGCCCTGATGTTCGAACCTCAGGATGGAAAAATCGAGCGAAGTTGCCACTTTTTACTGTGAGAAGGTGGAAAACTATTGGAGTTGATGACGTGTCTTGAATGTTCCATGGGTTTAATTGGAGTTCAAACTTTAGTCATTAGAGCAGATATCCTTTGGACTCTGAGAGGTACAGACCGCTCTGCTCATATTTCCATTGTGGGGCTTTATGCTATACATCGCCTTGATTTGGAGAACTTCTACTGGATTCTCCACTATGCTGACACCTTCCTGTTTGCCCTCATTTAATTGGGTATCCCTTATTTTCCCAACTTTAGCTTAGGGATAGTTCAGGCGGCTTTAGATTTATTCATGTATAGAAGGGAGGATCGAAACCTGTACAGTGATCATTAACCCCTATTTCTTATCCTTTGTATTACTGCAACCGAATTTCTTTTATGCCTTATGCTACTGAGACTTAATTTAGGTTGACGTTCCGGCTTTCCTTTGAAGATTCTGTATCTTTCAGATAAGTTCTTGGGATTCATCTCCATGAGCTTGGCTCTTAGTTTGTAATAGAACTCATTTATATTTACTTATTGATTACTAGTCGTTAATGTGTGGCAAAATGGAGAACACGGTAAATCGAATCGTTGGATTGACCCTAACTCCCCTTTACCTCTCAGGCAACTACAAGATTCATGGTAAGAAGCGCCCAGTGCTCCATCAAAAGCATTGCTGAAAACCTCCCATCCCCCTAGTAAATATATTAGTCATGTTCTCTAGTTGTCTAGCTGATTCCGTACCCCTGCACTATACAAATGCACTAATCAGTCATTAACCAATCGGCGCTCAGGGAGTTAGTTCTGTCTCTCATGCTCTAGTGCGATCTGATTCTCAGAAAAGAATATTCATTGGGAACTCTTCCAGGAAGGTGTCGACACACAGCGTAAGCTGAATTGTCCTGGCTTGTTGAGTACACGAAGGTCAGGCGGGAAAACATTTTCTTTTTAAATGAAAAAAGGAAGCAAAAACAAGAGTTTTAATATCGGGCTTGACACTAGAGCAGCGTAATACCGGCATGAATTACATTTGCTGCCAGATTTTTATTGGAAACTCTAGATTGCTTTGTTCCTGTCCCTGACATAATATTCAGCGCTGGGTTTATATCTGCACAAAAATGGGGTGGGTTCACTACGGTCCATGCAAATCAAAGTCGTGATTTATGCACCGTTCCAGCTGAGGGTGTAAAATTAAATTTAATTTTGTGAGAAAAGCCTGAGGTACGTCTGTCCACGAGGCTGACATTGTGAACTAGGCGGAATGTGCACAGGAATTCATTACTGTTTCCAATATGCGAAATGCAGCATTTGAATGAAACATTTGTCTCTTGTCAAAACGGAGTAATGTCTGTTCGTTGTAAAAAAAACATGTTTATATCGGTATGATTTCATCACAGTTCAGAAAACTGGATCATGTTGTAGCTGATCTCCTGCAGGATTCTCAAACAGTGAATAGTTGAACACCTCCTTTTGAACAGCTTGAACAGCATTTTGGTGTAAAATACTGAACAAGGACATCAAAAAAATTAGTGCTAAGGTAAAACAATTCTGAACAGCTAGTGTTTACCCATCTTTGGATATCCCCATTTGGCCAGGATCTATGTTGGCCATTTTTCTGAGCGCTGCCGGTTCAACTGCAGACGCCAAGGACATTCACCAAAGCATTAATTTAAACATACTTGCAAGTCACTGGTAAGTCCATTGGGGGCCCAGAAAGGTTCTAATGGGTCCAGCATGAAGAAGAACACAAGAGGCAGTCCCACTTCATTTTGTTGGTGCAAGATGTCAGGTTCACAGGAGACAGGCAGAAAGGCCCACTCCAGAATTTGTGGTGGCTCCGGGATGTCCCGGTCAGGCGTGACCACAATCAGCAATCTCGCTTGGAATCTTCAGTGAATCACACCAGACTCAAGCTGTAGGATGCTGAGAATCTAACTCCAGCCCTCGGATCAGTTCTTTCAACCTCACTTCTAGTCAAGCGTTCCTACAGGCAGTGGTTGCGCTTGGAATATATAGCACAGCATGTCAGGCCCAAGTGGGGAAATGCAAGGAGACCCACTCCAGCTGGATCCTGCAATGCTTCTCCAGCAAGTCCACTTTTCTTGGCACTTCCCTCTTCCAAGTCACTGGATCTGTATTTCTCCAATGGGCAGATCTCTTCCAGCAGGTTTGCCCTCTGGGGCCTTTATCAGCTGGCTAGGTGAACTCCTTTCCAAGGCAGATCAACAGCTCTCCTCTAGCAATTAGTGGCATACTTTTAGGTGATGTACCAACACTTCTAGGAGACTGGCTGTCAAGCACACCAGCCCTGGGTCTCAAAATCTTTCCTGACATTCTGCAAAGTGTCACCTCTTCTTCAGTTACTGAGCAAAACTGGAACCATCTGAGGAAGTTTAAAGACTGCTTTCTCTTATCCCCTTTTCCAGGCAGGGTATGTTGACTACAGTGTCACTGTTGTTGAACTCGTTTAAGGTGATTCACTCAGTTCCTGTATCCCTCCTCTTGAGAGCAAACACAGCCTTTGTCTTCAGGTGATTGTCCCAAGGTAGAGAGTGAGGAGGGATGTCTCAAGCCATCAGCCTATTGGAGTAGCAGCTCCGAGAGAGACCAAAGGCAGGATGTGACAGAATGATTTATTCAGCACTGCAAAGGAGGCCATTTTCTTCACCTCCCCGCATCCTCCATTTATTCTAATGTAAGTGCTGAGGAATGACAATCAGGCAGGCACTGCTGAAAGGATACTGCTACATTTCTATAGAAAGCCCTGTCTCCATCCTTCTACATCTTATTATCTGATACTTCTCAAAATCTTCAGGAATGTCAACAATACACTTTGCTAATCTGAGAGACAGTTACTCCGCCATCATCCTTTTACCATGCTTTACCAGAGGAAATCCAAAACGGATCCCTCTGATCTCATAAACACACACTAGCTTGTTATACAGATTTCTTGTGTCAGTCACCTGGTGCTCCTTGCAAGCACAGTATTGATTCAGAATGTCAATAAAGGGCCCAGTCAAGACATTTTACAGGAAGTTAGGAGAGCAATGCTGATAGGCTTCTCTCTCAGTACCAGAGACAGGAAAAATGCCAGCCTGTACTAGCGATTCAATAAAGGTATGTTGTTACCATCACTAAGCATCTATGCATTGGTACATGGACAGTAGTCCCATGTAACAAGGAAGGTTTGCTTGGTGCGCAACTCCAGACCGCAAAGCTTTGCTCTGGGACAGCAGGACCTCTGAGCATACAAGGCCTCAGCATGAATTCATGACTGTCGCATGTGCAGGCACTAAACTCACCACATGTAAAAGAAAAAGCAAAATGGTGGATTGGGCAAATGTGTCTAGCATGCGTTTAATGCAAAATAGCCTGCAGGCAATTCAAACACATGCAAGGTAATTGCTGTTTCAATAGACCAGAGCTTCACACTTGATCAATTGGCGCATACAGTGCTGAAATCCTTACAATTATATGTACACGTGTTTTCTCAATACAAGTGAATACAAAGATCGAGTGTGACAAAATAAAATAAAAATGTGTAGACAACTACTAATGAGGAGGTGCCAAGATCTTTTTTGTAGAAAGGAATGTGAGAAGATTGTGGATGAGAGATACAGTTAACACTAACCGGAGCAGAGCTGAATCTACTATTTTCAAAAACCATCCCTTCCCAACTTCAGAAAGAGGCTATGATCAGTCGTGGCAGGCATGATTTGCGGATGGGGGGGGCGAAAGAACATTGCGCGGGGAATCGCACGAGGAGGGGGAGATCGCACAGGGAGGGGGCAATCACGCAGGGAGGAGGTGTTTAATTTAATTAAAATATATATGTATAATTAAATGTACCTGTCCGCTGGCCAGGTTCCACGTTCTCTCTGCTCTCCTGCACTCCAGGAACAGGAAGCAGAAGCAGGCAACCAGGCTCCCTCCCTCCCCTAAGACAATCACAAAAGCTGCTCGAGCCCCTGTGACCACAGACACAGGACTGAGACCAAAATCCACTTTCACCCCCCCCCCGACGCAATGCTACCAATAAGGATTCTTGCTTTTGAGAAAGCAGTGATGAGTGAGCTGAGCACGCTAAACTCGTCACACACAGGATGTTTCCATAACACCAGCTGTGTTGAACAAGTGGCAATCAGGGAATTGGCTACAAACAAAGAGATCACTATTAAACCCGCAGACAAGGGGGGTGCAATAGTGGTCCAAACTACAATAGCAAATGAGCAGGAATGCTCAAGACTACTGTCTGACAGAAGAAATTACACAATCCTACGAGAGGATCCCACTGAGTCCTTTCGCATCATAATTGAGGGAATGGTGGAGGAAGCACTAGCACACGATTGGCTATCAAAAAAAGAAGCAGAATTCTTAATCCAAAAAACACCCAGGATTCCGTATTTTTATAGTATTCCAAAAATACACAAGAATCTAGAGAAGCCTCCAGGGAGACCTATTGTCTCAGGCATCGGTTCCATCCTGGAACCGCTATGAAAGTTTGCCGGTGCTTTCCTCCGCCCACTGGTACAAGCCACAGACAATTATCTGAAAGACACCAAGGCAGACCTGCAATTACTCAAGGACTTACCTTTTGAACCTGGCTCCCAATTACTGCTGAGTCTTGATGTGGAGAGCCTATATACCAGCTTGCCCCACTGAGAGACACTCGCCATAATTGAAGTATTGTACACAACTCCATGGAAATACCAAACACCGAGAGGTGTAGTGCTAGAATGTATTTCATTAGCACTCACAAAAAACGTTTTGGAATATAACACAACCATATATCTCCAATGCCATGGGACCAGCATAGGCAGTACATTTGCTTCCAGCCTTGCTGGGTTGTATGTCCACCATTTGGAGACTAACAAGATTCTTAATGCAAACAACCCCTTTAGGGACCACATCCTAACCTGGAAATGGTATATAGATGACGTTTTCGTCATCTGGCAAGGAGACTTACTGTCAGTAACTAACTTCATGGAATGGCTGAATACCCATAATACTTACCTGAAATTTACCAACTCGGTCTCTAAGGAATCCCTGGTTTTCCTAGACTTGAATATTTACCATGAAGGAGGTATATTGAAAACAACTACCCATTTTAAGCCTACGGCCAGGAACTGCCTTCTAAGGTTTGACAGTTTCCACCCCCGGCACCTACGGGAAAACCGTCCATATGGCCAATTCCTGCACCTGCGGAGGAACTGTACAGATGTGGCTATGTACAAATCACAGGCAACTGACCTAAAAACTAAGTTACAATAAAGGCATTATCCAAACAGGATCATCAATTCGGCCATGAAAAGAGCCAGAAATAACAACAGGGAGGCCCTGCTTGAAGACAAGGTAATGACTGACACTGAGCAGAAAAGACCCATTTGTGTAACTACATGTAGCACACACTCAAATGAGGTTTCAAAAATCAGCAAACAAGCATTGGCGTATACTGACATGCAGTGATTTGACCCTCGAGAAACCCCTGTTCGCACACAGACGGGGTAGAAATCTTAAGGATATTCTATTTCACACCCGTCCTAACAGGAACCAACAACCCGCACTTTCTTTGAATGGTATACAAGGGCATTTCCCATGTGGTAACTGCAGCAGCTGTTAACTCACTAGGAAAAATAAGCAGTTAACTTTCAGGAACGGAACTAAATGGGACCAACGGAAACTGACCAACTGCAACAGTAAAAACGTAGTCTATATGATTACCTGTCCATGTGGCTTCGAATACATCAGCATGACTACAAGAGCAGTGAAAATACGAATAAGTGAACACAAAAGTAACGTGAGGTGCAAAAAAAGCCCTACCAAGATGGCCACCCATTTTCTGGATGCACAACAGTATGTAAATGACCTTAATTGAACTGTGATCAAGCAACTACAGACAGAGACTGGCCTGTTTGAAAAACAACAGCATTGGGTGTTCAGTCTAGGTACCCACATCTCAGGCCTCAATGATGAGATACCGTGGGGCCAACTGAATTAATGTGTAGCCTTGCAAGTAAACCTCTCATACTTTTAGGACTGTACCAGTAGGGGTTTTTTTGCGTTTTATTTGTTGGTTTTTTGCTATTTTTACAGCCATCTACAGTCTCTCACAGTGGCCAGAGTCAGAATATTAATGTAAAGTTGTCTGTATTCAAAACACAGAACCTTTTGTTTAATCTTTGTTAATCTGTGCCCCTCCGAAAAATTTCTTGGAGCAGTGTCAGACCCTTATTATCATTACCTCCACTCACATTTTTATGTAAAACGAGCCAAGCGCTTACAATTTGCAGCTTGCTTCTGCAAACAACGCCAGACTCCTGACTTTCCTTTCGACTTTTTATCTATGGAACGTATGAAAGGAACGTGTAACATGAAACTGAGCCGTCGTGTTTTGCTTAGCTCGCCGCGCGTGCACACTCGCGAGGACACTTCTCGCTGGAGCACATGCGCCCCGAATATGGTAGTGTTGCGTGCAAGCACAGACGCAGTAACAGCGCGTCTTCAAACGAAGGGAGCCGGATAACCGGTTCACCCATACATGGGCATGCAACAACATCCGGCCACTTAACCCTAATTGAAACTCAAATAACAACCCTACCAGCTATAAAAAGGAAAAAACCCCACGCAGATACCGCACTCACTGCGGATCCGCGTACGGGGCAAGAAGGAGCTAATTTCTCCTAAGAATCGTAGCAAATCTGCACGACAGTCCCCTACGTTAAGAGGCTCATGAGGCACCTCTGATGGAATAAACAAGTAGGCTTTTACCCAGGCTATCATTAACCCTCCGTTTCACATTATGTCACAGGATCAGTAGTATTCCTAACAATAGAGCGTGTGCTTTATGTTATGTGCATGTATGTTTTGTTCGGGTTTTTTCTTCTTTTTTCACAAGGCACGATATCACAAGTAGAATGACATCATGTGTCTAGTGATCGCAGCCCACACTATATATAATTATATATATTTCTTTCTTCAGATCACTGTACCTCGCAAATAATAAGGAGTGGATTTTCAGAATACTGTTTTTTCCCCTTCCTTTCCAGGTTTTGCAATTAGCAGAAACCATCTATGTTGTAGGTACATTCTAGCCATCACCACATTTCACTTTTTTTGTAATATAAAACAGATTTTTAAGTAGATGAACGTGAGTAAGGTGGGGATTAGTGCACCCCGTCCTGAAGAAGGAGTTCCGACTCCGAAACATGTCGACGCACACAGGAGGTGATGCACATTGTACTGCATAAACACCTCCAATCTCACCTTTTAACAGTACACGCCGGGGGGGGTCCATTAACATTTTTTTGTGTCTACCCCACGAGCCAGGTCCTTTTTAATCATCACTCACTTTATAACCCCACCACACACACACATAATTTTGAAACCCTCACACGCACCACACATAGTCATTCAAGTAAGTGCTCCTGCGTAGTCGTAGGTAGTAGCACGCCGCATCCCGTAGGGGGGGTGCGAAGATCCCAATGATGAAGCATGACACCAAGGGTCCTTTTGGTGTGTGAGGGGTATTTTACAAACACTGGGTGCTCCCCACCATTGTAGGGAACATGCTCCATTCACAGGCGAAAAGGCAGAGTGTACATGGCTGGTTTGGGTGGCCCCAGGGGGACCTACAAAGCAATATTTGCACACTTCGGAGTGGGCATGCACACCACTCCTCCCCTGTTCTGCTTTTCAGAGCAGCCCTGCCCACCCGCCCACCTGCAACCAAACATAAAATGGAAATAACTGAAAGTTATTACTATTTTATGTTTCTGCTTCTCGCACTGCGAAAAACAATGGGGTGATACTCCTCCGCCCCAGTGGAGAAGCTGCCCCTGGCTATGCTGTGCTAATAAGGTTCTTTCAAAAAAGAGTTTGGCCCTTGTCGACAGAAGTGGGGTAAGGGCCCAAATACTTTATAAAAAAAGAGGAAGGAACCCACACTTCATTGTATTTCACACCATTCAATTTTGGATGAAAGGATAAACAAAACTTAATATGTTTATCAAGGCGATTATTTACGCCATTTTATTCATCAATTTTGTGACAAAAGCAACTTTTGGTGGATATTATTTGTGTCAAGAGAAATACCACTGCTATTTACGTACTGACCAAAAGAGTTGTGATGCCTAATCTTTACAACACAAAACATGAATCAAAATACATAAACAATAACTAGTATAAATAATTTACAAAAAAAGTGATAACATTTCAAAAAGAAGGGAAAGTTGTCAAAGTGTTTTTCAGTAACATCAATATAAGCATTTAAGCACACATACATTTAATCACAAAAGCAATATTTGACCACAACGCAGCCTTCCACTGAGTCTGCGTGAAAACAAATAACCTCTCGGTAGAAATGTTTTTAGGCTATGAATTCCTAAGTATTTTATCTGTATTTCAAAACTTAGGACTTGATCCTGTTCGCCTACGCGTTTCGAGTTTGGGGGATTTCTGAGCAAACTCTCTTCAGGGCCAAATGAATTATTTCCCCTGTTCCTTAACCTAATAGTAAAAACACAAACAAATTGTGGACACTCATTATAAATTGCTCCCCTCAACCTGCTCCGTCCTTCTCATATGTACAGCTTTTAAAATGAAACATACCTAAGGGGACTTGAGGTAAGTTCAGTTCATCCAAAACACTTAGATTGATTTGTCGACTCTGTGCGCTTTCTAAAAAAGCATGGGATTTTATGTCAGGTGCTGGTTGTCCGAAATTGTTTTGCAAATTGAAGTGAAGGTAAAAAAGACCAATTTTCTCATACCTGGATGTAAGGCAAGGAGGGAACCAGTTGTTCGCTGCGGTTTTCTGTTTTGAATTATAGGTTTTTACTGCTGTGACACTCGTTTTTCACATACAATCACTGCAAGTAAAATGAACGTATTACTTGCTTGTAAGTAATGGATTTGACTTAGCCCAAGAGTGTTATGTGTTTGGACACACAGTCACTTACTAGAAATCTTTTCAGCCATTCATAGTTGTGGAGGTGGGCAGTTCGCAATGGCTTCCAAACCGCCTTCGTTTCCGAAGAATCCCGGAATGGGCCGTTTCCCCTTTCAAGCTTCCATCAGATTCCGTGATTCTATCTAAAGAAAAACGGGCGCTAGTTATCTAAAACGCAGTCGTTCATTGAGCTTATGAGTGGCGCGGCGTCGCTTGTGGTTTATTCAAAGCCGAACGCTTACATCGGCTTCAGTCATTGTGTCACAAAAGACATGCGCGCTGGTTGCTTAAAGCATTGCCGGTTAGTTTGTTTGGGAACAGCGCGGCGGCGCTTTTAAAAACTAAATTATGAAACGGGAGCTGTCTCGTTTATGGATAAATCGCAGCCTGATTCCCTGTTACAAAGACACGGGCGCTGTTTAACAAAGCGTTACCGTTCATTACCATTCCATTATGCAGTCTAAATGTCTGCACGTACCTTCTGGTTTGGCAGCGTGTTCCACTTCCTCATTCCATCACATGGAGTGAATGGGATTCAGTTCCATCGGCCTCTCTAAGAGGCTCGCTGTTCTTTGACCAATCACAGTTGAGGTATCTTGATATCCCATAATGGTGCATTGTGGGACCTTGTTGGAACTGGGGTCACCAGTCCCCTAGGGTAGCATGGCACGAGCGGGTAGGCATCAGAAAGCATATGTGTTAAGCAACCATGCAGCACACGCAACCACTGAGTCAGAAACCTGGGCACGCAATTAGTGACACCACTCCAGTGAGTTTGTGTAAAAACTCAAGTTAACTTTATTAAGATAGAGCTGGGTCAGGGTATTAGGAATTCATCATAAAATTAGCTTATTAACTTTCCACTAAAATACATGTGTGAGAACACTTGGCAATAAATACTGGATGAATAAATAATAAATATTAAATATTAAATAACCACAGGCCTGACCTTGGCCTGGTTTCTCATCATCACCTGTAAGAAATACATTCTAAGGTCATGAATACAACACTGCGTTAAGTAATGAGGAAACATTTCACTAAAGGTGTGACATCCTATTAGCCTCAGCCTTAGGCTCCTCCTCCCCTATTAGGGGTAAAACTTATGAATGCATAAAGGATGTATCATAAATAACTTTAGGCTTCAACAAATATAACACTCAAGAGGCAAAACATTTCATTAAAAACAAATGACCTCTTGTGTAGGTTAAACCATCTCCCTATTTAGGAATAAAACACCTCACTGGGGAAAACCAGCATTTCATTTAGGCATTTCAACATAGTGTACATAAAACATTCCCTTAAAGGCAGAGCATTTCTCTATGTAACATTCTTTGTTAGAAGTTAGGCCCTTCCACCTTACATGAGTGATAACCAGCTGCTCAATAAAGAATCAGGTATGGTCTTCTGGTTTACCCCCTTGGAGGTAAGTAATCAACTTTTACTTGTAAAACACACTCCTGTAGGAATAACGTTTTCTTAGATAACTGACAGGCATCGCACTAGGCAGAGTTAGACATTTAACTTCCCAGTGCCAAATATTCCTATAGGGTTTTCCATCCTAATATGCAAGGCTAAACATTTCCTTATGTAGAACAGTTAGTTAACCAAGGTAAACCTCTCCTTAATCAGGAGTAAACACTTCAGGGAAATAGTAGCAACCCTTCCCTAATCAGGAATCAACATTACCCTAGAAATCAAGCATAGGCATTTTATCTAGCAAGTACGGGCATCCTTTTAGGTAAACACTTCACTGGGTAAACATCCCATTAGAACCTGGACCCCAATTCACTAGGTATGGCCCCCCATTTCCTTTAGTTAACAATAACCAGTTACTCAACAGGCAAGGGGACCCATACATTTGTAGAAAATCTGCATTACATTAAATGTATGCACTTGGCCTGTGCACTTCACACATCTCCTGGGGCTACTGAGTATATGATATCTCCCCCCATGGCCTTTCTAATATAAAGGGTCTCCATAGGCAATTCAGCAGGGCTAAAAATAGATTCCTGGCACAGTTCAAAGGCCCAGTAGGCCTGTAAGCACTTTCTTTCCCCTCCCCTCCACCAAGTGATACCCTCACGGGGTTTAGGGGTCCTGGCCCAGGTCAGGGGACTCTCCGTTAATCTGGGCCAACAGGGCCCAACAACAATCTTCCCCAGGGGAGGGGCGAACTCGAGGTCTCATGCGACCTTCCGCCCTCCTCCCCGGGGGTTTACCTGCCTTCTTCGGCCCTTCCCGGGCCCTTGCATGGGTTCTGGAGCCTCACACGACCGGGCGCGGTGCAGGGAGCAGCTACAGAGCTCCAGCGCCGGTCGCGAGGCAGTTCCGAGCGTTGCAGGGCAAATCGGAGGGGGCTCTCAGGCTTCACGACCCCCTCCGCGACGAGTGCTGGGCCCGGGCGGGCTTTCCCCGGGACTCGGCCCGGGGGACAAATCCGGAATTAGGAAGACGGGGGCGCGGCTAGAGACGCGGCGCCCCTGTCACGTGATGCAGGCAAGGGCTTTGGGGCCTGTCAGGCCTAGCGCGGCCTGAGAGAAATTCCGGCGGCCCTCTTCTCACACCGGGGGCCGCCGCAACAGGACACAAAACAGGGCAGGAGGCCCCCAGGCAATCGGAGCGGCCTCCCCAAGACTCCGGGGGCCGCTGCAGCCACTGCACGCGATCGGATCCGCTCCACAGGCCAGTTGACAGGGCGTGCTCGTCAGCCCTTCACAGCATTCCAAAGGGGGCCCAGCAGGGGAGCAATTACCAGCGCTTTTCACACAACACCACAGGTGAGCGCTGAAGAGGAAATTGCGCGCTTGCTGACACAGCGCTTCACGAAGCTCCACAGTCTCGGGCACCACAGCGCTTCAGGGGTGGGGGAGGGCGCCAAACAGTACAGGACACAGCAGCTCGTGGCACCAGTGCCTGGGCAGTTATAGCGCTTGTAAGGCAACTTCTTTAATAGCGCTTCCAGTCCTCCACGCCAGGGTACAAAGCAGAGCAGCACTCAGTGTTCACACCAGTGGAAGTAATCCTGGGCACAAAAGCGCTTTCTACCACAGCGCCAGGCAACAGTCTCTCAACTTCCCAGCGCTTCAACTAGGCCACCACATAGGGCAGTCCAGCACTTGGGGCACTTCACAGCGCTTTACAGGGGGGCAACTTCCACAGCCCTGCAGGCAATTTCCAGCGCTCCCACAGGACACAGCAATTCTTCACCAGTCAAGCGCTTGGAGGGCAATGTAGCGCTTAGGCAGTTTCTAGGTTGGCGCTTCATCAGCAGTTGCTTTAAAATAGAGGCAGCTCACAGGACATGCCAAACAGCAGTGGTAGGTTAGCGCAGGGACCCCAGGTGGCGTCAGGGGGCACAGGGAGCAACACAGCGCCAATACCTGGGTGGCTCTTCCAATGTCCTGTGGAGATTCAGTCTCTTCTTGGCGCTTTATGTTCCTTGCGCCTTTGTAAGTTTCTTGGTTTCTGGTTCCTTGATTTCTTCTTGGCGCAGCTGTTTCTTGCGCCCTTGTAAGTAGCAGTTGGTTTCTTGTTTCCTTTGGTTTCTTATTCCTTGAAGGGGGTTAAGTTGATGGCTGGTGTTAGATCTCCTCAGCCAATCCCCTCAAGTGGTCTCTGGGGGTTCCCTGCCGCGGGGCTAGGTCAGTGGGGGGGGGGAACAGGATACCTCAACACTTGTAAAGCAGCACACTAGGCCCTGTCATTCCAGCATCATAAGACCCTGCCCTGACCCCCACTGCCTATCCTCCTGCGTAGGTACTAAGCGTGGGCGGAAAATCCGTTCCGCTCGCGGATTTTGCGGATTTTCGGGAAATCCGCAATCCGCGAGATTTGCGGATTTCCCGCAAAATCCGCAAATTCGCACGCAGCGGATTTTTTTGGCGGCGCGCGGCGTTGGTGATACAATTTTTGCGGCGCGCGGCGTTTATCATCGTTTGCCGAGTTGTTTTTTTCGATAGTTTGCGAGTGCTGCGCCATTTTGGATCTTGCTGTGTGATCCCGCGGGAATTTGCGAGCGCGATTACGTCATCGCGGCTTGCCAGCGATAGTTTGTCAACGCGAGTACGGCGAGATCACGTCTCGCGGTACTTCGCAATTGCGAGATTTGAGATGCGGCGAGCGAAAATATAAATTTGCAATTCTGCACAAGAAATCCACCAGCAAGCAGCATAAACCTTCTAGAAATGATGATTTTTATGTGAATAACTCCTTAGTTTGACATTTGCCTGCACTTTTTTAGCGAGGAGTCCATTTTGGGGAGGGGGGCAGGGGGGTGGGAGGAAGGAAGTGCCCCATAGTCTTCAACTTCCTGTTCCTGTTCAGCAGGCTCCTCCCAGTGCTTTGTCCATCTCCTGGTCACTTTTCATTCGGATGTGGACCTGGAAGGATTACTTTTTGTGGATGCTGCTGGATCTTTGGATTTGAGGCCTTTTTGACTTTCTTTGGATCACTGTTGGATTAGAAATTTTACAAGTAAGTTTGTTTGGGGCATTACAGTTGCTGCAACTAAAATTTTGGGATTTTCGATTTTTGGGCTGTTTTGGGGCCTTTTCCCCAGGGGTACTCAGTGGTGGGTGGACTGATTCTTTCTGTGGGTTGTCTTGAACTTAAACATCATGGAGGCCATAGATGAATTGGGATTGTGCTGATTTTTCTGTGTTTTTCGATTTTTTTTTTGTGTAAAATTTTGTGTTTTTCGATTTTTGACCTGTTGTTGGGGCCTTGACCAGGGGTAGTGAGTGGTGCATGGGCCTAGTCTTTCTGTGGGCTGTCTTGAATTTAAACATCATGGAGGCCATGGATGGAATGGGATTGTGCTGATTTTGCAGTGTTTTTCGATTTTTGGGCCTGTACTTGTGGCCTTTTCACCAGGGGTATTTGAGTCTAGCATGGGCCTAGTCTTTCTGTGGGCTGTCTTGAATTTAAACATCATGGAGGCCATGGATGGAATGGGATTGTGCTGATTTTGCAGTGTTTTTCGATTTTTGGGCCTGTACTTGTGGCCTTTTCACCAGGGGTATTTGAGTCTAGCATGGGCCTAGTCTTTCTGTGGGCTGTCTTGAATTTAAACATCATGGAGGCCATGGATGGAATGGGATTGTGCTGATTTTTCAGTGTTTTTCGATTTTTGGGGGTGTTCATGGGGAGGGACATGCCATGTGGCTGGTGGCCATTTTGAGTGCAGCTACAGGCACTGGCCATGTGCTGGCAGGCAAGTGGCCATTTTGAATGCAGGCTTTGTTGTTAGGCCTCCAACCATTTTGCCTACTTTTCAACCTTTATTTATGCCCAGGGGTAGTGAGTCTTGCATGGGCCTAGTATTTCTGTGGGTTGTCTTGAATTTAAACATCATGGAGGCCATGGATTGAATGGGATTGTGCTGATTTTGCAGTGTTTTTCGATTTTTGGGCCTGTACTTGTGGCCTTTTCACCAGGGGTATTTGAGTCTAGCATGGGCCTAGTCTTTCTGTGGGCTGTCTTGAATTTAAACATCATGGAGGCCATGGATGGAATGGGATTGTGCTGATTTTGCAGTGTTTTTCGATTTTTGGGCCTGTACTTGTGGCCTTTTCACCAGGGGTATTTGAGTCTAGCATGGGCCTAGTCTTTCTGTGGGCTGTCTTGAATTTAAACATCATGGAGGCCATGGATGGAATGGGATTGTGCTGATTTTGCAGTGTTTTTCGATTTTTGGGCCTGTACTTGTGGCCTTTTCACCAGGGGTATTTGAGTCTAGCATGGGCCTAGTCTTTCTGTGGGCTGTCTTGAATTTAAACATCATGGAGGCCATGGATGGAATGGGATTGTGCTGATTTTGCAGTGTTTTTCGATTTTTGGGGGTGTTCATGGGGAGGGACATGCCATGTGGCTGGTGGCCATTTTGAGTGCAGCTACAGGCACTGGCCATGTGCTGGCAGGCAAGTGGCCATTTTGAATGCAGGCTTTGTTGTTAGGCCTCCAACCATTTTGCCTACTTTTCAACCTTTATTTATGCCCAGGGGTAGTGAGTCTTGCATGGGCCTAGTATTTCTGTGGGTTGTCTTGAATTTAAACATCATGGAGGCCATGGATTGAATGGGATTGTGCTGATTTTGCAGTGTTTTTCGATTTTTGGGCCTGTACTTGTGGCCTTTTCACCAGGGGTATTTGAGTCTAGCATGGGCCTAGTCTTTCTGTGGGCTGTCTTGAATTTAAACATCATGGAGGCCATGGATGGAATGGGATTGTGCTGATTTTGCAGTGTTTTTCGATTTTTGGGCCTGTACTTGTGGCCTTTTCACCAGGGGTATTTGAGTCTAGCATGGGCCTAGTCTTTCTGTGGGCTGTCTTGAATTTAAACATCATGGAGGCCATGGATGGAATGGGATTGTGCTGATTTTGCAGTGTTTTTCGATTTTTGGGGGTGTTCATGGGGAGGGACATGCCATGTGGCTGGTGGCCATTTTGAGTGCAGCTACAGGCACTGGCCATGTGCTGGCAGGCAAGTGGCCATTTTGAATGCAGGCTTTGTTGTTAGGCCTCCAACCATTTTGCCTACTTTTCAACCTTTATTTATGCCCAGGGGTAGTGAGTCTTGCATGGGCCTAGTATTTCTGTGGGTTGTCTTGAATTTAAACATCATGGAGGCCATGGATTGAATGGGATTGTGCTGATTTTGCAGTGTTTTTCGATTTTTGGGCCTGTACTTGTGGCCTTTTCACCAGGGGTATTTCAGTCTAGCATGGGCCTAGTCTTTCTGTGGGCTGTCTTGAATTTAAACATCATGGAGGCCATGGATGGAATAGGATTGTGCTGATTTTGCAGTGTTTTTCGATTTTTGGGCCTGTACTTGTGGCCTTTTCACCAGGGGTATTTGAGTCTAGCATGGGCCTAGTCTTTCTGTGGGCTGTCTTGAATTTAAACATCATGGAGGCCATGGATGGAATAGGATTGTGCTGATTTTGCAGTGTTTTTCGATTTTTGGGCCTGTACTTGTGGCCTTTTCACCAGGGGTATTTGAGTCTAGCATGGGCCTAGTCTTTCTGTGGGCTGTCTTGAATTTAAACATCATGGAGGCCATGGATGGAATGGGATTGTGCTGATTTTGCAGTGTTTTTCGATTTTTGGGGGTGTTCATGGGGAGGGACATGCCATGTGGCTGGTGGCCATTTTGAGTGCAGCTACAGGCACTGGCCATGTGCTGGCAGGCAAGTGGCCATTTTGAATGCAGGCTTTGTTGTTAGGCCTCCAACCATTTTGCCTACTTTTCAACCTTTATTTATGCCCAGGGGTAGTGAGTCTTGCATGGGCCTAGTATTTCTGTGGGTTGTCTTGAATTTAAACATCATGGAGGCCATGGATTGAATGGGATTGTGCTGATTTTGCAGTGTTTTTCGATTTTTGGGCCTGTACTTGTGGCCTTTTCACCAGGGGTATTTGAGTCTAGCATGGGCCTAGTCTTTCTGTGGGTTGTCTTGAATTTAAACATTATGGAGGGCATGGATGGATTGGGATTGTGCTGATTTTGCAGTGTTTTTCGATTTTTTTGTGCTCTATAACTGAACTGATGTTCCTCTGTCTTCCATTTTTTTTAGGTGCACAAGACTCAAGAGAACCACCAGTGCCAGGAAGAAGTCCTGCAGCGGTGTGTGTGTGCAGCATAACGTCACGCGACGTCACGTCTGGCCTCAGACAACTCTACAATTCGTGCAACTGCGGCCTGCTGTCTGACCTGCTCTGAAGAAGATGGCCCCGCCCCCAAAGAAAGTTCTCCGTAGCTCCTCTAGCAAGAAAGTTGCTAGTAAGGAGCAGAAGAAGCAAGTTACCAAGGAGGCTGGTGTGCCACCCGCCACTTTTTTTGGGAGCAAAAAAAAAAGTACGCCTGCAGCAGCAGGATCTGCTGGGGACCAACCTGAGAGCAGCACCCCTGCTCCATTGGGTTCAGTGCCTCCACCACCACGCCAACTTAAGTCAAAGCCCTTGAGTGCTTCAGAGGCAGTCAGTGTACTTCTCCAATCACCATTGACCAGTGATGTTGGCTCATCGCAAGAAAGTAGCAGCAATGTCCCTGAATCAACACAGGTTGTTGTAACTCATCTGACAAGTGTTGAACAACCACAGCCGCAACAACAACACCATGTGCAAGTACACGCCCAAGTACATGTGGAAGGAGAGGCAGCAAAAGGAGATGCGCAAGCAAAGGTGCATGGACGTTCACAAGTGCCCACAATAGTTGTTCCTCCCGAAGTAGGGGCACATTTGGAAATCGACAATGAAGCTGAGGTATCATTGGAAGCCACTCCTCCTGATGATCATTCATTGTCTTCCACATCCCTAGCAAGGAAAAGATCAAGGGGGGTGTCTACATCTTCTTCAAGCCCACCTCGTTCTGGTGCAAGTGATCTGTCTTGGGAACCACAACTGCGGTCTGACAGTGAGGCAGAGGCACACCATGATCTGACACCGGTACCTAAGCGTAAAAGGAAGGTCGTCCAAAAACTCAAACCTATGGAGTGTGATGAGGCTCAACAAGAAGTGACAGATACTGCTGGTGATGAAGCCTCTCACGATGACGACGAGCCAGTCATCACAAAGGTCACTGCAGCCCCACCGGGCATGCAGCAAAGAGACATTTTGACCCTATCCCGAGAAGCTGCTGAGCGTGATGATGATGTCGGCGAGGAGGCAATGGAAATGGAATCATTAGATTTGGAGTTAAGTAGTACACCAAAACCTACCGCTTCCATATTTCTTCGCAAGAAGGTACCCACCTCGTCCTCGACCTCAATTCGTGGTGGTGAAAGTGCAAAACGTACTGAAGTTCGGCAATCCACATCCTCCACTTCATCTGTCATTAGCAGCAGGACCACCACCACCAGTATCGCCGCCTCCTCCGGCCCCCGAAGACATTTCAAGTCTCCAGTTTGGGACTTCTTTAGTGTTTGCCCAAAAAAGGAAAACGTAGCCATTTGTAGCCTTTGTAAGCTTCGATTTAGTCGTGGTAAGCTTGGTTCTAACTATGGTACCGGAGGCCAGAGAGGTCATCTTGAGAGAAGGCACGCTGTCGAATGGTTTCCGCACCTAGAGGCGGTCAAGAAAGCCGGAATTGCACGTAATGAAAACGTTGATTTGTCATCTGCTGATGACGAGGAGGTAGAAGAAGACGATTCAAACACTTCACTTACACCCAGTTCCCATGTCAGCAGCACACCCCATGGGAGCCACACTAAGAGTGTGGGAGAGAGTGAGACATCAATGCGGAAAAGTTCATCAGCGAGCGTAACTGGGTCGAAGAGATCATCATCATCCCGTAAATCATTGGTCCAGGGCAACATTAAAAAGATGTTGTTTACAGAAGCGCAATATGAACGCAACCACCCAATGACCCGTCTGTATAACACTAAGCTGGCTAAAATGCTAGCTCTGGACCTTCTCCCTTTTTCTTTTGTAGAAGGGGTTGGTTTTCTAGAATTAGTGACAGCGCTCTGCCCTAAATGGAAGGTTCCTAGCCGGTTCTATTTTGCCCGAGTTGCGGTTCCAGCACTACATGAAGATGTTCTGAAGGTGATTGGGGCAGCTTTGCAGAAGAGTGCTGTTCACACTATACATCTGACAACAGACATGTGGACCAGTGGCGCAGGCGCTGATTACATGTGCATCACTGCACACTGGGTCTCTTTTTCAGGGGCTAAAGCAAAGCTAAACTCAGGTGTTGACACTAACATTGTTTTTAAAGGTGCTCGGAAACATGCAACACTAGCCATGTTTGGTTTGGAGAAACGTCACACAGCAGAAAACATTTTGGATGTCTTTAACACAAAGGTCCTTAACTGTCTGTCCCCACTAAAACGCAAGGTTGGTTATGTTTCCACGGACAATGGCTCCAATATAGTTAAGGCCATGAGGGACGGTTACTATTTCAGAGTGCCGTGTTTGGCGCACTGTATAAACCTGGTTGTCCAAAAATTCTTGGGTAATAAAGGCAGTGCAGCGTACAGTGTATTGGAGAACTGCCGAAAAATTTGCAAGCATTTCAGGCATTCTTTTAAGGCCCGCAAGCAGCTGAGGAGCATGCTATATCAATGTCAAATGCCAGTGAAAGCACTCATCCAGGAGGTGGTAACACGTTGGAACTCAACCTTCTACATGCTTGAGCGTCTGTATGAGCAGTATACGCAACTCGATCAATATTTCTTGAAAGAGGGTATAGAGGAGCTGAGAATGGGTGGGCCGCAATGGAACATAGTTGAAAGCCTAACACGCATGCTTCGTCCTTTTGAGGTCTTCACACGTGCAGTCAGCAAGGAGGACTCTAATTTGGGAAAAGCTATCCCATTGTTGTACATGCTGGAGGACCAACTGAAGGAGGTGTGTTCTGTGTTTCGAAAAGATGACAAAAAGAAAGACTCTTTGCTTCTGGCTGAGCAATTATTAGAGCTCCTACAAGGTGATGAACGTCTTAAAAAGATCCACTCAGAACAGCATTACATTTGTGCTACTATTCTGGATCCACGCTACAAAAAGGCACTGGCAGGCAGAGCATTCTTTCCTTTTGCTGATGAAGATGTTACAAAGTACAAACGTTGGCTAGCCTTGTCAGCCAAGAAGTTTGAAACAGAACGGCTGGAAATTGAAGGAAATGGCAGTACATCAGCAGGCCATCCCCAGTCAAAACAATCCACTTCTGCACCTGTGGCTGTGGCACAAGTGACCTCTCAGCCGTTAAAGACACCGGCAACCGGATCATCTGCACGAAAGACAACAGAAACATTGGAGGCTGAAGAGGATTGGCTAGCTCTGCGTGGGTTTGGTTCTCAAAAGGTCAGAGGCACAGCAAGAGCTACGCAAAGTGGAGGAACCTTGGAGGAGGACCTTGAGTCGATGGTGAAGGACTATCTGAATGACTCCACAGAGGTCTATGTTAATTCTGACCCATTGGCGTATTGGCATGGGAAAAAAGAATTGTGGCCACAGCTCACCAACCTGGCTTTAAACTACTTGTCTTGCCCACTCGCAAGTGTGTCTTCTGAACGGGTTTTCAGTGCGGCTGGTGGGATTGTAACTCCCAAACGGAGCCGCCTCTCGCCCAAAAATGTGGAGAGGTTAACAATGATCAAGATGAATCAGCACCTCATACCACCAGATATAAGAGTACGAGAGAGCGTGCCGGATGAAGAGGAGGTGGCCAGCACCATAGATGAGGGAATTTCTACTCTGTCAGGTGGCACTGACCTCACCCTGGCTGAATTCGCAGAGTATGATGACGAAGCCTTATTCTTATTCCTGGACCGTGATACCGACTTCGAGCCCTGAAAATGAGACAACGAATCAATAACTTTCTTTTTCATCCTTATTCACTTTTATTCCTGTGTGTCTGTCTTTCTTTGTTGTGCACAGTTAATATAATTCAAACTTTAATCAGATAATCACAAAAACAAGCCCATCAGCAGAACTGTCTTCACTTGTTTGCTAATTTATTTGAAGGTGCCGCAGTCTGCATTCCTCAGGTTCACAAGTTCAGAAGAACATGCTCCTCTATCCTCCTCCTCCAGACTCCTATTTCCATCAAAGCAGAGGGCTGGTTTACGCCCAATGAAGAAAGACTCAGCACTTGTGGGGGTGTTGTTCTACCTCTTTGCAGGTGAGTTGACGGGTCTGGGGCCATTGCTGGGAAGCACTAAAAGTGGTTTGTGCCAAATCCGAGGCGGAAAATTTTTTGTGTTTTTGATGACTTGCTTGCCTTTGAGGTGCTCTTAGGGGGGGTTCCGTCTGTTTGTGGGTGAGTTTCGTGGTCTGAGAGCATTGCTGGGACACTCTAATCTTGATTGCATTTGCTTTTCAGGAAATCCGTCGTGCCAACCCCGACTTATGGCCTAGCTACGCAGCGCGTTTGGACCGAAGGCCCAGAAATATTGCAAGTATGAGATTTTGCTTT
Source organism: Lissotriton vulgaris (assembly GCF_964263255.1). Taxonomy (NCBI): domain Eukaryota; kingdom Metazoa; phylum Chordata; class Amphibia; order Caudata; family Salamandridae; genus Lissotriton; species Lissotriton vulgaris. The sequence goes on along the minus strand of NW_028247206.1, from coordinate 570,633 downwards.
TGGCCTGTTTGGGGGTGTTATGCTTCTTGGCGGGTGGGTTGCCGGGTCTTGGGGCATTCCTGGGAAGGTCTAATACCGGGTAGAAGTGGTTGGGACAAAATCCAGGCCGATTTTTTTTTGGGCTATTTCTGACATTTTGCTCTATGTAGCGTTTTCGGGGGCCTGTTTGGGGGGCTTCCTGGTGTTTGTGGGTGAGTTTCGTGGTCTGGGAGCACTGCTGGGACACTCTAATCTTGATTGCATTTGCTTTTCAGGAAATCCGTCGTGCCAACCCCGACTTATGGCCTAGCTACGCAGCGCGTTTGGACCGAAGGCCCAGAAATATTGCAAGTATGAGATTTTGCTTTTGGCCTGTTTGGGGGTGTTATGCTTCTTGGCGGGTGGGTTGCCGGGTCTTGGGGCATTCCTGGGAAGGTCTAATACCGGGTAGAAGTGGTTGGGACAAAATCCAGGCCGATTTTTTTTTGGGCTGTTTCTGACATTTTGCTCTATGTAGCGTTTTCGGGGGCCTGTTTGGGGGGCTTCCTGGTGTTTGTGGGTGAGTTTCGTGGTCTGGGAGCACTGCTGGGACACTCTAATCTTGATTGCATTTGCTTTTCAGGAAATCCGTCGTGCCAACCCCGACTTATGGCCTAGCTACGCAGCGCGTTTGGACCGAAGGCCCAGAAATATTGCAAGTATGAGATTTTGCTTTTGGCCTGTTTGGGGGTGTTATGCTTCTTGGCGGGTGGGTTGCCGGGTCTTGGGGCATTCCTGGGAAGGTCTAATACCGGGTAGAAGTGGTTGGGACAAAATCCAGGCCGATTTTTTTTTGGGCTATTTCTGACATTTTGCTCTATGTAGCGTTTTCGGGGGCCTGTTTGGGGGGCTTCCTGGTGTTTGCGGGTGAGTTTCGTGGTCTGGGAGCACTGCTGGGACACTCTAATCTTGATTGCATTTGCTTTTCAGGAAATCCGTCGTGCCAACCCCGACTTATGGCCTAGCTACGCAGCGCGTTTGGACCGAAGGCCCAGAAATATTGCAAGTATGAGATTTTGCTTTTGGCCTGTTTGGGGGTGTTATGCTTCTTGGCGGGTGGGTTGCCGGGTCTTGGGGCATTCCTGGGAAGGTCTAATACCGGGTAGAAGTGGTTGGGACAAAATCCAGGCCGATTTTTTTTTGGGCTATTTCTGACATTTTGCTCTATGTAGCGTTTTCGGGGGCCTGTTTGGGGGGCTTCCTGGTGTTTGTGGGTGAGTTTCGTGGTGTGGGAGCACTGCTGGCTATATATACTTTACTTTGCAAGAGGTTTGAAGCAAATCCATGGTGGCTGAGGGGACTTAGGGCCTAGCTGCAGAGCGCGCGCGGAGTGATTTGGGAAATTTGTGAAAAAGTGACTAAGTCCCCATTTTTGTACTTTTGCTCTTTGGCTGTTTGGGGGTCTTCTACTCGTTTTCTCCTGGGTTGACGGCTCTGGGGCCATTGCTGGGAAGCTCTAATACCGGATAAAAGTGTTTTGGACCAAATCCCAGGCGGAATTTTTTTTGTGTTTTTGATGACTTGCTTGCCTTTGAGGTGCTCTTAGGGGGGGTTCCGTCTGTTTGCGGGTGAGTTTCGTGGTCTGGGAGCACTGCTGGGACACTCTAATCTTGATTGCATTTGCTTTTCAGGAAATCCGTCGTGCCAACCCCGACTTATGGCCTAGCTACGCAGCGCGTTTGGACCGAAGGCCCAGAAATATTGCAAGTATGAGATTTTGCTTTTGGCCTGTTTGGGGGTGTTTCGCTTCTTGGCGGGTGGGTTGCCGGGTCTTGGGGCATTCCTGGGAAGGTCTAATACCGGGTAGAAGTGGTTGGGACAAAATCCGCGCGGAAAAGCCTTTAGTTTTGGCACTTTTTGTAACTTAGGGTTCGTTAGGGTTAGCCCTAGCAGCAGGATTGCATGTGTTTCGGGGTGTTCTAGATTTTTCAAACTGAGTTCTGGGGTCTTAGAGCACTCGTGAGAATGTGTAATTTTGGTTGCAAGTCATTTGAAGAAAATCCATGGTGGGAAAGGGGGGATTTGGCATAGTTAAAGAAAGCCTTTGCCACTATTCTTAACTTAGGGTTCGTTAGGGTTAGCAGTATTTCTATTGCATGTGTTTGAGTGGGGGGGATTTCGAGTCTTGGAGCGATGCTGGCTATGGCTACTTTTGCTTGGTTGCTTGCAAGTGGTTTGAATGCAATCCACGGTGGGTAATGGGTAATTAGGGTACTTCGGCCTACTTTTACTTTCAAAGTAAGTTTTGTCACCAGTTTTCTGCTAGGCCTCGTTTTTTGAGATTTGATTGGGGGTCTTCTACATTTTTGCGACTGGCTTTAGTAAGGGTCTGGGTGGGAGCACTGCTAGGAAGATCTAATTTTGTTCTAAAACACAGTTTACAGTACACCTAGCTTGAGGGGCAAGATCCGATACATTAATTTGCCCATACTTATTTATCCTTCAAAAGGTGACTCAGAGTACGCACTTTCAAAAACATTGTACTGTCTACTAGGAAAAACAAATTGTGACTTTTTGCACTCCACAGCCTACATACCTTATATTTATTTATCAGTGGTGTTGTAATATTATATCACTTCCTGTTTTTCGTTGAATAATTACAGGCCGGGTTTCAGTCTCTGCAATGGGGAAAAAAGGATGGAGTCAGGCTTCACAGTAGCGAGCCACAATTCAGCATCAGGCAGGCAGTGGACAGGGTGTCTTCTGGTGACCAACATCGATGGACGAAGCGTCGGCTGCAATGGAGGACTGCCGCTAATAGGAGGATTTTTTTTCTGCGGGCAACTTACTTACCACTTCCAACAGGACCACTACAACCACATAGATACAGTATCCCTTGCCTTTTTCTCTGACTGTGACTGCATTTCTTGGCTCTCTCTCTGCTTCTACATTGATCCCTTAACACATCACTTAGTCCACTCCACTATCACATCTGCACCACACATAGTCATTTGTAAGTGCTCCTACGTAATTCGCAAGTCGCAGCACGCCCCAGGCCGTAGAGGACTGGGATGGCCCCAATGATGAAGCATGTCACCAAGGGGCAACACTGGTGAGTGAGGGGACACCTAGAAAAAAAGCAATTTCTCCTTTTCTATCTACTATACCTTCTGTCAGGTTACGCAGCCCCTAAGCGCCTACCGTACTATGAAACTACATTTCCCATGAGTAGGCGGGAGACTTGCAGACTATTTAGTGAGACTATATGAGAGTACCCTTGTATGTTAGGACAGCACTTCACTGATGCCTGTCTTGTCTTCTGTTACAGGTATCATTTCCCTGCTGACCCTACCTTTACCCATCCCACATTTTTTATTTTAGTTTGTTATTTTTCTCCCCCGCCTAATGCCTCGAACACCCTGTGTTTACACTTCTGGGTGTTGGTGACATTTGGAGGTGGAACCATATTTGCATCGACTGGATCACGGGGAGTAAACCTGACACCTTCCAGACCAACCCCATTGAGTGTTGTTGTGAATGGATTTATAGTGACCAGCAAGGCTCTCAGGTATCTGGCTACAGAGACCTTATGTTGAATATAGTTATCAATATTTCCACCCACGCCCTGTACTGTCGCATTCTTTCTTCCACAGTTGTCGAAAGTACTAATTACTTTTAACTGACATGCATGCAGTTACAGTAGTGTATGCACTTTCAAAGATTGATGGATAGGTTTGTACCCAAAGATTTGTTTATGTTCACAATTTTTCGTCCATGCTGTGCTACTTTTTCTTGTCTCCCAAAACCTTTCCCAAAAACCCCCGTACCCATCCATTTTTCAAACCCTAACCCTCTTCCCCCGGGCTGTGTGGTTTTGATTGATGTGTGACTAAATTACAGCAATAAATCCACACACTTGCTGGGGAGGATAAGGTGATAGCAACAGGCTGGTGAAGAAATCCGAGGATATATTCTTACTCTGCTTGACAAAGACCCATGGCTAATGTCAAAGAACTTCAACCGAATTAGTTATACTTTAACATTTGTTAGGCTACAACGTGGCACTGTTCTAGTGTACTTCTGTCACCTGCTATATTCTGTATTGTACCTTTGTATTGCTCAGGAGGACAAACCAGATTTCATTTTCTTTTTTTCATAGGCAAGCAACTGCCACTGTTTCACACCACTAGTACCACCGCTATGAGGAAATTTTATCCGCCCAGGATTGCCAACCTTATTTGCTGTTTCCCGTGGAGCCAGCCCTGGGCCTAGCCCTACTTGCAAACAGAAATTACAGGTAAGATAGGCGTTTGGTTGGAGGTAGTATAATGGAGTATTAGGAGAGACGAGAGATTTGATTGACGGTAGTACTACTAAAGTCCTAGGACTATTCAGGAAAACAAACTTACTGTTATGTTAAACCCCCACCCACCAGACTCAAAAGCAGTAAAAAACAGGTATGGTCAGATAAAGTTTCAAAAAGTATATTTTTATAGCCCTAACAAAAGAATCTCCCGCAAGACCCTCCCTAACCCCAACGATTGTCCTTCAAAAGTCCCCAAAAATCACAACTCCCAATTCCCACCCCCCAAAAGTCTCTAAAAAAGGGGCAAGGGACACTATGGCAGGGTGCTGTTGGAATTAGCAGCCAGGGCATCATGCTCCTTGCGGAGGGTGGCAAGTTCGAAGCGGAGGCCCTCCACCACGTTCTTATAATTATGGACCTCCTGCTCCAGGTAGGACAGTCTGAGGGATAAGCGGCGCCGGTGTGCCTTGCAAATCCTGTGAGGGGCAGCTGCTTTCTTTGCTGCTGGGCGGTGGCGTTTGGCTTTGGTAGCCCGGCTCCGTACCGCTGGAGCACTGCGCTGGCTGGCAGCCCGCACGGAGGAGGAGGCAGCTGTCCCAGTGGACGTTGTTGTTGTTCCAGACTGCGTCTCCTCCTCCTCCAGGGCCACCAGCCGCCGATATTCAGCAACAGTGGCATCCAGCCTCCGTTGCCGGGCCATTCGAGCCAGCTCCTTCCTCCTTGATGGTGTCTTGGATTTGGAAGGAGCAACTACATGAAAAAAGAAAGACATAGTCTGTAACCAATGCTCCTTAAGATTAACACAAAATGATTGAGCAGAAAGTTGTCACAGTACAAGTAGCAAATTGAAAGCACAGTGCATAACTATTGAGGACAGTATCTATGTAACCTCCGACTTCTTCATCCTTGCTCTAACATTAGTGGGAGTTTAAGGAACAAATTCTACGAGCACTATGGACTTCTATTACAGTCGACTATGACAGTACACCACTCTTATTCTTCTTCTTCTCTCTTGTTTAGGAAAATTGGTACGTTATCTTATGCAAGCCGGCATAATGCCAGCGCAGTGAACTTGCACCCGAGAAAAACAGACGCACACCATGGTGAGTGAGACAGACTTGCGTTACTGTACCGGTCCAGTACATGCAGGTGGTGAAGCTCTTACTTTTCTATTACGGGTGGCACTGAGAATACTCTGTTAAAAGGGCTACTGCTTAATTAATTTAGCTTTCACCCTACAGTGCAAATGAGTATTAGAAAAGGAAAATGAAGAAGCTAAATTATCTGATTATCTATCACTTCACATGGGATGTATTTGATGACATATGGGATGACTTTAGGTGCTTTGCTTATTATTGAGTGAACAGTGATACCCCCACACATGAATGACGTACTACTACTAAACTAAAGTTATTAAGGGAGGTAGGGAGTGCCCACCGTAATAACTGGATATATGCTGTGCTTGCAGTTGCAATACAAACTACTGCTACTATTCATGGTAGTCTTTGGACAACGTTACAACTTCTTTTCCTTGCCTTTCCTACACTGGAACGGACGTGCGGGTGCGGTGTTACATGCTCTTCAAAGTAACACTTAGTTCATCCAGTGACCGTCTACTCTCTCTAGATTCACATATGCTATCTAAGAGTCAGATAGTACCATGAATGATCCAGGCATCCATCCATTCAAAGTATATTGCACACATACAGTTTCTGTCTCACCCACCCAGGCTGTTCTCCTTCCACCCATCCTTGCTTCATCATTCACCCAGCCATGCACCATACCATTTTCTTACCTTCCCAGCCACCTCGGGGACCAAGCAAACACATATCATTCTTCTTTGCCAGTCATCATTACATTTCTCGTGCTTCCACACTTACTTACACCCTTCTTTCGCTTTTCGTTCATCCCATCCATCAAGTTCACCTCAGATCTGATTGGGATTCTTCTCGCCAAAAACTTCACAGCTAAGTCGAAGTACATTTAGAGGAGGCTACTACCTGCTTTTTTTATAATACACCCGTGCAGAAAGCACACTCTGCAGTCTTCAATCTCAATGACTAAGGAATGTATAGCTTACCTCTGCCCGCCACCACCGTGTGAACCCTCACAGGCATGTCCTTTTCCGGCACTTGCACCGCCTCCTCCCCAGAGTTGTCCTCCTCGTCCAATGCCACCACCTCCGCGCTGGCCCCGTCTCCAGATGTTCCACCTACAAAGTACATTTAATAATGTTAGAATACACCACTCACTACTATATAATATTTGGTCTAGGAGGAAGAAAGAAATGTGAAAAAAAGTGTACAATTTAATAATTTTTGACTGTGTACTCTAGAGTAAAAATGTCCCTTTTTCCAGGGAAGGCTGTTGTCTTGCTGCACTTTTTGGCACAACTGATGAATGTTTGCTTTTTACTTTTTAACACGCACCACTTTTTCTCCTAACAGACAGAACCTTGACTTCTAAGAACACGAGCAGGATCAAGTTCAAACCAGGTGAGAGCTCGGCTCGACCACAAGAAATGTGTCCAATTAATCGTCAGCACTAAGCACTTTTCCATTTTCAGTTACACGTTCACTTTTATGACAAACTTGAATTTAATAAATGTGTTTACTTTTAATAAAGCTTTTAAACTTAAATAGACTCTGTGGTTTTTGGTCCTCCAGACTAGAGTGGATGAGCTAAAGGTTTTCGAATTTTTGCAAGCATGAGTCCGTGCCTCTGCCATCGGTGACTTTGGGAGCTAAATGACTCTGCCACACTATCTAGTCAGTAAGGAGATTGGGGGTTCAACTACAAAGTCTGTTATCACTGAGGTATGTGGAAAGTCTAACAGTTACAGCACCTATTATAATTGATAAGCTAAGCGATGCATTATTTAGTGTCCATAGTTCTGTTTGTGCAGATTTGTCCCTGCAACAGTAGTAGAATGGATTGTCCTATCCAAACCAAAAGTAAAGTAGTATCTTATTATTTCTTGGTGGTGGTCATTCACCTTTTTATTGTTGGCAATGGTCAAAGCATAAACATTTAGAATACTTAAAAAGACATTATGGACAATCCCAGAGGACTACACTCAGTGCATAGAGCTATTGCTGACTAGAATGGGAGTCCAATGGAAATGCCAAATGTGCAATCTTAGTTAGCTACACAGACAGACTAATAAGAATAATCTAGTAATACCACACGGAGTCATAGGGATAAGAATTTAGATCCTGTCTACAAGAAGATCAAAGACGATTTAGAAAAAATCGAATGAGGAACGCTAGGAAAAAATAAGTACTCTATATTAAAATTAAAACTTACTGGGGCCAGCAAAGGAGCCCTCGACTGCCCGGTCCTGGCCTGCATCGACAACAGCACCCTCCTCCTCCTCCTCCTGTGTCCTCCTCTTGCCCCTGGGGGAAGCTGATGTACAACATGAAAGAAAGAAAAACAGAAAACATGGATGATATTTATTTCTCAACCAAATCAAACATTTAAAAAAGAACTAACAAAGTAACAAAATATTTTTGCGAAATAGCAAATAGGGAACGACTCCACGGGATATATTATTGACCAATCTCATGTGGTCGACTACGTCATTACTTTAGTATTGCTTGATTTGCGGACCGTCGAATTGGAAACTACCCTATGTAACTCACTAAACAAAGTACTAAAAAGGTTTGCCTAGGATTGGCAGGCAGCAGTCCGCAGCACGCAAAGTGACAGCCAAAGTCCATCGTGATTGAAGATCAGCGACAACACTAAAGTTTCCTACTACATTCACCAGTCATTAAAATACTCAAACTATTAATCCACCACCACTATTTCTTCTTATCGCCATGTGTACAAAGGAAGGACTGGACTTGAGTCTGTAGGGGCTGATTTATAAGGCCCTTGCGGCTCTTTTGCTCCATTGTTGCGTGACTTTTGTGACGCAGCGACAGCACAAAAGAGGCGCAATGGTGCGGCGTATATTAACAACGTGACGCATCTGGGAGATGCATCACGTTGTAAAGCCCTGCGCCAATAGGGGTGTTCCGGCGCAAGGGAGGGCGTTCCTGCGCAGGAACGCATCCTAAAAGTGGCTGAGGGAAATCTACAAGATTTCAATCAGTCACTTTGAGGACAATGATGCGTGACTCAAACCCTGCGCCTGCTTGAAGCAGACGTACGGCTTGACGCAGCATTGGGGAGATAGGGCACCCCAGAGAATTGATGGAGCTGCACCATCGTTGCGACGCAACTCCAGCAATGCGCCACCTTTACGGCACAGATGCGTAACGCTTTGGTGACGTTTTGGGCCCATGGCGCGCCGCATTGTAATACGGCGCACCATGGGTGATGGTGGCGTGACGCACAATTACTGGCGCATCCCTGCAACTTTGCAGGGATGCGCCGGTAATTAAAAATCTGAACCTTAGTGTGTAGCATTGCGCAGTTCTTTCAACTACACTCATACATAATTTCACAGGCCAATGAAATGAACACAAAATCTAAAACAAATAAGCATAGTAGCAACACTACTGAGAAGGAGAGCAGTGTACCTGAAATGCACAGAAGATTTTGAAATAAAATGTACCTACAATGTAATGAGCAGCATTATTGCTCTTGGTAAAAAACAAAAATTTGCAATATAATAACACAGCAGGAGAAAACATAGTAGTAAAGACATAGCTACTACTACTCACCAAGCCCGGGGATCTCAAGGCCAAGGAGGTCGAGCAGATCTCGCTCACGGGTCAGGACATCCGTCCAGCGGTGGGTGGCCTGGTTGTAGGTGCGCCAGACCCGAGAGTGGTGGTAAATGGCCTGGCACACCTTCTCCCACCGCTTCCGGCGCTCCCGGACCCCGTACCCGGCACTGATCTTGCCGCCTCCCATGATGGTCCTGGGGAGGCGGCGCTGAACATAAAAAATGAGTTGGGCCACCTCCTCCGGGGTAAAGATCTCCCGTGGCATCACTAGCTCCCCCCTCAAACGCCCGCACGGGAGCCGGACACGGGGTGCGGGACCCTTCCCCTTCTCGGGATGCTTCCCGGCTCCCTTCACCATGGTCTGGGCGGAAAGGAATAAAGAAAATAGAATAGGGAAGAGAAGAAAAGAAAAGAGTTTACAAAAGTAGTTTAAAATTAACCAAAAGTAGCAGTAAACACAAAAATATAGGGCTAGAAAAATAGAGGGATAGATAATAAGTAAAATAGATAAAAAAAAACTTCAAACAAGCAAAGGATGGCAGAGATTGACAGAGGATACAAAGACCATGCCCAGAACCATAGCAATGAATGAGAAACAAGATGGCCGCGCCCGTTCACGACCGATCGGGTAAGTTCGCGCGAGATTTTCCTTGCGAACACGCGCGAGACTGTACTGGCAAACCGCGGACTTTGCGAGATTACACTTCGCGCCCGGAAACGGAAATACGTCAGGCAAACAAGATGGCTGCGCCCTTGAACGACCGCGAGGGTAACTTCGCGTCTTGCGCTACGAGCGGCTCGCAAAAACGCACAAAACCTTGCCAACTAACACGCCGCAAAAAAAACAAATTGCATATTCGCACGAATTTGCGGCTTCCGAATCCGATCTTGCGCGTGTTCGCACCCCGCGAACCCCGCGAAATTGCAGAAAAACGAGTTTTTCAAAAGTGAAAGCACTCGGCAGGGGCAAGAGTTCAAACTCATCATTAGTAACAATTCCCGGTAGTGCTTCCTGACTGGGGCCCCTCCAGAATTCAGTTGCTAGTTGCAACAATTGTATGACCCTGCTCTGACCCTCACAGCAGGCTCATACAATAGCTACAAGTAGGCCACAAAGAAGGTCCTGGGGAAAAAAAATGCACTGCAACAGAAAGCAAAATTACAGATAAGGAAGCAGGTGCCAGACTGGAATTTTAAAACAGTGACACATTAATAAACTAACCCCAAATTAATTCATCTGAGTTGAAGCAGGGATGGTGTGCTTGCTTTTCCCCCCCATAATCTACAGTAATGATGAACCAGAGGGTGGCATTGATGTAACAGAGGGTTGCAGTGGTGAAACAGAGGGTGCTGGGAACCTGTGATGATGAACCAGACGTAGAAACAACATAATTCGCGACCGTTGCGCGACGAAATGTAAGTTCGCAATTGCGAACTGGTACGAAACCCTCGCGAACTGGCAGAAATCCTTGCGAACACAAAAAAAAAAAAAAATCCGCAAATTCGCAAGAATTCGCGGATTTTGCGGATTGCGAGTTCGCAAATCCGCAAATTCGCGAACGCGAGATCCGCAAAATTCGCCCATGCTTAGTAGGTACTTCCCCAGGTCTTCCCCTCAGCTTCTCTCTTCAGGAGAGTTCCCTCCCTTTCCTTTTATAGTGCCAGTTGACAGTTGGTAGTGTCAGTTGGTGTCAGTTGGTGTCACCTCACCTCTCCCAGAAGGTTCCAGAGGCTTCCAGGAGGTTCCACCATTCTACCTGTGGACAGGCTGGCAGGCTAAGATGGATACATTGCCTGAGGGTTCCAGCCAGCCCCTGGCTACTAGAATTCGCCCACTAAATCACGCTGCTGCAGCAGTGGTCTGTGGCGGCCATGTTAGGGGTAGGAAGTACCTGTACTTTAACACTAGTTTTAAACTACACAGGGCATTCTCCACCACCCAAAGCCTATACAGTGTTGTTTCAATAGGGGCATTCTAAATTAACAGGGGATAAAAAGCGAAAAATTCCTGGGTAAAAGGGCCAAGTCTCACAGACCTGAAGTCTAACTGGCTGTGAGCCAGTTTTAAAGCCTGGTAATTTCACTAATTGAATTGAGGCCAGTGTTGATGGTGTCAAAACGAAGTATCAGATAGGCCTCTTTGCGCAACAGCGCCTTCTCGACATTAGGCGATCTGTGCTGTGGGTCCATTCCAGCTAGGACTGTCCATGTGAAGTCTGTTTCTTTGTGGTTAGCATCCGAAAAGTGCTCCACCATTGGGGCATTTTGTACTTTTTTCTTTAGTCGTGAACGATGTTGTGTTATCCTGACATTTACTTGCTGACATGTTTTACCTATGTACAATCTATTGCATGCGCACAGAATCCCATAGATAACATTTTTACTTTTACAGTTTGTGTGTAAACTGTGTCTCCATTTCCTGCCATTATGGCAAAATTCATCTCCTTCTACAACATTATTGCAGGCCACACAAGTACCACATTTGTGGTGGCCTGTAATGGGTTTGAGGTTCCATTTGGCTATCAGATCACTCTTGGGTTTTTGTATGTAGCTATCCGCTCTAATGATCTGTTGGCCGACGCTCGGATTTTTCTTCATTGCAAAAATTGGCTTTTGCAAGGGGAATTCCATTCCCTCCAACAAGTGCCAATTGCGCAGTATGATTTGTCGAAATTTGTTCGTGTTGTGCGCGCCGCTAGCCCGGGCAAAGTCTGGGCCAAGGCCGGGCCCGTCCATGGCCGCCATTGGCCGGAAAAGGCTGGGCTGGGCCCGGTCTCTTGGTTTCCCGGTTTCGGTACTTCTATTGGGGCCAATTTACTAACTTATTGACTATTGGCCCTTACAGTTCTATTCCATCTGAATTCTACTAGACAATTTTGGCCAATTTGCAACAAATCATGGGTAAAAGAAAATTACTGAGTCCTAGAGGAATTAGGTCGAGTATTAACACTCAGCAAACTTTATTGAATTATTTAACAGGAGGGGATGATGTTTTGGACAAACAGATTTTAACGGTGGAGGAATCCATTTTGGGTACTTCATCTGGGTTAAGCCAGGAGTTACTTTTGAAAGAAGATGCTAACTAACTGAAATTAGGGGAGAGTAGCTATTACAACAAATGGATGTATTCAACCAAGCACTGATGATCTTCAGTCCATTAGTAGTGAGTCCCCTATCCAACCTCCCCCAAAAAAACAAATAAAAACAAAACCAAGATCTAGTGGTGTCCAAGACTCTCAGCAAGAGGTTGAACTAGTTGTTGTCCATTCTTCCTGTCAATCTCCTAAACAACAAAAAAAAATTCCCTCGAAGAAAAAACGAGCAGTCCAATCAAAGAACCAAGTAAAACAAAAGTCCAAACCATCTGGGGGAAAAATTATTCAATCTGACTCCCAATTAGAGATACAAAATCTTACGTCCCTAGTGGAGAGACTGGACTCGTATATAAGGGTTAGGCTAGACCATCTTTCAGTTAGAATGACCAACATGGAAAATCTTTTAAACAACAAAGCTAAATCAACAAACTCAATTCCAATAATCGATTCGAGCACAAATCTGACCTCAAATATCAATGTAGGGAACCCAACCACCTTTTTAGAAGAAGGTAGTAAAGGAAAGAGGAGAGTCTCCCTTACAACCGTCACTGCTGTAAACGTGCAGACCCATAAAAAAGCTCTCGAGGGACGGTCACATTACGTGCCGCAAAGACAGACCAATACCAATACTGATGTGACCCCGCAGCCAGTATCACCTCAGTACAAATTTCCCCATCTTCTCATTTGAACTTACTACCAGAGTCTACCCCTTATGTTATTGTCCTGAGTAATGTACCACCTAACCAATCCACTAATGAGGAAACCTGGGATTCCCTCAAAAATAAATCACTATATTGGCTGAGTAATAGGGTAGGACTCCATAACCAATTATTTTACAAATTAAAGATGGTCAGACGTGTCCAATGCGTGGGAGATTGGGAAAAGGTCTTTATGGGGGATTGTATAGTCATGACCTTTGGCTCCCCATGGCTGGTAAATGAAATTTTGAGCCTAGGGGTTTCTCACACCGTTAATGCTGTAGGGATTAATATATTACCATTGGTTTTTTTTTATCCTCCCAAAATAATGAATTATATCCCTGAAAAGTCGAGAAATCCCCCTTCTACGCTTCAAGGACCACTGCGACTCATTCCAACTTACAACAGATTTAATGCATTGTCTGGCCAAAATGAAAATGATTGACTGGATTCAGTACCAGTAGTGTTAATGGCAGCGAATTTCATGATGTCCCCATCGCAGTTTAAAACATCAAACTCAGAGCCCACATGCATTGGATTAGAAACAGTTAACCCCCTTATAGTTAGCACCAATAGTGGAGACAGGACCACATTGTGTGAGGCTGTGCTAAGAATGGAGATTTGGAAAGAGATCCACCAGTCCCAAGGCCAAATATGGAGTATCTGCGACAGGGAAGGAGTTCTCACTCTGAAACGCAAGGTCTAAATCTAGATATCGTTTTTTGGAATGTAGCTGGCCTACCTACTAAAATCACAAATGGCAACTGGATAAAACTAGCTAGGAAGCATAATATCAAATGTTTGCCGGAGCCTTGGCTTTGGTCCCCTCTTCACTTGGTGGGATATAAAACTTATTTTTCAGAGACAATTCAATCTCCTTCTGGAAGGGCAAAAGGGGGCTTAGCAATATACATATCAAATGTCCTAACAGTCAAAAAAATAGAGGCTCTGAGGTTAGAAAGTAACTATCAGGTTCTCTTGATATCTATAAATAAGACGTCCATTTATTTTGTGGTGAATTAATATCACAATTTAAGTCAAATTGATTTACTTGATGTTTTAAATAAGGTTTCCTTTTTATTGCAAGATCTGCACTCAAAACATATTAGTCAATCGTTTGCATTTATTAGGCGTGGTGATTTTAACCTGTCACTATGTAAAAAGAACAGTACTAACAATTGTGGTATTCTGGACGAAGGTGTTAATAGTTTAACTCATTTCACTCATACAAGTTTTGGTATTCGAATGAATGAGATAATGAAAACTTTGGACTTAGGTTTTGGGAATGAACTAACTAGTCCCCCTGTTCCGTTTGTACAAGGACAATTGATTTTATTCTTGCCTCATACCACATCGAACCAAATATTCAAAACTTCTATACAACATGTAATGCAGTAAGCGATCATCTTCCCAATACTATGTCAATTTATGTTCCTACTTTATCGAAGGAGTCTGTCTATTGGAGTCTTTTAGATCAACAATCTTTGAATATAGACAGACTCAACGGTTTCTCCTTAAAATGGGTGAAAGCAGACCAGGAGCTAGTAATGACAAACGTGGTTAAGGGAGCCCTGTCCTCTTTCCAAGTTTGTCTCGATCTTAATTCCACTTCGGAACAAATACTGTCCAGTTATAAAACTATCACAAAAACAATTGAAGAAGAACTATTCCGAGAAAAAGCAGGAAATGGGACTGTTAAGAAGGGATGGTTCGATTCAGAATGTACCAAAACATACTCAACATTAAAAATTGCACTGAGTAAGAATAATAGGGACAAGGGCGAAATTATCAGATTACGAAAGGCTTATAATATTGCACTAAAAAAACAGAAAACACAGATCGAGAACTGCCTATGGAAACAATTACATGACAGTTGTCTTATCACATTTTGGAGAACAGTTAAATCTCCTTTTTTCTCCGAAGTTGGTGAGTCCTCGAAGCTAGATGTAGCGGTAGACGCAAACACCTGGGTTCAAAATTTTTCAACATTTTTAGTGAGACTGGAGATACAACTCTGGAGCAAGTTGAGGGAGCTGTGAGGGAGTCTCAGCCAATTCAAACATGTTTCCCCATAAAACTAAGTTTCACCCATGAGGAGATAATAAGCGCCCTGAAAAAATAAAAATCCGGGAAAGCACCAGGGCTCGATGGGGTCCCAGTGGATCTTTTTAAATATAAACTAGACCTATGGTCCCCAGTTCTTACCCGAGTGCTGGAAGCAGCCAATGAGGTGGGATTGGTTGATTCCTAGTCTACGTCTATTTTGGTCCCATTTTTTAAAAAGGGTTATCGCCATAGCCCAAATTGTTATCGGCCTATATCCCTCCTGGACTCTTTAGGGAAGGACGCAGGACGTATTCTTTTAGATCGACTCCAGGATTGGGCAATAGATCATAATATAATCTCTGACTTACAATATGAATTCTGCGAGGGATTGGGTACAGTGGATTAGGCTCTGAATCTCTCACTCCTAATTGGATAATACGTTCAAGCAAAAGGAGGGTATTTGCACATGGTTTATGTTGACCTGACTGCAGCCTTTGACTGCGCCAGTCACACTAAGCTGTGGGCAATTATCCTAGCCATGGGGGTGGACCCCGCGCTGGCGAACTTCTTACGAGAACTCTATTCCAGGGCATCGGCAAGAGTCAGACATGGAACAGGGGGAGAACTTAGTGAGTCCTTCCGGATTGAGAGGGGTTCAGACAAGGCTGTGTTCTGGCCCCCTTCCAATTCACACTATATACAAATGGGCTCGAAGCAGCGATGGTGGAAGGTAGCCAGGATCTGCCAACAATTTGTCGTCGGCCTATTCCATCGTTACTATATGCCGACGAAGCAGTGATCTTGGCAATAACCCCCCTCCAGCTTCAGCGGTCGTTAAATAAGTATTGCGCTTTTATGAACTCACTGAACCTTAAAGTGAACATAAAAAAGACCTATGCCATGCACGCTGGTCCGAGGCCAAAAAAAACCACAATATCATATCCATATTTAGGGATTTTGATAGATAATAAGTCCAAATGGTCAATAGCCATAAATGAGAGGAAAACTTTTATTTCTGAGGGCAACTACCGCTCTGGTAGTTTTTGCTCAAAAGTTAGGGAAGCGATCCTCCCAAGAAATGTTAAAAATCTTTCAGGCTAAATGTGTTAGCATTGCTAGCTATGGTTCAGAATTATGGGGTTATGTATACACGGATGCATTACAGAGGGTTGAGAACTCTTTTTCATGATACTTGTTAGCAGTTCCTGAAAGTACTTCGACATTTTGCTGCCACTTAGAATTAGGGTTGGATCCCATATCGGACATCCTAAAAATTCAACCGATAATGTTATGGCGTCGCATCTGGACTACAGCCCCGTGCGATTTAACACAACGTCTTTTACAGGAGTGCATGATGCTGGATAATATGCACAAGATTAGATGGCTAGCTTATGTGAAGTCATTTTTTAGTGATTTAGGCCTCCTAAGGTATTTTAATTACCCATTAATCATCTCTGAGATCCCTAAGAAAGAGTTGAAAAAATGTTGTCTCTTGCACCTAGGCCAGTTACGACTTACAAATGAGATAGGGAAAAAGTCAGTCCAGCATTCACTAGCCATTCAAACCACTTTTTCTATTCAACCGTATTTAACATTTAATTTGAATCAATATGAAAACATTTTGTTAACCAGATTTAGATTTGATATTTTTTCCAGTTCATTTCCTTTCCGCAACAGAATGATTGGTCCAGGGATTTATCATTATGCCCGTGTGACACCATTTCTCCACAATCCTCAATTCACATAATTTTATTTTGTACATTTTACGAAACTCCACGTAGACGCTGGATTGTCCCCATACTGAGATCCATGGGGCTGCAAGCTTCACGCCCTGCCTTCCTAGCGCTTCAATTCTTGGATAATGAGGCATATGTCAAATCCATAGCTTGTTTTCTGAAATTCTGTGTTAACCACCTCCCCAATCTTGGTTAGTTGCTGCTATTTATGTATATAATTGTTAAGTTGAAAATGCTCTTTTTTTTAATTATTGAATTATTGATTACGCAAATGGATTGTTTTATGTTTTTATTGACCCTAATTCATGTATAATATTGTTTTAACTGTACTTTTATGGTATTTCTAAAAATTATGGAAACTGAATAAAGTTGATTTTGATTTGATTAACTGTCTGCATTCCGAATGCTTATCTAGAGCTGCATTTTGAAGAAATAGTTCTTGCTCATTTGAATAAAAGTAAACTAAGCAGTCTCCCAGTTTTTTAACTATGTTTTATTATTTCAGTTTAAATTAACCTTTCAATGATGCAAGCTTTAACATGTATGTGCTTATGAAGCATGAGCCCTCAGTCATAAAACCTCAGTTCCACATTTGTGAGGGGCTAAAAGCCTGTTGCAAATGTCATGCATTTTCCTTTTCATCGTTGTATACACAATATAACTATACCCTATTGCCAATCAGAAATAGGCAAGAAGTAAAAACATGACATTTTAATGTTAAGCACTTTATAAACTTTTTGAATGGGTCTAAGAATCATGAGCTCCTGCCTATTATTGGTAAATCATGATTGATGGAGTAATACCTTTAGGTATTTTAGCAATTCTTTTTCCTGTATAAGCTGGAGTTTTTCATATTTGTTTCATTTTAAGTGGTATTCCATTTTAAAGAGAATTGAGTGTAACAAACTAGAATTTAGGCACTTTAGCACCTTTTTGCATTAATAGCTGAGAACGATTTGCACAAGCCTAATCAAGAGTTATCAAATATGTATAGCGGCTTAAGAGATCATGTGTTACTTACTTTGTTTAAATGGTATTGCTTTCTATATGCCCTATTGACAACCCGAAACAGATAGGAAGTTAAAACATGGCATCCCACTGAGAAATATTTTTATTAACCTTCTGCACATGTTCTACAATGAATTACTCGTGAATATTTCAAAATAAGATTGATCAACTAAGCAATAATGTTAAGTATTTTATCAATTATTCTCCTGTAAAGGCTGTAATTGAGCTGTATTTGCAGCATTCCAAGTGGCAATTTTATGAGGGAATTAAGCCTCATGGGTCAAATGTTAAGCACATAAGCATCCTTTTGCACAGGCATCTGAGTATGATTTGCACATGACTAATCTTGAGTTCCCATAGATGAATAGTGGTTTAAAAGATTCTTTTATTAATTTGTCTTAATTGTAATGATTTTAATGAATCAGGCAATAAACTTAAATTTCAAACTGTTCCAGGCAGGTACAGAAATGTGGAAAGCTCCAAGGGTCAAACAAAATGTCTTGCAATTACCAACAGAGCTAGGTGGTTTGGCTCTGCCGCATTTAAGAACATATTATGAAGCTGCTTTTCTAGAGTTGGTGTCGGGTTGGATAGGATCAAATTTTGCTAGAGACAGTTTTTTTATAGATAAAATGACACATGAAATTGGATCACTAACCCCAGTATTTTTAAAAAGTTCCAAACTTAAAAAAAAACACTTTATAAAACATTAAAAAATTATCTTTTTAGACTTCAGTCCTTTTAAAAATAGACAAGCTCGTCGGGTCTCCAGTACTTAAAAATTAAAAAATGTGCTAGTCCTGGTCTCCAGTTACAATTGAGACACATAACTATTTGGGAAGGTTGTGGATTGGCTGAGTTAAGGCATTTTATAGTACAAAACAGGCCGATCTCCTGGCAAGAGCTATTGGAAAGGGCAAAGAACAATCAGAAGCCAACCTTTCTTGAATATTTACGAATTGTTTCCATGCTAAAAAATACTAGTGGTATGCTGAATTCCCCCAACCAATTGGTGGCTGCTCTTTATGTGGCTAAAATAAGAGGGGTAGGAAATTGGTATAGGCTGCTGCATAAACCAGGACAAGCCCCTGTGCTGAATAATCATTTGGAGAAAATAATTTGGGAAACCGGATGTGAGCTCTCCGGGAAGGAGTGGGAGTCTGTTTGCCTCCTGGGAAGTAAATCATTACGTGCTGCAAATTATAAAAGGATGGCTTTTTTATTGCGATGGCTCTCCTATCTAACTCCGGCTACCTTAAGTAAAAGATTGCCGGGGGTTGAAAACAAATGCTTCCGATGTCAAGTTGAGGGGCAAGGTGGGTGACACCACACCTTTTTTACCTGTCCAGGCCTAAAGATTTTCTGGGAGACAGTTTTTTTAGATATCGAGCAAGCAATCAGAAAGAGAATTCCGATCCAACCTGAAACTGACCTATTCAGAATTTGTAAATGGGGAATAAGGCAATCTGATTCCGAAACAGCTTTTTTATTCATTTCAAGCTTAGTAGCCTGCTCCCTAACGTTACAAAATTGGAGATCCAGGGAAGCACCTTCCCATCTGAAATGGTTCAATAAAATGAAAAGGACTCGAAAATTTGAAGAAGTCTACGCCAGGAGGGTAGGAGCTACTAAGAGATTTGAAAATAATTGGAAGTTTTTTAATGAGTTAGAGAAGATCAAAGAGAGATCATAATACTGGAAGTGTTTAACTAATCTAGAAGCTTTTTTCTTTTTTTAGGAGACATTTGCATTTTTATGTGATTGTATTGAAGGGGTATTAGCACTTTCTTTTTTTTTCTCTCCTGCGCTAAAAGCGAGCAGCTAAGTAGGAATTAATTGTTAAGAGCACACTAGCACTAGCACTTTATTGATATTGCACTTTAGGTCTAGTAGGGCTTCTTGATACTATTGTTATGTAATTTGGATAAACTGTATTTTGTACTTTGTCTTGTGAATAATCACAGGATTAGCTGCTTTAACTCTTTATAAATTAGCACTTTGCACTTTTTAGGGCGAATGATCATAGGTTTGTTCGGTGAATATCTATAGGACTATCGGCTATAGCTTTCTACAGATTTGCACTTTGCACTTTATAAGACGAATGATTGTAGGTTTAGTGATTTTAGCATTGTTTTGGTTTTGTACTTTATGCTTATTTGGAAATTTTTATTTCATATTGCTGCTATGTTAAAAGCATGACATTTTCACTTTGCAGGTTGTTTTCTAAATGATTATGAGATTAACTAGTAGACCACTCCCTGTTATGGACAACCCAACTTGACATCGGCGCACCTTCTGCTATTATCCACTTCTTAGCAAGACTTTACTCCAATCTATCAGCCCAGATTCGATATGGTCCAGAAGGGGAATGTACAAAAAAGATCAAGGTTAAATCAGGTATCAGGCAGGGGTGTGTCCTGGCCCCGTTGCTTTTCTCCCTTTTTATTAATTCCATGGAGCAGGAACTAAAATATGTCCAAGCAGATGCACTGCAGGCAGGAGGCCAACCTATCCCAGTGCTGCTTTACGCAGAAGATACTGTTTTACTCTCCGGAACACCGATAGGCCTCCAGAGGCTTATGAACTGTTTTTATGATTTTATACAGGGAAAGAAACTCAAAATTAACAACTCAAAAACATTCATTATGGCATGTGGCAAAAAGGTAAACCATCTCAAGCCTTTTTATTTTAAAGAAAACAGAATTGAGGTTGTGGATAATTTTTGCTATCTGGGCATCACCTTTAATAATGGAGGGTCATGGACCCCAGAGCAAATTAATGTAAAAGCAAGGATGGGGAAGGCTTCTCTAGGTGTTTTCCGTTTTGCCACCAAATTGGGGAGTCGACGGATCCCAGAGATGTTAAATATTTATAGACAAAGATGTGCTTCAATAGCTCTTTACGGTTCAGGGGTATGGGGACATTGGTCCCCAAGGGACCTGCAAATATTGGAAAATGTATTCCTAAAACGATTACTTTGCCTTCTATCTTCGGCACCCACCGACTTTACCCACAAAGAACTAGGGTTGGACTATATAGCCGATTTAATTGGACTGAGACCTTTACTGGCATGGAGATCTATTTGGAAGAAGGACGAAACAAGCTTTACTAAGGAATTTATCAAAGACTGTCTGCATTTGGAAAAAATCCATAATATCCCCTGGTTAAAGTACGTGATCTCTACCTATAGTGAACGTCTTGATATGGACGTATGTAAAGATCCTGCAAGCATAACTACTTTATCCAAACAGGAGGTCAAAGATGAATTTTTGAGGGCGAAATCCAATAAGCGTAAAGTTGACAAAAGAGACTACTCAACCCACGCCTTTTATTCATCCAATATAGATGAAGGTCTTGGGCTACCTACATACCTCAAAGTTATTTGTAGACGGTCCCATCAATTTGTCCTCTCCAGATTTATACTTAGTATTGTACATAACCTGGTGGCATTTCCAACGATGAAAAACCATTCTGCCACTCCTTGTCCATGTGATGGATTAACCAAGCAAAGTACCTTGCATTTTCTGTTAATTTGCCCCCTGTATAAATCCCTACGTATTTTTTATCTTAAACCATTGTTTAAGAAATATTCTGTGTCTTCTACGGGAAACGCTATGAAACTCTTATTCTCACTTGCTAGCTCGGACCTATGTTTTTTCACTGCAACCTTTATTCTAAAATCTATTACCGCAAGAAAAAGTATGGTTTTCTAGTAACACATCCATTCTAACCACTGCTGCAAGTTTATGTTTTTGATATTAAGTAATGTCAAGATATGTACTTTCCCTGTGTAATACTATATGTGATTTGTTTTTAACGTGTATACTTTTATGATGTTATTTACAACAATCGAATAAAGTTTATAAATGAAATGAAATGATTAACTGTTTCTGTCAAAAGCTGTCTTATTGTTATTGTTATTGTTTTTAAGTATATATCCTATCATGAACCATATGCTCTGCTCAAATAAAAAAATAAAAAAATAAATTCTTTACTCACCACACTGAAATTTCAAAAGCAGTGAAGCGCAGGTTCTGCAATGCGCACAGGATAACTAGCCCTGTAGCAGTAATGGGCTCGGTTAGGACTGCCACACAAACAAAGAGATTAAAAATACCTTCCTAGAATTTAGGCTGGACATGAGATCTAAGGTGGAAAAGATCAATCTGTTGTGGCACAGTATATTTCAAATAACATAGAGGCAAGCACAAAAAATTATCTGTTATATGTGACCTATGCCCATCATTTATTTGTGCTAATTAGATTAAGATGTGGCATTGCTCATTATCTTGTAGCTTTCCCCACTATGAGGATTCATCCGCCCAAAGATATGCTATGTCCATGTGACAACAGGAGTAAGCCGAGTACAATGCATTTTCTCCTATTTTGTCCATTTTATAAGAATTTTAGATGTTTGTATCTGAAGTCTCTTCTCCTTAGCCATCATATCAGGTCACACAAAGAGGCGGTGAAATTCTTGGTGACATTGGGTGATCCCCTGACTTGTTACTGTGTTGCCCTGTTTATCCTGAAAGCTATTAAAATGAGAAAAACTTTGAGTATCTAGTAGAAAGGAAATGACATGATTCAAGGAATTTTAGAATATTAGTAATAGAATTTTAAGTGTGATCATTATGGCTTGATGTCTGGTAATGTACTAAAGTTAATTTGGATGAATGGTTTTAATGTAAGAAATGGAAAGATTTTATCAATTGGACTGTATTTATATTCTAAACATGTTTATTCTTTGTATGATGTACTTTTATGACTATCTTTTGATAGATGAATAAAGACTGAACAAGACTGCCATAGCAGAAAGGGAATGTCTCGTGGTGTAGGTTTCAGCACATCCCTCTGTTAATGGGGGATATAGTGCCACTTGAACTAGCATGTCCTTGAGAGCAGTTGTTTTGCACTGGGCAGCCACTTATGCAGAATGCACACACATATTATATATTTCATGTGTGAATGCTCGCTTTGTGAATCTGCGCAAGAGCAAAATGCCTGGATGTACACTAGCACAGTCTGGGAAAAATATTTTGTGACTGTTGCACTTGGGCCTTTTTGGCAGGTTCACCTCTAAACTTTTTGCCTTTAGCCTCTGACATCGTGGTAGTGATTTTAGGCCTCTGCTTACTTTAGCACTATGGCCCAGTGTAAAGTGGGTGCGCACTCTGAGTGCGTGTGGTAAGCTGGCCTGCCCTCCCCTAGGAATGCATGGGGGATATGTGTGCCCGTGGTAATTCCTGATATATGGGGAGTGTAGGGTCGAGTTTGGTATGTGCAAATTCGTGGTAATAAATGCTGCACAATGGTGTGCGCAGATGTATTGTGTCTTGTGTAGAAGTGTCACTTTTAGTAGTTGGCATCTCTGTGTGCTGTGAGATGTGAATTGCCTGTCTGGCTTCTGAGTGAAAGGGGCTGGCTGTTTTGCTTGGCTCCAGGAGCCAGGGTGAGTCTGCACAGTGGTGAAAAGGGACATCTGCATGTACATGAGAGGGAGGAGTTGCACCGGGGACCTGAATAGGGCTGTGCCTTCCCTCCACAATGCTGGCTCCACCCCCTGTAGTGCGCCTGATGTCCCTGGCCTGTCTTGTGAATAGGGAGAGGGGCTGAGCAAAACAAAGTGCTCAAGAACCAGTTGCATCTGATTCTCCCCTTGCCTACACTGCTACATCAAAGGATTTCTGTGTATGAAAGAGGGGCTGTGACCCCAAGTAAATGTTCTTGCCTTGGACTGGAATTTACCAGGGGCGTGCTGCTGCTGGAGCTCAGGGGAAGGCTTGCCTCCCTGTGCTCTGCCCTGCTCCTGGATGCCTGGAGGACTGCTTGGGGACCCTCCTGCTTGCTGGAATGATTCCTGGCACCCTTTCACCTTTCTTCCCAGCCCCCAGGACCTTTGGCGGCATAGGAGCGCTTTGCTGTACTTTTAAAAATCTGGCCTGGTGAGCGCTGGATCTCCCCTCTGAGAGTGCTTGATTTTTAATCCTGCTGTGCTGGGCTCTGCAGCATGTGCGAGAGATTTCCCCTGTCTGGGGATCCCCCCCTTTGTGCTCATTTCGGGTGCCCACCCCGCGACTTTGCCGTAATTACAGCGGGTGCCCACCCCGCTGTTTATTGTTATCCTCGAGGGGGCTGACCCCTCATTTTTGACCCAGAGAAAAGATCACTGCCGCTGCACCAAGGCCAGGTTTTAGCCGAGGGGAGAGCCGCTGTCGTCATTGTGGGGCCGCACTGGGATTGGCCCCAGCCGGCCGAGACTCCCGTGGCGTCAGCGGTATGCAGTGCGGGGATTGACCCATCCTTAAGGGCTTCCCCACTCCGTGCTGCAGGTGCAGAAGAGACCGACTGAACGCTCTGATGCGGGGCCCCCGTATTGGAGGGAGAAGCCCCGGTTCCCAGGAGGGGGCCGGGGTGAAGTTGGGGGCGCCGTCTGGCTTTACTGGGTTCCCGTGAGGAGAAGGAAAGCCCCGTAGGCCGGCACCAAGTGCCGGCCTGAGAAGAGTCCCCACCTGAGAGAAGCAGCCCGGTGAGTGAGTATGGTCTGTGGGGTCTCCGTGTGGCCGAGGGTTGGCGTCTGTTTGAGGCACAGTGTGATTGTGCATTTAGAGCGGCCCCAGATGGCAGCGGGCCGCTCCAACCTCTTGAGCATGTTCTAGCAACAGCACCAGTGCGCTCCAATGTTGGGGACAAAGTTATTTACAAGTCCTGTGTTCTTTACCAAAGTAGTGCCCCTCGAGTTGCAGAGCCATTGCTAACATTTAGGGGTCATAATTGTGTAAATGTTTACCCAGAGCCTCGTGTGTCTTCCATGCTTTTGGCCCCATTATATTTCAAAGCCTAGATGGCTCCAACGGTTTGCTGATCAATTTGTAGAGCCCTGTGTGGCTCCAACGTTAAGCGCATTGTTGTTCTTAGGGCCAGTGAGAGCCCATGCTGCATTTTTCAACTTTCACAGCTGCCCAGCAAGTAGTGGGCAGCTGCACCATTTAGGTCTTTTATTCTAGGGGACATACTTCTTAATCCAGGAGCGAGATGCACTCCTTCGCCCCTACATTGGCCTGCACAGCTGCGCAGCACTTAGTGTCAGCTGCAATGTTTAGGCCCTTTATTTCAGTCTTCCAGCTGCCCAGCAAGTAGTGGGCAGCTGCCACGTTTAGGTTTGCACCAAGTGTGCCCCAGTGACTGTCGCTGCTTAGGCAGGAGACCTGACTTTGTGGACAGAGGGCATTTGAGCCCCTTAGAGATGGCCAGTTGGCCCAGGGGACTGTTAGGTTTTGTAGGGTGCAAGGCCCTAGTGTGATTTTTATAGGTTCTAAGGAATATGATGTTTGTACTATGATTTATGCACCTTGATTTATGCTCATAGATGTGCTGTTATGATTATTAGGTTTTACCTACTGTTTTATTTCTCTACTGTGGTCTAGGTTTGATTTGTTCCCTACTGCAGGTTATGTTACTAAGTTTATTTCCTAATGCAAGTTATGTTTAGGAGTTGTGGTCTACTAGATTTAGACTTATGAGGTTGGCGCAGAATAGAGTTCTCGCCTTATGTGATACTGTACCTGTTATGATTTATATTACAGGTTGACGCTGAGTATAGTGTCTGCCAGTGATTACTGGCTGTGTTCTAAGTTCATGTATATTCTTACTTTTACTATTCTTTTACCAAGTGCTAATTCTGACAGTGGCCCATGTGGCCCTGTCATGTGTCAATAATCCCTTGTAAATAGTGCCCGTCCCAGTTGGCACAATGTATATTGTGTGATTACTATCTGATGTGTTTTTATTATAATTCAAAGAGTATTTTTATAACACCTTGTGTGGAGTTCTTTTTGTGGGGTGCCTAGTATGTTGTTACCATGTGTGTTGTGCAAATGCTTTACACATTGCCACCGAGATAAGCTTAACTGCTCGTGCCAAGCTACCAAGGGGGTGAGCAGGGGTTATCTTTGGCGTGTAACTCCTTTTCCCTGACTAGAGTGGTGGTCTCTGCTTGGCTTTGGTGCAACCCTTAGCCAACCAGATATCCCCATTTCTAACAGTGACTGTAATGGTACTACAAAGAGGCATACACATGCATTACTTTTTAAAGTCTTTCTCAATTACGAGATCGGTGAAACTGATTGACACTTCCTTTCTAGGAAGGGATATTACCTACGTGTTTAGATGCTGTGATCTGGTAATTAGAATTGTTTGACAGCTTGGCTTGTGTGGTTAGTTTCCTTGGCTAGATGTCCAGTTAAGAAATGCAGGATCCTGACTTATTCTAGAAGGTGTCTTACGAATTTCACATCAAATAGCATATTTATAGCTTTTGGGAGACACCTTCGAGAGGGTAAGCTCTTTCTGTGGGAATAACATTTAAAAACTGCAATTTTTTAAAAGGATGTTCTAATCGCCAATAACTGCGTCTTTACCCACTTCTTTGCGTAGCGAAGTCATGTTTGCTTTTCTTTATTGCACCTATAGGTAAAATGTAGAAATCTACTCTTGTTATTTGCGAACCCTTCCTATACATTCTTAGGGATTGATAGTCTCTCATGGACGTGTTAAAGATGTTTCAGCATATAAATAGAATAAATGGCATTAAAATATTTTTCTAGGTAAAATTTAGGGACATTCATTTTTCTGCGACAACGTGCTCTAATGAGCTAAGCTGCGCTGCCTATATCGCATGTCACAAAAGATTTTTAAAATTGCGTGAAAAGAAAGAACATTGTTCAAAAGCTTTGCTTCTATAAAAGAAAGCTCCAAAAAAAGTCAAAGTACTGAAACAGGATAATGGGCCTATTCGTTGTGCCTACCAAGTCTTTGCCCATCTTCCCTCTTGCCGTACTCCAATCCTTTCATTGGATGCCATTAATTCAATATGTAAAATAAAACATTTACAATCAAGTTAGTCTGTGGGAGAAAAGTGTCTATTTTCAATACTGTAAACTGTGCTCTTGAAAGTATCTCTACATATAATTCTATAATTCCCCAGTCCACGTGGAAAACAGGTCAATCATCGATATGGTACTGTGCCTTCTTCATATGCATCTTCTTTCCATAGCGCACAATGAAGCTCTCTGTATCCATACAGTATATGGGAGCTTGTTATCACTCTTTAAATCCCTAGAATGCATGTTCTGATACAAACACCAATGCAAGGTCGACTTTGTAATAAGAACATCCATTATAAGATATTATTTACTATTTGCCCATCCTCATTAAAAACATTGAAAAGATGTATTGTTCCAGCTTAAAAACAAACTTTAAAAAAAATGTGACTAACATTTAGATACAAATATGTAATTTGCTATTGTCTATTCAGGGTAAGCATACCCCACATCCCAATTTGGTCACATATGAGCACAATCGAAGTACAATGGGCCAGATTCATAAAGTTGTTTTCTAGTGGCAAAAGGACTTTAAAGCTCCCATTTCTGTTTCATGCATAAATTCCTTTCCCATACTGTTCTGCACCACTTAACTTACACCTGAATGAATCACCATAAGTGGGACATTAAGTTTTGAAAAGTGCTCAGAGTAGCCCTATTTTGCAACAGTATATGATGATGACAAATGTATTCCAAGTGAAGAGAAATGTAAAAGCAAAACAAAAATGTGAACATATTAAAATGCTGTTAGAAATGGGGTTTCTGGTTGGCTAGAGTGCTGCAGAAACCCTCACTGCAGTGTGGAATGGCAGGCAATGCCTGGGGACTTGTGGTTCTGTCGCAGCTGGTGGGCAGCCGCGCCCCATTTGCAGAGGTCCCTCCACACCATGTGAGCTCTTGACTTGGTCTGGCTGGCGGGGCCTTGTTTGCTGCATGCCGTGGTGGCAGCGAGAGTGTGCCCTGCAATTGGGCCAAGGCAATCACCCACAGAAGGTCAGCACACCAGGAAACTTCAGCACGCCCAGCACCAGGAACTCCCTAACAGGTAAGGTGCTGGGCCCTTTTCAAAATAAAGTGAAAGCACACAGCAGTAAGTTGTCTCTGCAGCTGGAAAATACAGCAATCACCACGGGGCAACATGCAATTTGGTGAAAGAGCAGCTTATTCCTGTCTCCAGCGTCAGGCAAGAGCAGCAACTGCAGGCGGGCACATCCACACACAGCAGGGACAACAATTCTCTCGCAGCTCTTCAGCTCACCTCCCAGGCAGGTTACTTTCAGATCCTGCAAGTATCTGGTGAAGTCTTTGATTTCCCTAAGACTTCCAACAGGAGGGAAGTACACATAAGCCCTTCTGGATTCTTTCAAAAGCAGGATACCACAGCAGGGCAAGAAGAGTCAGTCATTTTCCTCCACTACAGGCAAAATCAGCAACTGCAGACTAACCCACCCTCACAGAGAAAAAGTTGGCACTCCTCATACAGCTCATCAGCTGTTCTTGTTTCCTGAGGTAATCTAAAGCCTTGGGACTTAACATCCAATACTTATATCCCGTTTTGTCATTGTTTTCTATGTGGCAAGGGTCTCTGAGCCCAATTCAAACCAGGCCTGTCCTCCCTGGTTTAGCATGACCACGTGGGGGAGACAGCATTGTGCAAAGGAGACGCAGCCTATTCAGGTGGTAGCGAAACTCCTCCCACCACTCTAAATGCAGACCAGGTCTATTCAGCCTAGTAATGTTTGTTCTTTGTTATATAATCTTCTGTGATTTTTGCAATTGGTTTCAATAATTCATATATTTGAGGCCATTAATCTGGGCTCTCATAATTTTTGGGTTTAAAATCAAGCGTAATTGTATTTAAAAGAAAT
Source organism: Lissotriton vulgaris (assembly GCF_964263255.1). Taxonomy (NCBI): domain Eukaryota; kingdom Metazoa; phylum Chordata; class Amphibia; order Caudata; family Salamandridae; genus Lissotriton; species Lissotriton vulgaris. Next base: position 542,357 of record NW_028247206.1, on the reverse strand, counting down.
CCCCTGAAGATACCATTACCTGATACTTATTTCTTGTTACCCAAAGCTCCAAGGGTGCATTAGGTTCCCCACATTTTTTGAGTAGCACTTTCTAAAAGTGGCATTTTCAAACACACAATTTAAAAGCCACCTTTATCAAAATGTGTGTTAATACATTTTGAGTTCAGAGAGCCTAAACTCAATTCTTCTACCTTGTCCCAATTGGAAGTTACACATTCAACATGTTACAGTGCCTCCCCATGATAGCCTACGGGACAGACAGCTTTCAATAGTGAAAAAGGAAATACACAGTATTTCATTATCAGGACATGTCACACACATACCAGTACATGTCCTACCTTTCACATACACCTCACCCTGTCCATGGGAGTACTTTGGGCCTACCTAAGGGGTGCCTTACATGTAAGATAAGGGAAGGTTAGGGATTTTCAAGTGGGTGCACTTGCCAGGTCAACATAACATTTTAAAACTGAGCACGCAGACCCTATAGTGTTAGGTCTGAGACATATTTACAGGGCTACTCATGTGGGTGGAACAACCAGTGTTGCAAGCCCGCTAGTAACATTTGTTTTACAGGTCCTGGGCACACTCAGTGCACTTTACTAGAGCCTTACCGTGAATCAAATAGGTCAATCATGGATAACCAATCAAAATAACAATTTGCGCAGAGAACATATACACTTTAAAACTGTCCAGCAGTGGTAAAGTGCCAGAATCCTAGAGCCAACAAAAACAGGGTTAGTAAAATCGGAGCCAAAAGGCAAAAAGTTTGGGGATAAACCTGTAAAAGGGGCCAGGTATAACAAATGTCCTGAGCAGATTACCCAGAATTCAGGACATCTGCGCTTGGATAGTCAGAGGAGATATGAGTATAATCAGGAAGTTACACAAAGTGTAAACCTTCACACAGACCTTTCATTTCTTTATATCAAGTAAATGTAAATCTCCACTAATTAGTGACATATGGATTTGTATGTGACTCAGGTTACCTATTTGAAAATACTCTGCCCTACTCACCCTCCACACAGTCCTTATTTGTAGGAGGGATCTCACCACCAGAGACAGGAAACATCAGCATATGCTAAAGGTTGAGCCCTCCCTACATTGGACACTATAATAGGGCTAGCATTCTCAGCATTTTTCTGACACTACCAAGCACTGTAAAAGGCCTAGATAATGAGGGAGGATCATTGAGGAGTAATGACTGTGAAAAAAAATTGCAATGTTAAGAATATTTAATATAACTGGCTCTCAACTTCCAGACCAACAAAGTCTTATTAAAATTAGTAAAATCAAGGACCAGACAGGGGATGGAGTGCAAGAAATTCCCTGGATGAATACATGAAATGCTGTTTTTTAAGCTGGAACAACAGCTTCGGAAGAAGCATTCCGGCACTGCCAATATGAGTACATTTTTTCTAACCTAGGCCTCTCTAAAAAGGAATGGATTCAGATCTTTTTTTAAATGGGCTTTAGAGTCTGACAATCCAAGCTCTTTAGGTAAATTCTTCCATAGTTTAGCAGCAGGGTAAGAGAAGGCGTAACCCATTGCCTAGCCAGCCTAACTCTGGAGAAAACGGGGGGCGCTAGAAGGCTGGCAAGCAGTATGGCCACACTGATGTGAGGCTCCTGCTCCCTGGGACCGTTATCCTACATTTATCCTGAGTAATTGAGTACTAAATGCGCTAAAATTTGAGCAAAACTTAGAGCTGCACTACAGGTAGAATTGGTGTGAAGCAGGACGGGATCTGTGGCTGATGGCCACTGCGACGAGCATCTGAAATTGAGACCGCACAGCACGCCAGAACTGGGAGGAGCTTTGGGTCGGCTGCTGAGGCTGGGAGAGGCTGGGGACTCCCACGAGGTTGCTAGGCTGTGTGTCCAGCTCCCGGCAGAGAGAGAGCACCCCGAGCCGGAGAATGGTGCACGGCGAGTGGCACCCTGGAGACATAACTCGGAGCTGGTAGGAGACATCGGAGGTAGCGGCGATGCTTGGGGGGGAGGTGTAGGCTCCCCTGAGAATTGCTGTGGAGGACTCCCGGTCGAGATACAAGATAGCGCCGGTGCAGAGGGTTCGGTTAAACTCCCCCCCCCTTGAGAAGCTGGGAGCAGCGATACTGGCCAAAGAGACATATTGAGCATACCTGGGGCCTGGACGATCTGAAGTTGCTGTGGTAAATACCGCTGTGGCGGTGAGGCTCGAACAGCGAGTGAGAACGTGGCTGGAGAAAGCTGGGGGTTGTGGTCCCCCCTCCCCCTCCCCATCTGGTATGGACGGCTGGCAGGGAGCCGGCTGCGGCGATCAAGGATCGCGTACTTCGGGGGTAGAGGATCCTGGCCCTAACGAGCGTGAGGAGCATGCTGAGCGCCTTGGAGACCTGTGAGGAGCACCTGCGTCGCGTTGCAAGGTGTGGGGCAGCACATGGACCACCCCCCTCGCGCAGCGGTGTCCTGAGGGGTGGCCTTGGGAGGACTGGGAGTCATTGGTCACTGCAGGGACCCTCCCCCCTGTTGCAGGAGCTGGATGCTGCGTGCTGCTGGTGACTCCCAGATCTAGTAACCTGCCACTGCTGTGCCCTAAGGAGCTCTGAGGGTGATGAATACATCTGAGAACTCAGAGGAGTGCAGGACTCTGTGTTGAGTCGCTGTACTGCAGCGTGGGGCAGCTGTAGTCAAAAGTGCAATGCTGTAACAGATATTGGACTGGGCAAGCAAACAAAGCAGTGTGGTGCGTGGTGCTGGGAGGCACCTGGCAGCGCTGGGCAAAGCGGCAGTGGTGTGGGCGAGGGTAAACTAATGAGGACGAGGCGCCCACACACCTATTGAGCCTGACCCCGACACATATCACTAGACAGGAAGACACGCATTGTGCATATTTGGAACACAGTCCGAGGGCGGTATACCTATGAAACTATGGGGAAGCCTGACACTCGACAGCCCAAACTGAATTTTGACGCGGCAAAGAGAGGAAACAAGTCTGCACCAGATGATCAAGAGCAGGAGATTGTGGAGCGCACCGGCGGAGGGGCTACCTCGCAGGCACCGGACATGACTAATATTCTGCAAGAGATGCAGCAGGGCTTCGCAACGGTGGTGGACAAAGTATACCGGATGTTATCCAGGATAGATGCCATTGCACACAAGCTAGATGGCCACGAAGAAAGTATTAAAGAGGCGGAACAACGCTTATCTGAAAACAACGATGTCACTGTCACTCATACAACACAGCTCTCAAGAATGGATAAGCTCTTACGAGTAATAGCAGACAAAAACGAGGATTTGGAAGATGTGCAGTCGGCGCAATAACATCCGCATCATAGGCATACCAGAATCGACAAACACTGGTAGAATGGAGGGCTATATTGAGAAATTACTACTGGAGGCCATAGGAAAGGATGCATTCTCCTCGCAGTTCATAGTGGAACGGGTGCACAGAACCCTCGGACCGCGAACGGCGCCTGGTAACACTCCGCAACCCATAATCGCCAGACTACTGAATTATAGGGACTGGGATGTGGCCCTCAGAGCAGCGAGGAACAAGCAGACGCTGACGTATGATGGAAATACCTTCTCAACATACCCGGACTTCACGCCCATAGTACAGGAGGAGAGACGCAAGTTCATAGAGGTCAAGCGGAAATTAAGAGCACCACAAATTGATTATGGGCTCTTGTATCCTGCAAAGCTCAGAGTGAAACATCAGGGAAAACAGTGATTCTTCACGTCTCCTCAACAGGCAGAGGACTTCCTTCGATCATTGAAGCGGGTGAACCGAGGTGGAGGAAACCAGGAGGCTTCACAGTGGCCTGGTCGCGTTGATGAAAATGACAGTCTTCAGTAATTTTTTATGTAAACGCTGGTGTGAACTATTGCAGAGTGGTGTTAAACGCGATGATCAGACTGGCCGGAGCGAGGTGAGATCTTTCCATTGTGACTCAATTGCTTAAATGTTATTGAAGTTCCAGGCCCGCACCCCCCAACACAGGGCCTGACGCACCATCGAGGGGAGGCTTGAGGGGAGCGGGGAGACTGTGTAGCTATCTAGACAGGTCCCCCAATGGGCATTCCCCCATGGATATACATTCCACATTATGTGAGGGGGTGGAACATGGTGTTGGTTACGGATGGGAGGCAGGCAGGGAGGGTGGGTACTTGATTATGGCAAGATTGGGTTGCTTCAGTGGGGGGGAGGCAGGTTGAGATGTTTTGGTTGGGTGCAAGTTGGGGAGAGGACTGTTTGGGTGAGCTGAAGGGGGCACATGGTTGTCAATATACATGGATGTGTTTCTTCGCAAGAGGTGGTCAATCGGTATTTGCGGTTTCATTGTTTTGCAGGTGGCACAGGACTTGATAATTTGTGTATAACAGATTTGGGGGCGGGGCAGTGCTCTTGGACAGAGAATTGCGGGGATGTTGACTTACCGAGCCCATGGCCTCTACTGAAATAAATAGGCTGAACATTGTTACTTGAAATGTAAGGGAGCTGGGAGATCCGCGTAAGAGACGCCAGATACTATCATGCCTTGATAGACACCGGATACACGTGGCAATGCTACAAGAGACCGTAACACCACCGAGAAAATATGGTCCAATGGATATTTTAAGACCTGCCCAAGTTTGTATCCCCAAACTTCAAATCACAACACTTATAGAAAACGGGGGTCTAATTCAAAAGCCAAATTAATGGATTATGAAATGGGCCTGACTGTTACCAAATCAGTCAAGAATACAAAATTCCTGTAAAGCCTATAAAGAAAGACATAACAGTGAACAAAAATCAGGACCGCAAGTGATTGTTGGTGAGACTCAAAAGAAATATCTATGTGGCTAATGTATTCCCATCAAATGTCATGCGATGATCAATAATCTCATTTGGTCATCTAAAGTCTTAGGGCGGTCTGTCTCTTAATCATTGAGACCATTTCCACACCCAATCTGTAAATATTCAATGGGTCAAACCCACAATCACTGTGCAGACCATGAGAGAAATAGAATCATATGGGAACGAGTGCAGTGCAAAAAAGGAAAAGGGTAGTGAATAAAATAGAGTGAAGAGACAAAAAAAGGGCGTTTTATTTGAAATATTGTCTCTTCCCCTACTTAAAATTAAGAACAGTGCAATAAGGCAGTATCAAACAAATAATTAACTGCCACGAGGGGCCAACATGTTTCAGCCAGTAGGGAAAGGGGTCCCACGGCTTTCTTCAGGACCTCTCTTCTACTAAATTGCTACCGCTAGTGTGAATACAAAAAGAATATACTGATAAATAATGAAAAGGATATGGATGGACATATTAGTCTGTATTCATATTCCTCCGTATCAAATGGTGTGTCTCACATCTACAAAAACAAACAAAATGGAGTCTGAATTATACATTCACTGTGTATGTTAAACAAATATTTTTATGATAACTATTGTAAGTTAACACGCACCTAGACCTCACTTCCCCTGGACCCCGCTCAGGAAGATGGAGGCCCTGCTCTGTGAAAGCAAGGTGTGGGGTGCATTGAGGGAAGAACTGGCTATGTGCACGCCTTCTTCCTTCCAAACAAAAATACGCCCTTCCAGAACCCTCTCTCACTAACACACATCTAGTCTGATAAGGACAAGGCTCACTAAAGTCAACAACCCTTACAAAGCCTCAAAGTAATGCTACTATTAGGTGCATAAAAACAACTATTTAGGTTCCTGGAAACTGGCTCCTGAGTATAACATGGGTTGCTAGTCATTAGATAGGTGCAAACTTAATAGACAGGATGCCAGTCTTAAGGTAGGTATAAACTCTCCTGTTGTAAAACCTGCATGTACATAGAACGCTTGAAAAAGAGGTCGAGCAAGTTAACCACTTTTAAACCCAACAAAGGTTGCAAAGATCTTAAAATTCCTTACCTGTCCGTCGTTGCCCCAAAGCAAGACCTGAGTCAGGGGTAGGCATAAGCTGCTTTGTCCCCGGCATATTTAACCAGAAAAGGGCTGTGGGGGCGGGGTTTCGTTTGTCCAAAATCGCCTCATTAATGCCTAGTGTTACCATCATAATTGGTACTGCAGTTGCCCCCAGATTTATATCTATTAATTTTTCATCATTAGACACGCTCGTTTGATGTAAATTTGGTGTTTGTTGACCCGTTCCAAACACCGCCTAGAAAGTCTCGCGGGAATAGAAAGAACTACAAAATTATGTCATACGGACTCATTCTGTAGTTCGCCTATGCCCGCGACTGCGCAAAGTGCTTGCAATCGTCTCAAACTGGAGGTAGAGTTTGCTAATCAACCGCGGCTCACTATGCCCAGTCATATAACCATAATCATGCATTCCTCTTATCTCTTTTATACAATGTCATCCTTTTATCACAAAAGTACCTGGTCACATGGGGTAGCTTAGCTCTTTATTCCTGTGCCAAATTTACATTATTAAAACCTATTTCTCTTAGGCGCTAATCCGCTACTAGGAGGCTTAATGTGACCTGCAAGGCATTCATTCATCATAGTTCAAAAATTATCCTTCGATTTTCAAAGGGAACGTGAAAGATCAAGAAGGATATTTAGCACAGGCGTTAACTTGATCCTTGTTGTTCTGTAAACGTAACATTACCGTGCTATTGCTGTAGATTATCTATATATACATAAATATATCTCTTGACCCCAGGATCCAAAAGTTGGCTAATGGTCAAATGTGTACCAAGATCGTAATTCAGTGTGACTGGGGAATGCTACATCCTAGAGAAAAGGTTATACCCTTGGATAATTGCTAAGTTATCAAGAGTAATCTATAGAAAGGTATATATTGTACATTTTTATCAAAGACTTGTCCATGGTATACCGTCGTTCAAACCGAGGGAGTCCGTGGACTGTTTGTAAATCCATTGTTGCTCTTTCTGTTTATATACATCCCCAATATGTGATGGTATGAATGGGTTTTCCAACACTGTCCATGTGAAATCCTCTTCTGCGTGGTTCTGTTCTACAAAGTATCTAGTGAGCCTAGTTATCGTCTTTTTTCACCTGAACGCACTTTTGTGTTCCAGCATCCTTAGGCGTACTTTGCGCGTTGTCATTCCAACATACCTAATAGCGCAAGGGCAAGTCAACAGGTTAATTACATGTGTGCTGTTGCAGTTTGTAAAATGTCGCTGTTCCCATGGGCGATCCGTCCCAATATCTACTTCTGTGGTGTGTTTCGTTTGGGGACACACCGAACAGCATCCACAGGGGTGGTGTCCTGTTACTTCCGGTAGATCCCATAAAGTGCCAATTGTGCGTTTGGGGATTTCTTTTGGGCGAGTGTGAATTAAGCGATCGCATAAGCTGCTCAATCGCTTGAAAGCAAACAATGGAGGTTCGATCTTATCATTGCTCGCGTTCAGGATGCGCCAATGGCGACGGACAATCTTCTGAATCTGATTGGACTTTTTGCTAAAGGTACTCACAAAGGTTAGCCGATTAAGGGAAGGTTTCTCCTGGGGGGCTCTAGCAGTGCCTCTCGATGGTTGTTGTCGGCCCGCTTGAAAGAGCATTTGATCAGGCTCTTCGGATAATGTCAGGCTTGGAGTTGTTGGGATAAGCCTTGTGCATGTTTGGAAATAGTCTCTTTCGTGGAGCAGTTCCATCGCACGTGGAGGAACTGCCCGTAAGACAAATTGTCATGGAGGGCTTTCGGGTGTTGGCTTTCATACAACAACAGAGAATTTCTAGCCATGGGTTTTCGGAAAAGCTCGCTCTCTAGTCCTGTGGGGGTGATATAGATTGAAAGATCAAGGAAAGAAAGTCGATCCTTACTGATCTCCACAGTGAAACGTAAATAGCAATTCCAACTGTTGAGCCATTGATGGAATAGTAAGATAGATTCCCTGTCACCTCTCCATACCACGAGCACGTCGTATATATATCGTTTCCACCATTTGTGGATGGAAAAAAAGGGTTGGTGGGTGTCAGAACGTGCTGCTGTTCGAATGTATGCACGTAGAGATTAGCCAAAGACGGCACAAAAATACTGCCCATGCTCGTCCCGGACACTTGTAGATAAGTTGTTTCTTCATACTTAAAGAAGTTTTCCTTCATAGCGAGTCTGGCCAAGGACATTATAAATTGAACTGGTGTAATAGAGTTCAATTCAGTCTCCCCCAGGATCTCATCCTGGGGTATTGAAGTATATAGTGACTTAACGTCAAAGGAGACTAAATAGTCTGTTTCAAGATTGTAATCTATCTCAGGTATTACACGCAACACATCTTTAGTATCTTGCAAGTATGTCGGCATGGTGTGTACAATAGGTCTCAAAAAGTAGTCTACAAACTCTGACAGGGGGTATAAAAGTGAGCCTAGACCAGATATTATTGGTCTTCCAGGAGGTGGTCTTTGGGGTTTATGCACTTTTGGCAACGTATAGAAACAGGGTACCGTGGGGTATTTTGTCTGTAGAAATTGAGCCTCATGGTTGGTAATCCAACCTTCGTTTAAGACTTCTTCTACCAAGATCTTGATTTGGTGACTCAAACGTTCAGTGGGGTCTACTTCCAAGGGTTCATATGACGATCTGTCGCTCAGTTGTCGGAGACATTCCGATCTGTAATCGCAAGTGTTTTGGATAACGATAGACCCGGCCTTGTCGGCTGGCTTGATCGTAATCGCAGCATCCTCTGCTAAAGTACATAAGGCTTGATGTTCAAGTTTTGAAGGTGGTACTCTCATTAGCATTCCATATTTTTTTAATATCATCATTTACTGCTTTCTCAAATGTGGCAACCTGTGAGGGTATCAAATGAGTCGGCGGGATGAAAGTGGACTTATTTCTTAGTCATGTGTTCTCGTTATGAGGAATATCCTCGTCTGTTGGTTTGCCCTTGAAAAAATAATGTGACCGTAGTTTACGAAAAAGGTGGGCTAGTTCTACCTGTAACTGAAAAGGGTCACCATTAAAGGTTGTAACAAAGCCCAAGCCTTTGTTAATACCCTTTCCTCGGCCTCACTCAATTTTTTACTGCTGAGATTAATCACAAGGCTAGGTTCGGATCGTTCCCTGGTTGAGGGGGATTTCTCCTGGAATGACAGCGAGTCCCTGCATGGGGCCCAAGGATTCCTCCCAATGTACCTGCGGCTGTTGATTTCTCTTTTTTCCCCTTGATCTGCGTGGGCCAAACCCTAAAAAAGGCTGAGCATTGTAATGTGGTTGATAGCTTGGGTAGGGGGGGCATAGGTGGTTGAAAGGCATGTTGAGGATGTGCTGGGTGTCCCCATGGCGACGGCGGCCACCATGGTTGGTACTGTGTTGTTTGTTGCCCTCTATAATTCTGGAACCTGTTCGGTCTGCCTCTACCTCTGCCGCCTTGTATTTCTGGACTAGAGGTATCAGAATCACTATTGGAATCAGTACTTGAACGTGAATAGTTTGAACCATACTTTTTGCCATTTTTCCTGTACTCAGGAGCGACATAGGTGTCACTCGTGTAGGGGTAGACATGATCATGTTTGAACTTGTCAGATCTTTTTTAAATTTATCTATTTTGATCTGTAATATGGAATTTTTAAACTCTTTGTTGTTTTAATTTAATTCATCTTGTTGTTTCTTAAATAGAGTAGGTGTGATGGTAGCCTTGAGATAAGAGGAATACAAGCACTTTGCGCAATCGCGGGCATAGGCGAACTACAGAATGAGTCCATAGGACGTCAGTTTGTAGTTCTTTCTAATCCAGCGAGACTTTCTAGGTGATGTTTGGAACGGGTCATCAAACACCGACTTTACATAAAACGATAGCGTCTAATGATGCGAAATTAATGGATCTACATCTGGGAGCAACTGCAGTACCAATTACGATGGTAACACTAGGCATTAATGAGGCGATTTTGGACGAACAGAACTCTGCCCCCACAGCCCTTTTCCAGTTAAATATGCCGGGGACAAAGCAGCTGATGCCTTCCCCCTGACTCAGGTCTTGCTTTGGGGCAATGACGGACAGGTCAGTTATTCTAAGATCTTTGCGACCTTTGTTGGGTTTAAAAGGGGTTAACTTGCTCGACCTCTTTTCCAAGCATTCTATGCACATGCAGGTTTTACAACAGGGGAGTTTATACCTACCTTAATACTGGCATCCTGTCTATTAAGTTTGCACCTATCTAATGACTGGCAACCCATTTTAAACTCGGGAGCCAGGTTCCAGGAAGCTAAATAGTTGTTCTTATACACTTAATAGTAGCATTACTTTGAGGCTTTGCAAGGGTTGTTGACTTTAGTGAGCCTTTGTCCTTATCAGACTAGATGTGTGTTAGTGAGAGAGGGTTCTGAAAGGGTGTATTTTTGTTTGGAAGAAAGAAGGTGTGCACATAGCCAGTTCTTCACTCAATGCACCCCACACCTTGCTTTCACAGAGGGGGGCCTTCATCTTCCTGAGCTGGGTCCAGGAGAGGTGAGGTCTAGTCCCCGGTCAATTTGGGTGAGTGTTAACTTACAATTGTTATCATAAAAATATTTGTTTAACATATACAGTGAATGTATAATTCAGACTCCATTTTGTTTGTTTTTGTAGATGTGAGACACACCATTTGATACAGAGGAACATGAATACAGATTAATATGTCCATCCATATCCTTTTCATTATTCATCAGTATATTCTTTTTGTATTTACACTAGCGGTAGCAATTTAGTAGAACATAGGCCCTGAAGAAAGCCGTGGGACCCCTTTCCCTACTGGCTGAAACATGTTGGCCCCTTGTGGCAGTTAATTATTTGTTTGATACTGCCTTATTGCACTGTTCTTGATTTTAATTAGGGGAAGAGACAATATTCCAAATAAAAAGCCTTTTATTTTGTCTCTTCACTCTATTTTATTCACTACCCTTTTCCTTTTTTGCACTGCACTGGTTTCCATATGATTCTATTTCTCTCATGGTCTGCACAGTGACTGTGCGTTTGACCCATTGAATATTTACAGATTGGGTGTGGAAATGGTCTCAAAGATCAAAAGACAGACCGCCCCAAGACTTTGGATGACCAAATGAGATTATTGATCATCGCATGACATTTGATGGGAATCCATTAACTACATAGATATTTCTTTTGAGTCTCACCAACAATCACTTGAGTTCCTGATTTTTGTTCACTGTTATGTCTTTCTTTATAGGCTTTACAGGAATTTTGTATCCTTGACTGATTTGGTAACAGTCAGGCCCTTTTATAAGTCCATTAATTTGGCTTTTGCATTAGACCCCCGGTTTTCTATAAGTGTTGTAATGCTACAAGAGACACATTTTAATCCAAAACATATTACTACCTTTGCCTGTAAATGGGCGGAACATAGGATATTTTCTTCCTACTCCTCATATGCGAGAGGCGTGGCGATACTGGTCAAAAAGCGCACGCCATTCACACTAGCAGGAGCTGCATGGGATACCCAAGGGAGGTACTGCCTGGCTTGGGGGAGATTGGGGCCTGATTCAGTCACTCTGGCCTGCTGCTATGGTCCGATTGTGGATGACCCGCAGTTTTTTGCGGAGTTATGGGCATAAATCATAGACATTGGATCCAATCACATAATATGGGGCGGTGACTTTAACATTGCCCGCAATCCGGACATTGACAGATCTCCCCCTGCCCCTCATCATTACACAAAGGCTCGTGCAACGCTCCATTCCCCACCCACGGAATACAATTTGATAGATGCGTAGAGACATTTACATCAAAACGACCTAAAAGGCACCCACTTCACTGCACATGCGGCGTCGTGGGCAGAACTAGATTATATATTCCTTTCCATGGGGCTCTGCCCAGCGATTTAACAAGTGCTCTATCTAGCCAGGACCTACTCGGATCATGCACCGGTCAGGCTTACTCTGTCCTCGGCAGATTATGGTCCCCCACGGGGTAGCTGGAGATTGCAGCCTACTATTTTGTTAGATACTGTGTTCCAGGAAGAGCTCAGGGAAGAAATTCAGGACTTTTTTCTACATAATAAAGATTCAGTTGCAAATGTGGAGACAATCTGGGAGGCGTTCAAAGTAACGTTGAGAGGCTTTTGCATAGCGAAGGGAGCTGGAGTACTAAAAGATATTATGAATACGCTACATACACTTGAGACTGAACTTAAATCATTGGAGGGGATTCTGTCTACAAGACCAGATGGCGCAACACAATAACAGTTTAGGAAAAAACTCACAGAATATGTGGATGCGGCGCGTAGGGAGACAAGATTCTAGGGGAGATACTGGATGGCCCGCCGCTATGGTGAGGGGGAGAGACCGGGGAAGGCACTGGCTGAAATGATTAGACGGTCAAGGGGCTCTAATGTGGTCCTGGAGTTGGAGGGGTTGGGCGGCCTGGTATACAGGAACACCACGAACATACTAAAGGCCTTCACTGCACACTACACCGCACTGTATACGACAGAAGGAGGTGCTTGATTTGGATGCTTACTTAGATGACGTATCACTAGGGTGGCTGAGTGATGTGCTGCGGCAATTTCTGTGTGCCCCGTTCGAACTTGATGAGGTCAGGGAGGCAATCATGCATATGCAGTCTGGGAAGGCAACAGGATCAGACGGTATCCTCGTAGAGTTTTATAAAACTTACATAGGTCTAATGGCCCCCATACTGCACAAGGTGTATGAGGATGCACTGGAGGTGGGGCATCTTCCTCCCTCCATGAGAGAGGCAATCATCATCTCCCTTTTAAAACCAGGGAAGACACCGCAACATTGTGTTTCTTACAGACCCCTTTCACAGCTTAATTGTGATGTAAAGATCCTTGCTAAGCCCATCGCAACGTGTGTCAGTCTACTTATGGAAAACGAAATACTGCCCGACTTGAGAACCCTTTTTACAGTCTTGAAAAATGTATCCTCGGAGTTGCCTTTGGCAGTGTTTTTTTTGGATGCAACAAAGGCTTTTGATTCCATTGAATGGGATTATGTGTTTGGGGTAATGTCGCGCAAGGGATTCCCCCCTTTTCCTTTCTTGGATATCATTATTGTACTGCTCACCAGTAGCCAGAGTGGTGATTAATGGTAGAGTCTCCCTGGGGTTCTCGATAACGAGGGGTACTAGGCAGGGCTGCCCCCTGTCACCCCTGCTTTTCACGATAGCTGTGGAGCCGCTGGCGGCGAAATGAAGACAACACCATTGAGATAGAGCGCTGCGGTGTAATATGAGGCAGATATTGGTTTCCCTCTACGCAGACGATATCACGCATTACATACGTGACCCCAAAGAGAACTTGAACCCCATCCTTTGAGAATTTATAGTCTTCAGGAAGCTCTCGAGGGTTCAGATAAATTGGGGTAAATCTTGTATTTTTCCCCTTATTGATGTGACGAGTCGCTTTCCACTGGACTACCCGATGGCATGGTGCGAGGATGAACTGAAATATCTGGTCATCTGCATAACGAGAGATAGGGACGAACTGATGCGTCTTACTTATGGGACCATTATGTTTCGCATTGCGGATAACATCTCACGATGGATCGCCCTTCCTCTCTCCATGGCAGGGCGCGCGTCTCTGATTAAGATGGTGATATTGCCCCAGTTACTTTACCTGTTCCTTAATATACCCTTTCACCCATGGGCGTTCTTTTTTAAACAACTGCGATCAGACTGACGCGATTAGTATGGGGAGGGAAGAACGCGAGGCTACAGTGGAATGTACAACTAGGCCATAGTCCCAGGGGGGATTGGGCATTCCTAACTTTGAACTGTACTATTACAGCGCGCAGGCGCATTACGCTTACTTCTGGGTACATCAGCCACGATATATGCCTCTGGTGAAGGCAGAGCATTGCCTTGCTCTTCCAGTCCCCATTGACGGTGCAGTATATACTCCACTTCCCAGTAGAGACAAGGGGCCAACTACAGTGAGGTGCACGGTAGCTGCTTGGGCACATATGAGTAAGTTGTTGGGTGCGCCTATGCTCTACGCACCACTTCTGCCGCTTGTGTATCATCCCGCCATGCCTCTTCTCCTGGAAGTGCTCTTCCATATGTTTAAGGACCGCACACATATAAAGACCTGGGGGGACATGTACCATGAGGGGAAATTTCGCACATTAGCGCATATATTTCAGGGTATACAGCAAACGCCACTAGATACCTTCCTGTACATTCGCCTCCGACAAAGGATTCGTTCTAATACTCCAGATTTTCCTTCGGAGCCACCGGCTCTTGCACCACTACAGTTGGCACTCCAGGGCGAGATAGCCAAATGTTTGGTGTCGACAATATACAGAACAGTGTACACACAGAGGGTGGAACTGGCCGCATTGGCAAGGGCAAGATGGGACCACGAACTGGGCGCAGCTTTGACGGACAAGCAGTGGGAATTCTGTTCGCTGCAGACTGAACGAGTCTCGGCCAGTAGTAGGCTTAGGATTATTCACTATAAATTCCTACATGGATTGTATTATACCCCAGTCCGTCTGAACAGTTACAACTTAAGGGACAATGACTCATGTGATAGATGCCATGCCCCTGGAGCTGACTTCCTGCACCTGGCTTGGGAATGTACTGGGGTGCATGAGTATTGGACACGGGTTTTTGAGGCACTGTCCACGATGATAAATGTCCGGATTGACTTGTAACCGCTTATGGTTCTGTTGGGGTATGTTGAGCCGTTACGGGCGGAGCACTGCAGATTTGTGGCTTTGGCGTTGCTCCTGGCTAGGAGGAGAGTAGCATGCCCCTGGGGTAGGGGCAGGGCACCCAAATTTAAAGTATGGATTTACAATTGAATTTACTGTCAGGAACAGCTTGCGATTTATGTGGAACTTTTGCCGGCGGCATCCAGGCCTAGTGATATATGGGCACCGCAGCAGTTTTATCTAATATTGAACTCCCCGGTTGACCCCCCCCCCCCGCAGAGTGATGATCCTGCTCATGAGCAATAATACCTGCACTCGCACCTTGTCTTGCTGGGCTTGGAAACGCATGTTGATGCTACTTTTTTAGGTTCTGCTCCTTGATGAGGCTCAGGTACTGCCCGCCCCACTAGTTTATGTCCTCATGTGCTGCAATTATGTTTTTGTTTCTGTGTATGTGCTGCACTAGAGACACTTGGCCCACCATACTCTTGCTGGCTATTGACTTGAGAAGTGTTCATTTTTGAAGCCGACAAATGATTGTATTACTATTGAATATTGAGATGTCCAAAATGTGTATGATTACATATGTACCATGGTTGAGCTTTTCAAAAAATCAATAAAAAGAATTTTAAAAAAACTCTGGAGAAAGCGGGAAGTCCCTGATTAGAAGATCAGAGATCTGTCTGTGGCATATACTCTCTAAATCTCTTATGAAGCCAGAGCAGTCCCTTTTTGTGGATAGCTCTAAAAGTAATCAAAGGGCCCTAAACATAACCCTCATTTTCACAGGTAGACAATAAAGCTTCATAAGTCCACGTCAAATTGACTGTATTTTAGGGATTTTTAAGAGAACACAGGCTGCTGCATTTTGCATCACCTGGACTTGTTAAACAGCTTTGCAGGTATCCCCCACAAAAGGGAGTTGGAATAATACAGGCTGGAGGTTACCAAAGCTTGAACAACCAGCTTCCTAGTGTGAACAAGTAATAAGTTTAAGGTTGTAATCTCCCGGATGTAAGGTTGAAAAGAGAGGCCTGTCTCTAATTTTACCCCAAGATTTATTTTCACTGTAGCGTACATCAGGGAATCTCCAAGAACTTTAGGCAATATACTCACAAGGTCAAATATAGAAAGACTGCCAAAGACTATGAATTCCTACTTGTTGGAGTTGAGCTTAAGACAGCTCAGTCGCATCCAATTTGCTAACATGACAAAACATTCTAAAACTGTCTAAGTGTAAAATGAAATAGCCCTCTGCAATGGCAAGGGCCATATCTGTCCTTGAGGATGCACCAAGCCACGTTTTGGTAACAGATGACACTTCCCATGCTCTCTCCTTCGAGAGGCTACAGATGTCCAAATTGTGCTTCAGTAAAGGTCTCACATTTATAAACAGGCATGGAAATGGCCCACTTGAAAGCCTACAGAGGAATTTACATTATTGAATGAATTATCCAACTTGGAGATCAGCTCACCCTGACTAGCAGATTTTTTAACAGTAAAATGACAATTCTTGCAAGAGTAGGGGCCTGAGTTACCAGAGGGGTTGAGGAGATTCCCACAATATTATGTTTCAGTGTTGTATCCTGGAGCAGCTGGTACAGGTAAGAGCTGTGGGGCAATGGGACGGTGCGGGGTGGTTGCAGGGGGGGTAGTCGACTGATGCCGGGATAGGGAAAATAAAGAAAAAAAGAAAACCACTTACTTTGCACTCGCCGCATCAGCGAGTTGGCGATGCGGCGAGCGCAAGTAAGTGGGTTAAATAATTAATTAATTTTATTTTCCTTATTCCGTCTTCAGTCGACATCCCCCCGCCCCACCCCCAACTCTTACCCGCACCAGCCTCATCTGATTGTATCACTGACCCAGACGATCTTTACTGAATCAGGATCTGATCACGGGAAGCATGGCTGGCGCTGGCTGCGATCTGGATGCAGACAGGTGCAGAGAGGCTTGTCTTTGTATGCTTTTGGTGCACCAGCGAGGTGCCCGCTGCACATGGCTGTGCCTTGGACTGCATTTTATGGAGAGTGAGACTTAAACTGCTTCTAACCACTAGAATGCTCAATAATCAAAATGACTCTTTTAAGTGCAACCAAGGGTGTGAGGAAAAATGGCAGTAATCTCACCAGTAAGTAAGCAGGACTGAATCGTAAAGTAGACTCAGCTTTCAAAAGTTTTAGTTCAATTTCAATAATTCCCTTAGTTAAAAATCAGTTAAAAATCATGTTTTTAAACCTTTAGTTCAAATTCAAAATTTGTTCAGTTAAAAATAAATTCCCCCAACACTGCCCACAAGTATTGTTAAAATCAGAATGAGAAGTATCGTAAAGATACTAGTAGTAAATGCCTTTGTAAATAGCAAACAATCACAAACTTACACTAAAGTGTAAATTTCTCTTTGTGAATCAGGCCACATATCTTCTTCTAGAACACACCTCATCTAAAAAGGCCAGAGTCTCTGGAATCAGTCTCTTGATTCTGGCTTCCTTATCACTTCTTGTGCCATACTTAGATTTTTTGAGTAAGGGGGAGTCCAGAATAATATGAAGATGTAGAGGATTGTTTTCTTATCACCAAAAACTTTTCTACTACGCCAGGATAATACTAATATATTTCGTCAACAAATGTATCAATGGAAGGCTACAATACTGTTAAGAATATTGCCCAACAATGCCAACCACTAACCCGATGATATGGCACTGTTTAAATAGAACCATGAGACCTTCAAACCTGACCCCTTGCCAGTCTCCCGGACCAAAACTGTAAGGTGGCGGATGCATGGAAGTTCATGCCCTACCGCAAAAGCCGTAAACAGGAAAACTTCCTCCACTCATACAAATGGGAGGGAGGAGCCCAGAACCGTATCTTTAATCATCTCAATTCAGAGGCCATGCTGGAAGTTATCATTAATAAATTGTGTCTGCTAGCCTAGAATCTGTTCCTTGGTGTTCCCACGGCTGCTAGTCCCTTAGACGACCACTGTCTCCTCCTGAGGCCAGAAGGTAAGCTGTGCCCACCATCAAGATGGAGGAACGAGCCCAGCAGGGATTTCTACTCCCAGCATTCCTGTTTCAGTCAAATGGGAAACAAATCAGGAGGATGCTTGCGATGCCAACCCTATTATGGGATCCAGTCCAGGTTGAATGTGGATTGCATGTGCAGCTTTTCAGGCTGTTCCAGTCTCCGGCTGCTCTGATTCATCCTTCAAGTAATGACTTGGACGAGGACATGGGGTGAGGAAGTAGCTAAAGAAGTAAATGTAAATTGATACTTGTATAGCACACTACTCACCTGCAAGGGTCTCAAGGCGCTTGTACGAATACCGCTGTGGAACCCATCGTACAAATACCGCAGTGGAACCCATCCTGGCTTTCCCTGTGAGGCGTCCACGTTGTGAAGATTAAGCAAGCTATTGCCCAGAGTTGCAGAGTGGGACTCCATGATTGGAATAGGCAATGAGGCGAGAATTATCAGGTCCGTGGAATTTTGAGCCCAAGACCTGCTGAGACGGGGAATTGAACCCTGGTCCCAGGATAGACCTCTGCATCAGGGTCTGCCGTTCTAATCATTGAGCCACGCTTCTCCAGTGTGCTCCGTTGGAGCTAAACCTAGGGAAAGTTTGGTAATTCACAAAACAGGAGCAAGTAGTTTGCTCTTATTTCCCGTCTAAGCTGCTTGCCTCTGTTATACCCTTCCACAATCCATGAATTGAATTAGGGAAAATAGAAAGATACCGCTGAAGTAATTTTTGCTGTTAATGTGCACCTTTGTAAAGGCAGATCCAAAGATTTGTTATCATAGCATTTGACCATGAACAATTTTGTTGCTTGGGCCGGTGCCACAGCGGTGCACAAAATAGAGATTTATATATGATTCAAAGATATTTTAATACACACATTGCACTGTGCACAGTTTACACATAGAATGCAGGGACATCTTTGTTTAACCATCTAAAATGAACATTTTCTGCTCGGTGGAGTGCACAAGTGATTCCCATTACAATTGGAAATTGAACTAGCTTTTATTTGGCTACAAAAGGATACATGCGTTTAGACAATTTCCATGCTGACCCCTGAGTGACTTGTGGATAAATCAAACACTGAGCGAATCTTAGAGCCTAACTTTCAGCTTTGTGTTTGTGCTAGTGGACGACTGCACATAAATGTTTCCATATACTCAGCACACAGGGTTCTTTGTAGCAAAATTATCGATTTGTAGATTAAGGGATAAATTCCTGACTCTAAATTCTCTTTGCCGTTATGATCCACTTACATTTCCTTTTTAATATTTAGATTTTATATCAGAAGTGCCAAAGACAAAATATTTCGATTTCATGCAGAGAATAATGATTACGAGCTTCACAAAAGTGAAAATCCTCTTCTATCCATTCTCTAATTGCATTGCAAAAATCGTACCTATACCATGAGCTTATTTCTTCATTATTATGCTTGTGGCGTATCTCACAGTGCTGAGCACGAAGAAATGTGTAATCTTTGAGGTTTTAGGTTTCGCTGAACATGCTAATTATGGTGTATAAGAAAGTGCGGCATATTTCAACAATGTGAAGGCGGATCGCGTTTAAAATTAACCATATCACGTGGATACTCAACTAAATCGAAGTATACATTTTCTCATGTTTAACCAATCGAACCTACAACTGGTCAAATATTTTGTCCAAAGGAAAACGAGAAGCAAACCCCGAATCAATTTGGTATACTCAAGCAATCCACGCTGCCAAATACAAAAGCCTGACCAAAGCCAAAACATACTTTGGCAATCCAGAAGTTCTGGTAATTTTATACATAGAAGTGCATCTTCGTAGATTGGTGAGTTTGTGTCTGTACGTGTGTGGGTTGGTAAGCAGTTGAATGTGAGAGTAAGTTAAATTTAGATGCATTACTAAATGGATCGGTAGATAAATTAGTATGTTACTTAGGGGCTGCTTACAAGTTTCAGCTGTGTGGGTTGTACGCCACCGCCGAGACTCATTGTCGCCCCCTGCCAAATTACAACTTTAAAGTGACCTGGCAGGTGGCCTGCGTGGAGGTCCCGCGGCGGTGCCTCTTTCAGAGGCAGTGGTGCCTTTGAAAGGCACCGCACTGGGACTGCACAACAAGTTTCCTGCACGGCATGGACTCGAAATTCCATGCTGTGCATGAACTGGTGTGCATGCACACAGGGGGGTACACGTTATGCCCCACTGTGTGCATCCACATGCAGTGGAGGCACAAGGAGCCCTGTATGGCCCCATTTGTTTCCACTCCACCACGTTGTATATGGAGGAGGAACATCCATGACACCGCCGGCGGAGAGGAAACTCGTAATATGTTTGACAGGAACGCAGGGTCCCGCCAAGCATATTGTGGCCTCTGAAAGCTGTGCCACATCCAGGGAACAGTAGTTCCCTGACACCTTTTTAGTGTCTGGATAATTAATGAGTGAGTGAGCGCATAGAAGGATGGTGAATGGATGACTGCAGAGGTGATTGAATAAGTGAGTGCAAGTATGGATGGCAGGATGATTGGATGGGTGTATTGATGAGTGAGTGTTCATGTATGGATGTTGACGTATTCTGACAATTTTAAAGGCCAAGACCTTAGACAGATGTAGGGATAATGTGTCAAAAATGCCATACATGTCCTCTATTATAAGGGACTAATCCTGCTCGGGCCCACTTTGCTTTTTTGTTTAATGCAACCACAAGAATAATCTAAAATGGCGACATCCTATGGTGGGGCACACTGAGCCAACACCCAGACAAGCAGGACCCAGATAATTCTTGCATTGTGGGACAGCCTGCTGTCCCGTGGTCCTGGCCCAGCATGGTGCAAAATGCACTCACTGGCAAAACAATAGAAACTCTCTTGTTGGTATTCCCGGCTTTGTAAAGCGCTCTGATATCTGCAGAGATCTTGTTCGCGCTATATAAAACTTTCAAAATAAATAAATAAATTGTGCCTTTCTTTGCCTTAGATGGAGCACATAGGGTCCCTGCTAAGCCACCACCACTGGATGCACTGCCTAGACTGCTGGTGGTCAAAATACTTAACTACTGCGACTGCAATCACATCCTGAAGCAGGCATGTGAAAGAGGGGTATTACCATTGAAAACAGCAGAGCGCTCCTGTTCCCAGACTTTATTGCAGCAGTACAGAAAGCACAGACATCATTCCTAGAGGGGATGAAGCAACTCAGCCAGATGAGTGTACAATTTGCAATGCTGTTCCCGGTCAAAGTTATAGTTGTGACGAATCTTGGCACCAAATTCATCACAGACCTACAAGAAATGTGGCACTGGATTGAAACTCAGACCCAGTATACCCACACCATACAAGCTTGGCCACACATAAGGCACTCACAGTAGGCAAAAGAGACAAGTTCAGGGACACGCCACTTTCTCACCAAAGAACAGCTGTTACAGGACAGACAATGACTGGTGGCTGTGCATCAACCTTTACCTGGTCCAAGAGCAGCCAACAGCATGGCGCAGATCAAGACATGGAGTGTAGCACAGTCACTAAACCCGAGACAGACTCCAAGGAGACCTAGTAGTCAGAGCAAGAGCTTCTCCATATCACCCGACCTCTACTGAAGAGATGATCTGACAGTAACTGCTTCAGAAAGCTTATACAGAGCTGGGAGGAGATGATATTCCCCCACTCTTGTAATATAAGCAGGACGCTGTGTGGGAAGGGCAACATATTTGCTTGACTAAATATGCTGCTTTAGCTGTATGGTGTGTTGTTGAGCTGGGTGGCCTCCTTACTGAGAAACCCGTCACCTCAACACTATTGACCATGTACACCATTTACACAAATGCAATTATTCCTTCATCTCACTACTGCATGAACTACATGTTCATCTAGACACCTTCCTCTGCATGCATGATATCCATGGGACGATTGTTAATTCTGAATATCTGGCTAGAACAATCACAGTCCTATTGTTCTCACACTGGCCTAGGTCAAGATGCACGCTACTATTCCTAGTTGGATGTTGAGAGTTGAAAACCTGGAGGACCAAGTGTTCCACCACATTATAGAGGAGAGAATGCAGAACTATTTTACAGAAAATGTAGGCACTGCCACATCAGTGCTATTATAATGGGGTTGTTTCAAAGTGGTGATTACGGGGCGGGGCAGGGCATTGCAACCGTAGGGGGATTTCGCCACACATTAGTGGCTAAGATTAATGTCCAGGAGGCAATACTACAGGAAGTGCAGAAAGACAGAATCTACTTGGAGGAAAAGGTACTCAGGGCAGACGGACCTCCAGTGGAAATCTATGCTACCTACTTTGAGCACCTAGCCCGTGGCTAGAAGGGGTCTACAGAGAAGCAAGGCAAAGCTTCTCTTTACCTGCATCCACTAGCAAGGCATTTCTTGTCCCCACTTAAACAGGTCGAGAGCACTATGAGGGAAAGCTATACAGACCAATATCAATGTTAAATGTTGAATATAACATATTGAGTAGAATACTAGCAACCTGTCTGTTGCCCTATACATACAGACTAAGTGGACTTTATACCCAGCTAGAACACCCCACTAAACATATGTCACCTGATAGCCATACTGCTAGATGCCCCAAATATCACCACCGGCATGCTAATCATGTCTGTTGATATTGAGAAGGCATTTGATTGCCTAGGCTGGAATGATCTATATGCCATGATGGGGAAATTGGTTTAGGTCCAGGGGTATGACTTTGACATACCAGCGGGTCACTTCCTATTACATGTGCCAATAGTGTCATCTTTGAGACACAGGTGGCCGGGAGAGTGGGGTGAACCCAAACAACATCAGGGCTGCCACCTTTTCTGTACCACCTCGGGAGACATCAGGACCATCACGGTCCACTATCATGCCCTTAACATTTCCATAGACATTCCTCTGATTGAGCTGAAGGAGAAATGGGAGGAGGAAGTAGAAACACCCTTCATGGATGGAGACTGGGGAAAAATATTGAATGGGACACTGAAGATCTCGAGAAATGCATGAGTTAAGTTGACCAACTTCTAGTTCCTTCCGATTCTTTCAGCAGTTCAGGCTACATGCCCTAGATGTGGGGTAATGCCAGATTACACTCAAATGAAAACCCCCGGTAGGTTTTACAATTGATGGATGGAAGGGGAAACAACTCAAATGGCCGACCTATGAAAGTGTCACCCTTCTCAGAGAGAGAAGCAAAAAAGGGCCAGGGCTCCATGGAAGCTGCTAGAGCATAGTACTTTCTGTTAGAAGAGCTATAAGTGGATGACCATGCTTCAGACAATGATTCTCCTTTGCGTGATTAAAGGGCTTCGGCACCAGGATCAGCCCACTACATGATAACTGGTCGCACTGTACTGCTGCAACATACTTTAGGGACTATAAACTCCTTCCTTGAGCAACATACGTGATCAATAGGAAAACATGCAACTATTTACACACAATAGCGACCCAACTCAGCAATATATTACTTGGACATGGGACACCAGACAGCACCGGACTGGAAGGAGATGGAGCAGCGGGGCACGGGAGTAGGGGATAGCTGAGCTGTTAGTTCACTGATAGGGACATCACAAGTGGCATGTAACTGAGGAACTGCAGGGCATATGGAGTGCACCGACCTTTCAAGCGTCCATGAATGGGACAATATATCTGACTGAATGTAATATATTTGATTCATGACATATGCTCAGCATAAAAATACTACTATAAAAATGCAAAAAAGTTTGTTTGCCCAAAAAAAGAACCTCCATGATGCATGTTCAGATTTGCTCCATCCCTGCAATAGCTTTATTGTATGTTCCTATTTGCACCATCACTCCTTAATCCTAGCAGTTGTAGATGAAATATTCATCACATTAACACTCCTGTACACAAATATTGTTTTAAAAATGTAAAGTGCAAGAATATTGACTGCAAAATTACTGGGGAGCAAAGTATCCACGCTGTAGTGGCAAGTATACATATATATATTAGAAATATTAGCATTACTGTAATGACATTTTTGTATTTACTTTTTTTAATGTAATACATTTCACGTAATACATAACTTAAAACTAAAGCATAAATGATATTGTAACTTTTAAAATGGTCTAATTCTTAAAATGCATTTTACCTTAAAATAATTAATACAAAAGTGCTTTTAAATTGTTAATAAAATACAAATGCTATAAATATTTAGTAATAAAAAGTTATATTATTAATTTATACTAAACAAAATACAGTGTATTTTTAATTATTGCTAATTTTTACAAGCACTTAAACACTAATGTTATTTAAGTATTAAGTCACTTCAGTTTTAGTTTCAGTTTGGAAAGCTTTATTCGTTCATTGAAAACAATCATAAAAGCGCATAAAAACAAAGCAAGTATAACATGATAATAAAATAGGGGGGCATCAATCATGGGCAATGACCGTTGGTTAATTAAAAGAAAATACCATGCTTTTCCTAGCAGGCACAGATTTCAGGATATATACAGCTGTAAAGAAACACACATCAGGTTCATCAAGTGCAAATAGCAGCCTCATAGCAGAATTAACAGACGACACAGAGTATTTTAAAAAGAGTGGCTTAAGATAAGCAATACCAAAGTACAAGTACAGAGGGCAAATAAACAAAAAGTGCACAGTACTTTGCTTCGTGCTCCCATCACATGGGCAGAAAACAGAGGGATGTTTTTTTATACAGGGGAAGGCCACCAAATCGTGTACAATACCTAATCTTAACCCCTTCCATGCTGGTGACGAACCCCAGCCGTCATGCACTACGGTGCTCGTGTGCTGATGACGGCTGGGATTCGTCATGGCCCGCCCGTGTTCTGCCGGCGGCCGCACACGGGGAAAATCGCGGCCGCACGGAAGGGGTTAACCTAGTGAGGACATACCGATGAGAGGGCCAAGTGACCACCTTTAAAAATTCTGGAAAGCCAGAACTAACAAAGTTGTTATCATAATAAAATTGATGGGTTAAGAGCTGGCTTGAGGCGTCACTACGCCGTTTGGCTTTTTCCCCCAGATATGTAAGTTTTAGCTCCTTCTTGGGGATATCAATAGCACTGGCTGGATCTTCTAAAACTTTCAGGTCAAATATATCTTTAAAAGATGTTACCACGTAATTAAGCCAGGGGATCAAGGAGCATTTGTCCAAACTGAGACAATCATTAATGATTCTCCAGGTGAAGCCTGTTTCCTCCTTGGCCCATATCAATCGCCAGGCTAGTAGGGGTCTTAGTCCAATGAGGTCTGTTAAATACTCCAACCTTACTTCCTGGTGTGTCAGCCCAGTAGAGGCAGATGTTGGGAGGCAGAGGAGTTTTTTTTAGAAATTTATTTTCCTCTACTTGCAGATCCCCATGAGGACAGTGCCCCCAAACTCCAGAACCATAAAGAGCTACAGAGACACATCTATGACGATATATATACAACATGTCATGTACACGTCTACTACCCAGTTTGGAAGCAAATTTAAAAATGCCAAAGGCACTTTTGCCCATCTTAGCTTTGACGTTAAAAATCTCCTGTGTCCACATGCCACTACTGCTAAAGGTAATGCCCAGGTAGCAGAATTTATCTACTACCCGAATTGTTTGCTCTTCGATCTGGAAAGATCTTAATTTCCTTACTTTTTTTCCACAGGACATAATAAACGTTTTGGAAATATTGATCTTCAATTTCCTGCCCCTAATGAAATCTGAAAATCTATCCATAAGTCTCTGTAAGCCTAAAGGTGTTCTTGATAAAAGGACCCTATCGTCTGCATAAAGCAGCACATGAATTGCTTGGCCCGCAGCTTGTGGTGCATCAGAATTAACCAATTTCAAATCAGTGTCGATGGCATTGATAAAAAGGGAGAAAATGAGAGGGGCAAGGACACAGCCTTGCCTGATACCAGACTTGACATCGATATTATTGGTGTATTCCCCCGCTTGACCAAAACGTATCCGAGCCGATAGCTTAGTGTACATTCTAGCCAAAAAGTGAATGATTGCGGCGGGGGCGCCCAAATCTAATAGGGTGGTCCACAGTAAAGCGTGATCTACCAGGTCAAAAGCGCTGGATAGATCAGCAAAGCAGATGAACCCTACTTCGCCCGTGTATATTTCCCTATAATAAGATCAAGGTTAATACACTGCTCAATGGTAACGAGGCCCTTACGGAACCCATATTGAGAATGTGCCAGGATATCATTAGCCTCTGCCCACTCCTCTAGGTGCACCAGAAGTACCCTGCTCATTATTTTCAATGATGAGTCTAAGAGGGAGATAGGTCGATAGTTTTTAGCCTCACTTCTATCTCCCTTCTTAAATATTGGAATAATTATAGACTCACCCCAGGTTGAGGGGATGCTTTCCATAGTTGCCGCATTAAAAACCTTGGACAAAAATGGGCCCCAGAGCAAAGGATATGCTTTATACAGATCAATCGGTACCCCATCTGGCCCCGGGGCTTTCCCTCCCTTACTACTCTGGATAGCGATATCCACCTCTTGAACTGTAATATTAAGGGGTAGAGCTGGGCCACAGACATCGATCCCGGGGCCTAAGATGTCTCCACCCCCAGGGTCAAATATGCTGGAAAAGTGCAAAACCCAATTTACCTCACTAACCTGAGCTGTTAAGTCACTTAAGTAAGGAAATAATTTAAAAAACAAACCACAATAAATAAAAAACTAACATTTGTGAAATATTTCAAGTATATATACTTATACCTGACATACCATCAAAGTATCAAATAAGAAATCCTAAACAAAGTAAAAAATTGTAATGTAACTCCAAAATAAATTGAAAAAAACCAACTAAAATGCAATACTCTAACTACAATAGCACAAGCATTGGGGAAAAACATGCTTGGTTGAGATGGAGGTCAGGTTTTCCATTCCATTCTAGCTCCAATATAAAAAACGTTGGGGAAAACAAATTGGGCCAAATTCACCAAGGTAACCTTAGATGTTAGGTATAAGCTTAGACCAAACTTTTAAGTTCCCGACTTTCAAACAACAAAACTTATAGTGGGGTGGCGCGCAGCCCCTTGCAGTCACTGGGACCACCACCTCCTGTGAGCTGTATTCTGCATTGGTGGGGGGCTGTGCAACCCTCCTCCAAGAGCCATAGATGGCCCTAGGGACCGCCACCCACAGGCCAGGCTCCAGCAATGTCCCGGGGTGAACACCCCAGGACATTGCAGTCGGCTATGGCTTTGTGGGAGCACTGCTCCCACCAAGCTATAGCAAACACTGTTCAGCTTCGAGTAAGAAAGAGCAGAAAATGCTCTTGATTACATGAAGTGGAGCACAATTGCTTTAACACACAGGGTGCTGCATGTTAGCAGCTCTCTGTGTAAAAGCAATAATAGATCCCACAGGATGAGTGGGTGCCACTTTAATAGGTCAGCCTTCAGGGTATGGGGTCGCTGAGTGTCAATTCGGCCCGGGGAGGGGGCCACACAGCACCTCTTCCTATCCATAAATGGCCTGGCCCTGGGGGACCGAAAACAATCCAGAGAGGTGGGCTGCATGGCCCCCAGCCTCCTTTCATTTTTTTTAATTTAAAGAGTCCAGGCCCTGACACAGGATCTGCACTGCCTCCCTCCACCTAGTGTAATGGCCTGGCCCCGGGGGATGGGTTCCCCAGGCTGTAATCAGCCTCGAGAGGTGGGCTCCGTGGTCCCCCTCCCCCGAGGGGGTTCTTTCCTGTCATCTGCTGCTGAGACCAGACACCATGTACTAAACTTTTAAAAACTGTAGTATGTAAACTTCCCTAGAAATTCTGCCTGTTTGACCCCGCCTCAGATACGTTTGTGGTATGCTAAGTTTTGCCGCTTTTTCCCAGGATGATAGATTGCCTACTAAAGGGCTCCCCAGAGTGCATTCCCCAGTAATTTTGGAGACAAAGTCTTGATACCTATGAGTACCATCACATTAATACCAAACAAAGAAGCACTTACTGTAAGGTACAAATCATCCAAGTGTGTTTTCTCTGCAGTACCGCCTTGGAAAGTTATCTGGTGAAGATCCTCGAGAAACAATCACATTGGAAAAGTTACAGACACTCAAAGTCACTGGACACATTTCCTCGGCATCCTTTAACCAGGTGTACTGTAGGAGATGCATAATACATTTTCTCAATGAGGTAGCACTTACTAATTAGTAAAAATGAAAAAGTTTTAGTAGAGGTGTTACACAAAAAGGTGGCCTCTTTTGGAATAAATTCGCAGGACAGGAATCGTTCTGACACAATACTCATTTAACAGAAATTAAAACTCAACAGGAAGCACTTACAAATAATAAGAAAAAAGGTGCCCGCGTTGAAGCTCTACTTCTGTAAAGTACTAATCATCCTAAATTTGTACTCATTGCCAAAGCAAAGCAAGTGTGTTTTCTCTGTATTTCCACCGAAAGGTTATCTATAATCTGTGATGGAGATGTTTGCATCCTTGCTTTTCTCAAGCGCAATATCTAACTTAGTCTCTGTGACAAGGGTGTTCTTTCTTGTTATCTGCTACTGAGACCAGAGATCATTTTCTAAAGTTTAAAAAATGATGTAAACTTGCCTAGAAGCCTAACCCATTTGTTCCTGCCCCATATACATTAGCGGTATGCAAAGTCTTCCCGCCATCTTCCAAGGATGATGGACAGCTTACTTAAAGGCCCAAGCGCATTTCCTGCTGATTTTGGAGGCGGGGTCTTGATGCCTGGGAATATCATCCCATCTCCACCAAACAAAGAAGCACTTACTTCTGTAAAGTAAAATTCTTCCAGGTATGTTTTCTCTGCAGTACCTTGTAAAGATTTCTGACATGCAAGTAACAATCACATTGGGAAAGTTACAGATACAAAAGTTACTGGAGAGATTTCCTTGGCGTTCTTAACTCAGCTGTAGAGTACGAGATACACTATGTATTTACCAAACAAGGTAGCACTTACTAATTAGTCAGTTGAACATATTCCAATTGGGTAGAGGTGTTGAGCAAAACATTGGCCTATTCTTGGATAAATTCTCAGAAATCATTCTGGGACGATGCTCATTTAACAGGAATTAAACCTCAATAGGTTAAAGTTAGGAAATAAAATTTTAAAAACGTTGAAATTCACCTAAAAAACCAAAGGTTACAGGGCTGTTATAGTAAGGAAACAGATTTTAACCCCTTCCACGCTGATGATGAGCTCAGCTCGTCATGAGGCTCACCTGCCGTGCGCTCATGACGAGCTGAGCTCGTCATGTAACGCGGTATTCACAAAACCGCCGTGCACAGCGGGAAAAGCCGCCGCAGCGATGCGGTTAAAAACTTAAGAAATTCACTTACAAAACTAAAGGTTACAGGGACAATATAGTTAGGAAATAGAATTAAAAAAACCTTAGAAATGCACTGAAATTCACTGAAAACACCAAATTTACAGGGACATTATAGTTAGGCTCACATTTCACCCATACAAATCCAGAGAAATTCAGCAGGTATAGTTAGCTGAGCAAACTATACCTTACACCCCTGCAATGCATTTCTTATGACTTTGTATACTACATCACTCATGACATCACTGAGGATATCTCAAATAACATCACTGATGACATCATCTACAGAACCTCCCACACACCCACTTATACCCCCATACAACATTTCACACACACTCCCACACAACCACTGACATACACATTCACAGACCACACAAATACTCACATAACTATTTATTGATCTATAGAGGCACTCACTCATCAACTGTCACGATCGCGCTGGGGAAAGAGCTACAGTTCCCGGCAAGACGTGCGTCAAAACTTCTACTCCCATGAGCCTCCGCGAATCTCGCGAGACTCCGATCAAAGACGCATAAGGACGACGCTTTTCCCGAGTTCGGCGTCGGGAATTCCTCCTGTCCAGCGATTTCTGGTGGCCGTTGCAGATCTTCTGTGGGTGCGGTAAGGGTGCTTGCACCAGGAACTGTGGCCGCTTTTGTTTATACTTGGTGTTTGACGTGCTGGCAAGGTTTGCCTACACGCGGTAATCTGGATCTTCTTTGGGGTGACTGCTAGTCAGTCAGGATCTGACCCGGTCGGTATTGTCGGCCGACGGAGACGTGGATGTTTTGGAGATCCACAAGTATCTCCATTTATGTTTGTGTTTCTATAGTGATAACAGGAAATAAGAGCAAGGAACTCTTAAACTAAGCTTCAGTCTTACTCAAGGAACAAGCCTCTGATACATTTGCCAC
The DNA here is from genome assembly GCF_964263255.1 of Lissotriton vulgaris. NCBI lineage: Eukaryota > Metazoa > Chordata > Amphibia > Caudata > Salamandridae > Lissotriton > Lissotriton vulgaris. The sequence goes on along the minus strand of NW_028247206.1, from coordinate 512,604 downwards.
GAGTGAACTTAACTACGGGGCAATTCACTTGCTTTGACTTTTTTATTTCTTGATGGATATTATGTTCTGGATGTATGGTGTGTTAACTCAAACTGTGTCTGGCTCCTTTTATTAACAGGGGTTCCACAAGAGTGGTAGTGAACTACGCTCTATCCCTGTGAAGCGTAGAAGGAGTGAGTTAGGGGTATGTTCATGCAGCATTATAGTCTCATGGATTTGCAGTCTGATTTGCATCTATAAGTTGTGGTTATATGTGATTTTGATTTTGTATCACTGCAGCAACATCCTTTATGACACCATCTACATAATCAACCATCACCTACCTATCCATTGGAGTGTATTTTGCTTTTCAGGTATTAACAATGTATAAAGTGCTTAGTGGGGATAGAAAGTATGAACAGTGCAATTAGAACATTAAGGTATTCATGATATACGTTCTCTTTGTGTTTTCCAGATCTCCCTCCCAGCTGTCCCCTTCCTTTCCTTCCCTTTTTCCCAATCACCTTACTCCCCCACTTAATCCTTCCATTGTACTGTGCCATTACGGCAACCAGACAGTGGCTGGATTTAGAGGTGGAACATTATACTTCAAAATGATCCCGAGGACATCCGTCATAACATCAACTCACCCATACATCCACTAATGCAGCCACTAACTCATGCATACAGCCACTCATGTACCTACTCACTGACCAATACAGCCACTCACACATCTAGTCATACAAACTTAGACACCTAGATAACACTCATACACCACACAGCCACTCACACACTGAATTAGGCACCCATCCGGCTACCAGCCCGGAGATGGAACTTGGAAACTGACTTTCACCGTTCGATACAGGAGCCTTCACAAACTGTAGCGACGCAGCATCTTAACGTCGGTCGAGAATAGTGAAGGAAGGTTCAGAGTACGCAAACAGATTTCAAGATCATTTGACTATGAAGAACACATATCATTGAACACAGTGAAACAATCAAGCCCCGAAGAAGGGCCGACGGCCCGAAATGCATTGGGCAGCTTCATCAAGAATGATTGAAATTTATTGTTATTTGAATTATTGAGAATATTATCATTATCAAAGTATGATTAATTAAAAAAGGAAAGCTTGCTTTGATAAACAATTAAGGAACATTGTGGAAATTCTAATTTTGTTTATTGTAATTATTGTTTATAATTGGAATCTATGTTTATAACCAAAATGTTTAGGCAATAGTGCGTAGAGGCCAATTGGGAACACTTGGATTGTCAGTTCACCCATCCAGCTACTCACACACCTGATGGACCATGTAGCGCCCCCATCATGCTCCATGGTTGAGATCACTTGTGGGGGAAGGGCAAAGATGTCAAATGGCTGAGGCACAAAGCAGTGACACTGGAAGCTATGGCGATCGCAGTAGTACACTAGGCAGCAGATTCTAGCTACCTGAGGCTGGACTTGGATGCTGTTACCTAAGCACGTATTTGATACCCAGTCTTCTGTGGTCCTGCAATCCCTGGTATACGGTCAGCAGTCCACATCCCAGGTACAAAGAGAGCTGCAGCTGTATTTACAGCCCACAACACCCAGGTGAGTAAGTGGCTAGAGAGCAACAGACTGGGGCTGAGGTGAGCTGAGCCTCGGACTGTAGCGCTGCAGTGGTGCAGCGGCAGTCGAAGGTCTGAAAAGGATTTTTAGCAGGACTGCATGAATTAAAAAGGTCAATAGAGACAGTAGACCCAGAAATGTCTGAAACAGAGTCAAGTAGAGGGTGGGAAAAGGCAGAAAAGGCATGTGGTGGGCTTAGGGCTTATCCATTGGGTCTAGCTGGTTATGAGGAGCACTACATGGGATTGTGGAAAATAATACAAGAGATCTGTTGGTGAGTCTATTACCCTCCACTATTCTCCCGGTCTCTTTTTATGCCTTATATCCAATGAGGGTTTAATGGTAGTGGGACGGTCAGTGGTGTCAGTGAGCAGATCTCTACGGGGCATCAGGCACTTCTTCAGGACAACCGGGGATAATAGGCTGGCATAAATAAAGCGGCCATAGAGTTAAAAAAAGAGCTCAGCTGTATCATCAACTAAGGAATCAAACAGTTGCTGCGAAGGGGAAAAACAAGTAACAGGGTCCTCTACCTGTTAGAACTTCGAGAGGATGGGGCTGAAGCTACTTACCATATAGTCCACTTATCCATCTCAGCCGTAAGACAACAACAGGCTAGTGGTTTAAACGTGGCCAGCTTAATACAACCTAGAGGAGAAGAAATGAGGGGTTGAAGCAACTTGAGAGGGGGCTCTAGGCCCCCCAAGAGGAGGAAGAGCAAGCCAGTTGAAGAAGCGGTTCATGTATTACCGATGTGACCCACTTGATACAACTCTGGCATCCCCCTGTCACAACTTCACCAGCCACTTGGAACTACATACCACCACAAAAATTAATACCCCAATGAAGCACGTTTCAAGAGACCCATCAGCGAAAAAGCTTGTTACAAGGAAGAAAACTCAGACAAATTGAGGAACTTGAACCCAGGACATCAAACCATTCAACTCCATCCAAATCCCCACCACCTGATAGAACTGAATATAACTTTTCCAGAGGGACCGAAGGCAGGATGGAGTCCACAAAGAACACAAACAATGTTTGCGTCCCTCCAAGCCACGGCAAAAAGAGATTCCACTAAACCACCGTCAAAATTGTCTGTTACACGTTCGCAGGGGGGAGCTCCAAGAAAATGGGAACCCGGCATATCCTTTTTTTCTCTCTGGGGGGTTCAAAGGGTATGCAAAAAGAGAACCTGCCTGAGCCAACTAGCATCCAATCGATGTCCAATGTGGATGAGCTCACTTCAACTGCGGTGGAAAGTGTTTCCCCACTTGACAATCCTCAAACAAATTACAAGCGCTGTTTCTCACATCAGTAGAACCCGCACCGACCTCCACCATTGCGATGACACTAAACCAGATACTAAATGAACTTTGCAAAATTAATCTTTCACAAGAAACAGCACATCACAAAACCAATGAACAACTGGGTCAGATGAATGATAATTTGCATCAGCTTTCTCCAGCGCATTGAGACCCACATGGGTGAGTAGCTCGCTTTACAATTCCCCTGATTGATTGAACTTTCGACCCATATGTCCCAAGTAGAGCAGAAGGTATCTTCCCTTGAAGTCAATAGCAATAATCAAGAAAGCAATCTGATCACACGGCAAAAAGAGCTGGAAGATCTTCAGTTGAAGCTGGACGATGTGGAAAATCATGCTCAATGCACCAATTTAAAGTTTGTTGGCATTCCAGAAGGTCACTAAGCAGGACAGTCACCTGTCCAACTAATAAGAGAGCTGGTACGCAAAGTGGTTATCTCCAAAAAAGCGAAGGATGTTGGTGATCTGACCAATAACCGAGAACATCGAGTACCCTCAACTCGACCTTCAAATGCAAAATATCCAAGAACAATTCTGGTCAATTTTCGAGATGTCAGGATTAAAGAACACATTTTGACTCAAGCAATCCAAAAGAAGTCCTTTACTGCTATGGATAATTTTTCATTTTGAATATATTCGGATATGTCGATCCTGGCAGCATGAAGGCGTCATGATTTCATTGGACTGATAGATGAATTTAAATGCAACAATGCTCCATCCGGCATAATCCAGCAATCTTAACCAAATGTTTTATATAGAGGTCGATCCCATTTATTCCAGTCAGCTGATCAGGCTAAAGAGTTCCTGCCTATAGTTAAAGGGGAGGGAGGACAGGAAACAGCATCTATATTGGGTAGGATAATGACAGAAGTATTGGTCAGCTAAAGACGAATTCCTATCTTAATTAAGGTAAAATGAGAATACGCTTAACCTAAATTTCTTTGGCCTGTTTGCTCCAGCATGGCATTATGAAGGCAGGCTGATTTGCACTACCCTTTCCGAAAGGACTTGCAAGTATCATTCCAAGGTACTACCTTACAGGGAAGGGGGGGTATGGTGGATGAGGGCACGGGTGGGGCACAGCCCCACAATGGGAACGGTCTCGACCACGGGAGGGGGAGGCCATTGGGTCACATAGAGATGGGGGTAAAAAAGAAGATAATAACCACAGGGAGGAGCTATATGCAAAGACCTAGGGTTAAATTTAGTCAAACCAATCGCAGCAGTAGAGTAAGTCATATCAAAGGGATATGAATACCAAAATCGAGGCTGATCAAAATGAGTTAGCTAGTATAAATGACTGAAAATCCAACACGGCGAGGAGCCTTGTGTAACATAAATGTAGCTAACAATCAAACCAAGTTGAAAGCTACACTTCAGTGGCTAATGATAATTCAGCCGCAAGTTATCCTGCTACAGGGGACCCATTTCAAAACCATTTGCCTTCATCTAAATTGCCCGATTTCATATCTCAGGCCTTTCTGGCCTCAGCTGATGCAGCCATTAGAGGAGTAGCAATATTATTTACATACTACTTTCAGGGATAAGTTCTCCAGACTATGAGCAACCTGGTAGCTAGATGTGTGATGGCAAGTCTGAAGATTAGGTAGCAGGTGCTCCATCTAGTTAGCTACTATGGCCTTATAGAGGATGAGACAGTAGCATTGGAAAAAGTAGGCAATATATTAATTCCATTACATGGGATAGTAATCATAGGAGGAGACTCAACTTTATTCACAACCTAGGGATAGACTCTTCTCATAAACATTAGGTATAAAATAAACCTCAAACTTCTATACATTGGGGAAAATGATTCAAGATTTTGCTTTAGTTGACCCATGTAGAGTCCAGCACCTACTCACAAGCGAATTCACTTGCTTCTTGAAAAGACAAAATACAGTGTCAAGAATGAATTTTTTTTTAGTTTCCCACCAATGGAAAAAGGAAAGTCTTGGATTATTCCCCCCTTTCTTGGACCATTCGGTCCCTGTGACAGAGATTAAAATAAAGGCAAGTCTAGGGGAGCGGCCAAGGTGGACGCTGGACAAATCCCTGTTGATAGAAGAGCGCTGGGTTAAAAATATGCAAATACGTTCTGTTTATTTTTCCTAGCAGAATGTGAGATCATCCCCACCCTTTCCGGTCTGGGATTCCTGTAAGCCCTTCATTAGAAGGGAGACAATATCTTGTAAAGCAAACATTATCAAAAAAAGAAAGGAAATGACCAGAGAACTACAACCAGAGTTAGATCAGGCAAGCCAACTTCACTTAAGAATCTACTCACAAACAACAGAATCTCGATTGAAAAAATCTAATTAGATCGTTGGAGATTTCTTTGAGATCCAAGCAATAGCTAACCAGAATACGTGTCTACAACAGTAGTATGAGAAAAGTGAACACACCCGGTAAATTTTTTGCCCGGTCCGTGAACCAAAATGTGATAATGTCACAATAAAATCTATTTTTGACGAGGATAAAGGCTAGTAGTGCAGCAAATAGGGGAAATTGATAAGGTATTCCTGTCACATTATAATAGGTTGTGCTCCCACATCAATATCTCTCAAATTGGTCAATACCTACATTAATGCAATGGAGCTGCTTACAACAACCTGTAACCAAAAGGCTCAGAGTTTGGAGCCAATTTCTGACATCGAGGTCCAGGAGGCTATCAAAAATACTCCTAGCGGAAAGGCTCGCAGCGGTGATGGACTACCCATCGAAATGTATAAAATATTCTTGCCACAGATAACAAATCTACTGGTGTCATTATTTAATGCAATTTTTGAAGGGTGTCAGATTCGAAAACCTTTTCTGAATAAGTTATCATTACCTTCTTGAAGAAGGGAAAGCCTTTAGACAATCCCGGTCGAGGAGAAGAACAGGGGAACCCTACTCACAATGGAACCAGGGTACTGGGTACATATAAGGAAACTGCGGCTCCTGTGGACTAATGCAACTGATATAAGCAATACAAACGCACAATCGCAATATGAAGGGTGCAGTAATTTCAGAGGGGAAGAAATCTTCCACACAGTAGGTTCAGTATAACATGATTCATGACTTTTTAGAAGAAACAAAAAAATATATATGTACACTTTTTTGAATTTGAAGGAGTGAATATTTGTGCATCGTGTCCTCAAGTAGAAAATGCAAACTAAATGTGAATTACAAGGTGCATAATTATATACATGGTTTCCATAAATTCTAAGAAACAACCATTCATATATAATCTCTCAACTGCACAAGTACACAATGATATACGCTGGGTAATGGTTCGTTCTTTGTGCTTGTCGACGGCGTTTTGACCCTTTTATCAATGCGGGGTCTCTTCAGGACTGGTGATGCAGGGACATCTATAACAGAATAATAAAAGCATAAGGCCCATATACTGGTACAAATTCGAGAAATTATTAAAAAAGACTTCAAGTGAAGGGGTTTTACCTGAATTATTCTAATCGCAACCTTTGTGAAGGTGATGTGCCACAGTGAAAAGTGAAAAAATTAACTCACATGAGGACCCGGCCGGGTTCTACCATGATGGAATAAGGAAAAGGCAATGAGTCAGGAAATGCAGTATGCTATTGCAGGATATGTCATACAGTGTGATTAGTGAAATTGGTCTTACCTCAATGTGAGGCAAGGCAGGCACTTGTGGATATGATTCGGCCGTTAGGCTCTTCCATCAGCGCGCTACAGCTGTAGCGGTGCTATTAATCCCTGATGAGTTCTTGGTACAGTGGCAGGCACTGTATTTATCTATGGGGTAAAAATGGCAGGGGAGGGTTGGTCTCAAGAAATTATGGTGAGTGGGAGAATATGCCGCTGCTTGGACTGAGTCTTACCTGGATCATGTTGTGACTAGACGGATCTCCGTATCTGTTGCTGGAAGCCGCATGAGTCAGTTACAGTACTGGCCGCGTGAGTCAGCTCTCGGTGCGATGACACTGATCGCTCTGGATGAAGTCTGCTTTATACAGACTTTTCCAGCCGTTCTACAAGGAGAACCAGCAGGCCAAGTTGTGGATCGCCGTAACAGTGAATAGAGACCTCCGCTTGTGTGCGAGTCTGCTGAAAGTGTGGCATTGAATAGGAAGGCTGCGCTGGTATTGATTACTGATGGAAATGAGAGGCATTTGTTAACTGCAGGGTGCAAGGTGAGGAAGGCGGATGAACCATCGGAAATGCGACTACTTTTTATATACAAAAAGGCTAAGTTCGGGGTACATTCTACATCATGTGTAATTTGTGGCCATTGCGGCACAAGGAACAGGCATACATTGCTAAGTAATGCATATTATAAACTGCACAATGCGTTATACGACTACTTATTATATACAAAATGGCTTGGTAAAGAGTACATTCTGCATCATGTGTAATTTGTGGCCATTGCGAAACAAGAAACAAGCATGCATTGCAAAGTAATGCATAATACAAACTACAGACTGCCGTATACATAGGCTTTCCTGTTTTCAGTTTCTATTTTTGTCAAATTCTGGTGGGGTTTTTTCAGTGTTTTCAATACCTTAAAAAACAGTTGTTGTCAGTGGTTACACAAGTTCGTGCCACTAAAAACCATTGAAAAAGTGTTTTTCCGGTGTTTATGGAACGCTTTCCTTTTATTATTGCTTGCTTTCTACACTTATAGACCATGATATATAGACAATGTATGTATAGTATATATCAGGTCCAAATAGAGTTTTGCAAATTAAACTTATTGTAATACACCATACAATACTTCTTCAGTGAGTCTTTGGTCATGTGCGCTCGCCCTTTCCTTCCCATGTAAACTTCTGTGAAAAGACCCTCTCAACATTGGCACTTGAGACTAGCAACTCCAAAACAGCCAATACACAATTTGTTAACTCTGGCCACTGACATAGCTTTCCCTGCCAATACTGGTTGCAGTGCCAAAGTCACTAAAGGTGTCGCCCATCCTACTCTCAAGGAAAGGTTTCACATCTACACCATTTATGCTGAACACTTGGCAGACAAGGGTTTTTTCAAACTCTATTTTTTTTGATTATGTCTACTATAGAAGTTATGTTTTCCTGTAAAAATCTAATAATGCAGTAGAGTGCACTATTTTTATTTTATTTTAAAAAAAATTTAAAACCTTTATTTTCAAATAGCGCACACAGCTATTCAGCCTTACATCCCGAAGGCTAGGCAGCGACTCAAAAAGCAATCGGTCAAAGTGCAAGAAGCAAAGTAGCAGAACGTGTCAAGGTTATAATTTTCCATTTTTTGTGTTTTTTATGAAAAGAGAAAAGAACAGAAGGAGGCGCCAAAACTAGCGCTAAGAAGGAAGGCAATTAAACTATTATGCAGTGGGGCCTAATCAAGGAGTCGGCCAGGCACAGCTATCGCAGTTAGATTCAAAACAATATGGGTGCATAGAACCACGGGGGGAAGGAAACACAGGATAGTAGTGATACCAAATCGTCAGTTGGAATTATAGGCTATGGAGTCAGGTGTTCTTCTAGTGGGGCGGATTCCGGTGGTATGCAGATGTCACCCCAATACTCGTTCCAGGCCCCCCACAACTTCTGCCACTTTTTGGGTTTACCCCTGGCTACATACACAGTCTTTTCTTGGAACATACACCAATCCATGTTGGCCTTCCACTGTACCACCTTCGGGGCTGTTGTCGCTCCCCACATTTGTGCAATGTCCCGCTTTGCGACCATATTCCCAAGGGTAACCCACTGGGTTTGTGCAGTGTTGTAATCTGTTGGACCCCAGATATTCAAGAGGCATCTCCGGGCCTCCGCGTGTACTTCCACCCCGGTCACCTCATTCATGATCAAGTGCACTCGACTCCAATAGGAAGCTATCACACTGCACTCCCAAATGATATGCATGAAGGTGGCCAGAGCGCCACAGCCAAGCCGACAGAGGCCGTCAACCGAATGTCTCATATGTATTAATCTGGGGCCAGTAACGTAGACTCTGTGCAGGATCTTCAATTGCACCAATCGAAGCCGGGCGGGGATAGCGACCTCCTTGGGGGACGACACCGCATATTGCCAGTCCTCGTCGTCGATCTCTATCCCGTCCCGTACCCATTGATCTCTCACCCCCAGAAGAAGATCCGTGCGAACATTAATCAGTTTTTTATACGTCAGGGAGATGGCGCTGCCCGGCATGTGGCCGTCCAGTACCCGATCTTCCAGGGGAGAACATTCGGGAATTGCCTCGCCCTCCGGCATGGCGGACAGGAGTGCATGTCGCAGCTGAGCGTACCGAAAATATTCCGTTCCGCCCAGCTGGAACTCCGTCTGTAGTTGGGCAAAAGACTTCCCCTCCCCTCGCATCATCATATCCTCCACACTAGAGATTCCGATCATGTCCCATTTGTCGAATCCCTTAGTGTGCCACAATTTACCCAGAATCTCGGAGTCATAAAGTGGAGTTGCCATTGTAAGCTTGTCTTTCCACCCCTGTGCCTTTGTGATCATTCACCAGATGTGCACAGCGGTTTTCGTTGGCCCAGACATCCGCCTATCAAGAGATCTCGTGTACAGCGCCCTATGGTATTTCCCGCCATCCAGAAGCCACCGATCCATGGCGTAACCAGGACTATCTGCCGGGCCGTAAAGACCGTGATTGAGGGCCACCAACTGAGAGGCCCAATAGTATCTCCGCACGTCGGGCAATGCTATGCCCCCATCATACCACGGGAGCGTGAGCTTCGTGGTAGCAATGCGTGGCCGGCCATCCCAGAGCAGGGCACGTTGCAAGCTCTCGATTTCCCTGAAGTATCTGGCCGGGACTGGATCTTGAGTATTTTGCAGGGCATCCAGGAACCTGGGCAGGGACATCATTTTAAATAACGCCTCGCGCCCAAGGAGGGAGAGAGGAAGTTTATGCCACCCCTCTACATCACGTCGGAGACGAACAAGAGGGGGAAGCAAATTGTTCTCGTAGCGTGCCTTGGGGTCAGTTGAAATATAGATCCCCAGGTATTTAAATCCCTGTCTCGCCACCTGAATGCCACAGTCCCTCGGAAGACGAGGCGTCCCCCCTCTCAAAACGTATAAATGCGACTTTGACCAATTAATGACCAGGCCGGAGTGCCGGCCAAATAGTCGAAGCACGTCACATGCCACGATGAGAGATTTGCAAGGGGAGGTAAGATACAGAAGGATGTCATCTGCATATAATGACACTCGGTCCTCGAATCCAGGGGACCAGCGAATGCCATGTATGTCAGGGTGGTGCCGTATCCAGGCTGCCAACGGTTCAAGTGCCAATGCGAATAGAAGGGGCGACAGGGGACAACCCTGCCTAGTGCCCCTCTGAAGAGCAAAGGACGAGGACACTCGACCATTGACCATCACATTAGCCAGCGGGCTAGCATACAAAAGTTTAACCCACCCTACGAATACCAGACCGAAGCCGAGCTTCGCCAACACTGCCCACAGGTAGTTCCATTCGCGGGAGTCAAACGCCATTGTGGCATCCAACGACGCCAGAACAGCTGGTTCCCTGAGTGTGTGAGCCCTAGCCATGGCTCCGTGGAGTCTCCGAAGGTTAAGGGCCGTGTTGCGATGTGGAATAAAGCCCGACTGGTCCGGGTGCACTAAGTCGCCGATTGCGCCAATCAGGCGATTGGCCAGCAATTTGGCAAGAATCTTAGGCTCTGCATTCAACAGAGAGATGGGACGATACGATCGGCACAAATCTCTTGGTTTCCCTTCCTTATGGATAACCACAATGGTGGCCAGCCTCTGGTAGTGGGGAAGCATGCCCGTCTCTCGCGCCTCCAAGAACATGTCCCGTAGGGGTGGAGAAACGACATCAGGCTTGATTTTATACAGTTCCACAGGAATACCATTGGGGCCGGGCGCCTTACCAGGTCTGAGGGAACGAATGGCAAGGGCTATCTCATCCGCAGTGATGTCCCTATCTAAGTTGTCACGGTCCGTCTCCGACAGGCACGGGAGATCTATATCCGCCAAAAGTGCACTGGAGTCGGTCTCAGACCGGTCCGAGACCGAAGTGTAAATGCTCGCAAAGTAGTCCGAGAACGACTCAACTATCGCCCTCGGATCAGTGACAAGCAGGCCATCGTCCCCCAACACCTCCGGAACCACGCGACCAGCTCTCTCCTTCTTGTCGAGCCAAGCAAGGAGCTTGCCCGCCTTGTCACCAACATCGTAAATTCTACCCTGTTGTTCCCTACCCATGACTCTGGCAGCATCGGAGACAATATCACGGTATTCTGATTGCTTAAGCGAGAGGGCATGGAGCAGCTCAGGCGTGGGGCCCGCTTCCAATTGGGAGTCCAGCTCCATGATCTCCGCTTCGATGCGCACCATGTCGGCATCTCTGTGTCTCCGGACCTCCGCTATAAGGGCGAGAGCCTCACCTCGCAGTACCGTCTTAAACGCCTCCCATAAAGTGGCGGCTGATGCGACCGACCCTGTATTCTCAGAGAAATAGAGCTCAATAACTCTGGCCAGGAGTCCGCGTGTTTTCGGGTTTCGAAAATACCACGGATTAACCACTACAGGCCGCTCGGTAATCACAATGTCGAAGTCGAAAGACACCCAGACCGGGGAATGGTCCGAGATGCCCCTCGCCAGCAAGCGGGCCTCGGAAATCGCCAGTGCATGGGCCGCCAGGGTCAGGACATAATCTATTCTAGAGAGGCTACCATGCGCCCCGGAGTGAAACGAGTATTGACTCTGGGTGGGATGCATAAGTCTCCAGCAGTCAATCAGTCCCATGGTGTCGAGAAAATCGGGCAACCAGGATTGTGAACTACGGAGATCTCTGGGCGGATGCCTGTCCAAGGTCCCCGAGCAGACTGAGTTGAAGTCACCACCCACAATAAGCAACCCCTTGGGTAGGCCCAAGATGGCGCCTCCAAGGTCCTGAAAAGTGTTGTTTTGTAGCCCCAGGGGAACGTAAACTGAAACCAGAATCAGGGACCTCCCCTCCCATCTCCCCGTGACGGCAGCGTACCGCCCCCTCTCATCCACTACACTGGAGTCAATCTCAAATGGGAGAGAAGTGCGCATCATAATCCCTGCCCCCTGGGACCCCGAGGAAAACCCTGAATGTGCCACCATTTTGAAACCCTTCCTGTTAAGCGCTCGACACGTATTTCCCACCAAGTGCGTCTCCTGTAACAAAATACCATCAGGCATACATCTCTTAAATAATTGCAAAGCCACCCCACTCTTGATGCGGTCACCCAAGCCGTTAACATTCCAACACAGAACTTTTAATTTCCTACCCCCCATCATCGAATTGCGGGCCTTCGCCGACCCAAGTAGGCCTCACAGATACAGTGAAAGAATTAGAGCATTCGTTGCATTGCCTTGGAAGAAGAAAGGAGAAACAAAGAGAGCAAACAAAACCAACCATCGAACCACCCCCCACCCTGCACCCCTGCAGCAGACTAAATAGCCCCCCCAACCAGCAGTGTGCCTGTCGCCCCATAAACTAAACTACAAGAAGACCCTAGAGGAGAAAGGAGATCACGTAGTCCCCTCCGCCACCCTCCATGTTAGGAAGAAGGATATTCACCATAAAGTGCAACAGTATGGCTTTTTGGTCATTGTCAACAGGATCACCGACCGACAAAGTTAGTGAAATGAGTTCTACTCCTGACGATCGGGGCCTCCCGAGGCGCCCTCCGAATGTTCTTCCCGTTCCTCGCGTCTGTGCGGCAAGGTGTCCAGCCAGTCGCTCACCACTTCAGGCATGTCGAAAAATACAGCACGACCATCGTGTTCAATACGCAGTCTAGCGGGGAACATCATCGAGTACTTCATCCCCAAGTCTCTGAGACGCCGCTTCACTCCCGCAAAACTTTGGCGCTGTCTTTGAACCGCCCTAGTAAAGTCCGGGTAAAAGTTGACATCTGCGTTCTGGAACTCGAGGCCTGTAGGATCACGTCCCGATCTCTGAAATTGAACAGGCGGGCTATGATGGGTCGTGGCGTGGCGCCCGACTTGGGCGGTCCACCCGGCATTCTGTGGGCCCGCTCAACTGAAAAGAAATGGCTGAGGCCCGCGGGGGCCAGATGAGTCTTTATCAGTTCCTCGACAAAGAGATCAGTGGCCGAGTCCTCTGCGCCCTCCGGTACCCCAATAATTCAGACGTTCTGCCGCCTGGCAGGTCCATCAAAATCTTCCAGCCGCCTGGAAAAAAGGTCGTTGACAGACCTCAGATTCCGGACCTCCGTCTGCAGGTCCGAGACATCAGTCGTGAGGCTCGCAGTTTTAATGTCTAACGATTTCACCCTGTCATTGGTCTTCCCGAGGTCGGCCCTGATCAGGTTGAGGTCGATCGCCAAGGTATCAACTTTGTGCGTCAGGACCTCGTGTTGTTTGTGCATCTCCGTTCTGATGCCAGCTATAGCCCCCATGATGTCCCGGAGTGTCGGCTCTGCCTCGTCCTGCGAACCCGCACGCAGAGTGTCTTTTGAGTGGGCGGCCACAGTCGGCGAGGTCCTTTGTTGGACATAGCGGTCAATCTTGTTTGTCTGGGGTTGGACTGTCTTCCTACTGACCCGGTTCACCGTTCTGTCTGGGTCGCCTTTGCCCGCCATATTGGAGCCGGGGATTGAACAAAGGGTGGTACACCAAAACCCCTTCGAGTACACAAGCAAGTGTGAAGCGTAGCAGCCGCAGATGTTTATTTATCGGAAGGCCACTCCGTGACTTCGCTTACTCTGCCGGCTGGCGCAGGAGGCACTCACTCGGCATATCGATCATGCGCTTCAGCGTCGCTGCCGTCGGCCATCACCGAGACAATGGTTCGTCCCTGGCATGAATCTTCAGCACGACGTATCTTCGTCTATAAGTGTCGGATTTTGAATCGGACAGCAGATCCCGTCTCAACGACCATTCACCAACAAGAATCCACCACCGTGGAACAGGATTTCGATCAGGATTTATGCGGAGGGTCGGAGAGTCTCCGGAGCTCCGACCTTACGCGGCCATCTTGCTTGCCCGCGAAGCTCCTCCAGTGCACTATTTTTAAATCACTATCTGTATGCGACTAAAGATCCTCACATTTCTTGCCTTTGGCACCATCACTCAGCAAACATTCTGTAAACGTTGCCACAATAATAATATAGCATTCATAGCCCCTTGGAGTGAGAACCATCCGCTAAGGGACACAGTTGAGATGACTCTTTCTTTGATGCCACACAAAGCACAAAATTATAAATATTTGCATTTTAGTTCCTGTGCATAAGGAAACAGTGCAACAGACTAAAAAGTCAATAGCATCCCTCATTACCTCTGAAGATTGCAAAGATGCTTTCAACATACCATCTAACAAGTGGCAAGGATCTCCTACAGGGAATCTCTTCAGCTCAGGTATCAATTTTGTTAGGTCATCACAGAACTTTTTCATATGTGTAGCTGAATCACTGCAAATACAAACAATATCACTCCAATCTTTGTTGAACTTGAAAAGAACATTTTTTGCAGAGCTTTCCAAGTGACACTCCATGTTATCCAAACGTCTGGTGTCATGTTTTCATCACTATCTCAGATGCTTGGTGATAGCACTCTTTATACATATACTTGTCAATATACCTTCCAATAAATGTTTAAAGCCTAAGGTGTTGGCAATTCACCTACTGTCAATACTGACACACTAGAAACTGTGGGCTGATGTATTAAGGGTTTTTTTCCATCTCTGTGGGTAAATGTGATTACACATATTAGGAAAGATTCTTATGAAACAAGCCATTTTACCGATCAGTGAAAGAATCAAACGCAGCCAAAATATCAAATATGATTTTGATATTTCCTGATTCTCTACAATTTATAAAATATTTAAACGAGACCTAAAACATGCTTCTAACCCCTGCATCTTTAGACCAAAGACCACAAAACTGTAAAAAAGCAAAAGGATTAATAAACAATGTTTTAGTGGCATCCCTAAACAACAAAACTCAAGCAGAATAATGTTAGCCCAGGCTTTGTTACTGCTAGCTTGTAAAACAATGTTACGTTGTATTGGCCCCGTCAGGATGAAAATAAATGACTTTAACTCTCTTTTTTCCTTTCTTTGAATGGCATTTAGTTTGTGGTTGTGCAGGTGTTTTTTCAGTGTTTATATGTTTTCACTGGTGAGGGCTATTTCTCTTTCAGTGGGGTTTTATCAGTTATTATAAGTTTAAACCTAAAACCCCACAGCCTACGTATACATTACGTGACCCCATAATATATACATGCGTGCACACATGTCATAAGTGTCAACCTCAAGTCTGGGACAGGCATATTCTATGGGTAACTTCATAATACATTACATTACACAGTGTGCTACTTATGCCGTATGGTCATTGTACAAGAAATGCAGACAGGATCTAGTGAGAGTTTATCAATGAAGTGTGGTGATGTACCCTCTCCATTCTTCAGTAGAGTTAAGCCCCTCTTCTATAGAATTAACCCTATCTCTCCAGTAGCACTCAATACGCTGGAGTATGTTTGTGATGTCACCTCCTCTCTCTGGTAGAGTGGCAATATCAATTATTTGCCATTTTGTCTTATCTGCAGTGTGATTTTTGTCATTGTAGTGAGATACCAAGGCGCCACTTGGTACAGATCTACGTATGCGACTAAGGTGTTGGCTGATCCGTGCTTTGACTGGTTGCTGTGTTTGTCCAATATAAGGGAGGCCGCATGGAAACCAAATAAAATACACTACATTCCGGGTGTTGTATTTTAGATTACCATGCTCAAATGTAGTAGTGTTAAACGTGAAATCGCAGGAGACACAATTTCCGCATTTATGGTGCCCCTTTATTTTTGGAAGGCCCCATGCATTGATCAGTGTGTTGGTCTTGTTGTTTTTTTTATCTGTTACAGATCTCATGAGATGATCTTTTATCTTCTTTCCTCTTTTGTATGTAAATAGTGGTGTCTCTATTGCTGGATCAATGCTTTTGATTATGTTCCAATTTTTTGTGATGAGGTTGTGCACCAGGTTAGTATGGGTGCACCAGGTTAGTATGGGTGGTGACACACACTATCTTCTCCAGATTCGGTTTATCTTTAGTTTTGAGAAGTTCTTCCCTAGAATAATGCCAGGAAAGTTTAAGGGATCTCTTCACTACTCTATTGGGGTAGCCTCTCATGACTAGTAGTCTGCTTTGTATGTGCAATTGCTGTGTATCCTCAGAAATTGGCCAATTAGTAGGCCATCTCTTAGGGCACGAGGATGTTGGCTGCGATATGATAAACGCATATTTATTTTGGTTGTTTTCCTATGGAGGAAGGTGTAGAGTACCCCATTGTCATGATTAATGGTTAGATCTGAAAACGCTGTGGTGGATTCATGTACTGTTGACGTGAATGTAAGATGTAACATTGTAAAACATCTCTGGCCCACGTGCCAAGTCCAAAGGGGTTTCTTTACTCTTAAGAAAAATCCTGAGATGCTTCAAAATATTGCCTTTTAAAACAACAACCTCTCTGATTGAAACAAACAGGACAGCACAAACAAAAAATGTGTGAAGAAGCGAGATGGCACCTCACGGGCGCACCACCACTGGGGCCCCTGATTGGTACTCACCAGGCTGGCCCTGTTCTCATCATTGGTGCCATCAAGCTAAAACCAAAAAAACCGTGTCTCGAACCTCAAAAGTAAAAAGACAGTGAATGGTGCAGTGGACACAACTTATATGTGACAAAACTAACAACATTTAACATATAAATCACTGTGCAACTGGGACCATAAACTTTACTTTCATTCCCTTCTCTGTTGCAAACCAATGAACACACATATACTAAAAAGGAAGAGAGTAAATGCTACCTATCGATTTACTCTCTACTCACAGCCAACATGTTTCATTGCCTTGGTTTCTATCAGGCAATTTCTTCAGGGCAAATTATTTTGAATGCCACTGCAAGAGACACTGAGGCTTGGGTGCTGTAACAAAAACAAAATAAAAATGTGGTCACCTGGAATCCCCCTCTGTATTCTGCAATTTAGAAATGTCAAACCACCATGCTATATTTCAGAAAATGAATGGAAAGGGGTCTATTTACCCTGCTTCTAGTTTTGCCTCTCACACCAGTGATGAAGGAAAGATAAAAACGGAATCCAGCCCCCTTAGGTGAGCATGGTCCTGACTCCCCGTTCGAGAGAGTAACTGTAATTAAAAAACACAGGGTATTACATTACTTCAGTGTAGGTGCCAGTTCCCATCTGACGCTTTCCAAACCTCCAGAGTGCAGCCCTGCTAGATGTTAAATGTTACCGGTAGAGCAGTAGCGGTAGGCGTCCTCTCAACGCCTACCGCTACTGCTCTACCGGTAACATTTAACATCTAGCAGGGCTGCACTCTGGAGGTTTGGAAAGCGTCAGATGGGAACTGGCACCTACACTGAAGTAATGTAATACCCTGTGTTTTTTAATTACAGTTACTCTCTCGAACGGGGAGTCAGGACCATGCTCACCTAAGGGGGCTGGATTCCGTTTTTATCTTTCCTTCATCACTGGTGTGAGAGGCAAAACTAGAAGCAGGGTAAATAGACCCCTTTCCATTCATTTTCTGAAATATAGCATGGTGGTTTGACATTTCTAAATTGCAGAATACAGAGGGGGATTCCAGGTGACCACATTTTTATTTTGTTTTTGTTACAGCACCCAAGCCTCAGTGTCTCTTGCAGTGGCATTCAAAATAATTTGCCCTGAAGAAATTGCCTGATAGAAACCAAGGCAATGAAACATGTTGGCTGTGAGTAGAGAGTAAATCGATAGGTAGCATTTACTCTCTTCCTTTTTAGTATATGTGTGTTCATTGGTTTGCAACAGAGAAGGGAATGAAAGTAAAGTTTATGGTCCCAGTTGCACAGTGATTTATATGTTAAATGTTGTTAGTTTTGTCACATATAAGTTGTGTCCACTGCACCATTCACTGTCTTTTTACTTTTGAGGTTCGAGACACGGTTTTTTTGGTTTTAGCTTGATGGCACCAATGATGAGAACAGGGCCAGCCTGGTGAGTACCAATCAGGGGCCCCAGTGGTGGTGCGCCCGTGAGGTGCCATCTCGCTTCTTCACACATTTTTTGTTTGTGCTGTCCTGTTTGTTTCAATCAGAGAGGTTGTTGTTTTAAAAGGCAATATTTTGAAGCATCTCAGGATTTTTCTTAAGAGTAAAGAAACCCCTTTGGACTTGGCACGTGGGCCAGAGATGTTTTACAATGTTACAATGGAAAATTGCCATGAGAACTAGGACTGTTGTTGTTGACTAGCTTTCTGAGTGGAGGGCGTCCTAGTTCGATTTGTCTTTCCCTCTAGACTCCCATTTTGTGTAGTGAATGTAAGATGTGTCTGGACAGTGTTCAAGTGTGTGACAAAGTTGTTGAAATCAGTGTCAGTCCCTGTCCAAATTAGGAAGATGTCTACGTACCGCTTTCAACATTTAATGTTTCTATAATTGGGAGAACCGCCCTGATATAAATGATGATACTCTCTCTATTTATTTTCATTTTTTCAAATGATCTCATCAAGGTTCCTCAAAGCTACTTCCTGGAAATAGAACAAATATTTCGTAAATTCATCTGGAAAGGCAAAACTAGAAACCTTACAGCTGAACTTGGAATAGGGGGGGCTCGGGTTGCCCCATATAAAAAAATATTTTCAGGCTGTTTTATGGACTGGTGTGGATGTGTAGCTATGTCACACAACTATGGATTTAATTTTTATCTCCAGCAAATGTTATTAGAGAAGATTATTCATCTAGTACCCTTCATCATTATCCCCAGGCTATCCAAACATAATTGATATAAGATTCTGCACATAATTGTATATAGATTCCCTCAAATGAAGAAAAAGTTTCAATTCACTTCAATTCACCTGGATATTAAGATACAACACTGTAAGGATTTAAGATTACAGATGGATCTGCAGACTATAAGGAACTGGGCAAGACTAGGAGTCTACCAAATAAAGATCTCGTGATCAAGGGGATGCTAAAAAACTGGGTGCAAGTCATAAGGGGCAGAATAGAACCATGTTTGGCCCTATCATTTTCTTATATGCAGATATGCAGCGTAGACAACTTCCAGAAGGTCAACTCCCCAAGGCAATTAGCCAAGCATTTTATGTAAGGGAAATGGTGGGGACAAGGAACTGGTATTGTATCCTCCAGCAGCAATTTTACGATCAGATAGTCCCCACCACCCTGCAAAAAATACAGGAGTCTACGGGGTGTTGGATTGATGCATCATTTTGGAAAGCTTAGAACGAATAGTCCAATAAGGCCATAGGTGGGGGTAATTTTAAAAGTACTGCGCTTTTTTGTAAATGGCAGCTATATTACACCCTGTTGAAGCTACAGAAAATGTTCCCAGAGGTGTCAGCACAATGCTTTAGATGCAATCATCTGGTAGGAGATTGGACTCATGTCTACTTTACCTGCCCTAAATTGACAGATTACTGAAACCAGGTTTTTCAATGGGTTATCACGAAACTCATTTAAGATTCGCCCTTGATCCCTTATCCCTTGGCTGCCCTTTTTGTGATAGCCAATTCAAGTCCAACAATTCGTCAAAATCAGTTTGCATTTATTACTTCTCTAGTAGCTAAATTCCTTATTTGACAAAATTGTAGAATGCTGTAACCATGATGATTTAGACTGGGAGTGGGCGGAATTTGCGTAGTCGCGCTACGCAAATCTCAGTGAAACCATCAAAAATCTCTGCAAACACGCGGAAATTCTGTGAAGACGCGGAATTGCTTGCCCCGCCTGTCCGTGATGTGATTTTGCGTGATCTCGTTGAAATGTGTTGCCAACTTGCCCATGCGGTCGCTAATAGGCGTGTCAATTTTGTTTTTCACTTTCCCAACCGTTCGCGATGCCTATTTCCTGTTCCTGGTCGTGTATTGCATGCTCCTGCCCATTCGTGATGAGTATTTCCTGTTCGGGAACCCGTATTACATGTTGCCTATGCTTTTTGCGTGTTCGGGGGGAAATACCGTGCAAACTTGCCCAAGCAGTTGCAACGGGTGCTGCCATCTTGTTTTTCACTCTATTCTATGGTTCTGGGCGTGGTTTTCTATCCTCCCTCTATCTTTGAATCCTTTGTTTCTGTACACTTTTTAAAAATCTTTTTTCATTTATTATCTATCTTTCTATTTTCCTGATTCTATATTTTGAGTTTTTTTATACTTTTTGTTACTTTTTCTACAACTTTTTTACTCTTTTGCTATAACTTGCTTTTTCTTTCACCTACTTTCCAATTCCTCCCTTTTCTTTTCCGCACCCACCTCCAGAGTCCCGGAGTCATGGCCAAGGGATAGGGCAAGGCCAAGGGCAAGGGCAGGGCCGCTAACTACCACAGCCACGACCACCTTCCCTGTGGAAGGGTGCGCCCACATGGGGTGCATGCACGGGCCTTATTTGGTGAGGCGGAGGTGGCCGCACTTGTTTTTTTCATTCAGCACCACCTCCCCTTAACCCTGGCA
Organism: Lissotriton vulgaris; assembly: GCF_964263255.1. Lineage (NCBI taxonomy): Eukaryota > Metazoa > Chordata > Amphibia > Caudata > Salamandridae > Lissotriton > Lissotriton vulgaris. The sequence continues at coordinate 492,245 of NW_028247206.1, read as the reverse complement.
GCAGGCAGCAGGCCTGGGTCAGGTATGGGCTCCGGGAGCATCGACAGCAGTGGGGAAGGGTGCACCAGGCAGTGTTTCGCTGCTATGGTGACCGGCTCACCAATAACCAGCTGGCGTACCGGTGGTCCGATATCCTGCACCTGGAGCAGGACCTGCTGGACCAGCTAGGAGTTGAGGTCCCGAGGCTTGGTGAGTAGCTATTTAATATTGCTACTTTGCGTTCTTCTGCTCTGTGTTGTATTTTGCGAATACATTCTTTTTCCCGAACAGCAAGAATGCTGCTGCTTACATTGCAGGGAAATTATGTTTAGAAATCTTCTGTGATTGTTATGACACAGGTGCTCGGCACAACTAATCTTACTATTCTGCAACTTTGCTCTCGCTTGGCATGATTATGTAAGAGTTTACTTTAGAGGACTTAAGTTAGGTAATGCTAGACAGACTCTAGTCCTTCTGTTGTCCTCCTGCCACTAAGAAGAGAGTGGTGGAATGATAGTTTTAGTTTAGTTACTTGTTATTAGTAGGTACGTTTTTTAGTGGTCTGTGTGACGCATCCTCTGCCATGTCACTTGTTGCTGAGTGCTGCTTATCCCAGTGCTTAGTAGATCCTTTTGTAGTTTGTTAATCAAGTAGTAATATAGGCTTATTGTTTATCACTAGCAGAACATCAGCAGGAACCAACCAAATCTACAATTTAGTGTGTGCAAAAATGTATGCATGTGTCCTCCATTGCAATTTTGCAGACTTAGTGAACAATTGGCCCGTCTGGAATAGGTGGGCTAGGTCCGTTGGTACTTAGGCTTAGTTAGTATTGTGGAATCAGAATGAAATACTGGAACAGTGTTCATAAATATATTGAATAATAACAAGACGGACTGCGAATAATGCAATACTACTAGTTGACCAGATTTAGAAAGGTACATTTTATTGTAATTGTTGTTTCCATAAACGTTTTTTAGATCGTTTTAAAAAATATTTTATTTGTGTCACACCAATTATCGATGTTTGTCTCTTTCTTTCTTACATCTTTCATGATCAGCACCCAGGGGCAGGAAGGCGGGCTCGGAGTCGGCAGGAGCTGGGGAAGATGCCTCCCAGGGCCAGGAATGCTCCTCTACTGAGGGCTCTGCTGCTGGCCCCAGTAAGTCCTCCTAATTCTATTTTTTTTAAATCTTCTTCAACGTTCAATCTAGATAATCACTATCTACATTCTTGTTATCCCTGCCTCTAACTGCCTCTGCTATGACTCTAATACTACTATTAGTCTGTCTGTAGCTAAGCTTGCCCAAGTGGCCACTCTTTATTTTAAAGGTTTTAAATAAAACTCTGATTCACCAATCGCTCCAGCCAATGAGTCCAGTACTTTGGGTTGTCCTCTTCTAGTCTTCTTAAGCTTTTAGAAAATGCCCACCAACAAAATGCTCAACCAGATATTTAACTATTTTTTATAGGATACTAGTACATACTACTACTGTTACAGGGATTCTGCACATACAGAACTATGCACAGGACATTGTCGATAGGAGGTTGGACCTTCCTCACACGTCACCCACAATCCCATGACCGACTAGCTATAGTGTCTCATTAGCTGAGGCTCCCCAAACCCACCAGAAAAAACCCAATGATTAGACAAACCAGAACATAACACTACATTCCCGATCTCTCAGAGTTGTGGAAGAAATGCACACCCTTTAGCTCAGTCACTCACTCATTTAAGTCCACAATCCACACCAAATACCACAGAGTCTATGTAGGTTTAAAAGGTTTATTTTCAAATAACAAGCTCTGTACGTTGTTCTATAATGCAGTATACTAACTATAAGTGCCAGCAGCAACAGTAAAATGCATAAGATTAAACCAATAAACATTGTTACAACTACAAGTCCAGAGAAGACAAAAGGGAAAATCATGATAACTGAACAGTGGTTGAAGAACCACTGTCCCCTTGGCAGGAAAATAGTTTATATAAAATTATAAATGAAGATCTCTGAGCGAATTCTGGGGGACACATCACCTTAGAAAAACCTAGAAGTACTGGTTTTACCATAAGCTCTGAAAAACTCTGTTCCGTAGAAGGGAATCTTCCGTCTGTAATGAGAAAAATGGTGCGCATTATTATATTGTAAGGGTGGGTGGAATTTGTGTAGTCGCGCTACGCAAAGCTCCGCAAAGCTCCGCAAAGCTCCGCAAAACAGTAAAAAATCTCTGCAAGCACGCAAAAGTTCAGTGAACATGCAGAATTGCTTGTTCCACCCATTTGCAATGCTTTTTTCCTGTTCGCGAATGCTGTTTGCATGCCCAGGGGGAAATATCTAGCGAACACGCATTTTGTGAGCGCGAATAAGCAAAAAATTCCGCGAAGTTGCAGATTGCAGAATTTTGGGCAATTCTGCGTTCTCTGTGGAACGCAAAATTACACATATTACACAAACTCCATGAGCGGAGCAGAATTTACTGCCCAGGCCTAGTATAGTGCAAGCATTTCTCAGTCATTCCAAAAGTGTAGCATGTAATGACTAAGCAATACGGACTGACCACCAGAACCCAATAAGAAAGTTGCTTGTTTTCGAATTTGTACGCAGCGCTCAGACAGTAGCAGTATGAGCTCATGTGGGCACAAAGGCTTCTTAGTTCTTACACAACAAGCTGCGAGGTAACTGTTGTATATGTATGTATGTAATTTTTGTTTGAATCTTGCTAGTGAAAAAGAATAAATAGGGGGAAGTGTATATTGCATCTAAAAAATTTGAAATGTTTTTCCTAGGCGTACTACCAACCACCAGTGCCGGGGCCAGCGGCGATGGCAACGCAGCCATTCTGGAGGGGGCAGGAGATGCAGCACCTGCAGGGGCTGCAGGGAGTGAGACAGCAGCTGTGGCGGGCAGTGGTAAGTTATCCTTACTTATTGACATTACACTCGCTGCAGAGGTGTACATTACACTGTACTGTTGAGACTTGGTAAGTAAGAAGTTGTTGTGAACAACGGTTGAAGAAGACACCCTTTACTTTCCATTAGCAATAGCGGCTGGAGTTGAGTAACCAATGGCCTCTTCTATCTGACTTCAACTCACCTGTGAAAGTTTTATGGAGAAGACTTTAAGTCAGGTCAGATGACCTTGATGGGTGTGTTGGACGAAAATGGAAAGAAGGGTGGAAGGAGGAAGGGTGGGCGAGATGTAATATTTATGACTGGCAGAGAAGGAAATGTGGGATGCATGCATAGGTGGCTGATAGGAATCAGATGTATGGGTGGTTGAAGGATGAGTGGAAGGTAAAAGAAAAGATGTCTGCCTGGGTTGGTGAAACTATGGGTAGAGGACAGCAAGAATCTTCAGTGGTGGGTCAAACTCTAAGCCAAGGTAATCAAGGAAGGAAAGGACGCATGGGTGGCGGTTTAAAAAAAATGTTTATTGGTGAAACAAACTCAGGTTTGTTGAGAGATTAAGAAAAATGATAGACGTTTACTTTGAATGAGCACTCTGATACCCGATTGGGGTCAAGTTTGCACTATATAAAACTCTTTTTAAAAAAATTAAAAAATAGCATAGGCGTAGACTGTCACTGGATGAAGAGTCTTAGTTTGAAGAGACTGTGAAAGAAACTGCACCAGAGTAGCAAAGCCGAGGAGAATCTAAGTTGTTTTTTCAGAATACTCTCTTGACCCGCAGTAGTTTGCAAGCACAGCATACATATTGTATATGTATGTAGTAGTTATCATCAAGCGCCTTCTTCCGACTCAGAGGCAACTCCCTAACTATGTTAATTTATTTTTTGACAGTGTCAGCCAGCCTGCCATGGGTGGCCTATCGGCTGGTTACACAATCAATCAAAACAAAGTACCTCATGTCGTCCCATATATAAGCAATGATCATTGGATCAGATATTATTTGCCTTTTTCTATTAGTTGGGGCAGGGTGAAAGTGAAATTAAGCAGTTGGCCTTGATGTAACAGAGTATGGCCAGTGCCACCTGTAATAGAAAAATACTAGCTTCCCCACCTGCAGTCTGCGTCATGACTCTAGTATGTTTGTCTTGGGCACAGGCTGACTGAGCTGGCATGCTGGATACAACATAGCTACGTTAATTTGGCAAAACAAAAGAGAAGAAGACTGGTGTACTGTGTACTCGAGTACATACATAAAGCAAGTATAATGCCAGAAACTCCCACAAATGTTAGAGGCCTGAGTAAGTGGGAGTAAATATATACCACAAATGTTATGTACTGTGCTTGCTAGTGCTACTGTGCCACTATATGTTGAATTAATTTGTGTTGCTGTTTTGCTAAGAGTATTAGTTATTCGTTTTTTTCTTTCTTGATATAGCTACTTGATATTACTCACACCGGCAGCATAGACATCACAACGAGGTTGGCTCAAAGAGAGGCATTCTGAATTAAGTATCTTGACACAATCATTCCAAAAGGGTTAAATGATCATTATGAAATGCTCTGTTTTTCATGACCTATAAATGCCCAGAGGGATATGTATAACATTGTGATAACCCTTTCATGTGTGTTGTGGCAGCACTATATTTTGCTGTGTTTGAATATTCATGTAAGTTTGTACTTGCGTCCACTTTCATCTGTTTCATCACCCATATTGCTTTATCACTTACATTTCACTATTTGAGTTGTTTTTATTTTTTCAACTTATTTTATTTATTCCACATGTCACATGTAGATGGGCACAGAGCGGGTGTTTTTCAGCTCATATATCGGGTTCGGTTTACCTTTACGGAGTTTTGTTACATTCATTACTTGGAACATTTGCCTTAGATTGGCACTCTTCGCTGTGCTTCGAGCCTCATGGTCACTTGTGCTCATTCTGTTCATTTTCAAAGATCAGGACCGTAAGCACCAATAAGCGGTAAATAAAATTTATACAAAATGTTTTTTTTCACGTTTCACATCTCACATCATTTATACGTGACGGAGACTGATAATTCATGCACGCTGGTTATCAGCGTTCTCGGACTGAAGACAGAGAACTCTCGGCAGTCAAAGATCGTTGAAGCTTATACTACTCGGTAAGCGCAAGTTACATTAGAATGCATAGTTGAAGTTCGCTTGTATGGAAATCCCTGTTTCCCTAAGCAGCACTTCTTTTTTATCCGCAGAGTCCTTCCGATGTTTCATTTTGAAACTGCCGAGGTCTGAGCGGTTAGAACTTTCGGGTAAGCGTGTGGAGAGATGGGAGTTGAATGTAGAGTACTAGTTCCATCGGTTTTCCATGTCTGACATAATCTTTGTTTTACAGATTTTGTCTCAATACATGTTCTGGTTGACACAGACAGTTTGAGAACATTTTTCACTCAGCAGGTAATTGTTAGTCTTTACTGTAGTTTACCAACTTGTTCACAAGACATATTCGTGTACATAAAACTTAGTGATCAGTATGATTGTCCTCAGATTATCGCATTGAGACACCTTTTGTGGCATTCGTTCCTTCAGTTTTATGCATTATTTAAGTCATGAATCTGCTTTTGAACACATTAAGAACAACACGTTTTTATTCCCGAACACTATTCTAATGGCATAAAGGCATGAGTTCACTTTCTTGCGACATTCAAAACAACTCACACTCGAGTCTTTAGGAGTAACCCACATCTAATTCACATGCGCATTGATTCTCACCTTGATTCTCATCTTTAATTGTCACATTTAATGTAGAACCGGGGCAACAGCGGTTATCGATTCCTTCTATCTTTCTTTCACTCACGGTCATGTTTTCTAACGCTTTTAGCACCAACGTCACTAACTGAAAATAGTGGCAGCAAGCACAAACATTAAAATGCTGGTATTTTGTACATAGCAGATATGGTATCTTTGTGTAGATCATTTATAAACTATTGCATTTTTGCTGTTCCAGCAGGAGGTCTTGAAGAATGTTTGATAAGAAGCATATACAGAACATATAAATTATAATCCCCTGAGGAAGGGACTCTTCCCAAAATGCATTGGGCTTTTTTTCTACTGTTTGTAACTTTGTGAACAAACGTATAATGATGAAGTTTGTACTGCATATGATGTAATAATCTCCGCTTGTAATTGCACTTCAATTTAATAGTGCAGGTGATTACTCATAAAGCTACAAATTTTAAGGTTGATATAATAAATTGTGTCAGGTCATGACATAAAGAAAGAGATTTTGATTCACATGTTTATTTCTACTCACCAGGGATTGAAACTTTAGGGACCATTTAGCGTTGCAGTGAATGAGGGGCACAGACTTCTTCTGCACCTATTCTGTATTGCTTTAGCACAGGTCATTAGGCTGGACCGTAAGCACCCAACAGCACACATTGAATCTAGTTCAATAACTAAAAAATTCTTTGATTAAATACAGTCAAACAAGGAGTGTGGTTCGCAACCCCCATTTGTTGATGTTTAACTTAGGCACAGCGATGGCTGCATGGTGATGATGGTTACCTTACCCAACATGCCATGGTGGGGGTGGTAGTAGTAGTAGACACTGGCAGTAGCTTTTTTAAAAAAGAAAATGAGACAGTCAGTCGCCTGAGAGAGACTGTGGGAGGAGTAGAGAATGATGTACAGTACAGAACTTAATGCCAAACAATAATATGCCAAAATACAATAAAACGTAATGGTGGCGGGAATAGCCTAGTACATAGAGTTACAACAAACTCTAGTTGTGTTGCGAGTCACTCGACTAGGCCTACAGTATACTCGACACAAGCATAACCGTTAGTGCTGTGTAGGGGGATGACAACAAATCCAATCGATGCCGTCAATTAATGCTGATGGATTTGGTTCCTTTGGTAAAAAAATGACCTGGAAAATATACTGCTCATGGGTGGGCAAGAAGAAGATCCTTGCCCTGTCTTGAAATTGACTTAGTGTTGCTTTTGCCACATTCGCCCCAGCAAGCGTGTGATAAATTATTGATGTACATTTAATTTAGTCACACCTCAAGAAGTCACACAGCCCAGGGGAAGAGGGTTAGGGTTTGATGAATAGTTGAGAAAGGGGGTTTGGGGAAAGGTTTGACAAAGAAAAACACCAGTACCCATGGACAAACAACAAAACACAATCTTTGTAGACTACCATATCCATACATCTGTTAAGGCAGAAAAAGGAAATGCATGCATGATGATGATACCTTGATGGTTAATGATAAGTAGTACTTACTAACTACTACTAGACAATTAGACAGTACAGGGCAGCACAATATTACCATTATGCAATTTGCCTTGCCTGTCTGCCCTCAGAGAGACCCGGATTACATATAGTTTGTGTTCTGTTATACCTGGCTTACTTTTAAAGGTAGCAAAGAAAATGTAAAAATAGTTGTAGGGATTAATTATAAGCAGAGAGCAAACATAATAATAATAACAACAACACACGGTAGTAATGATTGAAGACAAAAAATGAATCCGATTATTTAAAAGATGATGAAAGTTGGTACTGTTACTTTGTTATCCTGGTTAAAATGGGGAGTTGCAGCTCGGCATTCCTGTTGGTCCTCTCTTCCATGGATGCTCCGTCCATCAATCTTGGGTGACGCCAATGCCTGCCTAGTATTTGTACATTCATTGGTAAGGTAAGTGCGCGTTTGTTTTTCCAAGTGTAGCACAGGGTAAGGACCGGCCTGTAATTGTAGATGGAAAAACAATAGGGTTATTGAAAAACCGAGTAGAAAAAAATACATATATTACGGTGGAGTGCAACAAGAACACTTTCAGAGGTGGCATGGATGCATCATGTCTACTCTAGTCTGTTTCCAGCATTAACCTACAACAACAACAGGATAGAGCAGGTCCAAGATGACGGCACCCTTTGCACATCCTCCATTTAGCGTACATTTTTTGTACATAGTCTGACAAAGAACATATCCAGCAACATAGCATTTTACAAAGAAAGTGACTAAATCAATGCTCCGCTGTCAGTCATACCACACTACACTTGACTCCACCACTACACAGACATGTAGGTCTGCTGAGGTTGTTGTTGACACGTTTACCTTTTATGCCACTCATGAAATGCCCTGACATATTCAATCAATAATCTCCGATCATACTGAGTGACTGCGAAGATATTATGTTACTGTGGTCATCATCATCATGGTGTTGGCCAACTCAGTGTGCAGTGTACAGATTGAGTCTCCTTTTTATTTTCAAAATGCAATGTATCGGCCTGCAGTAGCAGTACAAATTTGTTATTAAAAATACAAGAAGGGAAAAATTGCCTTGAGTTACTTTTAGTGTGTAGATTAGATAACAGTACACAAGGAATTAACTTCATGCACCACAAACAGCAACAACACAAATCACTCAGTCAGCGTCTAATGCATGGCATCATTCATTACCTGTTCCTTCTCATCTTAAGTTAATGGGCAGTCTCTCTCTGCTCAGAATGGAGGATAGCTATAGTAGTCATCATCATGTTCCACTTCTTTTGGAAGGACTCAATGAGGAAATATTTTCTTTTTATTCTTCTATTATGCTTCATCCAATCATCATCTGGCTTGAGGGCAATGGATGTAGGGAGATTCAGGAGGATGGAGGAGCAGGATTCGGAGGTGTGGACTGTGAAATGCTGACATCTGAAACTCATATATGGCCATAAAAAGACTAGAAGACTGTAGTGATGGATTTATTGTGATTCAAAGTTTCGAAGCAGAAAGACAGACACACAAATAAAAGTAAATAAGGGAGGAAGACAGTAAGAAGTGCAAGCCTAATTGTCAGGGAAGTATAGATCGTCCTCAAACTCTGGGGGTTCAACCAGAAGTAGGTAATCATCATCTAACACACTATTTCTGTCACCTGAGCCGATGTCTCATCTTCCTCTGTTGATTCATGTATTGTGTAATTCGGTGGTATAAAGTGCTGATTAATTTTGATCATGGTTAACCTCTCCACATTTTTGGATGAGAGACTGGTCCTTCTCACTGTTACAATGGAGCCATCAGCACTGAAAACACCTTGAGATGAGACACTTGTGACAGGGCAAGTCAGAAAGTTTATAGCCAGCCCGCTGAGCAGTGGCCATGGGCCTCTTTTCCCATACCAATACCGCAATGGGTTTTGATCAATGTACACCTCTGTTGGGTCAGCCAGAGAGGCCTGGACCATCCGCTCAATGTTTAGGGGTGCTACCCTTTGTTTGGCGTCTTTTGTCTTTGCATCAGCACTGGACCTAGCAAGTCCTTGCTGTAAATCCCAATCCATTAACGATTTTACTAGGGCTGATGATCCGTTTCTTGCTATTATCAATAGTGTTGGTGAGTGTTCTGATCCAAACGCACTGCCCTGAGGCTCCGAAGTTGAACTTGATGCCGAATACCCTGCTGCAGTACTTGTGGGTTTATGTAGCAGGTTTTTAATTACCAGCCGTTCATTTGCCAAATTACTGGCTGCCTCAGCTATCCAGGTTTTGTACCTGGCAGCATCCACTTCTGAAAAATGAATTCATGTCTTACTGTTCAGTGATGATTTGGACCGTGGATCCAGAATTGTGGCACAAATGTAATGTCCTTGTGGAAAAAATCTTATTTTGCACCCTTGTATTGTCAGCTAAGCGACGTGATAAGCTCTCCACCAACTCATATGCTTCTTTTTTTTCCCTCTACACCTTTGTATGCTTCAGACACCTCCTTCAGCTGTTGCTCTAGCATGTGCAACAATGGGATAGCTTGGCCCATAGTACAGTCCTCCTTGCTGACTTCACATGTGAAGACCTCGAAAGGAAGAAGCATCTCAGTCAGGCATTTAACTAGGCACCATTGATCCATCTGAAGGGTCATGCCTTTAACAGTAGCATCCCCTCTTCACATGACATATTCATATTCTTGGGCGTAGCCATTCTGGCTTGCTGTGAAACTCTTCCAATATGTTTACAGCAGTATGAGATTTCTCCATGGTAAACATGGCTACAGTTGCATGTGCTGTAAAGCGTTTCCAACCAATTCCTGCCCATCTTGATGTAGTGTTGAAACAGCAACTATGATGAAATAGTACCGACGGGGAACCTTCCATTTAGGGCAGATGGCTGACACAAATTCAATGAAACCCACCCCTTCCACAAATGAAAAAGGGGGAAGGTCCAGCGCTAACATTTTAGCCAGCTTCGCATTGTACAACCGTGCCGTTGGGTGGTTGCATTGATAGTGCCCCTCCAACCGAAGCATGCTCTTAATGGTAGGCTGGATTATTTTCCTTTGTGGTGTAGCTGTTTTTTTAACCCAGTTAGGCTCAACGACGCACTTTTTTCATTGCAGTACTCGGTCGCCCTGGTGTCTCATTCTGACTCTGAGTATGGCTCTTAATGCGGTGCCACTGAGATGTTGCAGAGGATGTGGGTGGTACCGCTACACTGCTGGGGACAGGGCTAGAAATGTCTCCCTCTTGTTCACCTTCTACCACAATCATATCTTCCCCTAATTCTTCATCCCGAGCAACAGCAATGGGTTCCGTTTTACTTTATTCTAAGCGAAGTAGGTGAGCCTCCCACTGGATACTGTGGTATATTTTGAGATGACTTGTTTGGCCTCCGGTACCATAGTTTGTACAAAGCTTACCTCTCATTATCAGCATTGCGATAAATTGAGCATTTAGCAATGTTCTCCTCTCTACTGCTGACCGAAAAGAAGTCACAAACTGTGGAGGAGAACTTTGAGGCGCAGCTAGATGTGCCACTTTCAATACCAGATGAACTGGTAGGTGGCCTTGGAATGTGACTCTGTGCAGCTACACTACCATTACCTACTGAGGTGGTGATTGAGCTGGATGAAGGTCCCTGCTGGGCCTTTGCAAATGTAAATATCGAAGCTGGAGGTTGTGTTGGTGTTACCTGTGTTGGTGGTATCTGTGCTAAATCCCTCGCAGCCATTTTGTATAGGGTATTAATGTTGGTCTCCATCTCCTTTGGGCCAGGAATGATGTTCGTGATAACTGGCTCATCATCATCCTCATCATCCCCCTCTTCTACATATACCTCCATAACTCTAAGGCTTTCTGGAACCTTCCTTTTCACTAGCCTTGTCTTCTGGCGTGCATCACTCTCAGACTGAGCTGGTGGCTTCCAAGTGGCATCTCGATCATCAGAAGCGGGGCTTGAAGAAGAAGATGATGGACTAAATGGATCTACTGAAACAGTGGCTTGCTCCACTTTGTCTGTAGGAAGCTCGATTTCCTGAAATGCCCCTATTTCAGGAGGAACAACTACTATTGTGGGCTGTTGCTGTGGCTGTTCTTGCTGCTGTTCTTGCGGCTGCAGCTGTTCTTGCAGCTGCTGCAGTACTTGCTTCTGCTGCTTTACTTGCACCTGCTGCTGTTCTTGCGGCTGCTGCACCTGCTGCTGTCCACTAATCTGCTGAGTTCCCGCCTGCGTTGATTGTGTACTACTTTGCGATAATGACATTTCAACATCACTGCTTGTTAGTAGAGTGGCTACCTCTGCGACACTCATGGGCTTGGGCCTAGATTGGTGGGGCTAGCCCGCTGATGTGGAGGTGCTGCTCCCAGGTTGGTCCCCTGACAACGCTGCTGCAGGCGTAATATTTTTTCCCCAAAAACACATGGGGCAGCACACCAGTCTTGGTAAGTGCCACTTCCTTTTTCTGTTCCTTCTTTTCACTGACAACTTTCTTGGTACTAGAGGACCTGTTACCTTTCTTTGGGACCATCTTCTTCAGATGTCAGCAGGACACAAATCCACAAGCTGCAGAGATGTCTGTGGTCACATGTGGACGTGACGTGGTGCGCAGCAGGACTTCTGTCTAGCAGTACAACAGGTGATGATGATGACACCTCCTCCTCTGTCTTTTTGTGCACCTAAAAGCAAAGAAGCCAGGAGAAGAAAAACAGTGAAATGTTGCATTTGTTGTTGTGGTTCAAATACTACTAGTACAAACAAACAAATAAAAGATATAGTGTAGCTATTCGTGAGACTTTGTCAACAAGGGCTTCATTGGTATACTGTGTACACAACACTCTAAGGAAGGATGGGAAAGAAGAAGAGCAACGACAAAAATACAAATGTGATGGAAGTGGACCCTGTTGGATATTATATTAATTGTGCATCATCACATCATTCAGGGAGCTGCTGCTGGCAAAGGTGATGGATGGAAGCAGTAAGCCAAGAGGAAAACTATGCAGGCCTATATGGCAATAGCAGCACACAAATAACTCCCACCAGAAATGGCCACCAGCCACATGGACACTCACAAATCACAAGCAGGAGGCTTGGAAAACAATGTCCTGGCAAAAGACTTACAATAGCCAGGCAAAGGATGCACGCTAAATCACACTGCTTTGCCTTTAATGCAATAAAATGCAAAAACGAAAATCCACAGGGCTAAACAAGGTTTGTAAGGTACACAACAACACACCACACACAACAAAGGCATTTATTTAATACACACCCAAAAACAGATATAACCCCAAAATACACATTTTGTGATTCAATCCAATGCCATCCATACCCTAAAGGATGTTTAAATTCACCAGAACACACAAAAACAGTTGTTTCATGCACCTGTGACTACCTCTGAGCCTACTTGATGAAAGGCCTGTTGGCAGACTAGGCCACAAGCTAGCAGGCCTATGGCAAAAGCACAATATAGGGTTTCAAAATGGCCGACAGCCTCCTGGCCAGGCCCACAACAACAAGAAGCCTAGGCTACAGAGGAATAACATGCAGGCCTATATGGCAAAAGCAGCACACTAATAACTCTCACCAGAAATGGCCACCAGCCACATGGACACTCACAAATCACAAGCAACAAGCAGGAGGTCTGGAAAACTATGTACTGAAAAAAGGTTTATAATAGCCAGGCAAAGGATGCATGCTAAACCACACTGCTTTGCCTTTAATGCAATAAAATTCAAAAACGAAAATCCACAGGGCTAAACAAGGTCTGCAAGGTACACAACAACACACCACACATAACAAAGGCATTTATTTAACATACATCGAAAACCAGAAATAACCCCAAAAATACACATTTTGCAGGTCATTCCAACGTCATCCATGCCCTAAATGATGTTTAAATTCAACAGAACACACCGAAACAGTTGTTTCATGTGCTTGTGACTACCTCTGAGCCTACTGGATGAAAGGCCTGTTGGCAGACTAGGCCACAAGCTTGCAGGCCTATGGCAAAAGCACAGTATCAGGCTTCAAAATGGCCACCAGCCACATGGCCAGGCCCACACACAAGAAACTGAAGACAGACAAAGCAGGCCTATTGCATAAAGCACACTGCATGTCTTTAAAACTGGCCGCCAGCCTCATGGCCAGGCCCACAACAACAAGAAGCCTAGGCTACAGAGGAATAACATGCAGGCTTATGTGGCAAAAGCAGCACACTAATAACTCCCACCAGAAATGCCCACCAGCCTTATGGACACTCACAAATCACAAGAAACAAGCAGGAGGCCTGGAAAACAATGTACTGACAAAAGGCCTATTATAGCAACACAAAGGATGCATGCTAAACCACACTGCTTTGCCTCTATGCAATAAAATGCAAAACGAAAATCGACAGGGCTAAACAATGTCTGCAAGGTACACAACAACACACCACACTGAACAAAGGCATTAATTCAACACACACACAAAAAAACAGAAATACCCCCAAATGTTTGAAATAAATTCATCACACACCAAAGGAACAGTTGCTTCATCATGCACCCACCCATGACTAGCTCTGGGCCTACTGGCTAGGCTACCCACAACAATTTAAAAAACAATAATGATAAATAGCAAAATTGTAGTTGCAGCAACTGCAATACCCCAATCAATTAATCAACAGCACCAAATTACTTGTACAATATCAAATTCAAATGTCTTTAAATCCAATTATAATAATGCAACAGACAAAAAGATTGATCCTTCCAGCTCAAAATCCAAAGGAAGAATGAACAGGATGTGGTAAATAATATATATTACCGTCCTAATTTCTATACATTAAATAAAGGAATAGCTCATAAAATGAGAGGCCGAGTCCGTGGTGTCCGATTCAGAAGGGCTTTAATACTATAGCTCGAGCTACAGGAGAATCGGGTTCCATCACCACTAAGGTTCAGGAAGGATCGACATCTAATCATTTATTCACAGAGTACAATATATATAGTCAAACCATACATTGAGTTAAATCAAAGAAAAGGCGGATCGCTCCAGGCGGAGCAAGAGAGAGATAAGAGCACATGGGCGTAACAGAGGCATGAAAAGAGGTGTTCACTAGATGTGTCATAGGTAGGTGGGTGCATAGAGGGGGTCTGCATGGGCAGCTGGAACCTTTAACCTACTTGTGCGCGCAAAACTGGTCATGACGTGACATTGACGTGTAACTGAGGAGAGCTGGGGGCGCTGACTTCTAGCACTAGTAGGAGAGTCTAGGATGTCAGAGCGACCTGTACCTTTTGCATTATCTGGTATCTTATGTTTGGAGTACATGCTGCTTGACTTAAAGGCCGCCAGGGCAAAGGCTGCTCATCACTAAGGCTGGTGTATGAATACATTTCTTTATGTATTGCGTGGGGCGATGGATCTTCTATGGAAACTGGTTCAGTAAATCACTTGCATGGAGACAGAAAGACTGGGCTCTATCTTCTGCAGGCAGGATATGTTTATCCTACTCGTTAGCTAGGAATGTGGATCCGCGGAGCTGAACAGATAACTGTAGGCAAAATACTGTCTTGGCAGGCAGGCCAGGCTGAGCCGGGCACCTCTCGGCTGAGCAGGAAGTAAGCGAAAGGTCAGGGATGCATAACAGAGTATCGAGAGGAGGCTCAGAGCCTGAATTCAGGGCCTGGCTCGGCTGGGCCACAAAACGTGCACCATGTAAAGACGTTGGCAACATAGGCCTAAAAGCCAAATTAACGTTGCTTTCATGGAGGACTGAATAACTGACATGTTAACGTTGGACGCAAATGCAAATGCGTCTTCATTTTCGGCCATGGAGGGAAAATGCATGGATGTCATGCACATATACTACACGTTGGGGTACACGTAGGGGACACATAGACCATTAAAATTCCATTTTCCTCATTCCCTCCTTGTCCCCTACGTTCCCTTCAGGAAACATCAATATTCATGAGACCATCTATTTGCTCATGCAGCATCATTTGTTCGTCCTTTGTCATTCGTGGACGTGAACGTGGACGGGGAATACAGGCAGTGGAGCACAAGCCGCAAATCGCGGGACCACATTGTAAACAGAGACAGCAACTGAATATGATCAATAGTATTATTCCTAGGAATTACAGTACTTTCCATCCCCATGCTGATATTACACTCCAGAGCCAACCGGACCAAGTCCATGTGCCTGGATTCTGGTGTATCTCGTGAGCTATCTTATGGAGTCTCGTTATTGCTGCATACACGGATGGTGCGTTATTAGGAATAAACACACAACAACTGGATCCGATGACTCTACAAGCTCCGCCCCTATCTGCCAGGATGACGTCAAGAACAAGGCGGTTCTGAAGAACAACAAGTCTCATAGCAGACTGTTCCTCGGTCAGGTTACCTAGAGCAGAAGTAGTCTCATTCACTACTGCTTCCAAAGTTCTTGTTAATCTACGTATTAATTTACTGTTTTGGATAGGACCTATGAACCAGAAATATCCTTTAATGAAATCTGTAAATTGCTCCCAAGCTGTCTCAGTCTGATCGACAATTGGGGATTCGGTTTTTCTCTTATGTCTAACATGTACTAGTCTGGAATCTCGATGATAATGGGATGGGGCTAGGAAAACAGTTGGCAATAGAAATGCTATATAACACGTTCCACCCCAGTCTAAGGGCAGACGTACATAGGCTGTCTGACCACAAATAAAATATGAATGGCGGGAAGCTTTGAAAGTAGACTTTCCTTTATCATTGAACTCGATCACAGTAGTACAATCACTGTGTCCTAAAGGTACTGATCCTTGTTTACTAACGCATAATTCACCTTTTACTGGTAGAACTGATATAAATGGTGGACCTGCTGTTTTCTCGGACTGGACATTTAAAATCATAAAGTTAAGGGACGCATTTCCTTGTTCGTACACCTCATTTTCAAGATCTGTTCCTTTCCTCTGGGGAAAACCATCTGTGTCTGGATAACATGCTTCATTCATTACTTTATTCAAATTGCCATATATCCATTCATCCTTGTTAACTAGGGAATGTCTATCTAGAAATGTCATTAAAGCAAACCATGCTCCACACGAACCATTGTGCGAAAACGGGAAAGGAAAGAGAGGCAGAACTCCCTTCGTTTTCTGATAAGGGGGGAGTCGGCCACATACCCAGCAATTCGTTACATTGCTGGCCTGGTGAGAATGATGTAACATACGAATGAAAGTGTTGTTGCGCAGTGCTAGTCGATATGACAATTCGTGAGGTGGCAGGTCACTGAATGTGTGCTCTACAGTGTCATTGAAGGAAGAATGTATGTGTGAACCAAGAGGAGGAAAGAAAACATGTAGCGTCATGCTTATACATACAATCGACACACTAAAGAAAAGCAGTATGATTAGAGTTATAATACATCTGCTGCGTAGGGACTTGCAGTATTTTACTTGTTTGGCTCTCTGTCTATCTCTCTGTCTATTTGGGTCTGCTGTCTTATACATGTCAGGAACCTGTCTAACCGCTTCACCCGAGGGGGACTTAAACAATTAAACTGTCTGACTTACTAGACCGCAGTTTTAATTTATACTCCTGTTGCGGAGTTTTCTCTAGCAAAGGGGGTTTAATGTCAATGTTCTTGGAACAGTTCTCAGTATCTTTCATTGTACCAAATCCATGGAATTTCTTCACGTGGTGGGCATGGAGCCATCCTTTCCTTCCCTCAATCTTCACTGCCGTCCTTGTTGTTAGTAACACGAGTTTGGGCGCACGCCAGCGGGGCTCCAGAGGGCTTGAACGGTCGAAGTTGCGGACCAACACCAGGTCTCCGGGAACTATTGCATGCGTTTTCACCTGGGTGTTGTCCGGGAAGGCAGCTGCAACCTGTGAACGACAAGATAGGAGTGCAGACATCAAGGAAGCCAGGTAATCTGTCAGCATATTACTGTCGACATCAGTTATACGTTTAGGCATGGGCGTACCCCACATGTTTGGCGGTCTCCCAAAAATAACCTCATAGGGAGACAATCCTGTTCTGGAATGAGCTACCATTCGCATGTAAAAGAGGGCAACCGGCAAGGCTACCATCCAATCCACGCCTTTTTCTGCACAGACCTTCGCTAACCTAGTCTTGAGAGTCTGATTGTGTCTCTCTACAAGACCTGCGGCTTCGGGGTGTCGTACACAATGGAACTTCCATTGGTACCCTAACAGAAGTGATACTTGTTTCATCAGCTCAGAAGAGAATGGCTGACCGTTGTCGGAGTATACAACACGGGGCAAGCCGTATCGCGGGAATAATTCACGAACCAACTGCCTGGCAGTGGTTACAGCAGTGTAATCTGGGACTGGGTACGCTTCTGTCCATCTGGATAGTGCACATACAATTACGAGGACGTATTTGTATCCTCAACATCTGTCCATCTGAATATAATCCATCTGGAGGACTTCGAAAGGGTGGTCAGGAGGATGAAATCCACCTTGTTCCACGGGAATACCTTTGCCTGGATTGAACTGGCAACAGATCATACAGATACGTACTTTCTGTTTTGCTGCTGCACGCAGATGCTTGTTAAACCATATGTTCTGTACACTGTCTAACATGGCTTTTTCTCCTAAATGTGCCGGACTATGTGCTGTATTTATGATAACTTGAACCATTGAGTCTGGTAGGAACCATGTAGTTTTTCCTTTTGTCATCCACCCCTGGTCTGTCTGGACCCCTCCTTGTTCAGTCCATTTCTTTATTTCGTCTGAAGTGGCATGTGTCTGAATATTGAGTACGTCTTGTGAGGGATCTCTGACTGTCATGCAATTCGTCAGTGGCTGTACTTCAGTCTTTGTCATGTCGGTTGGAATATCTGTTTGAGCCTGAGCTGTAAGTTTTGCTTTTCGATCTGCCAGGTCGTTACCCCGGGATATAGTGTCAGTGACTTTCGTATGTGCTTTGCACTTTATGATGGCTATGGCTGTAGGCAAATGTATTGCATCTAACAGGGCTTGAATGAGGGGACCATGCTGTATCTTGGCTCCGTGAGAGGTCAGAAAACCTCTCTCTTGCCAGAGAACTCCAAAATCGTGTACGACTCCGAATGCATACTGTGAGTCTGTGTATATATTTACTTTCATGTTCTTGGCTCGTATGCATGCTCGTGTCAGAGCGATGAGCTCTGCTGCTTGGGCTGACAGGGTGTCAATTCGATGTGTCTCTATGACTTCATTATCAGTAGTCACTGCCTATGCGGCCACTAACTCTCCTGTGTATGTTCTCATGCATGAACCGTCTACATAGAGTGTCAGGTCTGAGTCTGGTAATGCAATGTCTGTCAGATCTTGTCTTGGCTTGGTGACGGTATTAACTACTTCCACACAGTCGTGTGGTACAGGGTCTGTTGTGCTTGAGGGCAAGAGTGTAGCAGAATTTAAGGTACTACATCGTCTGATCTCTATGTGTGGCTGGAATAATGTCAGTTCATAACCTGTCAGTCTGGCTATAGTCAGGTGTTGAGTCTGTGTTCGGTTCAAGAGAACTTCCACTGAGTGTGGAACCTGTACTGTCAGGGGATGGCCTAACACAATAGAGTCGCTTTGTCTGATTGCAAGTGCTGTCGCTGCAACTGATTTCAGGCACGCAGGCAGAGCCTGGGCGACTGGATCCAATGTACTAGAAAAATATGCACAAGGCTTGTGTTTTCCTGCTTGATCTTGTGTAAGGACAGATAATGCTGTACCATTGTGTTCAGTGACAAACAGAGTAAAAGGCTTGCTGTAACAAGGAGTCGCTAAAACTGGTGCTTGACATAGAGCTTTTTTTAATTCGTCAAATGCGAGTGTATGTTCCTGAGTCCATGGGAGGACAGTCGAAGTCGCTGCCTCCTGTGTTGTCAACTGTATGAGTGGTTTAGCAAGATATGCATACTGGGGAATCCATTGTCTGCAGTAAGAAGTGAGGCCAATAAAGGCTCGTACCTCCTTTTGTGTCTTGGGCTGTGGAAGGTGTGCAATTAACTGGATGCGGTCTGGTGTAAGCTGTCTCCCCCACTTGGACAGCAAGTGACCAAGGTAAACAACTTGCTGGACACAGAATTGTAACTTTGAAGGGGACACCTTGTGTCCCTTGTCTGCCAGAAAGTATAAGACTGTCAGTGATGCACGTTCACAATCTTTTTCCGTTCGGGCAGTGATCAAAAGATCATCAACGTATTGGAGCAGTGCAGTGTCAGTAGGCATGTGGATACTGTCAAGTTGTCTTTTTAATGCTTGGCTGTAAATACTAGGACTTTCTGTGAACCCTTGAGGAGCCCTCGTAAATTTGAAGCTTCGTCCATTCAAACAGAATCCGAATAAGTACTGGCTCTCCGGTTGTATTGGGACACTAAAGAAGGCGTTCTTGAGATCGATTACAGTGAAGAACGTCGCTTCAGAATCAATTGCAGTCAGTAAGGAGGAAATGTCTGGGACTACTGGGTACTGTGGTATTATACACTTGTTTAATTCTCGAAGATCGATTACTAATCTGTAGACTGGAGGTGCATTTGGGTCAGTTCGTTTAAGAATAGGGATAATAGGCGAATTACATACATTGGAGTCAGTTTCTAAAACCACTCCTTGTGCAATAAGCTCGTCAACAATTTTCAGTAATGCTACTACGGCATCAGGTGGTAACTTGTATTGTCGGATTCGTGGCAGTACAACTCCTTGTCTGAGAGTGACACGGTGTGGCGTGATGTGCATGTAACCTACATCAGTCGGACCTTGTGCCCATAAATGCTGTGGTACATTCTGGAGTCTGGGATCAAAATCTCTCAACACATAATGTCCTTTAAAATCACGTAAAAACAATCTCACTCCTTCCGGAGAACAACAAATCACTGCTCCTAGTTCTTTCAATGTCTTTATACCAAGCAAGTTCTCTGGGCATGACTTAGTAAGTAACAAGTCTGTAGTACGGGACAATGGACCAACTTCTAGGGAAACTGGCTTTGACACTTCGTTAACAATAGGCTGTCCTGAAAAACCAAGGGCAACGTTCTGTGAGCCTGAGAGGGGTGCCCCTGGAACCTCGTCATGACTGATGGTAGTCCTGCTTGCCCCTGTGTCAATCAGAAATTTACTGTCTTTTCCCAATACACAACTATGTACATAGGGACCCTCTTGATCTACAGGAATCTCAATAAGGGGCAAGCCAACCTCCCTCTCTAGGCTATTTCATGAGTACTGTTGGTATTCTGGATAGTCTGACTGGGCGTACTGATACATTTGCTGAGAGACATGTTGTGTGGCAGCTATCGGTTGAGGCACTGCTACTGTCTGTTGCGAATTCTGTGGCTGTTGGGTGTTCTGCATGTTGTTATCCTGTCTAGGAGGACGCGGTCTTTCTTTTGTCTTGCCTGTAGCTATGTTATGTTTCAGGACTGCGCACTCATTCACATAGTGACCTGGTTGTTTGCAATAATTGCAATTTCCCTTAGCAGGTGCCGTGCCCTTTTTATGGCCATCAGCTGGTACTGATTGAGCCACTAGTACTTTCATTTTCGTATCTTTCATGCGTCTCTTCTCGTGTTCTTGTTCCTCTCTAATTCTGTTCTGATGGTATTGTAACATTTGCAACATTTGGGAAGGGCTGTTCGCTTGCCAAGTACTCTCAACCTTCAGTACTCTATTCTTGATCAGGGGTAAGGAATTCTCTACTAATTTGCTTACAAAAAGATGTGGGTATGATTCACTACTTGGCTTAAGGCCACTATTAACAGAAAAGCATTTCTCGAATCTGGAATAAAAATCACTAGTATCTTCCTCAGGTTTCTGTTTACAGGCTGAAATAGCATCCCAATCTTCCTTTTTAGTGATCAATAATCTCGGCAGGACCTGTATCAGGAGTTCAGGTAATGCTTTAGCTAGATCCCCAAGACCTGTACCAGGGAGCCTCCCTTTATCCTCTGTTTCCAATAATGCCCAATTAATCTTTTTCTCCCCCAATTCCCAGTCTTTTTCTTTAAGCTTTTCATAAATACCTGCAGGTAATAGTACTTTCAGTAACTTAATAATATCAGCGTACGTGTAATCCCCTATGCGGAGAATGTCTTTTAATTCACGATGGAATCCCCACGGATCCTTATCATGACAGGGAAGCATCTTTTTCATTTCCAATATTTCCATTTTCGTCAGGGGTGTGTAAACAAATACTCGTTGAAGTGCACCATCATTGTCTTTTACGGGATGCACTTCACGAAGGGGGTTCTGTCTGTCTATGTGTATACCATGACTGTCGTGGTGTGGGACAGGAATCATGCTCGTGGACAGAAAAGTCACATACTTATGTCGTTGGTCCAGAATGACATTAATTAATTCAGTACCTGCACTTGTCCATCTATCTAACAGTATGTCGTCTAGTAATTTGTACAAGGGACCGGGATCAGCATATTGACTTTCATACAACGTGATCAGATGTTGAACCATGTAAATACCAGCTAAACGCTGTTCATTAGGAGAGAGACTCAAAAAGGTCTGAGCCACTATGTCACCATTATATATGTTGGAGTTAGACACCCATTGAACTGCTGACCGGGCCAATTCTTGTTCATGTGTGGTGTGGGGTCTGTCACACTCTACTCATTTTTTCAGTGCGTTCTCAGTAGCTTGGAACAGATTTTCGAGAGAAAATCGTTCTTTTATAAGGGGTCCCTTCTTGTGGTAATCAAGACATATGGGCCTGTCGAATGGTCTTGCTCTACCTACATAAGCAATTCTATCAGGATTCTCGGTTTCATCCTCCTCTGAGGTTGAATCTTCTTTCTCTTCGGACTCTTTCTGATGTATCTTTAATATCTCTTTTCGTATTTTTCTATACATGCAGTCTGTCTTTCCCATTGTATCATGTTTACAGGCGGATATGTTGTCACTCCAATCAATCATACCTCTAGTTACTCCTTTTCCTGGCTGGTCTTGTTCCCTGATCAGACAATTTATAAAAAAACGTAGAATCATGTTTTTAACCTCTACCTTTCTATGTTTCATGGCATTCTCTATACTCTCTGGTCCTTCCCCCGTTCGAATGAAACGGCATATATTGTCTAAGTGTTCCTTCATATCTGGTAATGGTAATAGATAATCTGTAGCTCGTCTTAGTCGGATTGAGTTCACTAACAGGGCACCTGTGCCTGGTACGGGATCGTATATACATTGCGATATTAGGATAGACATAGTCCTATAGGGTGATGTCATTGCCGGGGGCGTCCGTAAGTCCTGCAGTGATCGTGTTGGTGGCGGTGTTCGGGGTGCCGCGGCCCCTCCCACTGCCCCTTGTACTGCGTCATCTCTGACTGTCGTTACGGCCTGAAGAGGTAGCGTCGGTGCCACAAGAGGCAACGTCTGTGTAGGCTGAGTCGGTGTGGGCTGAGTCTGTGATACGGGTGGAGGGAGGAAAAAAGGATTGTTCGGATTATTAACGGGACGAGGAGGTGGGGCTGCTGCGTTTACATAATCCAGAGCAGGCTCCGCTAGATAGGAAGAAATAAATGCCTCAGCTTCTGTCTGTTTATGCTGACGTACTTTGGTCGGGATGAGGGGTGGTGGTAAATTACTAGGTCCTTCCGCGAGGACTGGATACATGCCCATGCTGAGGACGTTTTTCCCTCGGTCTACTTGTTCTCTCCGGACCCGCTCCCCCTCTTCCTTTAGTTCTTTTTCTCTGGCTTTTTCCCCAGCTTGTCTAGCTCTATCTGCTTTATTCATTTCTTTTTCTGTTCTCCTATGCGCTTCTTTACGCCATAATTCAATGGCGTCTTTCTGGGACTGTCTTGATTTCTTTTTCCATAGGGCTTCCTCTATTCTCATAATACATTCAGGATCCCATGTACCTGAGGCAGGCCATCTATACCGCTCATCCAGATCTTTAGTGTAGTCCACCCACAAGTCTAAAAACAGAATGGCATCTAGCCCGTGTTTCTGGTACATAAAATGACCAGGAGTGTCTCTGGGCGGGACGGGAACTGATTCCTCAAGTATCCCTTTTCTTGTCCCTATCTGACGTAATTTCGAAAACAGTGGCATGTTGGAACTAGCTTTTACGAAAACACAATATATACACAAGAATAGACTGAGAACAACCATTCACACTACAACATTAAAACATTAAAACAGATACATCCTGACTAGTACATAGAAATATACGTTCTCTGAAAAAACTTGATTTACTTTATGTACTGAGAAAACAATACAGCCTTACCGGTCTCGTGAGGAGACACGTCTTTACCGCATCCACAAAAGTGGACCCGTCTTTACCGGATCTGTGTACCCAGACCCGTCTTTACCGGGCTCAAATAAATGAACCCGTCTCTATGCGTTCCCAATAACGGTACTCACCGGGAAGCAGAACTGAAGGCCTCGGAAACTCGACTGGACTGGACTGCTACCACGTCTGATGCTGCGCATGCGCCTTGGATCAGGTGGGCCTCGGGATACCTCGGACCTTGCTCTCTCTGATTGGGCTCTGGCCGGGATGGTCCGCAATCCTCACCGCCTCGTGTGGATGCCTGGCCGCAGTCTCCGTCTCCTCCGTGGCCCTGAGGGAGTAGGCAGGAAATCCCGCGATCGTGTACACATGTGCTCCATCACGACTGTAGAAGGGTAGGGGGCTCGACCTACATCACCGGCGAGTGGGGAAGGGGACTTGTCCCTATTCGGGCGCCAGATTAATGTGGTAAATAATATATATTACCGTCCTAATTTCTATACATTAAATAAAGGAATAGCTCATAAAATGAGAGGCAGAGTCTGTGGTGTCCGATTCAGAAGGGCTTTAATACTATAGCTCGAGCTACAGGAGAATCGGGTTCCATCACCACTAAGGTTCAGGAAGGATTGACATCTAATCATTTATTCACAGAGTACAATATATATAGTCAAACCATACATTGAGTTAAATCAAAGAAAAGGCGGATCGCTCCAGGCGGAGCAAGAGAGAGATAAGAGCACATGGGCGTAACAGAGGCGTGAAAAGAGGTGTTCACTAGATGTGTCATAGGTAGGTGGGTGCATAGAGGGGGTCTGCATGGGCAGCTGGAACCTTTAACCTACTTGTGCGCGCAAAACTGGTCATGACATGACATTGACGTGTAACTGAGGAGAGCTGGGGGCGCTGACTTCTAGCACTAGTAGGAGAGTCTAGGATGTCAGAGCGACCTGTACCTTTGGCATTATCTGGTATCTTATGTTTGGAGTACATGCTGCTTGACTTAAAGGCCGCCAGGGCAAAGGCTGCTCATCACTAAGGCTGGTGTATGAATATATTTCTTTATGTATTGCGAGGGGCGATGGATCTTCTATGGAAACTGGTTCAGTAAATCACTTGCATGGAGACAGAAAGACTGGGCTCTATCTTCTGCAGGCAGGATATGTTTTTCCTACTCGTTAGCTAGGAATGTGGATCCGCGGAGCTGAACAGATAACTGTAGGCAAAATACTGTCTTGGCAGGCAGGCCAGGCTGAGCCGGGCACCTCTCAGCTGAGCAGGAAGTAAGCGAAAGGTCAGGGATACATAACAGAGTATCGAGAGGAGGCTCAGAGCCTGAATTCAGGGCCTGGCTCGGCTGGGCCACAAAATGTGCACCATGTAAAGACGTTGGCAACATAGGCCTAAAAGCCAAATTAACGTTGCTTTCATGGAGGACTGAATAACTGACATGTTAACGTTGGACGCAAATGCAAATGCGTCTTCATTTTCGGCCATGGAGGGAAAATGCATGGATGTCATGCACATATACTACACGTTGGGGTACACGCAGGGGACACATAGACCATTAAAATTCCATTTTCCTCAAGGAGATGGACAAAGCACTGGGAGTAGCCTACTGAACAGGAACCGGAAGTTGGAGACTCTGTTGCACTTCCTCCCTCTCCCCCCAAAATTTTTGTTTTTTTAAAAGGACTCCGTGCACAAGAAAGGACAGCCAAATGTCAATCTGAGGAGTTTTTTTTCCATCCAAATCATCATTTACAGAAGGTTTTATGCTGCTCATGATATTATTCTTCTCCAGATTGAAAATGTTGCGTGTTCTGGATCGCGAGCTTCACCAAACGTCCGCCCAATGTCAGATGGTGCGTCAAAATGATGTGTTCGCGATCGCACGCTCTCTCGTGCGGTGGTGAATGACGTGTTCGGGATCACAGACTCTCACGGTGTCCGATGGCGCGGCAAATGACGTGTTCGCAATTGCAAACTCTTGCGGGATAGCACGACCGGCTTCCAACATCTTGTGGCGCACGCGAACGGATAGGAAAACTCATCGGCGAAGGCAGGGATCCCGGTAAGTTGACCGTGTGCGTGAGAAAGCATTTTTAAAGCGCAAACATGAAAAAAATCTCAGTTATGCTGCGGATCGCGGAAATGTAAAAATTTCTGCATTCTCTGCGGAATGCAAAAATGCCTACATTTTGCAAGTTCCACTAGCGGAACGGAATTTGCTGGCCACCTTTAATTTAGGCATTGGGTCGCAAAGATGAGTCAAGTAAAAAATAAGGATAAACTCTATCCCATAATGGTTGGGGCTGCTCACAAGTTCATACAAGTCTGGGGGGAAGATTAACCTGTCCAAGAATAGCTGCAATGATGGGGAACTATAGGACTATACAAGGAGAGTAGTGGCGACTCATATAACCAGTCCCTCACCCCCACAGCCACTCACACAGCCACACACTCATTATACTGCCACTCACATACCCACTTAATTATCTACACAGTCACTCATATACCCACTCACTCACCCATACAACCTTTCAACACAGCCTCTCACTCACCCTTGCAAGCACTCACTAACACACTCCCTCACATACCCTCAGAACCACTTACATACCCATTCACACATCCATACAAGCAGTCACACATCTGATCACTCATCCATACAGCCATTCATACAAACACTTACTCTCCAATACAGCCACTTGCACACCAACTCACTTAACTAAACACCCACTAAAACAGCCAATAACTAAACCATACATCCACTTACACATTGAGTAACTCATTCATACAGCCATTGAGACACCCACTCATTCACCCATCTCACTCATCCACGCACCCACATACTCTCCAATATAGCCACTTACACAGCATCTCACTCTCACACACAGCTACTCACATATCCACTTATACATCTATAAAGCCACTTACACACCCATACATACAAGGATACAGTCACAAAGCCACTCACCTAATATATGTTCAAAGTAGTCTCACTCAATAGCAGTGCACCAGGGGCCATATATTATAGAGAGTGCCCTGGGGAGGCATAATGGGGGTTTATGCCACTTTTGCATGCCCCCAGAGCACTTTGGTATTACGGAAGGGGCTGCAGATGCTTGTGTATCCCCTTCTGTAATACCTATAGAGCTGGCACAGATGAAGTTCCAGCGCTATCTTCAGGGGAAATTCCCTCATTTGCATGGGAAAATGCCCCATGCAAATGAGGGAATACCTTTGCCTCTGTACCCACGATGTGTTGCAGGCACAGGGTCAGACTGATTTGCATATGGCCCTGTCTGAACTGGGGTGGCGGAGTGAGCTAAAGAATGGTGATGGATTAAACCCAGATCAGTTGACGGGGGTGAGTGTTTGATTTGCTCAAACGCTCCGTCCATCATCCCCTTTTATATCGCTTTGTTTGCCCTAAGTTGGCAGGGTATGCTCAGACGTGAGTCCCTTGCTCACTTGGCCACTGGATTCAAGATAGCCTGGCTGATGAGGATTATGAATCTGAAACTGGTCCCAGGATGCTTGTTTCTGGTCCAGGGAAGACATGGCTTGGCAGTTCGGGCTGGACTGTTCCCATGAGGCACAGGGTCAGACTGATTTGCATATGGCCATGTCTGAACTGGGGTGGCGGAGTGAGCTAAAGAATGGTGATGGATTAAACCCAGATCAGTTGACTGGAGGTGAGTGTTTGATTTGCTCAAACGCTCCGTCCATCATCCCCTTTTGTATTGTGATGCAGACACAGGCACAGACACAAAAAAGCTCTCAGGAGGCGCACTGACAGTGCACCATTTAAAAAGTGGGGCACTGTCAGCGCACCTCCTCAGAGCAGCCCTCTGGAGGGGGGAAGAGGGTCCGGTGGACCCCCCCAAGACATTCACTCGCAGGTGAGGATTTCTAATTCCCTTTACAAGTGCAGGCAAATTGCCACCTGCACAGTAAAAACACAGAGCGGATTTAAAGCAGCTGCTCTGTTTTTCCCTAAAATGCACCATCCCGGGCAGAAGTGCTATCATGGTAATGAGTGAATTTTTTATTGTTTGAGATGGGTACACTTTTTAAAAGGTGCGCCCGGTTCGCGGGTTTTTTTGCGTGTTCGCGGGGATTTTTGCGTCTTCGCGAGCCGCTTGCATAGCGAAGTTACCCATGCAGTCGTTTATGGGAGAGGGAGAGAGAGATAGATAGATAGATAGATAGATAGATAGATAGATAGATAGATAGATAGATAGATAGATAGATAGATAGATAGATAGATAGATAGAAAGAGAGAGAAAGAGAGGGAAAGAGAGAGGGAGAGCGAGAACGAGAGAAAGAAAGAGAGGCCGGATCTCTGAAGGGCCAGATTCCTGAGTTGCCCCTACAGAACATACAGCTTTTTATTTCTAGCAAAATGCATATGAAAATTGTGCTGTAAAGGTCTCTTTTAGTTTAACCCCTCCTGACAACTCAAAATGGGTGTATTTGCCATCCTCTCCCTTCTTCCTGTTTTTTATATCTGTAAGTGCTTCCTGATGAGGCAATTAGCAGCAGGTGTCCAGGTTGAAGTTAATTTGTTTGTAACCCTTTTGTAAAAGGTTACAAAGAAATTAGGTTCAACTTTTGCACCTGCTGCTGTAACCCTTGCTTGGCTGAAAATCCGTCCCCACTGATTCGCGGATTTTACTGCGATTTCGCGAGATTCGCGGATCGCGAAATCGCAGAAAATCCGCAAATTCGCCCGCGAAACGGATTTTACGCCCACTTTTAGTGCAAACAATGAAAATGCAACTTTAGCGTAATATGGCCCCTTGTATACTAATTTAACTTTTGTAGTAGGTTACTATTAATGTTTAACACCCATAAACTCTTAAAAACGCTTATCAGTGATGTCATTTGAGATGTCATGATTGATGTCACTGACCATGTCATGAGTGATGTAAAATTTGATGTCAGAAGCAGTGCATTGCAGGGGAGTAAGTTATAGTTAGCTCAGGTAACTATAACTGATCATTTTCACTGGTTTTGGACAAGGAAAATCTGAGCCTAACTATAACGTCCCTGTAAACTTTTTTCAATGAATTTCTAAGGTTTTTTAAATTATAATTCCTAACTTTAACATCCAATTAAAGATATTTGAAAACGTCAATCCTGTGGAGTGTCGTAGTCTGTTTTGGAGGATTCTGTAGCAGACAATTGATGACAATTTTAATCAAAGCAAGCTTGTGCCAGAATCCAACATGCCCCTCATTCGGGAGCACTACAGTCATCAGCAATGTAGGCATTTTATATTTTGACTATGTGCCGTGGAGCTCCTGAGGCTTTGCATCAGCCGATGTGAGTACTGCAAGATGAAAGCTGCAACCAGTAGCTGGAGTGTCGGAGGGTGCCCGGAACTACAGGTAAGCATCACTGAAAAAAGCACAATGAAGTTATAGTTAAAGGCAATTCGAGAAAGGTACAGGATTGGATTATAAAGAGAACAGGCAATATGACCTCAGACTGGCTAGGGGAGACAGAGGAGGTGGCTGAAAATATGTTTAGTGAAGAGACAGCTGCTCCCAATGAGACAGGTGCTCTTCAAGGGGCCATGGCTGTAGCCATGGACGTGCACAGTAAGTTCTGAGAGTCCAAATATCTTACCAAGTATTTAGAGGTGGGTCGGATTCCACGAGGCTTGCCTGCCCTAATTGCGCCTATGCATAAAAACCCAAATCCAGACGTGCTTTGGGGGTGGGCGAAAACAGCTCGGAGAAATCTCAAAGAATGATGGCAATACTCGTCAAGTATGCTGAACCTGATTAAAATAAACTGCTTGATGAAATAGAATCATTAAGACTAGAACTGAGCAATAGTGATGATAAGGAGACTGGAGAAATTTGATAAAGACATGAAAGGGCAGTTGACCACACATGAACAGGTTGTCAGAGATAGAAAGAAGTGGAATTCACACAAGATAAGCAAGGTTATTTAAAAGGACAAATCTATATATTTTTGACACATTTTGACACCATACGCAGACAGAAAATGTCTGAGAAGGCATTAAACAGTATCTAGTCCAGCTATACCAAAACAAGTTCAGAATTCAGCTCTAAGGTCGAAACTGATCCGGAGGTAGAAAGATCAAGAGGGGCCGAGTGCAATAAGGACATTCCTACAGTGATAAATAAGTTTGGGTTTTTATGGTTAGACAGAAATTTGCAACCACGACCAAACTACAAAAACCTATGTCAGTAACATCAGTGGAAAGAAGGAATCAGGAAGCCTCCAAAATTCAAGTATCAGATGCACAAATAATTATTCAACTTAATCAACTAGAGCACAAGAATCTTGGGCAGAATGAAATAACAACTGAGCAAGTGTTATTTGATACACTGAGCTTGGATGTATATGACAGTACACCTACTCCTTTCAACCCCAAGTCTGTTTTTATGCCAGTGCTGCAGAGAGACTCTATTGATATCTTCTCTGAACTTGGGATTCAAGATCTTACAAATTTACAGCAGGAGGTAGGTGCTGATGGAGAATAAAATGAGGGACAGCTGCACAATTAAGTATAACAAGCTCATGGAGAAATTACGCAACTGACAAGATGTGGTTATTAGGCAGTCAGTTAGGGGAGGACACATTGTCCTCCTACCACAAACAATGTAGAAGGCTGTAGCTCTGCTAGAGTTATGGGACATTGGATGTTACTATATAGCAACTAAATCTGATATGATGAGAGCGAGCGTGGTTTACATTACAGAGTTATCATGTTGGCCTGGGCTAGGTTTAATTAGCCAAGACGAGAAGCAATCCCTAGGAGTAGAATGCCCAATCACACCTGTGTTATATCTCACACCAAAGGTACACAAAAATATCATTACTCCATTGCGAAGGCCAATTATATCTACCATTGATAGCTTGCTCTGGAATACTTCCAAAATTATAGATTTTTTCTTGCAGGATCATGTACAAAATCTATCCTAATATATTATGTCAATTATGAGGAGTCCTATATTCTAATCACAATATATGTTACATCACTCTATATGAGCATTTCCCACAGTGATGTTCTTAGAATTGTTGAGTATTGCTTGGGCAACAGACAGTTCGGCCATTTACAGCACTCCAAAATGATACTGTCAATGATACTTTGGTGTCTGTATAATAAAAAAATAAATTATTTGACAAGATGATTTACAGGCAGAAGAGGGTAAGACCTATGGCAACTGTGATGTATCGTTGGTAAGGACTTCCAGTAGACGTGGTTAGGTTACAGATGAATACGTTTATTGTACTTAGATGTTAAGTAGGTTTTCCAGTAAAGATGTAAATAAGCCTCCAACAAGAGCAGCCTCTCTGCTCCTCAGCCCAGGATCCAACTGAGAGTCCACCTCACAGCAAACCTCACATTCCAATGGCATCACCATCCACACCAACATTCTACCCAACACATTGACGCTGGCTGAGCACCAGAGGCAGAGAAACAGGGAAGGTGCTTAGAATAAAACCTTAGATATAACACACTTTCACCCTTAACATATTCGAGGAAAACATATCAAGTATAAAGAAGTATAGTATAAGGAAGCTTGCAAGAGAAAATGTCGCAAAATGCAAGGAGAAAAACAACATTATGTAAGAAACGCAAAAGACTAAGTATAAGTAAAAACGTGCATAATA
Organism: Lissotriton vulgaris; assembly: GCF_964263255.1. Lineage (NCBI taxonomy): Eukaryota > Metazoa > Chordata > Amphibia > Caudata > Salamandridae > Lissotriton > Lissotriton vulgaris. Next base: position 461,271 of record NW_028247206.1, on the reverse strand, counting down.
AGATATCGCAAATGCAAAAATGCAACAAGCATTTTGTGAAAAGAAACTTGCATAAGAAGATATTGTAAATGCCAAAATGCTAACAGCATTTAGTAAAATACACATGGCACGTAAGTTGGGATTATGCATAAAATGCAGCAAGATGCAAGAAAGAAAATAAATACTTAGCAGAGGAATAGAAACCAAAAATTTCAAAAAGAAGGAAACTGTCCAAAAACACAACACCAAAGATGAAAGAGACATACACAAATAAGAGAAAATATTGTACGAGAACTAACAAGAAAGGAGGGCTCCAAGCTACTACCAAAACCACACCAGCTTGCCAAACTGGCACAGAAAAACTGGAAACAAGGACCACAGCAAAAGAAGAAAAACACAGAGAGAACTCCAAAAGAAAATCATGAAGAAAACAACTGGGCCAGAAAATAAGCAATGGGTGAGGGAGCACCGAACCAGAAAGCAAGCATAGGGTGGCTCACACCCAACCAGAGAGTAAGCAAGGGATGACTTGCACCCAAACTAAAAGCTAGCAACGAGTGGCATGCAACCAACCAGGAAGTAAAAACGGGTGACATGCACCCAACCAGAAAGCAAGTAACGAGTGGATACACCCAAACAGAAAGCAAGCAACGGGTGAATAACACCCAATCAGAAAAAGCAAACAAGGGAATAAAAACAAATCAGAAATAGCAAACGGGTGAATACCACCCAATCAGAAAAAGCAAGCCGATGACTTACACCCAACCAAAAAGCAAGCAAAGGGTGACAACATTCAACCAAAAACAAGTAACGGGTGAAAGCACCCAACCAGAAAGCAGACAGAGGGAGACTGAGTGTAATGCTCCCCACTGAGAATCAACAGCAGGAAAATGCAAGAAAGTAAGAAACGGAAAACTACACCAAAGTAGTGAATCCCTAACAGGCAAGCGCAAGGAAAGTGCGATCTGGGTGAACTACAAGACACAGAATATAAATATTGCAATCACAGTTGGTGAAAGTAATGACAGAATGAAAATAGTAAGCATATCATAAATGAATAAAAGCAGCAAAAATCATAAATTACTTTTTGAATATCATGAAGTCCTCATCCTCGGCCCATCCATCTCCGCCTGGGACGACTCCTGGTAGCCCCCTGCCCTGGTCTCCCCTCCCAAGCCCACGGACCACGCACGCAACTTGGGCTTCATCCTTGACTCCTCCCTCACAATGACCAGGCAAGTCAACGCCATTACTTCCTCCTGCTTCAACACCCTCTGCATGCTCCGTAAGATCTTCCGCTGGATCCCCAATGCAACCAGGAAGACGATCACCCAAGTCCTCGTCACCAGCCGTCTGGACTACATGAACGCCCTCTACGCTGGGACCACGGCCGAACTACAGAAAAGGCTCCAGCGCATCCAGAACGCCTCAGCACGACTCGTCCTTGACATCCCCCGACACAGCCACATCTCCTCCCACCTTAGGGACCTGCACTGGCTCCCCGTCAGCAAGAGGATCACGTTCAGACTCCTCACCCACGCACACAAGGATCTCCACGACTTGGGCCCCAAATACCTCAACAACCGCCTCACGATCTACACACCAACCCGCCAGCTCCGCTCCGCCAGCCTCGCCCTCGCCACCGTCCCACGGATCCGCAGAACGACCACCAGAGAAAGATCCTTCACCTACCTGGCGGCCAAGACCTGGAACACCCTCCCCACCCACCTACGACTCACCCAGGACCATCTCTCTTTCAGGAAGCAACTCAAGACCTGGCTTTTCAAGCAGTAGCAGACCCCCCCCCCCCCCCACCCCAGTGCCTTGAGACCCTAGTGGGTGAGTAGCGCGCTTTACACATGTTATTGATTGATTGATTGACAGTACTGAGCAAAATAAACCATGATTAACATATTCTTGAATATCATGGCAGTACCGAGCAAAATAAATCAGCATTAACATATTCTTCTATACAGGAGAATGGTGCTTCACCCAGATGGCATGCCAAAATAGACAAAACAGGACTGACTGTAGGATTTAAAGAAAACTCTCCCACAATGATATCTCTGAATGGTACGGAGAGCTAGAATGAATAAAAATGTCACCAAGGAATAGAGAAAACTTGCCTCAGAGACAAGTGATAATGGTACACACTCCGTGAGTCTAAATTTCCAGATAAAAATACACTACACCATTATCAAAATCCAAATGTTATACTAAATCCCACTAATAGGGACAGTACACGAAGTTAACTTGGGGCAATATAAAACAGCAATGTACAGACCATGATGTTCAAGAGTCTCATTGACAGCATATGGACAAAACAGAGAAAGGCTGATATCTAATAGTAGATGCGCCAAAACATGACATGCCACCTGCTCCAGAAACATCCTGTATCGCCAAATTCAGAGAAAGGAGAAGAACCGCAGGAAAGAATCCAATCTGGTGCTGGACAGATCGCTCTAATGAAGATGGGGGCTTGTAGCGATGACGCACGCTGGATGGCTCTAGGCACGTCAGTGTGGAAAGGCGTCTAAGAGCTGCTGGAATCCCAGCGTTCCAGATTGGCAGAAGAAGGAAATAAGAAGCATGTGGCAGTCATGGAATCCTCATGGACTATTTGAATGGCACACATTGATAATGGTAAGAGAGCGTGCACTAATAAATGATGTTCAAATGCTGTATGAATTCACGCTGATTAGGATGTAACTCACAGGTTAGCCTTCACCACAAAAGAATGGGATAACTGTCTCCCGCTTTATCTTTTGAGCTATAAACATCCATTTGCAGTCTGGAGCAGCAGAAGGGTTTAATAAAAAATCCAATTTAGGTATCAGGCGTAAGGTACCAAATGTAATTCTGCCAGTCCATCAGAAATTGTTGCACATCCTATAAAACAGCTGCATCTTGACTCGTAGAAGATGACATCAGTAGTAGGAAGCATACACCCTGTAAGTGGCAGTGGGGTGTCAATGACAGCAGGAAACAGTCAGCAGGAATAAGGCAGCAAGAAACATACGCCTTGTCAATAGCAGCAGGGCGTCAAAGGCAGAAGAAGACAGGCAGCAGGAATCAGCCAGCAAATAAACATACACCCTGTAAATGGCAGCAGGGTGTCAAAGGCTGCAGGACACATGAGCCTTTTCCATGGCAGCAAGAAACATACACCCCATCAATGGGCTGTCCGGTGAATCTGGACACTGATGGGGCAGTAGGGCGCAACATCCTTGAGAGGGTACATTATAAGTATAATGTTGAATGAAAGATCCTTTTGAAGCTTGAAGAAGGTCCTCACTTGTAGTTTTAATCCAACTTGTTGCCAATGTATGTTGTATCATAGGTAAGGAGTTCCAGTAGACGTGGTTAAGTTACAGATGAATACATTTATTGTCCTTAGATGCTAAGCAGGTATTCCAGTAAAGATGTAAATAAGGTCCCACCAGGAGCATCCTCTCAGCTACTCAGCCCAGGATCCAACTGACAGTCCACCTCACAGCAAACCTCACATTCCAATGACATCATCTTCCACACCAACATTCTACCCAACACATTCACACTGGCTGAGCAGCAAAGGCAGAGAAACAGGGAAGGTGCATAGAATAAAACCTTAGATATAACAAACTTCTTCGCCCCCAGCTATGCTAATTTGCACATGGGCTGGTGGGAGGAGCAGGTGCTCGCCAATGATTAGGCCTTGGAGAAGTCAGAAAACATGGTCTTATGGAAATGTTTTTTTGATGACCTTATTGTCATTTTGAGGGGGACAGAGATACCAGTGAAACATTTTATTGAGACTCAACAATAATGACCTGAATTAGCATTTTACCACCACCACAAGTAAAACAGAGGTTCACTTTTTAGATCTAACTGTGTTTGTTAAAGATGGCAAAATCCATATTAAACCATTGAGAAATCCCACTGCGGGCAAGACTTGAATCAAGCTATATATTAAATGTGAACAGTAAGATACCCACAGGACGTAATACTGAAGAAGAGCTTCATGTTCACCTGTGAACAATAGGTATTTCAATGTATCCTCATCTGTGTTCTTAGTCAGCTAGTGACATTTGCAGTGATGAATTGTGTGTTTTTTTTTTTTTAAACTTATGTCTAGTGTGTTTTAGCAATTTTGTATAATTTTTAGTGGAGAATCACAGGTATTTATGGTTATATATTGAAAACTGTAAACTATGGAGAAAAATGACTGTGAACATTGTATAGAAAAGTTATGTTTTGTTCTATTTTATAAGTGGTATAACATCTTAGTAAGTTTATTTTCCATGTAAATACGGTTGATATTTCTATATTTGAATCTCTGGATTAAATGTGTACTATACATAATTTTCATAGTAATTTTACATGCTGTTCACCCACAAGGGCATCATTTTAATCACGTAAACGTAGACTGCATAGAGGTATTATTGAGCAGTCTTTAGCATGACTTATCCAACTGAATTTGTTCAGAGGTTGGAAGTGATTAATTCATATAGTGCCTGTGTTTGACTGTTAATATGGAATTGTGCGTTTTATATATCTACTCTACGACTCTGCAAACATGCCACCTGGTGCACTACTAGTTGGGGGTGAAGTCCCTTTGGCTGCTGAGGGTTCCTAGGGGCCACCAAGACCTCTTGCTACCCCCAGTAAGCCCCACACAGTGAGATTGCTGGGTGGTGGTTGGAAGCCACACCCCCTTTCACTACCACTCTGCAAACACACCTCTTGGTGCTCTGCTGGTAGGAGGATGAGGTGACCTTGCATCCTGAGGGCCTCAGACTAAGGTGGACTTCTTCCCCCAAACAGCAGTGCACCTGAGTCACATTTGCAGAGTGATGGAGAAAGGGGGCATGGCCTCTGATAACCTCTCAGAAATCCAGCTGTATGGGTCTTACTGGAGATAACAGAAGAGCTAGTAGGCCCCAAGCTCCCTCAAGAGCCAAGGGGACTTTTCCCCCAACTAGTGATGCACCAGGAGGCATGTTTGCAGAGTGGTGGAGTGAGGGTCATGGCCACCAAAACCTACACAGCAATCCCACTGTGTTGGACTTACTGGAGGTAACAGGAGGGGTAGTTGGCCCCCAAAGACCATCAAAACACTGAGGATGGGTTTTGAATTCACATTAATTGACATTATTAAGCTGGCCTTTAAGGAGTACTTATATCATTTACAGAAACAAGGTTCTAAAAGAAACCCTAATTTTATCTACCATTTCATGAGGTATCATATAAGGTGGTCCTGAATAAGATGGAGTTTTCTACATGCCATCCGCCGTAACCATCATAGACCGGACTATACCAGATTCCTGCCCATAACACAGTAATGGCAGAGAAAACAGTCACTTACCCATTGTCTCAGACACAAGCAAAATATAGCCAAAATGAGGGATTTAACGTGTGTGAGTATGAGAAAGGAGTGGTCTTGTTAGTGTGGTGGTGAAATATTGTTATAAATAAGTGTTTTTCTTTTAAAACAATTATATACCTGGGAACAGTTACGTGTTTCGCAAAGATTGAGAAAAAGATCCCTTGTATATGAAAAGAAAAGAACAAATATCATTAATTGTATCGCATTGCACAGTATTGTATATAATTGCACAGAATTGTCATTATTGTTTGTATTCACTTTCAATATTTTTTTCTAAGTAAACTTTACTATAAAAAGAAATAAACAATTCAGATAAGAGATATCGTCAATAACTATAAAAGAAATAAAATGAAATTGATACAAGGAAACAATTATTTAATCTTATAGATTTATTCATTATTTGGCCAGCTTAGGGAGACGAGCATGGCCCCATAGGAAATAATACATTTCAGGTGGGATAGCTCATTGTATTATTGTTTCTACCCCCTTGTCTCAGACTTTATTAAGTATTTTTTATAGGGTGCCTTTCTGTTTAGATATAAGGACTTGCTGGGGGGTAACAGGAGGAATAGTTGGCCCCCATGGACCCTCAATAGCCAAGGGTACTCCATCCTACTACTAGAAGTGCACCAGGAGGCATGTTTGCAGAGTGGTGGAGAAAGGGGCTGTGGCCCCCAAGAGGTCTCAGCAATCCCGCTGTGTGGAACTTACTGGAGGTAACAGGAGGGGTAGTTGGCCCGCAAGGAAGCCCTTGTGGGCCAACTACCCCTCCTGTTATCGCCAGTAAGCCCCCACATAGTGGGATTGATAAGAGGTCTTCAGAGGTCATGCCCCCTTTCTCCATCACTCCGCAAACTCAGCTCGTGTTGCATTACTGGTTAAGGGATTAAGTCCATTTTACTCATGAGGGACCTTGGAAGCCAAGAAGCGCTCCTCGTACCTTCTGTAGGTCCTAAAAAGGAGATTCCTGAGAGCTTGTCCTAGGCCCTGCTCCCTTTCTCCAATCAATCAATCAATCAGTCAGGGAATTGTAAGCACGCTACTCACCCATGAGGGTCTCAAGGCGCTGAGGGGGGGTCCGCAGATCTGTTTAGCCAAAGAGCCAGGTCTTGAGGGTCTTCCTGAAGGTGTTCAGTGAGGGAGCGCATCTAATGTCTGCCAGTAGCTCGTTCCAGGTCTTGGGTGCAATGTGAGAGAAGGATCTTCTGCCTGCTCTGGCTCTGAATATGTGTGGGGTTTCGGCCAGTGTGAGGTTGGAAGATCGGTAGTTTCTTGTGGGTAAGTGGAAGTTGATTCTGTCATTGATGTATTTGGGTCTGTTGTTGTATAGGTATTTGTAGGCTTGAGTGATGATTTTGAAATTGTCTCTTTTCTCCATGTGGAGCCAGTGGAGACTTTGTAGGTGATTACTGATGTGTTTGTGTTGGGGGAGGCTGAGAACGAGTCTGGCGGCGGTGTTCTGCATTGTCTAGAGCTTGCGGAGTAGGGACTTGTTGATGCCGGTGTAGAATGAGTTTCCATAGTCCAGTCTGCTGGTGATGAGTGTGTGGCTGACTGTCTTCCTTGACTCAGGGGGGATCAACTTGAAGGTCTTGCGGAGGATGTGGAAGGTGTTCAAGCAGCTGGAGGTGACGGCGTTGACCTGTTGGTTCATGGTGAGTGATGGGTTGAGTACGATGCCGAGGTTCTTGACGTGGTCTCATGGGGTAGGTGGACTTCCGAGGACAGTCGGCCACCAGGTACTGCCTCATGGAGAACGGGTGGTACCAAGGACGAGGACTTGTGTCTTCTCAGTGTTAAGCATCAGGCAGCTGTTGGTCATCCAGACTGCGATGTCTTGCATTCCTTTCTGGAAGTTGAGTTTGGCAGTGGTGGCGTCTTTGGTGAAGGAGAGAATGAGCTGGGTGTTGTTGGTGTTGGATATGATGTTGAGGCTGTGTTGTCGGAAGATGGCTGCGAGGGCGGCCACGTGGATGTTGAAGAGGGTGGGGCTCAGGGCTGAACCCTGTGGGGCACCGCAGGTGTCTTTCGTGGGGTGCGTGCGGAAGGGTGGGAGTCTGATCCTTTGGCTTCTTCCGGTGAGGAATATTGGATCCAGTCCAGGGTTGTTCCTTGTATGCCTGCGTTGTATAGTCTGGCAACTAGTATGCAGTGGGAAATGGTGTCAAAGCTCGCTGATATGTAGAGTAGCATGAGGGCTGTGCAGTGGCCTTGGTCCAGGAGGGTGCTGATGTTGTCTGTGGCAGTGAGTAGGGCGGTATCTGTGCTGTGGTTGCTCCAGAATCCGGATTTGGACGAGTTGAGGGACGGCATTCTCTTCAATTAATCATCTCAGTTTCCTGTTGACTGTTTTCTCTGCAATTTTGGCTGCAAAGAGGAGGAGCGAGATGGGCCAATAGTTCTTGAGATCGGTGGGGTCAGCTGTAGTCTTCTTTAGCAGAGGTCTGACTTCTGATCACTTCCAGTCATCAGGGAAGGTGCCTGTTTTGAAGGTGGTGTTGATGGTGCATTGTAGTTCGGGAACAATGATGGCCACAGCTCCGTGGTAGATGTGAGGGGGGTAGGGGTAAGTGGGGGCACCGAGTGGATGCTTTTAATGGTCGAGGCAGTGTCTTCGGCTGTGATCAGTGTCCAGTTGGAGATGGTAGGCTGGCTGGTGTTTCTGGGGTGCGGGGAGCTGTCTGTGGCACCTGGTGGATAGCTGATGAAGTTGTCATAGAGGTTTTTGATCTTAAGGTGGAAATAGGTTCCAAGCTTGTCGCAGAGGTCTTGGGATGGGGTGATGTCTGTAGCTTTGCTGCGTGGGTTGGTGATGCAAATGCGACTACTAGTTAAAAAACCATAGACATTCACTGAAGAAACCTAAGGTTACAGGGACAATATAGTTAGCAAATAGAATTTAAAACATTTTGAAAGTCACTGAAAAAAACAAAGGTTACAGGGACGTTATGGTTAGGGTTACATTCCAAAACCAATGAAATTCAGCAGTCTAAAGAACAACTAGAGCTCTAACAGTCTTACTTATGACAAAAGTATGGAACACCTGAAGCCATCTTGGTTGGAATAAAGTAGCAAGACTTAAAACATTTAATTTGCAAAGAAACAAAATGAGGGGCTTCATTTTGCCATAGAAATTATGATTAGTGCTGCAGAAAGAAAAATTAGGGCACATTTTGACTTTTCAAACCCTCTTCTATTTAATTAAAAAAACTTTTAACATGCAGACTGAAAAAAGCACTTTGAATACCAGCAGCAGACTTCCCTGGTGAGCAGTAGCTTTACTACAGTGATCTAATGAGCAACTAGAGTGCTAACATTCTGAATTCATGGTAAATGTGTTACACATCGGAATGCCTTCTTGATGGAACCAAATTAAAAAACTGAAAGTATTTCCTACTGAGGAGACTGTAGTAAATGAGGACATTAGGAAACTTCATAGCAAATAAGTCTTCCTAGATGGCCGCCAGAGACAAAAAAGCCCAAATGTAGCATAAATATCACCCAGATGTAGCCCAAGTATAGCCCAAATGACAGAATGTCCTAGAGTGTTCTAAAGAACAATTAGAACGTTATTAGTCTTACTTATGACAAAAGTTTGGAACACCTGAAGCCTTCTTGATTGGAATAAAGTAGTAAGACTCAAAACATTTAATTTGCAAAGGAACAAAACGAGGGGCTTCATTTTGCCATAGAAATTATGATTAGTGCTGCAGAAAGAAAAATTAGGGCACATTTTGACTTTTCAAACCCTCTTCTATTTAATTAAAAAACTTTAAACATGCAGACTGAAACAAGCACTTTCAATACCAGCAGCATACTTCCCTGGTGAGCAGTAGCTTTATTATAGTGATCTGATGATCAACTAGAGTGCTAACATTCAGAATTCATGGCAAATTTGTGAAACATCTGAATGCCTTCTTGATGGAACCAAATTAAAAAACTGAAAGTATTTCCTACTGAGGAGACTGTAGTTAATGAGGACATTAGGAAACTTCATAGCAAATAAGTCTTTCTAGATGGCCACCAGAGACAAAAAAGCCCAAATGTAGCACAAATATCACCCAGATGTATCCCAAGTATAGCCCAATGACAGAATGTCACAGAGTGTTCTAAAGTACAACTAGAGCACTAACAGTCTTACTTATGAAAAAAGTATGGAACACCTGAAGCCATCTTGATTGGAATAGAGTAGTAAGACTTAAAACATTTAATTTGCAAAGGAACAACATGGGGGCTTCATTTTGCCATAGAAATTATGATTAGTGCTACAGAAAGAAAAATTAGGGCACATTTTGACTTTCAAAAACCTCTTCTATTTAATTAAAACACTTTTAACATGCAGACTGAAACAAGCACTTTGAATACGAGCAGCGGACTTCCCTGGTGAGCAGTAGCTTCACTACAGTGATCTGATGAGCAACTAGAGTGTTAACATTCAGAATTTATGGCAAATGTGTGACACATCTAAATGTCTTCTTGATGGAACCAAATTAAAAACTAAAAGTATTTCCTACTGAGGAGACTGTAGTAAATGAGGACATTATGAAACTTCATAACAAATAAGTCTCCCTCGATGGCCATCAGAGACAAAAAAGCCCAAATGTCGCACAAATATCACCCAGATGTAGCCCAAGATTAGTCCAATGACAGAATGTCCCAGAGTGTTCTAAAGAACAACTAGAGCGCTAACAGTCTTACTTATGACATAAGTATGGAACACCTGAAGCCATCTTGATTGGAATAAAGTGGTAGGACTTAAAACATTTAATTTGCAAAGGAACACAATGAGGGGCTTCATTTTGCCATAGAAAATATGATTAGTGCTTCATAAAGAAAAATTATGCCACATTTTGACTTCTGAAATCCTCTTCAATGTCTTAAAAAAATTCTAACATGCAGACTGAAAAATGCACTTTGAATACCAGCAGCAGACTTCCCTGGTGAGCAGTAGCTTTACTACAGTGATCTGATGAGCAACTAGAGTGCTAACATTCTGAATTCATGGCAAATGTGTGACACATCTGAATGCCTTCTTGATGGGACCAAATAAAAAAACTGAAAGTATTTCCTAATGAGGAGACTGTAGTAAATGAGGACATTAGGAAACTTCATAGCAAACAAGTCTTCCTAGATGGCCGCCAGAGACAAAAAAGCCCAAATGTAGCATAAATATCACCCAGATGTAGCCCAAGTATAGCCCAATGACAGAATGTCCCAGAGTGTTCTAAAGAACAATTAGAGCGCTATTGGTCTTACTTATGACAGAAGTTTGGAACACCTGAAGCCTTCTTGATTGGAATAAAGTAGTAAGGCTTAAAACATTTAATTTGCAAAGGAAGAAAATGAGGGGCTTCATTTTGCCATAGAAATTATGATTAGTGCTGCAGAAAGAAAAATTAGGGCACATTTTGACTTTTCAAACCCTCTTCTTTTAATTAAAAAACTTTAAACTTGCAGACTGAAACAATCACTTTCAGTACCAGCAGCAGACTTCCCTGGTGAGCAGTAGCTTTACTACAGTGATCTGATGATCAACTAGAGTGCTAACATTCAGAATTCATGGCAAATGTGTGACACATCTGAATGCCTTCTTGATGGAACCAAATTAAAAAACTGAAAGTATTTCCTACTGAGGAGACTGGAGTTAATGAGGACATTAGGAAACTTCATAGCAAATAAGTCTTTCTAGATGGCCACCAGAGACAAAAAAGCCCAAATGTAGCACAAATATCACCCAGATGTAGCCCAAGTATAGCCCAATGACAGAATGTCACAGAGTGTTCTAAAGAACAACTAGAGCGCTAACAGTCTTATTTATGACAAAATTATGGAACACCTGAAGCCATCTTGATTGGAATAAAGTGGTAAGACTTAAAACATGTAATTAGCAAAGAAACAAAATGAGGGGCTTCATTTTGCCTTAGAAATTATGATTAGTGCTGCAGAAAGAATAATTAGGGCACTTTTTGACTTCTCAAATCCTCTTCTATTTCATTAAACAAATTCTAACATGCAGACTGAAACATACACTTTGAATACCAGCAGCAGAATTCCCTGGTGAACAGTAGCTTTACTACAGTGATCTAATGAGCAACTAGAGTGCTAACATTCTGAATGCATGGAAAATGTGTGATACATCTGAATGTCTTATTGATGGAATCAAAGTAGAAAAACTGAAAGTATTTCCTATTTAGGAGACTGTAGTAAATGAAGAAATTATGAAACTTCTTAACAAATAGGTCTCCCAAGATGGCCACCAGAGACAAAAGAGCCCAAATGTAGCACAAATATCATCCAGATGTAGCCCAAGTATAGCCCAATGACAGATTGTCCGAGAGTGTTCTAAAGAACAACTAGAGCGCTAACAGTCTTAATTATGACAAAAGTATGGAACACCTGAAGCCATCTTGATTGAAATAAAGTGGTAACACTCAAAACATTTAATTTGCAAAGGAACAAAATGAGGGGTTAATTTTGCCATAGGAATTATGATTAGTGCTGCAGAAAGATAAATTAGGGCATATTTTGACTTCTCAAATCCTCTTCTATTTCATTAAAACATCTGACAAGCAGACTGAAACATGCACTTTGAATACCAGCAGCACTGGTGAGCAGTAGCTTTGCTACAGTGGTCTGATGAGCAACTAGAGTGCTAACATTCAGAATGTATGGCATATGTGTGACACATCTGAATGCCTTCTTGATGGAATCAAAGTAAAAAACTGAAAGTATTTCCTACTGGGGAGACTGCAGAAATGAGGAAATTAGGAAACTTCATAACAAATAAGTCTTCCAAGATGGCCACCAGAGACAAAAGAGCCCAAATGTAGCATGAATATCACCCAGACCATAGGTTCCAGAGACGTTATAGTTAGAAATTAGCATTTAAAAAAGCTTTGAAATTCACTGAAAAAAGCATAGGTTTCAGAGACGTTATAGTTAGAAATCAGCATTTAAAAAACCTTAGAAATTCACAAAAAAACATAGGTTTCAGGCGTGTTATGGTTAGCTGGACATTTCACTCGTACAAAACCTTAGAAATTCCTCTGTTATAGTTAGTTCTGTTAACTATAACTTGTGCGCCCGCAATGCACTGCTGATGATGTCACATATTACATCATTCATGACATGGTCAGTGACATCACTGATGACATCTCAAATAGCTGAGGGAGTGGCTAACTCCGCTCCACCACGGAGGCAGAGTTTTTGCCCACTCAGCGTTCACCACAGAGCGTGGAGTAGGCAAATCTTCTTTTAAATTCCGCTGGCGGAGCGGAGTTACCCACCCTGGGTTAATCGGAGGTGACCTCTAACCACTACAGTTCTCCAACACTGATAAAGACCATCAGGCAGAAGAAGCCTGGAGCTTGCCTGTCCCACCTGAAATCTCACCCCCTACGTGTCCATGTTCACAAAGGGTTTGAGGAATCCAACACTAAGGAATAAGAAACTGTTGATACGGATATAGTAAGCATATGTACTACTCTCCCATAGTCTACAGTCCTGCATCACCTGAAGTTCTCCAATTGACTTCTCCTGTACCAATCTCTCTAATTCAGGCCACTGATGATTGTATTTTAACATCAGAAGCTGGAACAACCAGAACTGAAATGGAAATACATGAATGTGTTTTATTTACAGAAGTCAGAAAGACCAAAATGGACATGGATAGTCAAAGTCAAAGTCAAAAGGATTTATATAGCGCACTACATACCCAGAGGGTCTCAAGGCGCTGGAGGAAGGGTGGGGGGATTACTTGTCAAATATCCAAGTTTTAAGTTGCTTTCTGAATGCTAGATGGTTCTGAGTGAGACGAAGGTGAGTGGGGAGTGAGTTCCAGGTTTTAGCAGCCAGGTAGGAGAAGGATCTACCTCCCATGGTGGTTTTATTGATGCGAGGCACGGTAGCAAGGGCTTGGCTGGAGGAACGTAGCTGGCGGGGGGGGGGTGTAGAAGGAAAGTCGAGTGTTGAGGCAATCGGGTCCGAGTTCATAAAGTGATTTGTGTGCGTGGGTTAGGAGGCGGAAAGTACTCCTCTTATTGACGGGGAGCCAGTGGAGTTTTTTCAGGTGACTGGAGATGTGGTCTTTACGTGGGATGTCAAGTATGAGTCTGGCTGATGCGTTCTGGATGCGTTGGAGTTTTTTCTGGAGTTTTGCGGTGGTGCCGGCGTATAGGGTGTTTCCGTAGTCCAGGCGGCTTGTAACCAGTGCATGGGTGACCGTTTTTCTGGTTTCGGTGGGGTCCAGCGAAATGTTTTTTTGAGCATGCGAAGAATGTTGAAGCAAGATGATGAGACGGCGCTGACCTGTCTGGACATCGAGAGTGAGGAGTCTAAAATGACGCCCAGGTTCCGTGCGTGATCCGTCGGGATGGGTGCTTTTCCAAGAGCCTCTGGCCACCAGGAGTCATCCCAGGCGGAGGGGGAGGTTCCTAAGATAAGGACTTCTGTTTTATCTGAGTTAAGTTTTAGACGGCTATGCTTCATCCATTCGGCTACTTCTTTCATTCCTTCATGAAGGTTGGTTTTGGCGGTATTAGGGTCTTTGGTGAGTGAGAGGATCAGTTGGGTGTCATCTGCGTAGGAGATGATGTTGAGGTTGTGTTGGCGTGTGATGGTCGCGAGGGGGCTCATGTATACGTTGAAGAGGGTGGGGCTGAGTGTGGATCCTTGCGGTACGCCGCAGATGACTTCAGTGGCCTCTGAATTGAATGGTGGGAGGCGGACTTCCTGGGTTCTTCCGGTGAGGAACGAAGTGATCCATTCCAGTGCTTTTCCTTGGATTCCGATGTTTCTGAGGCACTGTAGAAGGATGTTATGGCAGACTGTGTCGAAGGCTGCGGAGAGGTCGAGGAGGATGAGGGCGACTGTGTCTCCATTGTCCAGTAGAGTTCGAATGTCGTCTGTTGCGGCGATGAGGGCGGTCTCCGTGCTGTGTTTGGCTCGGAAGCCAGACTGTGAAGGGTCGAGGGATTTGTTGGTTTCGAGGAAGGCGGCGAGCTGGTTGTTGACGGCTTTCTCGATGACTTTGGCCGGGAATGGTAGGAGCGAGATGGGTCGGTAGTTTTTGAGTTCGGTGGGGTCAGCTGTGGGTTTTTTCAGAAGGGCGCTGAGTTCGGCGTGTTTCCAGATTTCTGGGAAGGTGCCGGAGTTGAGGGAGCAGTTGATGACGTCTCGGAGGTGTGGTGCTATGATGGAGTCTGCTTTGTTGAAGATGTGGTGAGGGCATGGGTCTGTTGGGGATCCTGAGTGGATGGAGTTCATCAGACGGATGGTGTCCTCAGTGGAGATTGGGTTCCAGTCATTAAGGATGTTCAAGGGGGGTGAAGGTACGGCAGAAGGTTGGGTGGGTTGGTCTCCGGGTTGGTTGTCGAAGCTGTTGTGGATGTCTGCGATTTTGTCGTGGAAGAACGAAGCTAGGGAGTCGCAAAGGGTTTGCGAGGGAGTGATGTCGTTGGAGTTGGCGGAGGGGTTGGTAAATTCTTTGACGATGTTGAATAATTCCTTGCTGTTGTGGGCGTTGTTATCTAGTCGGTCTTTGAATGCGGCTTTCTTGGCAGTCTGGATAAGTTGGTGGTGTATGCGGGTGGCGTTTTTGAAGGCATCCCTGGTGTTGGTGTTTGGGTCTTTTTTCCAGGCATTCTCGAGGGAGCGACAGAGTTTCTTAGATTTCTTAAGATCATCGTTGAACCAGGGGGCGTTTTTGCTGCCTAGTTTGGTTTGACGTTTTTTCAACGGTGCTAGGATGTCGGCGCTGTTGGATAGCCATTGGGTGAAGTTAATGGCTGCTTGGTCGGGGTTTGAGGTGTGGACAAGGGGGTTTTGAAGCAGCGATGAGGAGATCTGGTCGATGGTGATTTTGTTCCAGTTTCTTCATAGAGTAGGTTGAGGGAGGTTGTGAGTTGTGGTCTTATTGTAGGTAAAGTGAACGCAGCTGTGGTCCGTCCAGTGTAGAGTTGTGGTGTGACTGAAGGAGATATGTTTGCTGGAGGTGAAGATGGGGTCGAGTATGTGACCAGCGATGTGGGTGGGGGTATTAACAATTTGCTTGAGTCCGAGGTTGGCGAGATTGTCCAGGAGGGTGGTGGTGTTGCAGTCGAAGCTCTTTTCCAGGTGAAAGTTGAGGTCTCCAAGTAGAATGTATTCCTCGGAGGGGAGAGCGTGAGGGGTGATAAAGTCGGTGATGTCGTCACTGAATTGTGTGCGGGATCCTGGAGGTCGGTAGAGGAGGGTGCCTCTGAGTGTGGTCTTGGGGTCGGTGTGGATCTGGAAGTGAAGGTGTTCGGCGCTAGCGAGGTTGACGTCTGAGCTGGTGGAGATGCGGATGGAGTTCTTATGAACGATGGCGATGCCTCCTCCAGTTTGGTCGGTGCGGTCCTTACGGATGATCTTGTATCCTTCCGGGATGGCAATGGTGATGTCTGGGGCTGAGGAGGCGTTCATCCATGTTTCTGTAAGGAAGGCGACGTCCGGGGAGATGGTGTTTAGTAGATTCCAGAGGTCAATGGCGTGTCTGTGGACCGAGCGGGTGTTGAGCAGGATGCATTGTAGGTGGTTGGTGTGGGAGCTATGTTTGGTGTTCGAGGATGAGGAGTTGTTCTTGGTGCCGTCGAACTTGCAGGAATTGCAAGAGAAGGGTCCATGGGTGTGTCCAGGGGTGGCTTGGGCGCAGTTGGAGAGTCGTTCGGGCTTAAGGGCTAGGAGGGTGGAGGCGTCGTAAGTGATGCGGGTGGGGTGGGTGGGACAGGGGCCAGGGGGTCCGGCGCTGGGCGCGGTCCAGGCGCGGACGGGCGAAGACGGGCTTACCTTTGGCGCACCTTCGGCACGGCCGTAGCGCGTGGACGCTGCACGTGGGGGCATTGGTCATAAATGGATGGTGGAGGGGGCGGAGCGTGGGAGGGGCAGCAGCTGGGAGGCGGTGGCGGGAGGAGGGGCGGACCAGGGGAAAACAACACAAAATGGAGGGTCAAAGGCGAACACCGACAGGGGCAGCAAATGCGCAGAGTGTGCAGGAAAAAGAAACTTAAGCACACCAACCAGCCTCAGTGCAGCGCTAATAAATCTTACAGCCTCAGCAAGGTCACGCTATTAATTAAATAATTAAATCCGATAGTGCAGCGCTACGCGAGCAAAGCGCTGCAGTGATGCGAGGGTCAGGTACACAGAGCTGAAAGTAGGAGAGAAAACGATACCACTGAGTCGGCAGAGCGTGGCATCTGCAGGTCAGCAGGAGCGTGGGGGAGCAACCGATCTGAAGGAGGGTCCAGGCGGTCACAGTGTGCTCGGGAACGAGGAAGGCTACTAATCGTGGGTGGGAGGGGCAGCAGCTGGGAGGCGGTGGCGGGAGGAGGGGCGGACCAGGGGAAAACAACACAAAATGGAGGGTCAAAGGCGAACACCGACAGGGGCAGCAAATGCGCAGAGTGTGCAGGAAAAAGAAACTTAAGCACACCAACCAGCCTCAGTGTAGCGCTAATAAATATTACAGCCTCAGCAAGGTCGCGCTATTAATTAAATAATTAAATCCGATAGTGCAGCGCTACGCGAGCAAAGCGCTGCAGTGATGCGAGGGTCAGGTACACAGAGCTGAAAGTAGGAGAGAAAACGATACCACTGAGTCGGCAGAGCGTGGCAGCTGCAGGTCAGCAGGAGCGTGGGGGAGCAACCGATCTGAAGGAGGGTCCAGGCGGTCACAGTGTGCTCGGGAATGAGGAAGGCTACTAATCGTGGGTGGGAGGGGCAGCAGCTGGGAGGCGGTGGCGGGAGGAGGGGCGGACCAGGGGAAAACAACACAAAATGGAGGGTCAAAGGCGAACACCGACAGGGGCAGCAAATGCGCAGAGTGTGCAGGAAAAAGAAACTTAAGCACACCAACCAGCCTCAGTGTAGCGCTAATAAATCTTACAGCCTCAGCAAGGTCGCACTATTAATTAAATAATTAAATCCGATAGTGCAGCGCTACGCGAGCAAAGCGCTGCAGTGATGCGAGGGTCAGATACACAGAGCTGAAAGTAGGAGAGAAAACGATACCACTGAGTCGGCAGAGCGTGGCAGCTGCAGGTCAGCAGGAGCGTGGGGGAGCAACCGATCTGAAGGAGGGTCCTGGCGGTCACAGTGTGCTCGGGAACGAGGAAGGCTACTAATCGTGGGTGGGAGGGGCAGCAGCTGGGAGGCGGTGGCGGGAGGAGGGGCGGACCAGGGGAAAACAACACAAAATGGAGGGTCAAAGGCGAACACCGACAGGGGCAGCAAATGCGCGAAGTGTGCAGGAAAAAGAAACTTAAACACACCAACCAGCCTCAGTGTAGCGCTAATAAATCTTACAGCCTCAGCAAGGTCGCGCTATTAAATAAATAATTAAATCCGATAGTGCAGCGCTACGCGAGCAAAGCGCTGCAGTGATGAGAGGGTCAGGTACACAGAGCTTAAAGTAGGAGAGAAAACGATACCACTGAGTCGGCAGAGCGTGGCAGCTGCAGGTCAGCAGGAGCGTGGGGGAACAACCGATCTGAAGGAGGGTCCAGGCGGTCATGGATATGGACTTGGACAATGATAAGGTTAAGCATGAGGCATTTGTTACTGTTGATGTAAACCTGTTAAACGAATCTGTGGGTAAAATGGAGCATATGATCTTGGCTGCTATAATTAGCCCCTTGAAAATTGTAGAGCCACCACCCGGTCCCTTACCAATTAAAGCGAGCCAAGAGCGACCCAGATTGACAACTGCAGTTTTGATCATGAGGATCTAGAGGACTTTCCACTCCCGGACATTGCCGCCATACATATGGAAAAAAAATCAAGAAATAGAGCCAAACAAAAAATTCAATGTGTGCCAGATGCTCCAGAATTAGCTTTGAGACTTCACCGGATAATCTTGTCACCTGTCCTCACGTGCCAGCTGTGTATAGTAGCACTCCTTCGAGTGCTTCACTGGTGCAATCTTTGGGATTATCGAATTTGGAAGCGACCTCAAATAAAAGGGCACAAGATGTCTGGCACACACTGAATTAGGTTTTTAATAAAAATAGGGAAGGGAGGGCAAATGCGGATGTATTTTATGCCTCAGAGAGGATTCTCTCATCAATTTTAACCTTGCTTGAGAAATCCACTACCCATTCTGATCATGTGCTGGGTTTTTCTATCTCCGATTTTAAAGGCGGTGCAGCAGTTTATTTCTGCCAGTTGTTGTCTCGGAAATATTAATAAACAAGGGTCCGTGGACTATTTCTTTTCAATCCAACAGTTAGTCAGTACTTAGTCATCAATTGAACATCTCTTGAGCATATAGATCTGCTCCAACCAATAAATGCACCAATTTCAAAAAGAAAAAGCAAAAGCAACAGCATACATATAAACCAAGGGCAATTTATTTATTCATTGCCTCTAAGTAAAAATGTAATTCGCTGACAATTAATAAGAGTCATACTGGTTGCCCCCAAGAGGAGCATGCAAATAGAGAAGGATGAACTAGATAGTGTTTGAGTGATCGAAAGGAGAGGAGAAATCTCAAGAAATAGTGACATAAAAATATTCATAAACAATTTATACAGAACGGTACGGATCCGCAATTATCCGTCCTGTTAGACCTGGCCATAAATAGAAATCATTTCACAATTTTCATAGATTTTCAAAAAAGCACACATATGTATCATCAATTATTTGCACATGAATATAGAGCAGAAACATATGGGTCCAGGTTCAATATCAAGGGCGTCGACGTTTCGACTCAACTTCGGGCCCAACGGTAAATTATGCCTGGGCCATGCGAGTCTTCATCAGGACTATAAAAACTGGGCAAAGAAAAAACTTTATCGATGACCCTATGGGGAAGGAGAATAGATGTTTATGTATAAGCGGTGCAGTTATAGATCAAAAATGAGGGTTGGATGGCCCAAAATGGCCCTAAATGCTTACCCTCAAGGAGGTGGTGGTACATATATTATGCTCTCACATTCCAATCAATGGTATTGCCTCCTAAAAAATAATAACAATAAGGTCTTGTTAAAAACCTGGTCCCAAAATTATGTTTCAGGTTATATATTTCAACACCGAACTGGCAGTACCTTGGAAGGAGTCAAGGTACTGCCAGTTCGGTGTTGAAATATATAACCTGGAACATAATTTTGGGACCAGGTTTTTAACAAGACCTTATTGTTATTATTTTTTAGGAGGCAATACCATTGATTGGAACGTGGGAGCATAATATATGTACCACCTTCTCCTTGAGGGTAAGCATTTAGGGCCATCCGACCCTCATTTTTGATCTATAACTGCAACAGCTTATACATATACATCTATTCTCCTTCTCCATAGGGTCATCGATAAAGTTTTGGTTGCCCGGTTTTTATAGTCCTGATGAAGACTCGCATGGCCCAGGCATAATTTACCATTAGGCCCGAAGTCGAGACGAAACGTCGACGCCCTTGATATTGAACCTGGACCCATATGTTTCTGCTCTGTATTCATGTGCAAATCATTGATGATACATATGTGTGCTTTTTTGAAAATCTATGAAAATTGTGAAATGATTTGTATTTTTGGCCAGGTCTAACAGGACGGATAATTGCGGATCAGTACAGTTCTGTATAAATTGTTTATGAATATTTTTATGTCACTATTTCTTGAGATTTCTCCTCTTCTTTCAATCACCCAACACTATCTAGTTCACCCTTCTCTATTTGCACGCTCCTCTTGGGGGCAACCAGTATGACTCTTATTAATTGTCAGTGAAGTACACTTTTACTTAGAGGCAATGAATAAACAAATTGCCCTTGGTTTATATGTATGCTGTTGCTTTTGCTTTTTCTTTTTGAAAATGGTGCATTTATTGGTTGGAGCAGATCTATATGCTCAACAGATGTTCAATTGATGACTAAGTAATGACTAACTGTTGGACTGAAAGGAAATAGTCCACAGACCCTTGTTTATTAATATTGTACGATACCCAGGTCCAAGACCATTTGGGTTACCCCATTGTATTAATGGTTGTCTAGGAAAGGCAGGAAAATGTAAGGATGTGAAACCTCAGATGAGTCAAACTAGTATAAAGGGGATTATCAATGGGACCTGGGTGTAGAATTGGGAAGGTCTGGGGGCTACTTCCTCCGTGCAGCCCAGAGATAGCACTATGCTTGTTAATTTGCCTTGTAGCAATCCAGAAGGTTATGCATTGGGGGTCATCTGCAAGTCACCATAGAGGAGAATACGAATGCATTAGTACCTAAGAATACCCTGCAGGTTTACTCTTTTTTTTAAAAAGGAGACCTTCAGGATGTCATGTGATCTAGTTTTAAAAACTGATGTTTCAGTCGTTAAACAACCCATGGTTGAGTTAGAGGTTGCTACCTCCAGGGAAAGTGTCCCTCATGCAGAAGCTAATGGCTCAAAAACACGGCAGGAGAAGAAGAAGAGGACCCGGCTTATAATAAAACGTAAGCCACAAAAACTACGGTTTCCAACTCTATTTGAGGAGCCTGTCGATTTATCCTCGCTGCAGAAAGGTAGTGAGTCCAAGTCCGTTGGGTCCCCGGTTGGTCAGAATCCTGGGTATCCAGAGGTAAATCCTCTCCCTTCACCTATTTTCAAGAAAGAATAACTTGTAAGGAGGAGCTTAGGACCGGAAGAAGGACACAAGGTGTTGGGGGAATAGGACATAATGGAAGGGGGATTGTGCTATAAATGGGAGAATCATAAAATATTGACACATTAGGATTCTGTGCCTCATAAATAAAGATAAGCCCAGACTTGCAGAATAAAGTAGTAAAACAAACTATGTTCTGTCAGAGGTAGGGCAGGTAGAGGATAGCGTCCACTCAAGCCTCACTGGTAGGGATACTGTACGGTTAGATCCAATACATGGTAGGTTTTATGTGGGGGGCCTACCTTTACTTCCCCGATAAGACAAACACCAGAGCCAGTGTCTGAATCAAGGCTGAGTGATAGGGTATGTGTTGCACAAGGGCCAGGACAAGTAGTAAACACCTTGGTCTTTGTGTCACTATTTGACAGAAAACGGAGCCCTCTGTATAAAAGTTTCCTTTTGCAGCTATTATGTGAATTTGAAGATCTGAGATTAGTAATAAGTAAAGTTATTGATGGGGTATTTTGTAGAACCAAGAAGTGAACTTCTACTTGCCAGAGTAACTTTCAGCTCTGGAATAAATGCAATGTTAGTATTGGTTAATGTAGATCTTTTTAGAAAAAATGGGATTGATGTTTTTCCATTTCAAAAACTGTTTTTTCCCATGTGAGTGAATATATGTCGAAATCCCGCATACAATCATCCTGCATACCATCATCCCACATTTTTCATCCCACATATACTATAAGGCCGCAAACTAAAAGAACTAAAACTTTTAGAACGAATATGCCTTTAGCACGCATGCCTTTACAACGTAAAAGCATGCATGTTAAAGGTATACTCATTATAAACGTTTTAAAGGTAAGTGAAAGTACACTACCCTACCATACACTACCAAACACTACCCTACACTACAGTCCTTTTACTACATTTACACTACCCAGCACGACCCCCCAACACTACCATTAAGCACTTTACTTCCCTACACAAACACTACAAAAGTACCTTAATACACTACCCCCAGCATGACCCTACACAACACTACAATACTACACTAAACCACTACACCCCAGCATTACCCTACACTACACAAACACTACACCACTACCCTAAACCCTAAAACACAACCCCCAGCATGACCCTACACTACGCAAACACTACAACACAACCCTAAACCCTAAAACACTACCCCCAGCATGACCCTACACTACGCAAACACTCCAACACAACCCTAAACCCTAAAACACTACCCCCAGCTTGACCCTACACTACGCAAACACTACAACACAACCCTAAACACTAAAACACTACCCCCAGCATGACCCTACACTACGCAAACACTACAAAGCTACCCTAAACCCTAAAACACTACCCCCAGCATGACCCTACATTACGCAAACACTACAACACAACCCTAAACCCTAAAACACTACCCCCAGCTTGACCCTACACTACACAAACACTACAACACTACCCTAAACCCTAAAACACTACCCCCAGCATGACCCTACACTACGCAAACACTACAACACTACCCTAAAACACTACCCCCAGCATGACCCTACACTACGCAAACACTACAACACTACCCTAAACCCTAAAACACTACCCCCAGCATGACCCTACACTACGCAAACACTACAACACTACCCTAAACCCTAAAACACTACCCCCAGCATGACCCTACACTACGCAAACACTACAACACTACCCTAAACCCTAAAACACTACCCCCAGCATGACCCTACACTACGCAAACACTACAACACTACCCTAAACCCTAAAACACTACCCCCAGCATGGCCCTACACTACGCAAACACTACAACACTACCCTAAACCCTAAAACACTACCCCCAGCATGACCCTACACTACTCAAACACTACAACACTACCCTAAACCCTAAAACACTACCCCCAGCATGACCTTACACTATGCAAACACTACAACACTACCCTAAACCCTAAAACACTACCCTCAGCATGACCCTACACTACGCAAACACTACAACACAACCCTACCCCCTAAAACGCTACCCCAACCCTTATTACACTTTCCCCAGCACGACCCTACACTAAACAACAACCACAACTCAACACTACACTAACACAACACTACACTACACAATCACTACCCCAGCACGACCCCCACCCTTAAAAATTAACCCAAACCCACTTACCTCTCTCATCGTTGTGGTTTACAACGCAAATACATTTACCATACATGCCTTTACAACGTAATTCGTTGTAAAGGCATGCGTGATAAAAGCACATGCGTTATAAAAAAATGCGGTATAATGGTATGCGGGCTGAAAGCAATTGCGGGATTAAAGTATGCGGGCTAATGGTATGCGGGATAAAAAATGCGGGATAATTGTTGACTACCCATGTGAGTCCCATTGGGAGGATTTCCAGGACATTGGTGGAGCGTTACCCAACACTAAGGGGGCTGTAATTCTGAAAGAAATTAAAATCAAGGTTGGTAGTACTTCAGGGAAAAGATTGATTAACATGGTGGGACCTGTGGTTCAAAGTACCACAGACTGTAGAGGAGGGGAGGAGGTGGACAAGTGGAGTTGGGTATCTGGCTCGTTGAATGCTTCCAAAGAAGTGGGGAAATCCCTATGCTGCGGAGGTAGCCCTCCGAAATAAGGTTTGTCCTGGAACATGGCTGGGCTAGGAAACCCGAGCTCTAAGCTAGACACCCTAATGCAACATGATCCACTGGTAATCTGCCTACAGGAAACATGGTGCTGCGCAGATTTTAATATTGAGAATTTCTTTGTATTCTGCTGTCTAGCAAAACACTCAGTAAAGAGTCATGCAAGCAGTGTTTTTGCTATTGTACTTAGTTGCAGTAGAAATTGGAACCCCATGGTTTTCTCCCATCCGTCTAATCTTTACATGGCCATGAAACTTAAGCTGGGTAATGGGAGGCTTGGTCAGTACCCATTCCTGTTACTGGTAAATGCATATATTCCTCCTGGGAGGATGTCTGATTCTCTGGTTGAATCCATTTCTCTTTTATCCATAACATTAGTAGCTCAGAAGAATTTAAAATGATATTGGTGGGGGAAGATTTTAATGCAAAAATCTCTAACTGTTCCTCCCTGGTTTACCGTAACCAGGAACTGGAGATGTATGGGCCATCCCTGAGCCAATGTTGCTCAGCAATATTAGGTCAGATAAGCGAGGATTACATTTTTTGCACTATTTGAGAATGAATGATCTTGTTATTTTAAATAGGATATTCCCAGCGGATTCCCCAGCCTCCCTTACTATCCATGCCTCTCAGGTGCAGCCACCTATTGACTATATGGTAGTATCTTATCCGCTTTATGGTGCCTGCTCCCAATTTAAAGTACTGAGGACAAACTTGAGTGACCATAGTATATCAATGGAAGTCAGTATGGAGCTCAAGACTTTCGAGCCGTAGAGTTCTAGAGATGATAGTATTACGTATAATGAAACAAATGGGCTAATATTTTGGTCAAATAAAAACATTATATGCCTAGGGAGGCTGGCAGAAAATGTGATCTGTGGTCCTATACAGGAAAATCCCATTTCCTGGTATGTAAAAAACCTTATCTTATTTTGATCCTGCGAAGTAAGAATCTTGCCGGAGGAACTGCGAAACTTGTGTTTAGTTTGGGGGTGGTAAATAAGTTACATCAGGAGATAAATGCCCTACTAAGGGAACAGTTTAAGCACCCTTCTTTGATGAGGCAACGAGAAATTAGTAGATTAAAACAGATAAGAAAGAGACTCAAGGCGTCCAAATGCAGAAAGGTGCAGAACTGGATTAAACCAAGAGAGGTTGCTCGGTCTGGTGACTTGTGCAAATACTGGGCCCAAATAACTAAATATTGAGACAGTAGAGTTAAGGCAAAAGCATTTTTATATCAGATGCAGAATGGACCCAATACATCTCTCAGTTATATGCTACAAATATAATGGCCAGGTCCAAGTTAGACGTATGTAAGGAGATCCAAGTGGGGAGTTACTGTGGCTCCCCTTCTTGTAAAGAAATAGAGAGCTTCATTAAAGGGGCAAGGTATTCAGGTGCGCTGGGCCCTGATGATGTTCCAATAGCTGTAATCAAACAAGATAGCTCTGCATGGGCTCAATACCTTTGTCCGGTATTTACTTTTTGCTATACATATGGGATTATTCCATCTTCTTGGACAGGAGGTATTGTGGTTCCATTCTGTAAAAAGGGTCCCAGAACGGCCCCTGCCAGCTTTAGGCAAATTGCACTGTTAGATGTGACTGGAAAATTGTTTGCTAACAGCATCCTTCTCCATCTTCAGGATTGGGCTTTTGGAAATAATATTGTCCCGGCAGAGCCAGCAGGGTTTGGTTAGCATAGCAGCACATTAGATAATATTTTCGCCTTGCAAACCCTGATTGAAAAATACCCAATGGGTAAGGGAATGGCTCTGAATACTGCCTTTATAGATTTCTCCACAGCTTTTGGCCGGGTAGACCAGCGGTCTCTGTGGAGGAAATTGGATGCAGTGGGGATCCCTATGCATTTGCTGAGATTGATTATAGCATTGCACTCCTCGACTTGGATTCAGGTTTTGATGTGGGGGTTATCAGGGCCTGTCGAATAAATTAGAGACTCATAATTGGTTGAAACAAGGGTGCCTGTTAGCCCCTGTCCTCTTCTCTCTTTATATCAATAACCTGCCGAGTAGGGTGGGGCTGTGTAAGGGGGAACCCCCAAAATTAGGAATAATGAAACAGAGTTGTCTGCTTTATGCGGATGACACCATGCTGATGGATCTAACCGTGATAGGACTTCAAAGGCGCCTTAATGAGTTGGCAAGCTATGCTGATGATCATTTAAAAAAAATATATATAGTAAAAAGTGAAATTATGATTTTCAGATATCAGGGGTGTTGAGTCAGTAAAAATATGCACTGATCCCTGGAGAAAGGCAAATTTGATGTTGTGAAATTGTACCCATACCTGTGAAGAATTATTACAAGCAGATGTTCGAGCAGTGATCATATTGACCAATGCCGAAGTAAGGCAATACCTCAGGCATGTGCAATAGGTAGATTCTACAAATGTTGCGGGCAAAGACACTTTGCAAATGTTTTATTAGTATATAAAGTTAAAATCCCACCAGTATTGAGTTACGCTCTCAAACTAGTGGACGAACAGCAGTGGATTCATTTTGAGAAGGTTGAGGGACGAATTTGGCGCCAGATCTGTAATTTGAATAGAGTAGTCCCCATAGCGGCAATCAGTCTTGAATTTGGGCTCCTCTCGACCTATGTGTTCACAATGGCTGCATGTTTGAGATGGAGTAATGCCTTACTGAACAGCACTGAAAACCCTTTACGGGGTGGAGGCAAGATGGCGCCTGCACGTCAGGCGTGTTTGTGAGAGCTCCGTTTTGGGCGTTTCTGACAAGTCGTACCTGAGCTCCAACGGTGGCGTTTCTGGTGGTTGCCTAGTGAGTTGAGATGTATCTTTGATGGCTGGTCGCTGCTTTTCCTCGTGGTAGTCTGTGGCCGCGTGGAGGCGCCTTGAGACCCGCAGCTGTAGCCGTAGCATTCCCGGAGTACGCCTTTGACTACGCCTGCCGCAACCCCCGCCCGGCTGGCCGACTCCTGTGGTGCTGGGGCAGGCGGGGAAGCAGCTACGGCGCTTGGGGAAAGCCTCGAAAGCCTCGGATAATCACACGCTGATTTTGGTGCAGCGGCTGCTCGGCTGATCAGCGAATTGGCTGAAAGGCTTCTGGTACGCTGGAGCGGACGTGGATGCTGCAGCGGCGCCTAGGGGAAAAACTACACGCTCTTTCTTGGTGCAGCAGAGGACGGAGGATAAAAGGCTAAGCAAAACCGCGGAATGCCACAAAAATAGAGACTTTACAGCGGGAAACGGTGAAAACTGCCAAGTAAGATCCATTAATAACCTCTGTAGCCTCTGTGGGTGTAATAAAAGGCTGTAAACTAAAGCAGACTTAATTTAGTGGAGTCAAACGTCATACACACCTGAAGGGGCTAAAGGGATTTAAGGAGGTCCCAGAGGATCCTAGGCTTAGAGAGACTTGACGAGTGGCTGAACAAACGGTAGAAGTTGTGGCAAAGTGGCTTTTTTGGGAAATCTGGTTATAAATAGCACAACAGTATAACGTTGGGATATTTAAAAAATGCCCCCAAAAGCTGCACGCGGCGGGAAAACCAGACCTAGTGGCGACAATCAGATTGGGACTCGTGCTGCACTTGCGGCAAAGTCAAGACAAGATAATAGCAATAACGACCCGGATAACATTCAACCGAGCACCCCCAAAATTCCACAAATGTTCTCCAAGGGAAAAGCACCAACAATCATTAATACTGACCCTCAGAATGATGGAGGAAGTCAGGGAAAGGGCGGTGCATCTTCGATTAATGACCAAGATGAGACGCTAGTAGTTGCACTCGAACAGCTGATTGTTTCTCCAACAACCCCTTTTGCTATTCCATCCATATGTGCCTCATCTGCTGACTTCCACGCACCATCAGAAATACAAAAGGATGCCGCTCTCAATAGTCACGATGAAGGGGTCACGGAAGCGGATCCACCCGAGTTGAAGGGGTAGAAGAGGATGGTGATCCTGATCCTACTGGCAGTAAAGATAGCGAATTTTATTCTCTATCAGAACACTCTGAGGGGTCCGACCTGGAAGAGGATTTGGATGAGGAGATCGAAAATGTGAGCAAGGAGAACACAAGCAAGGAAGCATATGCTAGTGCTACAGATGAAACTCGCACAACTAGGTCCTGGAGCGAGGAAACCTCAGAAGGAGATCCTACCATCATAGATCAAGAAATAGAGCTGGACCTAGCAGATTCTATTCAACCAACTAGTTCTAGCCCGGGACCGCCCAATCAAATGCCCATTGATATTATACTGAAAGCTATATCGGAGCAACGACTAGAGGCAAAAGCCGAGCACTTGAAAACCATAATGCGTGTAAAAAACTGCAGAACACGGTACGACGCTTAGCCAAATCATGTAATGATTTCACAGATAGGATGGCAGAAGCAGAGGGACGCATATCCTCATTAGAGGATCAAGTGACGCACATTAAAACCAGTCTTGACGACTCTAAAGGGCTGAAAGAAGACGTGAACTCTAAACTGGTTGATTTAGAGAATAGACTCCGTCGTAATAACCTACGAGTTTTGGGAGTTCCAGAAGGAAGCGAGGGGCAAGATGTACGACAGTTTGTTGTTGAACTTTTCGAAGAAGCTTTTCCAGAAGTCAAAGAGTGGGTTTGGTCTGTGGAGATTCAGAGGGCACATCGTTTCCCTTTCCGCAAACAAACTGCACGGAACACCCAAACACGTCAATATCCTCGAGCCATCTTGATTTCTGTGAATAACTTTTTGGCAAGACAGATAGTGTATGATCTGGCTAGGCCGGACAGGAAGCGCTCCGGGAAGGGTATAGAATTTTTTGTACGCCCTGACTATTGTCATTCCACCGTGGAAAATCGCTGGAGAATGCGCCAAATGATTGAACCATTTCAGAAAAAGGGTGCGCAAGCTTTCTTGCTCCAACCATCTACGCTCAAAATTGTGTATAAAGGTCAAAACAGATTTTTCACCGCTGAGGCTCTAGCAAAGGCTTATCTGAATACACTAGAGTGAGAAGTAAGATTTGAAGATTAGTAGTACAAATGTATAGTATGGTACAGACTCACTCTATCTAATGTTTGGACTTTTGGTCACGCCCAAACATCTGTGGCGCTCTCACATACATCACCGGGGCAATAGGCCCCTTTGCCTTAATGTTGGGGAAGGGTCACGGGGGGGAGGGTAGCAGTGTTGGGGGGGCTTCGGGGGGGGGTGGGTTGTTCACGGGGGGTGTGCTTGGGGGGAAAAAAGGGAAAAAAACTCAGTCAAAGTCATGGATTATCATGTTGAAATGAATAGCTTTTTTGATGTTGCTGGAATGGTACAATGGTATAAATTAATATCTGCAAGGAACCTCTACTTTTCTCATGGTTAATTCTAATTTCCGAATATGTTCTTTTAATGTATGTGGTCTTAATAATGCGCAAAAACGTAAACGTGTGATGCATGAAATTCGGTTAATACAACCTGACATAATATGTCTTCAAGAGACGCATATACCATGGGTGAAAAGACATGTATTAACAGATCTTGGACTCATTGTGCTGGCTGCCTCACAACAATCAACCACGAATAGAGGGGTGGCTATCTTAGGCCAACGCTCTGTAACCATGACAGGGAAGGTTAAAGTAGATAGTTTAGGATGCTGGGCTATTGTGGAATGTGTAATTGGTAATGTTGTGACAACGATTTGTACAGTTTATGGATCCAATGTGGATGACATTGCAGTTATAGAATATTTAAATGTAGAATTAGCCCTATGGAGTACTCCATTAATTGTATTGGGTGATTTCAATATCCATGGGGAACTGAACACATGGGATCCAAACTTCTCTAGATATCTAGGGAGGAAGCCCAAGGTTTTCAAGGCACTGCGTCAACTATTATCCCAACATGGGTTGATTGATGGTTGGCCGGTGACCCATTTGAATGATCCTGGATATACTTATTTTTCTTCACCACATAAGAAATTTGTCCGAATAGATTATATTTTCATACCTAGATATATGGCACAAGGATCCAATATGTCTGTTAAACCACGTATCACCTCTGATCATTCCCCAATTGTTATGGAGTTACCTATATCTAATTCACATAGAACACAAAGATCCTTCACTTTTAATAAGAAATTGTTATTAGATGAAACATATGTGAATCAAATTATGGATTGGGCCCAGCAATTTCTTGATCATAACAGAGCTTCTACTTCGTATGCAATGGTTTGGGATTGTTTTAAGGCAGGGCTACGCGGTGAAACTGCTAGCTATAGTTGGAGCGTACAAAAGAAAAGGAAAAATATAATGATAGAATTAATACGAGACTTAGCGAATGCAGAGCATGATCTAATCCACGATATTAGATCACAACGTAACAGTGAAATATCCTAAATGAAGTTGCGAAACGTAAAGCGAAGATAAATGGGTTGTGGAGCTAGGATATAGCATTACAATATAAGGCGTTTCGCGCAGAAAGATATGAATATGGGGAAAATATAGGCAGATGTTTAGCACAGAGAATGCGCGGGAGACAATATATGCAGCGCATAAATTCTATAGAAAATAATCAGGGAATTCGTGTAGAAACATCAGAGGGAATACTACAGGTGTTTTATGAATACTAAACAAATCTCTATACCCAAGAAGATTTCTCTTTTGATTTACTTAATCAATACATAGATAATTCGGAGCTGCCCCATTTAAATTTAGCACAGCAGTAACAATTAGAGCTGCCTATTACAATTGAAGAACTTGAGACCTCATTGAAAGAATTAGCCTTCGGGAAGGCCTCTGGTCCTGACAAACTGCCATTAGAAATTTACAAAATCTTATTCCCTATAATTAAAACAGATATGCTTGCAACCTTTCTAGAAGCTCAAAAGGGCCATCCTCCACCATCATGGGAAGATGCTAGTATAGTTATATTTCATAAAAAAGACAAACCCTCACATTTACCTGGATCATACCGCCCCATTTCCCTTATAAATGCGGACGCTAAAATATATTCTAAAATCTTTGCTAATCGATTGAGTCAAATTGTCCCAACCTTAGTTTCTCAACAACAACACGGCTTCCTTCCAGAACGCGACACTATTAACCATATA
The DNA here is from genome assembly GCF_964263255.1 of Lissotriton vulgaris. NCBI lineage: Eukaryota > Metazoa > Chordata > Amphibia > Caudata > Salamandridae > Lissotriton > Lissotriton vulgaris. The sequence goes on along the minus strand of NW_028247206.1, from coordinate 430,610 downwards.
CACCGGGTTATTACAACACTAGACTATGCTTCTGAAAAACACAAAGACGTCGGACTGGTGCTTTTAGATGCTGAAAAAGCATTCGACCGCCTGTCATGGGCATTTTTGTGGGCAGTTATGAGGAAAATGGGATTTGGTATACAACTTATATCTTCGCTACAAATTATGTACAGGCACCCGAGGGCTAAGATCTGTATATCTGGACAAGAATCTACGGCAGTCAATATCACACGGGGCACACGACAGGGTTGTCCCTGCTCACCCTTATTATTTGATATCTATATAGAACCCTTGTTAAAGGCATTAATGTCATCTCAACAAATCCAGTCCATGGCTCTACCAGGAGGCGATATAAAGGTGTTAGCTTATGCTGACGATATTGCAGTGGTAACTTCTGATCCGGAATCTGCACTAATTGAAATAGAAAATCTGACAGGCGTGTTCGGTAATGTATCCGGATACAAACTTAATAGCCAAAAAACCCAGGTCATATGCTCACCCGGCCTATGTATTAATGATAGCAGGGTTACGATTGAGGCTAAATACTTAGGTATTAAAATTAGACTTATGCCACAACAGTTAGTCTCGTCAAATTGGGCAGATATATTAATGTCAGTAAAAAATCAACTTGATAAAATAGAATGTCTGCATTTATCGTTAGTAGGGAGACGCAATGTCTTAGAAATGACTATTCTTCCAAAAGTGCTATATTATTTCCGAGCAATACCACTGGAAATACCCACATTAGAACTGAAAAAATTGCAATCTATAACTGATAGATTTTTATGGAGTGGGAAAGCAACACGGAGAGCATCTAAATTTATGACTTTACCAATCTTAAGGGGAGGCTGGGGAGTCCCAAACTTCACACTTTACTATTTGGCATGCCTTATACAAAACATTAAATATTTTTCAATTGGCGGAACTCCACCCTCATGTGAAAGCCCCGATATTTTCTCTCTTTTATTAGGTCCACAATCTCGTCAAATGCTACTTTGTTTTACAGAACCCAGCTATTACAAAAGAACTAGATTCAAACTTATATTGTCTGCTCTCAAAGGATGGCGTTCGGAAACTTATCTAACTGGGTCGTATTAATTTTTACACACCCGTGTAATTCTATAGAACTTCTCCCGGCAATCTTTAGGGATCGCACTATGGGCATCTGGCGGGAGAAGGGCATAATAGCTATTGGTGACATGGTTAAAAATGGCATTATTGCCTCATTTCAGGAGTTAAGAGACCAATTTAGCCTGTCGAAACACGACTTCTTTAAGTACTTGCAAATAAGGAATTTTTTCCATACTCACCCACATATTGTACCATTATGCTCTAATGAATTTATGGAAATATTTAAAAAACCAACACGCAAAGGGACTATTTACAACTTTCTGTTAAACGTACATCAGGACGATATGGACCAACAGGCATCAAAATGGTGTACGAGACTAGGCACAATAACAGTACCATTTCAAGAATCAATACTCTTGGCTGATAAAATTATTCTGTCTGCCAATTTATATTCTCAACATTACAAAACTTTATTTAATCTGTATCACACACCACTTAAAATGTTAAAATGGAGTAGTGCATATCACAGGAAATGTTATAGGTGTCAATGTGATTTGGCAGATATACATATATTTTCAGACTGCCCTATACTAAAACCTCTTTTTATTTCTATAGAACTCTTTCTAGCACATATTACTAAATGCGATATAAAAATCTCTAGAGAGATGATTATTTTTGGTTTGTCGAACGATAATGAATTGTTCCCAGTTTATCAAGAGAATAGATATGTTATATCCATGGCCATGGCTGTAGCTCACCTCTGTATATCATCAATGTGGTTAAACCCTGAGGCACCTACATATGAAATGTGGCGAGCAAAATTTTATAATATCTTTAATTTGGAGTTTAACCTCTATCGCATTAAATCTATTAGGAAAAAGAGAAGAGGGTACAAAATTTGGCAGACTTTGATAGATTATTTGGATCATTAGCGATTATGATTTATGTTATTTAATAATATGAAGATGTTGCCTAGATTGTATATATTAGATGTTAAGACCATTTCTTGATTTTACTATCTCTATGTATGTTGAATATTTGTTTCTTTTTTTTGTATACATGACTTTGAACTGAATCAATAATTTTTTTTTTTTTTTAAACCCTTTACGGGCAGCGCTAAGGCAGGAAATATTTGCAAGCCTGAAGGGGAAAGCATTGTTTTTAGGAATCACGTGAAAGCTGCACTCTTATTTGACATTGGGCATAGTAGCATAGGCTCTTTAGCAAAACAAGCTTTGAAAACGCTAATTAAAAAGACCATTTATAAAGTCAGTCATAAAAGATATACTTCCCTGTGCTTCTGTCATTCCAGCAATGATATAATAGATAGTAGAAGTATTTATAAACAACTTCAACCGTATGTTGTATGAAATCTCTCTCACGGAGTGCGCAGGACTATCCTGTTGATAAGGATGAGTCAGCTGCCCCTACAAATTATATCAGGAGCATGGGAGGGATTGGCCAGGCAGGACAGACTTTGTCATCTATGTGGAAGCTGGGTACAGGATTTGAATCAAGTCTTATTTGTTTGTCCCCTATTACAACTATTATGATGTCGCCATTCAGCCCATTGTATTTCAATATAACATCGCCACAGCCGAGGAGGCCCAAAATTTCATTTTAACCCCCCCTCTAAACAAATGTGTTTTAAAATGTATATCTTTTTTAAACAATTTTTAAATATATTTTAGAAAAGAACTAATGTGAAGAAGTAGGCTGTGGTACGCTGAAGAGGGTCCTTAGTAAGATAATATTCACTGCGCATTATAATTAGAATTGCAGGGTTCTTGTATTGTATATTTGATGATGTCCTGGCACAATTTGAATCACATCTTACCAGCAAGTTGGCTCCATAAATAATGAAAGGATTAATGGAATGGGCATTGTACTTACACACTTGCACATTTGATATCATGTATGCTGTTACGTAAACTGCATTGCATAATGAATACATTTTGCATCTTTTGGGCTACTGTTTGAATGTTTCCCCTGGGGCCTGTCTGAGCTTGATTTACTATTGTGCAGGATGTTTTCACATTTGCACTCTCAATTATCTTGTGCACCCTTATTTATTTAGTATGTAGAAGGCAAACTGCAATAGTTAGGTCTCTGTATGTGCCTTTTACTTATATAATATATATAGAATTTTAAGATGCTGTACAATAAAGTTAAAGTTTTTAGAGTATTTAAAGGGTATAGCTTGACCCAAACTGTCTTATCTGTATCCCATCACAAACAGGGAATTTAGTCTAACTTCTCCGTACTTGTACATTTAGTTGTAGCAAGCTGCTAGTATCTCGTATTGTGCAACAAAATTGATGAGTTTATGGTTTTATATGCATTGTAACCTGTTACTGTTATTATAGCTCTGGATGATTTGTTAAATCAGAGCATTTTTTGTATATTTTTATGTGGAACTTTTATGAGCTCCAAATCAGAATAAAAATTGAATTGAATATATGTATGAAAACGTTATTTATTCTGTCTATACAAACCCAACTTAAACTATACAAACATTAGAAATGTATTTACAACTTACATTTAGAATTATTACTTACATTTAGAATTTATGCACCACCAGTTACAACAAAAATTTATAATTTACGCATCATCTTCAATTTACTACAAGTACACCTCAGTACACAGTCTTGTCACACCGCTCCCCAAACTATGTTAACTAAAACTTGATACTCTGCCATACACTGTGTTTTTAGAAATTATTGATCTTTAAGAATTCATAAGTGCTGTTATGAATGGTATGATTTCACATGGTATAAATGATATAATATGCAAGGGTATAGCTAGTGCGTGAAGAAGGGACAAGTAAAGTGCTATATAGTGGAGTGGCATGTTGTACGGTGCAGTGGTATGCTGTGTTGTAGAGTGTGGTAAACTGTCAAAGAATGGAATGGCATAGAGTGGAGTACAGTGTTGTAGAGTGGGGTGAGGTAAAGTAGAGTAGAGTAGAGTAGAGTAGAGTAGAGTAGAGTAGAGTAGAGTAGAGTAGAGTAGAGTAGAGTCGATTGTGGTACTGTGAAGTGACATACAGTGTTTAGAGTCGGGTGGCAAATAGTGTTGTTAAGTGGAGTGTATTAGAGTGGAGTAGTGTAGTAGAGTTGAGTGGAATGGAGTAGCGTGTTATAAAGTAAAGTAGAGTAAATTATGTTGGAGTAGCGTAGAGAGAGGTTTGTAGTGTAGTAGACTGGAGTACAGTCTGGTATAGTGGCATAGAGTGGACTACTGCGTTGTATAGTGATATACACTAGAGTACAGTATTGTACAGGGGAGTAGTGTAGAGTGAAGTAGAGTTAGGTAGAGTGGAGGGGTATAGAGTGTCATATAGTAGTGTAGAGTGGATAAGAGTCGAGTAGATTGAAGTGGTATAGACTGCAGTGGCATAGAGTGCACTGTCATACAGTGCTGTGTCATATCGTACAGTATTGTGTTGTAAAGTGTCATGGAGTAGAGTGTTGCGGCCTAGAATGTTGTACAGTGGAGTGGTATATAGTGGAATAGCGTAGAGTGGAGTGGCATACACTGGAGTAGTGTAGAGTGGAATAGCATGAAGTGGAGTAGCATACAGTACAATGGCGTATAGTGGAGTGTCCTAGACTGGAGTGGCGTACAGTGGAGTGGGATAGACTGGAGTAGCATAAAGTGGAGTGCCATGCAGTGGAATAGGGTAGAGTGGAGTGGCATACAGTGGAAAAGCTTACAGTGGAGTGGCATACAGTGGAGTGGTGAACAGTGGAATAGTGTAGAGTAGAGTGGAGTACAGTGGTGTGGCATAGAGTTGAGTAGGGTACAGTGGAATGGCATACAGTGGAATGGTGTAGAGTTTACAGACGTAGAGTGGAGTGGCATACAGTGGAATAACGTAGAGTGGAGTGTTATATGGTGGAGTGGCGTAGAGTGGAATAGCATATAGTAGAGCGCTGTGGAGTGGAGTTGTATTAAGTGTAATAACATACAGTGGAGTGGGGTATAGTGGAGGGGCATAAAGTGGAGTGGCTCACAGTGGAGTGGCGTAGACTGGAGTGGAATAGAGTAAAGTGCAGTGGCTCACAATGGACCAGGGTAGACTTGAGTAGTGTAGAGTGGAGTGGCATAAAATGGAATAGTGTAGATTGGAGTGGTGTAGAGTGGAGTGGCATACCGTGGAATAGGGTAGAGTGGTGGGTCATTCAGTGGAATGGTATAAAGTGGAATATCATAGAGTGGAGTAGAACACAGTGGAGTGGCATAGACTGAAGTGGAATTGGGTAAAGTGCAGTGGCATACAATGAAGTGGTGTAGACTGGAGTAGCGTAGAGTGGAGTGGCATACAATTGAATAGTGTAGATTGGAGTGGTATAGAGTAGAGTGGCATACAGTGGAATAGCGTAGAGTGGTGTTGCATACAGTGGAATGGCGTAAAGTGGAATAGCATAGAGTGGAGTAGCACACAGTGGAGTTGCATAGACTCGAGTGGAATAGAGCAAAAGTGCAGGGGCGTACAATGGAGAGGTGCAGATTGGAGTAGCTTAGAGTGCAGTAGCATACAATAGAATAGTGTAGGTTGTAGTGGTGTAGAGTGAAGCAGAATACAGTGGAGTGACAGTGATTAGGATTTTAGTGGCATGGCCTAGACTGTAGTGCCAAACAGTGTAGTGGAGTATAGTTGAATAACATACAGTGGAGTGCCGTAGAATGGAGTAGCGTACAGTGGAGTGCATATCATGGAATAGAAAGAGTGGATTGATGTGGAGTAGACTGTCTTAAGTGGAATAGCATATAGTGGAGTGGCATAGAGTCGAAATGCATAGAATAGAGTAGTGGACAGTGGAGTTGTGTAATGTAGAGTGGCATACAGTGGAGTGGCGTGGAGCGGAGTGTAGTATTATGTGGTAGCGTACAGTGGAGTGACATACAGTGTAAGAGAGTACAGTAGCATGTTGTAGAGTGGAGTGGCATAGAGTGGCATAAAGTGGTATAGCGTACCATGGAGTGGCATAGAGCGGAGCAGTGTACACTGGGGTGGCAAACAATGGAATAGCATAGAGGGGAGCGGCATAGAGTGGCATAGCATATAGTAGAGTGGCATATAGTGGAGTGGTGTAGAGTGGAATAGCATAGAGTGGGGTAGCATACAGTGAAGTATTGCACAGTGGAGTAGCATAGGGTGGAGTGTCATAGAGTGGAGTTGAATGGTGTAGATTAGAGTGGGGTAAGGATGTAGATGGCATGTATTAGGAATGTACAATATTGTGTGTAGATTAGCTCAAGACAGAGATTTGCACAGATTTGCATTTCTCTACATTTACCATGCAACACAGGGCTAAGTATTGTAGCCTTTTGTTGTTTTTTAATTGTGACTTAAGTATTTCATGCCCATGCAAGACCATGCATGACGCAAGAGTAACCCAATACAATAATCCATCTGGCCCTCGCTGTAACTTCACTGTATACCACAGTACATGCCCATGACAAGGCGGTATATAATTGGCTGATGGCTGTCTTTACAAAATTAAAAGACAGTGAAATTATTTTTAATACACTATTCCTGTGTTCTCACTTAGGACCTTAATTATAGGTAAGCAGTAGATTGTATTATTATTCCTTACCTGTTTCCACTTTTTAAAGTGTTAATAGGTAGGGAAATTAATTTATATATTTTTAAAACATTTACTGAGTAGCGCGCTGATATCTAGAAAATACCATGAATTTTTAAGAATTGTACCTTTTTTTAATTGTTTTTAAATTGTGTGGTATTTTATCAATATTTCTGCTGTGCTCTGTACACTTTTTTTAATAAAGAGTTAACTAGGTAATAAAGGAAAAATACACTGCAGTACCCTATATTTGTGAAATGTAGTGTACTACAGTGTTTTTCAATTTTTATACATGTATATATATATTTTTGCCACAATGTGATCCTGCAGTTCACGAGTGCGCTCAGCAGTGTGTGCTCAGCCCAGGGGTCGGATCCAGACCCAAAACGTAATTTTGTAACACAAAAGAGGCGGCACAACCGGACATTTTACTGAAGCCTTTTAATCGGCGCTTCACCCCACCGACGCGTTTCAGCCACACAAGGCTTTGGTCACGGTCAGTGAGTCCTTCTACCATTTCCATTTATTAATCTGGAATGGGTCAGATCTATAATTTCAAAAATATTTCGCCAGATTAAACAATAATGAGATTGGTCTGCAATTTACATGCTCTCCAAGTAAAAAACAAATTGACTTTTTGGACACCAAGATTTACATTTTAGAAGGAAAAAATGAATCCACTCTGTTTCGCAAAATAACATCTACTAACAGTGTGCTGCATGGCACTAGTTTCCACCCTAAAGCCCTGCTCAAAAGCATACCGTATGGAGAATTTATAAGACTCAAAAGAAACTGCTCAAAAGTTGAAGATGCGGAAATGAAAATAGGAGAAAGCAAGGCCAGATTTGCTTCACGAGGATATGAAGACCGTGTTCTAAAAAAATGCAAAAAGAACGCAGATAAAAAGACAAGGGCAGAAATCTTGATGGAAAAACCTAAAACAACAACAAAGAATGACCCGCCGAGATTTGTTACTACATATAGTAAAGAGAGTGGAATCATCTCCAATAAAATGAAAAAATACTGGCATCTCATATCAGGGGACCCTGATATAGGAGAACTTGTTGGCAAACAACCATCAATAACATACAAAAAGAACATCTCTCTCCAAGATCTCCTAGTGAAAAGTCACTTTCAAATGAAATCACAAAAAAATTGGCTATCGGACCAACGTAAAGGATTCCAACCATGCTCAACCTGCAAAGCGTGCAAGATCGGAACAAGCAAGAGAAGCATTGAAGAACCGGATGGTAAAATAATGCAAATTGAACAACAAGTCACTTGCAGTTCCAAAAATGTGATATATTTTATCGAATGCAGATGCGGTGTCAAATACATAGGCAGCACCACATGTATGTTGAAAAAAAGAATCCTGGAGCACATCAGGGCAGTGAAAAACAAAAACGTGCTGTATGCCACTGCGAAACATATAAGTGCCTGTCAGAATGGAGACTGGAGAGCAATGAGATTCTATGGTTTGAAATGTTGACAAAAATGGAAAGAGGAGGTGACACTGTTCGCAAACTAAGACAAATTGAGTCCAGCCTCATCATCCGACTTTGAACAAAAATTCTGAGATGGATGAACTTTGGGGAGGACCTCCACATACATCTAGAGTGACTGTAACAACACCAGCTATAACTCCAACTGCTAGGGTACTATACCCGACACAACAATCAAAGGAAATATGGAACTATTCCAATACCAAACATGAACTAAAAACTTTGCCCATGTGAACTAACATGTGCCATAATGTACTAAGACATTGTTAATGTTTGAATCAGACCAGTCTTTCTTTCTTTTTTTGTAATTTTAATTGAAATTTTGTTCCAAACTATGTATCCCATAATGCCACCTAGGGCTAACATGGGCCAGTATTTAAATGGAAATGGTAGAAGGACTTACTGACCGTGACCAAAGCCGTGTGTGGCTGAAACGTGTCGGTGGGGTGAAGCGCTGATTAAAAGGCTTCAGTAAAATATCCGGTTGTGCCGCCTCTTTTGTGTTATATATAAATATATATATATGCATATATACATATATATATATATATTACCTACTGGCGGTCGCCAGTAGGTATATATAGTTAGGATTTTTTCTCTATGGGACTTTTGAAAATTCTATGTCTAATACCTTTGGCGTTTGTGGACGGAATCGGCTGAAATTTTCAGGAAAATGGAACAGTTTGTTTCTGAGCAGCCCCTGAAAATTTGGGGGGTTTTCGTCAAGGGGGGCCGAGAAAAAAGGGGGGTCCCAAAACGCGTTTTTCCCATTCATTTTTCCATAGGGCATTTGGCCTCACTTTTAGCTCGAACGGCTGAATGGATTTGCACCAAACTTGGCAAAATTGTAGGGACTGTTAGCCCGATGTGCCTTTGCTAGGTCTCAATATATGTGCTCCAGTGGATTTTGAGAAATTAACGTTTTAAAAAGCAGAGATATCTGTGACAGTTTCCCGGTTAGCGCTCCGGTTCGCGTACTTTTCGCGTTACGGAACTTTGCGAAACGAAGCTGATTGGCTCTCCGGTGTCTGTCAACATTCTAAACAGTCCGGAACGGCCGCCATCTTGTCTCTCGGTAGGATCAAGAGACAAGAGGAGGAGAAAAACAAAGGGGGAATTTAATGAAAGGGGGCAAGGTAGACCCTTCTTGACCCCTAGGAATGATGTTGGGGTTATTAAAGGGTCCCGTGGGGCAAATAAAAAAAATTAGATTTTTCGCGGTAGAAGCGCTTTCCGGTTCGTCAACCGGGTAGCGAACCGGGTCGCGAAACGGGAATTCGCCATTTTGTGTTTCGTTTTAATTAAATTACAAGATGGAGGAAAAACAATGTGAGAAATGGGTATAAGGGGGTACGGGAGACGTATCCTGACCCCCTATGTTTTCTGAGGGTGGCTGAGGATGCTCATATATGTTGATACATGTCTTCCAGCGGCTGCGCGTGAGAGTTTTTTTTTTTTTGCTGCGTGACGTCTGTTAACGTTCAATTAGAAGGAAATCAGGAAGTGTTGACCGCCATTTTGACACTGCGAGTAAATATATTGTTAAAAATAATTGTTATAAATTAATCCGTATCGATAAACATTGTCTGCGCCATCTTGCCTTTTTTCCAATGCCACACTTTTGTCATGCACGGCAGCCATTTTAGATGCCTTGACCAGACCCACTCTCTGCACGCCGCCGATCCTCAGCATGGCTCCCCACCCTCGCAAGCATCTCCCCCACGCACTGGTCAGCAACGCTCTCTCTCTCATGCATGGGCCATAAACCTCCCCCCATCTGTGCTGCTCTTCCCTGAGAATCACACCCTGTGCCCGCCCAACACCTCCCTTTCACCCTATTCACTACTGCACCCTCTGACACTCCTCTTCCTCTGTGCCCGATTGTCCAGGCCGGTCCCAGGCTATCACCTAGCCCTGCGGATGTAGTTTATGGCCCCAACTGTAAAGAATCACCTCTCTTCAAAGGAGTTACAGTAGATCAAGGCCCCCACCCCATGAGATCCGTCACACCACATGCGTTCCTACTATCTGATAACGATCCTGTATTGTGATTGGGAAGGGGATTCTCACTGTAATGGTGTGTGGGACCGAGCTTGAAGCGGAAGATTCCAGGGATGCCTTTTTGTACATCAAAGTATTCACAATTATGTGTCACATAAAAAATATATAGCACTCCAACAAAGTAGTAGGATTATAACACTTTAATAACTTATAAATATATACAACGCTCCAACAAAGTAAACACGTTGGAAAAAAACATTTTAAACAAAGCAACAATGGGCTGCATTGGTCTGTCTTTTAGTCGGCAAAATCCGTCTGCCTGTGAGGTGGCGTCAGTAGCGGTCCGTTGTGCGAATAAGCCGAAGGCAGCACAGCGCGCCGAGATCCGCACGGTACCCAGGTGATGTCCAGTAAGTTGCCGCACTGGTCTTGGCATCCTACAATGCTGCGCCGAAAAACGGCGTGGGGCGCCCCAGGGAGGGGGGGGAGGGGGTGCGAACGGGCCTCCCCCGCCTCCCCAGGTGGAGGCTCCTCTGCTGCAGTGGGGCGCCCCTTTAGCGTTTCAGTCGCCATTCAGCTGTTTACCGCCCGCTTTTGCTGCACTGTGCCTCATCCACCATTCAGCTGAGTTGCGCCCGCTCTTGCGGCTACAGCGTCTCGCCCACCATCCAGTTGAATTGCGCCCGTTCTTGCGGCTACAGCGTCTCGCCCACCATCCAGTTGAATTGCGCCCACTCTTGCGGTGCAGCGATAGGTGGCTGCCACAGGACTCTTAAAATGGTGGCCGGCTCTTCGGATTTGGGCCTGGTCCACTAAAATGCCCTGGGACACATTTGAACTCGGACATTTGCCTGCTAGGGCTTGGGCCCCATTCTCGAAAGCGTCCCCTCAGCCTTGAAGATTCTACAAAAGTCATCGGGGCCCCCGACTCCCGCAGGCTTCCGGTGGGGAGCGGCTGCCATAATTGCTTGCGGAATGGCCACGACCAAGCTACGAGATGGTGGTGCTCTCATGCTGACGCCAGCTTCAGTCTGAAACATCCAGAAACACTGTAGACTATCAATTCGATGACTTCCGGTGGAGCCCCAACGTGACCCGGTAGGGAAGAACTTGCCCTCCCCTCTTTTGACTGATGGTTCTTGTTCCCTGTCCCCTATGTTGTCATCTAACGGAACCTTTTTGGATTGCTGAGTGAGAAAAAAAAGGTGGGGCTTTCATCATTTGGGAAAAAAAAATGTTTCAATCCAATGAAAAGTGTTATTTTTAGGTCATATGATCAAGCATTTCATCATTAGGAAACCAAAAGTAAAATGAACCAATGAAAAGTTTTATAAACAAGTCACATGACCTGTTATGCGGCTTTGGGCTATAAAAAGCCTACAAAATCCGTTGGCCTGTTAGGCGGCGTCAGTAGCGGACCGATGTGCGAATAGGCCGAAGGCAGCAAAACGCGCCAAGATCCGGATGGCACCGAGGTGGTGTCCAGCAAGTTGCCGCACTGGTGTGGCCATCCTACAATGCTGCGCCGAAAGACGGCGTGGGGTGCCCGGGGGGGGGGGGGGCGGTGCAAACTGGCCTCTCCCGCCTCCCCAGGTGGAGGCACCTCATCTGCAGTGCGGCGCCTCTTACCATTTCACTCGCCGTCCAGCAGAGTTGCGCCCGCACTTGCTGCTACAGTAGGCCGAAGGTAGCACAACGCGCCGAGATCCGGATGGCACCGAGGTGGTGTCCAGCAAGTTTCACTGGTGTGGCCATCCTACAATGCTGCGCCGAAAGACAGCATGGGGTGCCCGGGGGGGGGGGGAGGCGGCGCAAACGGGCCTCTCCCGCCTCCCCAGGTGGAGGCACCTCATCTGCAGTGGGGCGCCCCTTAGCGTTTCACTCGCCGTCCAGCAGAGTTGCGCCCGCACTTGCTGCTACAGTACGCCGAAGGCAGCACAACGCGCCGAGATCCGGATGGCACCGAGGTGGTGTCCAGCAAGTTTCACTGGTGTGGCCATCCTACATTGCTGCGCCGAAAGACGGTGTGGGGTGCCTGGGGGGGGTGGAGGCGGCGCAAACGGGCCTCTCCCTCCTCCCCAGGTGGAGGCACCTCATCTGCAGTGGGGCGCCTCTTAGCGTTTCACTCGCCTTCCAGCTGAGTTCCGCCCGCTCTTGCGGCACAGTGCCTCACCCCCCATCCAGCTGAGTTCCGCCCGCTCTTGCGGTACAGTGCCTCACCCGCCATCCAGCTGAGTTGCGCCCGCTCTTGCGGCTACAGCGTCTCGCCCACCATCCAGCTGAATTGCGGCCACTCTTGCGGTGCAGCGATAGGCGGCTGCAACAGGACTCTCAAAATGGCGGCCGGCTCTTTGGATTTGGGCCTGGTCCACTAAAATGGCCCTGGGACACCTTGGAACTCGGACGCTTGCCTGCTAGGGCATGGGCCCCATTCACGAAAGCGTCCCCTCTTTTGACTGATTGTTCTTGTTGCCTATCTCTTCTGTTGTCATTTAACGGAACCTTTTTGGACTGCCGAAAGGGGTTCTGGTCCGACCGCTGGTTGGTGGAGACATTTTGACTATATCCTGGACCTGCCCGGCCTCGCCCAAAATGGCGCCGGTATAAATGGGACTCGTAACTCCTTGTTGTGTACTGGTTGCCCAACCTTGATATCACGAGATACGTATGCAGTTTTGAAGCACATGGCGGGCGGGGACGAGTACTGATTGAATATTTGGACATCCCTATTGATATTAAGTTCTGATGTGTTATTGATTACTGTATTATTGAAAGTTCGAATTAACGTCACCTATGGTACTTGCCCGCAAATGTATATCTAGATAATTTTATTGTAACTGGCCCTGTCGTACTTTAATTATAAAATGTACGTCCACCGATTCCGCAACTGTTAGACACCTTAGTTCTTGCAACCTAATGGCCCGCCCGTTACGTTCTTCTACAGTGTAAATGTTCCCTCATCATATACGATTCCAGTTTGCTCCGTGGCCGGCCCACATGGTTATAGGCCCGTATTTGTATACTGACATTTTCACAATAAAGGTTTTTAAAACAAAACATGGTAGTAGTACCTAGATTGGTAAAGTTTTTAATAATAGCCACTGTTTTCGAATCAGTAAAAGGCAAGTGAAATAAAGCAGCCCGATTACATGACGGTTAAAAGGTATAATACGCAGGAACGCAGTAAAGATAAATGGTCAAGGGCTGTTGTGTTTTCTACTCCTGCAACATAAAGTGATCGATAAGAATCCGATATTCATGCCTATCAGCGACTAAGACAGCAGGCCGAGCCTCTTTTGTTCAACGGCTCCCTCATGGGACGAAGAAACGCCCTTTTTCTCGAAATAGGAATATTTTACTTGCAGGACAGTTGTAAATTTCCCGGGAAAATACATTAGCCTGGAACATTGTTAGTGATAAACTGTAAATGCATCTGGGTCCTTTGCTTTACAAGTCAGAGTGAGAAAAAAAAGGTGGGGCTTTCATCATTTGTGAAAAAAAATGTTCGAAAGCAATGAAAAGTGTTATTTTTAGGTCATATGACCAAGCCTTCCATCATTAGAATAACACAAGTAAAATGAACCAATGAAAAGTTTTATTAACAAGTCACATGACCTGTTATGCTTACGTTACGCGCTGCGCGCCGCGCTCTGGATCGCTTCCGGGAAGCTGCGCCTCGCGCACCGGAGCACTTCCGGGTGCGCTAACGCGGCGCGTCATATGACGCATTACGCGACAACGCAGGTCCAGAATATAGTCAAAATGTCTCCACCAACCAGCGGTTGGAGCACAACCCCTTTCAGTAGTCAAAAAAGTTCTGTTAAATGACAACAGAAGGGACAGGCAACAAGAACCATCAGTCAAAGAGGGGAGGGCAATTTCTTCTCTACCGGGTCACGTTGGGGCTCCACCGGAAGTGATCGAATTGGTAGTCTACAGTGTTTCTGGATGTTTCAGACTGACGCTGGCGTCAGCATGAGAGCACCACCATCTCGTGGCTACGTCGTGGCCATTCCGCGAGCACTCATGGCAGTCGCTCCCCACCGGAAGTCTACGGGAGTCGGGGGTCCCGGTGACTGTTGTAGAATCTTCAAGGCTGAGGGGACTCTTTTGGGAATGGGGCCCATGCCCTAGCAGTCAAGCATCCGAGTTCCACGGTTGCCCAGAGCCATCTTTGCAGGCCAGGCCCAAGTCTGTGGAGCCGACCGCCATTTTGTGAGCTCCGTAGCAGCCGCCTGTCGCTGTACCGCAAGATTGGGTGCAATTCCGTTGGATGGCGGGTGAGACGTTGTAATAGCAAGAGCAGGCGCAATTCAGCTGGCCGAGCGAGGCACTGTGTCGCAAGAGCGGGCGCAAGTCAGCTGGTCGAGTGAAGCGCTGGGGTATAGCTGAGAAACCTCCACCTGGGGAGGTGGGGGAGCCTTGTTCGCGCCGCCTCTCCTTTCTAGTGCACCCCACGCCGTCTCCTGGCGCAGGTATAGGTGATGGTCGGACCAGGGCACCGCAGGACGTGTCTTCAGGTCAAACGGATTGTGGGACAAGGTGTGGAGCAGGCGCAATTATCTCGGGGGCCTCCGTCAAGCGATTCAGGGAGGCACCGCATCACATTGTTTTCCAATGCAGTCAGGTCCACAAACAGCCCCCACTTACTTTGAGAATAGTGAAGCTGCAGCAGGTGCAAATAAGCTTCAGACAGTGTTACAAGCGCTGCTCGGAACCCTAAACTATGGCACCCAACATCCAGGACGTATGCCATTTGTGCAAGGCAGTGACATCGAAGCATCTCAGGGACCAAGCAACATACTATATCCAGAGTCCTTACCACAACCTCTGCCTTCCTTCTTATCTAGTTATTGTTCTTTCACTCCCACTCCAGGCTTTTAGTCTGTGGATGGAAAACCATGAACCTACACTCACCTATGAAAATCTTAAAATCGATGGTTGATTTTGAGCTCCAAATACAAAGGCTTGTTTGGATCGATGTTGCAGCAGGCTGCCATGTAAATAGATATTTAATAAAACGTTTTACCCTGTTACTTGTTGATTTTGAGTCCCAAATACAAAGGCTTGTTTGGATCGATGTTGCAGCAGGCTGCCATGTAAATAGTTATTTAATAAAACGTTTTACCCTGTTACTTTGCTGGTGTGTTGTATATATTTATAATATTTGCATAGGGTTTGTCGTTATTTTGGGTGGGGTGGGCGGCGGAGCCGAGCTGTCTTGCAGCCATCATGGTGTCGAGCTCAGTTCCTCTCACTAGTTTTGTATTTGTCATGAGGGGTTGTTCATAATGTTTCTATTTTAGTGAGGTCAAAAAGAGATCCCATTAGTGGCCTATTGATTTTGCTTGATTCCTTTTGTTTTTTTAACGATTTTTCACTATCTGCAAAGACTAAACAGAGTATTGCGACTCTGTGCGTGTTTGTAAACAGAGAATGAACCAAAGAGAACCAATTCCAAAACAATAAATGCTAGGATAACAATCAATCAAATGGAGAGGGAAGCAGGCACGACGGATTACAACGGGGGATAAGGCCTGTGTTACCTACCCTTCACTATCTGCAAAGAGAGAATACTCCTAAAAGAAAAGAGGGGGGGGCAGCGTTCAAAGCACATCAGCGTGCATAAACACGAAAATGTTTTTACCTACCACGTACTTGACATTTTACAGCTTTTGATATTTGCTATCAAAAAACCATTGAAATTCACTGAAAAAACCATAGGTTATAGACCATATATAGTTAGGAATTAGCATTTAAAAAACCTTGAAAATTCACTGAAAAAACCATGGGTTATAGACCATATATAGTTAGGAATTAGCATTTACAAAACCTTATTTTACTCACACAAAACCATTGAAATTTCATACATAGTTAGTTGCACTAACTATATATCGCGCACCCGCAATCCACTGCTGATCATGTCACATCTTACATCATTCATGACATGATCAGTGACATCACTGATGACATCACTGATGACATCACTGATGACATCTCAAATGACATCACTGATGACATCACTGATGACATCTCATTTGACATTACTGATCACATCACTGATGACATCATTAATCTGATAATACGGTGAACTTCTTCAGACTCTAATATAATCTTAGATACACTCAGAGTAAATAGACACTCACAGACTGTCACTCATCCATGGAGTTACTCACACACCTAGTCAGTCATGCAAAGAATCAATCACACTTCCATTTCCTCAACTATATAGTTATACACACCTTACTTATTCAAACATATACTAACACATATTTACTCTCTTATACAATCCCTGATAAGAGTTCACAATGATCCATACAGCCACTCACAAATTCACTGGCTCTTATGCACAGTTATTTATATATGTCAACTCTCACATGTACTGTGTTTTACATATGTACTTACTTTGACATGTAGCACTGAGATATCCATTCACTCACCAATACATTCATGCACACAGTCAACCACCCATACAGCTGTTTCCACATGCACTTTTGAACCCATACATCTAGTGAATCAACTGCTCACACATCTATGCACAGAGTCATACACCTCCCAGCCACCCACACACACACTCAGTCTCACATACAAATACTTGGGCAACCAATCAATAACCCATATACTTAATCATAAAGCTACTGATCAACACATGCAGCAGTTTACAGTACAACAGACATAATGATGCACAAATTAAGACAGTTTAGTCACTAACCCATGCACTCAGTGAGACACATTTAATCACTCACTCATACAGTCAGTCATGCACCTACTAAATCCTTCATCCAGACACTTATACATCCACTCATTCTTCAATATGTAAGACATATTTTGACTTTACAGAAACACACAGTCACTGGATGTTATCATCAGTGATGTCATCAGTGATGTCATTTGAGATGTCATCAGTGATGTCATCAGTGATGTCATCAGTGATGTCACTGATCATGTCATGAATGATGTAATATGTGACATGATCAGCAGTGGATTGCGGGTGCGTGATATATAGTTAGTGCAACTAACTATATATGAAATTTCAATGGTTTTGTGTGAGTAAAATAAGGTTTTGTAAATGCTAATTCCTAACTATATATGGTCTATAACCCATGGTTTTTTCAGTGAATTTTCAAGGTTTTGTAAATGCTAATTCCTAACTATATATGGTCAATAACCTATGGTTTTTTCAGTGAATATATATATATATACTAGCAGCCCGTCCCGACGTTGCCCGGGAGCAATCAGGTTCAGGGCCCCCCTGCCCATTTTTTTACTGAATACCTTTTTGTGCCGAGCGTGTGTTCCCTGCACCACCCGTATGATTCCCGGCACATTGTTTGTGATCTTTGAGAACTTCACATGGTGAATTTCCCGCTGTTTTGGCTTCTTATTACTGAATACCTTTTTGTGCCAAGCGTGTGTTCCCTGCACCACCCCCTAGTGCACGTTTGATTCCCGGCACATTGTTTGTGATCTTTGAGAACTTTACATGGTGAATTTCCCACTGTTTTGGCTGCCCTCCAATCGCTTGTTTCTCGCGGCGTGTTCGGTGAACACAGGCACTTGCCAAAGCAAAAAAAAGTCCGGAGGATCTGGGTCGTGGGCGCCTGTTTTATTTTTGGCATTGTATAGGGATTAACAGGGTGACTTTTGCTGAGTTCGGAGCAAGTGTTCAGGGCCCCCGCCCACCCCGACATTGTCCGTGGGTCCCCCGGAGCGCACCCGCGGCTGCTTGACCTACCGGCTCCTCCCGTCCTGTCCGCCGCTCCTCCGCTCCTTGCCGCTTCTCACCTTTCCTCCCCGTCTGTCCGCCGCTCCTTACCGCTCCTCCCCAGGCTCATTTCCGCCGCTCCTCCGCTCCTCCCCGCCTGTCCGCCGCTCCTCCCCGCGCTGATGTCCTCCGCTCTTCCTCGCGCTCCTGTACGCCGCTCCTCCCTGCGCTCCTGATGTCACCACGCACGTCGCGGCCGGCGCGACTTGCAAGGGACTACTTTTTTTATGTTACATTTTTTAAACGTATATATTTTTTATTTATATAGCCTATGTCCATCTGCAGACCCTGACAATTACAACAATGTATCGGGTGTTTCAATTGGTGCTGTGGTTCCCGAGTTTATCCGCCTCAAAGGTTTCCAGTTCTTACTTTATAATAGTAATATATATATATATATATATATATATATATATATATATATATATATATATATATATATATATATATATATATATATATATATATATATATATATATATATATATATATATTCACAGAAAAAACCATAGGTTATAGTGGATATATAGTTAGGAATTTGCATTTACAAAACCTTGAAAATTCAATGAAAAAACCATAGGTTATAGGCCATATATAGTTAGGAATTAGCATTTACAAAACCTTATTTTACTCGCATAAAACCATTGAAATTCCATATATAGTTAGCTAACTATAAGCGCTAACTATATATCGCGCACCCGCAATCCACTGCTGATGATGTCACATATTACATCATTCATGACATGGTCAGTGACATCACTGATGACATCACTGATGACATCTCAAATGACATCACTGATGACATCACTGATCACAACATCCAGTGATTGTATGTGTCTGTAAAGTTTAAATATGTTTCACATATTGAAGAATGAGTGGATGTATAAGTGTCTGGATGAAGAATTTAGTAGGTGCATGACTGACTGTATGAGTGAGTGATTAAATGTGTCTCACTGAGTACATGGGTTAGTGACTAAACTGTCTTAATTCGTGCATCAGTATGTTTGTTGTTGTGTAAGCTGCTGCATGTGTTGATCAGTAGCTATAAGAGTGGCCATATGGGTTATTGATTGGTTGCCCAAATATTTGAATGGGAGGCTGAGTGTGTGTGTGGGTGGCTGGGAGGTGCGTGACTCTGTGCATAGATGTGTAAGCAGTTGATTCACTAGGAGTATGAGTTCAAGAGTGCATGTGGAAACAGCTATATGGGCGGTTGACTGTGCATGGGTGTGTTGGTGAGTGAATGGATTTCTCATTGCTACATGTGCAAGTAAGTACGTATGTAAAACACAATACATGTGAGAGTTGAGATATATAAATAACTGAACATAAGAGCCAGTGAATGTGTGAGTGGCTGTATCGATCACTGTGAGCTTGTATCAGGGATTATATAAGAGAGTAAATATGTGTTATTATATGTTTGAATAAGTAAGATGTGTATAACTGTATTGTTGAGGAAATGGAGGTGTGATTGATTCTTTGCATGACTGACTAGGTGTGTGAGTAACTCCATGGATGAGTGACAGTCTGTGAGTGTCTGTTTATACTGAGTGTATGTAAGGTTATATTAGAGTCTGAAGAGGTTCATTGTATTATCACATGAGTGATGTGATCAGTGATGACAAATGAGATGTCATCAGTGATGTCATTTGAGTTGTCATCAGTGATGTCATCAGTGATGTCATTTGAGATGTCATCATTGATATCATTTGAGTTGTCATCAGTGATGTCATTTGAGATGTCATCAGTGATGTCATCAGTGATGTCACTGACCATGTCATGAATGATGTAATATGTGACATCATCAGCAGTGGATTGCGGGTGCGCGATATATAGTTAGCGCTTATAGTTAGCTAACTATATATGGAATTTCAATGGTTTTATGCGAGTAAAATAAGGTTTTGTAAATGCTAATTCCTAACTATATATGGCCTATAACCTATGGTTTTTTCATTGAATTTTCAAGGTTTTGTAAATGCAAATTCCTAACTATATATCCACTATAACCTATGGTTTTTTCTGTGAATTTCATTGGTTTTTTAATAGCAAATATGAAAAGCTTTAAAATGTCAAGTACGTGATAGATAAAAACATTTTCGTATTTATGCACGCTGATGTGCTTTGAACGCTGCCCCCCCCCCCTCCCCTCTTTTGCCTTAGTAGTACTCTCTCTTTGCAGATACTGAAGGGTAGTTAACGCAGGCCTTTACCCCCGTTGTAATCCGTCGTGCCTCCTTGTCTCTCCATTTGATTGATTGTTGTCCAAGCATTTACTGTTTTAGAATTGGTTCTCTTTGGATCATTCTCTATTTACAAACAAGCACAAAGTCGCAATACTCTGTTTAGTCTTTGCAGATAGTGAAAAATCGTGTAAAAAAATAAAAGTAATCGAGCAAAATCAGTAGGCCACTAATTGGATCTCTTTTTGACCTCGCTAAAATAGAAATATTAGGAACAACCCTTCTTGAGAAATACGAAAATAGTGAGATGAACTGAGCTCCACACCATGAGGGCTGCAAGACAGCTCGGCTCCATCACCCATCCCGCACAAAATAACGACAAACCCTATGCAAATATTAAAAATATAGACAACACACCAGCAAAGAAACAGGGTAAAACATTTTATTAAAAAACTATTTACATAACGTTGGTTTATAAGATGATGTCAGTAGTGGACCGATGTGTGAATAGATCGAAAACAGCACAAGGCTCCAAGATCCGGATAGCAAGCTCCTGGATGTTGGGTGCCATAGTTTAGAGTTCTGAATTTCAGCCTTTTTCAATGCCTGTGCTTTGTTGAATCAAAATGGCGGCTTGACACAAAGCTGACTCAAGCGTTGTTACTGATGCTATGCAGACCAAAACTGGTTTTCAGTTTGTACATTTTTCTAGATTTTTCAATCCAAGTTTGGTTGACTTTGTAGAACGATGGCTTCAGATTTTCAACATACGGTGTGGTGGCGCTGACTGGGAGGGGGCGCTTCGCTCCTGCCCCCTCCCCAAGTAAGATTTTCATACGTGAAAGTACGTTAATGGTTTTGGTCCCTGAGATGCTTCGATGTCACTACCATTCTCAAATAGCATAAGTTCTGGATGTTGGGTGCCATAGTTAAGAGTTCTGAGCAGTGCTTGTAACACTGTCTGAAGCTTATTTCCACCTACTGCAGCTTCACTATTCTCAAAGTAAGTGAGTGTCGTTTGTGGACCTGACTGCATTAGAAAACAATGTGATATGTTACCTTCCTAAACAGCTTGACGGAGGCCCCTGAGGGGCGGTGTGATGGCCATGGACTCGGAGAAGACGCTTGGCTCCGACACCCTCCCCAAGTCTTATAGCACTGGTGTAGCCTGAGATCGCCCCCGACATAGGCGGCCGGCTCCCGGGGTCCGGCGGAACTTTTTGCCTTTTGATGACTCTTCAATTCTGGACCTTGTCCCACAATCCGTTTGACCTGAAGACAAGCTGTAGTGGGGCGCCCCTTTATCGTTTTAGTTGCCATTCCGCCCGCTTTTGCTACACTGTGCCTCTTCCGCCATTCAGCTGTTTTCCGCCCGCTCTTGCGACTACAGCGTCTCGCTCACCATGTAGTTGAGATGCGCCCGCTCTTGCGGTGCAGCGATAGGCGGCTGCCACAGGACTCTCAAAATGGCGGCCGGCTCTTCGGTTTTGGGCCTGGTCCACTAAAATGGCCCTGGGACACCTTGGAACTCGGACGCTTGTCTGCTAGGGCTTGGGTCCCATTCTCGAAAAGCGTCCCCTCAGCCGTGAAGATTCTACAAAAGTCTTGGGGGCCTCCGACTCCCGCAGGCTTCTGGTGGGGAGCGGCTGCCATGATTGCTCGTGGAATGGCCACGACGGAGCTACGAGATGGTAGTGGTCTCATGCTGACGCCAGCTTTAGTCTGAAACATCCAGAAACACTGTAGACTACCAATTCGATCAGTTCCGGTAGCGCCCCAACATGACCCGGAAGAGAAGAACTTGCCCTCCCCTCTTTGACTGATGGTTCTTGTTGCCTGTCCCCTCTGTTGTCATTTAACAGAACTTTTTGGACTGCTGAAAGGGGTTGTGTTCTGAACGCTGGTTGGTGGAGACATTTAGACTATATTCTTGACCTACGTTGTCGCGTAATGCGTTTTATGACACGCCGCGTTAGCGCACCCGGAAGTGATCCGAGGCGCGGCGCGCAGCGCGTAACGTAAGCATAACAGGTCATGTGACTTGTTAATAAAACTTTTCATTGGTTCATTTTACTTTTGTTAATTTAATGATGAAAAGCTTGGTCATATGACCTAAAAATTACGCTTTTTATTATTTTCGAACAATATTTTTTTTTCAAACATATGTTATAATATTCCAGGCTAATGTACTTTCCCGGAAAATTTACAACTGTCTTGCAAGTAAAATATATTCCTTTTTCGAGAAAAAGGGCGTTTCTTCCTTCCATGACGGAGCCGTTGAGTAAAAGAGATTCGGCCTGCTGTCTTAGTCGCCGATACGCCTGATTATCAGATTCTTATCGATCACTTTATGTTGCAGACATGAAAAACACAACTGCCCTTGACCATTTATCTTTACTGCGTTCCTACATATTATACCTTTTATCCGTCATGTAATTGGACTGCTTTATTTCACTTGCCTTTTACTGATTCGAAAACAGTCACTAAAAGTAAAAACTTTACAAATGAAAATACTACTACCGTGTTTTGTTTTAAAAACCTTTATTGTGAAAATGTCAGTATACAAATACGGGCCTATAACCACGTGGGCCGGCCACGGAGCAAACTGAAATCGTATATGATGAGGAGACATTTACACTGTAGAAGAACGTAACGAGCGGGCCATTAGGTGACAAGAACAAAGGTGTCTAACAGTTGCGGAATCGGTGGACGTACATTTTGTAATTAAAATACGACAGGGCCACTTACAATAACATTTTCTAGATATACATTTGCGGGCAAAGAGTTACGAGTCCCATTTATACCGGCGCCATTTTGGGCGAGGCCGGGCAGGTCCAAGATATAGTCAAAATGTCTCCACCAACCATCGGCCAGACCAGAACCCCTTTCGGCCCTTTATGCTACAAGATGGTGTCTTCCATTCAGAAAATATTGGTGGCAGCATTTTGAAAGGAAACAGAAACAGCCGTTCTCCTAGTGAGTTTCACATTGTTACATTTAGGAAGAATGTTGAAGAGTAGTATGTGGAAAATCTGAAGCCATTTTTCTACAAACTCTCAATCAGACTTGGATGGAAAAAAAAAACCTGAAGAATGTACAAACTGAAAACCAATTTTTGTCTGTATAGCACCAACAGTAACGCTTGAGTCAGCTTTGTGTCAAGCCGCCATTTTCATTCAATCAATAGCGTCCCCCTGCACACATTCAGGGACCTGGTCGTGTCTTCAGATGAAACGCATTGTAGGAAAAGAAGCAGAAAGGAAAAGGAAAAAAGTTCCGCCGGACCTAGTGAAGCTGCAGCAGGTGCAAATAAGCTTCAGACAGTCTTACAAGCACTGCTCAGAACTCTCAACTGAGGCACTCAACATCCAGGACTTGCCATTCGGATCTTGGCGCCTTGTATTTTTGTTTTGTTTTTGATGGAGGGGAAACAACAAAAAACAGACATTGAAAAAGGCTCAACAGTGCAGGGCGCCTTGTGCTGGTTCCGACCTATTCACACATCGGTCCGCTACTGACATCACCTCATAAACCAACGGGGCACCCCACGCCGACTTTCGGCGCAGCATTGTAGGATGGCCACACCAGTGCGGCAATTTGCTGGACACCACCTCGGTGCCATCCAGATCTCGGCGCGTTCATTCAATCAATAGCGTCCCCCTGCACACATTCAGGGACCTGGTCGTGTCTTCAGATGAAACGCATTGTAGGAAAAGAAGCAGAAAGGAAAAGGCAAAAAGTTCCGCCGGACCTAGTGAAGCTGCAGCAGGTGCAAATAAGCTTCAGACAGTCCTACAAGCACTGCTCAGAAATCTCAACTGAGGCACTCAACATCCAGGACTTGCCATTCGGATCTTGGCGCCTTGTGCTGGTTCCGACCTATTCACACATCAGTCCACTACTGACATCACCTCATAAGCCAACGGGGCACCCCACGCCGACTTTCGGCGCAGCATTGTAGGATGGCCACACCAGTGCGGCCACTTGCTGGACACCACCTCGGTGCCATCCGGATCTCGGCGCGTTCGAGTCACTGTGCCGGAAGAGTGACCGGAACTCAGCTGAACACGCCGTCTTTCGGCGCAGCATTGTAGGATGGCCACACCAGTACGGCAATTTGCTGGACACCACCTCGGCGCCATCCGGATCTCGGCGCGTTCGAGTCACTGTACCGCAACAGTGACCGCAATTCAGCTGGACACGCCGTCTTTCGGCGCAGCATTGTAGGATGGCCACACCAGTGCGGCAATTTGCTGGACACCACCTCGGTGCCATCCGGATCTCGGCGCGTTGTGCTGCCTTCGGCCTATTCGCACATCGGTCCGCTACTGACGCCGCCTCACGTGCCAACGGATTTTCTACGCTTTTTGTAGCCCTATGTCGCATAACAGGTCATGTGACTTGTTTATAAAACTTTTCATTGGTTCATTTTACTTTTGGTTTCCTAAAGATGGAAGGCTTGGTCATATGACCTAAAAATAACACTTTTCATTGGTTTAGAACATTTTTTTTTCCCAAACGATGAAAGCCCCACCTTGTTTCTGGATCATTCAGACTGAAGCTGGCGTCAGCATGAGAGCACCACCATCTCGTGGCTCCGTCGTGGTCATTCCGCGAGCAATCATGGCAGCCGCTCCCCACCGGAAGCCTGCGGGAGTCGGGGGCCCCCAAGACTTTTGTAGAATCTTCACGGCTGAGGGGACGCTTTTCGAGAATGGAGCCCAAGCCCTAGCAGGCAAGCGTCCGAGTTCCAAAGTGTCCCAGGGCCATTTCAGTGGACCAGGCCCAAAACCGAGGAGCCGTCCGCCATTTTAAGAGCCATGTGGCAGCCGCCTATCGCTGCACTGCAAGAGTGGGAGCAACTCAACAACATGGTGAGCGAGACGCTGTGGCCGCAAGAGCGAGCGCAACTCAGCTAGATGGCCGCCACCTGGGGAGGCCCGTTCACGCCGGCTCCCCCACGCCCCCCCCCCCCCGGGCCGCCGCACGCCAATTTTCGGAGCAGCATTGTAGGATACCAAAACCAGTGCGGCAGTTTACTGGACATCACCTGGGTGCCTGTCGTACATGTTGTGTCAGCCATGTGACACTGGACACAGACCGCTACTGACGAGGCCTCCCCCCGCACCACCCGGGACGCCCCACGCTGTTTTTCTGTGCTGCATTGTAGGATCCCTAAACCAGTGCGGCACCCAGGCGACATCACCTGGGTGCCGTCCAGAACTCTGCACGTTGTGCTGCCTTGGGACTATTCGCACAACAGACCGCTACTGACGAGGCCTACCCCCGCCCCACCCGGGACGCCCCACGCCAATTTTCGGAGCAGCATTGTAGGATCCCTAAACCAGTGCGGCACCCAGGCGACATCACCTGGGTGCCGTCCAGAACTCTGCACGTTGTGCTGCCTTGGGACTATTCGCACAAAAGACAGCTTCTAACCATTGTTGCTTTTTGTGTTGAGAAATGTTTAAATGTTTTTAGTTTTTGTTCCGTTTGTTAAAGTTAGTAGTTAATAAAGTTTTATAACCTTACTTTGTTGGAGTGTTATCTATTTTTTTAAAAACGGGTGAATGGGGCCTTGAATCGGGTTATTGTCATGTGTGGGCTTTGGAAGTGTGCTGCTGCAGGATCGGACATTTCAAACTCAAATGCACGTTCTTTTTCTTACCTTTCCGAAGCATGGAGCGCAATAGCAGGCAGAGAAAGGGTGATGCACGTGTTGAACACTACCTGACCTGGCAAGTTGCTGGCAGTGCCCCCCCGCCCGCTCCTGAAAGAGGGCACACACACACCGCCGCCCCGAGTACTTCACAAATCTTTAAAAGACCATGCGCTTGTTCATGAGGCTTAAATGGTTTATCACCTCTTCTAGAACCCCTGCATCGACCCTCTGACGTTTCATGGAAAAATTACCATGTAACACAATACCAAGCCCTGTCAGCTGAAACCCCCAAGGAATCGTGGGGCATATTATCAAGGGGGTTTATCTCCGCTGTTTTGGCTTTAAAAACCATGAAAGCGGAGATAAAATTATTTCCCTATTATCAAGCTGTCGCTAACACCAGTTAGTGACAGCTAAAAGGAGATAGCGACCATCTTGGGCCCCGCTTTGCATGTCAGTGATACTTATCACTAATGACATGCAAAGTGGCGTGCCAAGATGTTAGCGACTGGAAACAGTCCCTAACATCGCTACCTTCTATTACCAACTTTTGGAGATATTCGCGCTAAGCGCGAATATCTCCAAAATCTAACACCTGCCCTGAGCAGTTCTTAGCCATGTTATCCAATGGGAGGTGGATAACATGGCTAAGAGCATTAGGTCGATAATACATGAATATCGCTGACTTTTCTGCGATAATAGCAAGGTTTATCTGCGATAAAAATCGCCGATGTGCGGCGATAATTTTTGTCTCTAAACAAGTTAGAGACAAAAATTATCGCTAGTTGTTCGTAATATGCCCCCGGGTTTTTGCTTGCAGAAATCGGGAGGCGGGAGACTAGCACTGAAATCAGTACTCACACGCCTGAATCAGGAGGATTGGCATGTCTGAATTCTCTACAGCTGGGGCCATAAACTACATCCGCAGGGTTAGGTGATAGCCTGGAACCAGCCTGGCATCTAAAATGGCTGCCGTGCACGACAAAATTGTGGCATTCGAAAAAAGGCAAGATGGCGCAGCCGCTGGAAGAGATATATCAACATATATCAGCCTCCTCAGCCACCCTCAGGAAACATAGGGGATTAGGATATGTCTCCCGCACCCCCTTATACCTAGTACTTTAATTAACGAAGCACAAAATGGCGAATTCCCGTTTCGCTACCAGTTTGCGGCCCAGTTCGCGGCCCGTGAAGCGCTTCTACCGTGAAAAATCATTTTTTTTTTATTTTCCCCACGGGACCCTTTAATAACCCCAACAACATTCCTAGGGGGTCAAGAGGGGGATACCTTGCCCCCTTTCATTAAATTCCCCCTTAGTTTTTCACCTTTTATTCTCTCTCGATCCTACCGAGAGACAAGATGGCGGCCGCTCCGGACTGTCACGCAGCAAAAAAAAAAAAAAAGCTCACGCACAGCCGCTGGAAGAGATGTATCAACATATATCAGCCTCCTCACCCACCCTCAGGAAACATAGGGGATTAGGATACGTCTCCCGCACCCACTTATAACTAGTAATTTAATTTACGAAGCACAAAATGGCGAATTCCCGTTTCGCTACCAGTTCGCGGCCGCGCTTCTACCGTGAAAAATCATTTTTTTTTTATTTTCCCCACGGGACCCTTTAATAACCCCAACAACATTCCTAGGGGGTCAAGAGGGGGATACCTTGCCCCCTTTCATTAAATTCCCCCTTCGTTTTCCACCTCTTCTTCTCTCTCGATCCTACCGAGAGACAAGATGGCGTCCGCTCCGGACTGTTTAGAATGTTGACAGACACCGGAGAGCCAATCAGCTTTCTGCGCGCAAAGTTCCGATAAGCGAAAAGTAAGCGGACCGGATCGCTGCCCAGAGCGCTGTTACAGATATATATCTTGGTTTGAACGTTAATTTCTCAAAAACTACTGGAGCACATATATTGAGACCTAGCAAAGGCACATCGGGCTAACAGTCCCTACAATTTTGCCAAGTTTCGTGCAAATCCATTCAGCCGTTCGAGCTAAAAGTGAGTCCAACCGCCCTATGGAAAACGCAATGCAAAAAACGCGTTTTGGGACCCCCCTTTTTTCTCAGCCCCCCCTTGACGAAACCCCACCAAATTTTCAGGGGCTGCTCAGAAACAAAATGTGCCATTTTCCTGAAATTTTCAGCCGATTCTGTCCACAAACGCCAAAGTTATTAGACATAGAATTTTCAAAAGTCCCATAGGGAAAAAATTCTAACTATATATACCTACTGGCGATAGCCAGTAGGTAATATATATATATATATATATATATATATATATATATATATTACCTACTGGCGGTCGCCAGTAGGTAGTTATAGTTAGGATTTTTTTCAATGTTAAATCTCAAAATTCTATTTGGAATAACTTTGGCGCCGGTTGACGAATCTGACTGAAAATTTCCTCAAAATGGCCTCGCGGAGCTCCGGTCCTTCCCGGAAAGTTTGGGGGGATTCGTCAAGCGGGGTCCGAGATAAAAGGGGGGTCCCAAAACGCGTTTTCCCCATGTTAATTTCCATAGGGCGGTCGATTCCACTTTTAGCTCGAACGGCTGAATGGATTTACACCAAACTTGGCAAAATTGTAGGGACTGGTAGCCCGATGTGCCTTTGCTATGTCTCAAGATATGTGCTCCAGTGGATTTTGAGTAATTTAGGTTCAAAAAAATATATATATCTATAGGCGCGCCCCGGTACGCGAACCGGTACATGCACCGGGCGCGCCACGCGACTAAGCGCAGAAAGCTGATTGGCTCTCGGGTGTCTGTAAACATTCTAAACAGTCTAGAGCGGCCGCCATCTTGTGTCTCGGTAAAATCGAGACACAAGAGGTGGCAAAAACAAAGGGGGGAATTGACCATAAGGGAGCAGGGTAGACCCCCCTGACCCCTTAGGTTTGATGTGGGGGCCATTAAAGGGCCCCGCGGGGTCTCAAATTTTTATTTTTTTTTCTGATTTTCGCGGGGGAAGCACCAGGTACGGGCACCGGGGAGCGCTCCTGGGAGCGCTTCTGGGAGCGTACAATGGGGAAAAAAAATCACTTTTAAGAATTGTGCGTTTATTAATTATTCTTTTTGTTGTTTTTTTTATTTAATTACCAACATGTAGGTATCAATGCAGAGTCTATAATTTAATACACACTGTTTCCTTTGTAGATATCTTGCATGTTGTTACAGAAGTTATTGTGGTATATGGAATCCATACCATAGTCTGTCAGGAAAGCAGAAACAACATGGAGGCAGGAGATGATAAAGAGATGTTAAATACACACTGGAGATAATATAGTGGGAGAAAGGAAGTAACTATGAGCAAACTTTCTATGTAACACAAAAAAGTCGCACAGTATACTATAAGTCTCACTTTATATTTTAAACATGTTTGATCTACTTGATGAATTACATATAAAAATTAATAATGGCTCGAACAATTTTTGATTATTAAATATAAATTTATTCTTCTGATTCTTTTTCATAATTTAATAAAACTTCTAATAATATATTGTCTGGAATCTCCTCATTTACATTCTGTGTTTCCATTGATTCCACACACTCAAGTAATTCAAGGTCCAGAGACTCATCCATAAAGTCAATGTATCATTTTCAGCATTTTTTCCATCATTGTTGTTGTCCAAAACAATTTCAAAAGAAATATTCTTTTCTCCTTCCATTTTGTTGCTGTAAATTGCATAAAAAATAATTATATCAGTAGAGATAGGGCACTGTTGGGTTTAAGTTCAGACATGTAGTTTGTATTTTTTAACAGGGAAGTTATCTTTGGGCAGTGTATGGTATCAGGCTGGAATTTGAAATATAACAAAGAGTATGTGATGAAGCCTAAGTAAATTTATAATAATACAAGGGAAGCCTAACTCAATCCATAACTATAACAGAGAAGCCTATCTCAATCTATAACTATTACAGAGGGATAGTATATAACTAACAGAATATTTTTTCTCAAATTATCTTAAAGTGCACAACATACTTCACTTTCCAAAATAACTACTTACCTTTGAGAAAGCAGTTGAAGTTGTCAGTGTTATTTCTTTTCAAATGTACTTCAGGAAGCAGTAGTGACGTAAATAATTAATTTACTCTCTTAATTTCTATGCAGGTAAGTACTTAATCAATAATAACTCAGATCGGAAAGAAAGAACCAGAGTCCGTGGTGTTAGAGTTTCTAAGGGTTTTATTCCTCAAAAAGGAATGGTCATGACCAGGATATCGGATTCTGACCACCACAGGGGTGTCAGAAGGGATAGAGGAATAGAGCGCTACATTTTATTGACAATACATAGCTTATATACTTAATCCATTTCATAAGAAACAGTGTAGGAGGCGTAACAGTTGAGAGAAGACAAGATAACAGTATACACGTGGTACTAGTACGTAATCAAGAGGCGTGAACTGGAGGTGTATGCTAGAAAACGTCACTGGTAGGTGACGCAAGTGGGTGGCATCAAGCAGAAATGTGGCAATGTCAGCAGAAATCGGAAGCTTGGATGCGCGCGCAGCTGCATGACGTGTGATTGGAGGGGTGCAGGGGACTTGACATTTACACTGACGGAGAGAGACAGAAGTCTGGCATGTCAGATCAACTTGTACTTCTATCATATCTGATATCTGATGTTTAGGAACCATATTATCTGGGCGGAAAGGTCTCTAGGGCAGAAGCTATTCTATGCTAACTGTGGATGCGTGTATAAGCGCCTAAGTGTCTGCATGAGAAGCGTGGGGGCTCGGGTCCTTCCATGGAAGCATGGTAACAGGAGCTATGAATTACTTGCACTGAGACAGGTCGGCCCTTTGGCTCTACAGCTGGGGAGGATGTTTACTGAAGCTGGTAGGCAGGAATGCATTTTCGAGGAGCGGAACAGATAACTCGAAGGTTATAGTCAGTCTTGGCAGAAAGCAGGCTGAGCTGAGCGCGAGGGGCCGCGCTGGAAGTAAGTCAGAGTTCACGGGTACAGAAGCAGCCTGGGCTGAGGCTGTCATAGTCAGAAGCCAGAAAAGAGGCTCGATGGCAGAAATTCAGGGCCTACTTTGCCAGAGCAGGAAAAACATGTAAAGTACATTACAAAAAGACGGTGGCATAGCATACTTAGGAACGGACTATTTAACCCATTCAGGGTGGGTCTGAAAGAGGACAAGTTAACGTTGGACGCAAATGTATTTGCGTCTTCATAGCTGGCACAGGAGGGAAGTTACATGCACTTTAAGCTGGTACATGGAGTCGGTGGGGTACGCGCTAGGGAACACAACTTGACCATAAAATTTATATTTCCTCATTCCCTCCTTGTTCCCTACGGACCCTTCATGATATATCGATCCTCATGAATCGATCAGTTTGTTCTTGTAACATCATTTGTTCATCTTTCTTTCTTTTACGTTTTGAGAAAAAACTGGAATGTTCAATACAAGAGGTGGCACATAGTCCACAAATCGCTGGCCCACACTGCAGGCACAGGCAGCAACTGAATACTAGGACTAGGCCAATGCCTAGGAAGGATAGGATCTTCCATCCCCAAGCGGTTAACGTTGTCCAGAACCAACCGGACCAAGTCCAGGTGCCTGGATCCTGATGTATCTGATTTGCAATTTTATGGAGACGTGTAATAGCTTGATATACAGATGGTGCGTTTTGTGGTATGAAAACACAGCAACTTGACCCGATGACCTTACAGGCTCCGCCTCTATCTGCCAAGATGACGTCAATAACAAGACGGTTCTGAAGGACAACAACCCGCATGGCGGACTGCTCTTCTGTTAAGTTACCTAAGGCGGAGGCAGTTTCATTCACTACTGCTTCAAGCGTTCTAGTTAATCTACGTATTAATTTACTATTCTGAACAGGTCCTAAAAAGAAAAAGAATCCTTTATTAAAATCGGTGTACTGTTCCCATGCCGTTTCTGTGTAGTCGACAAGTGGGATATCTCTTCTGGGTCTAGTCTTTACTAGATTGGTATTTCTATGGTAATCAGGGGGAGCTAGGAAAACAGGTGGCAGAAGGAATGCAATGTAACAGGTACCATCCCAATCTGGAGGTAGACGTATGTATGCGGTATGACCACAAACAAAGTAAGAATGACTGATAGCTTTAAAGGACGATTTTCCATGATCGCTGAATTCGACCACAGTAGTACATTTACTATGACCTAAGTGTACTGAACCTTTCTTCCTGATACATAATTCACCAGTAACTGGCAATACTGACATAGTGGGTATAACAGGTGCGGCTTCGGATTCAACAGTAAGAATCATAAGGCTAATTGTATAGTTACCTAGTCCATACACTTCATTTTCTAGATCAGTTCCTATTCTCGTGGGGAGTCCCTCCTTATCAGGGTAACAGACGTCGAGCAGGACTAAGTTCAGGTTTCCCCAAACCCAGCCCCCGTCGAAAACGGCAATATCAGGATCTAAGGAATTAATTATTTTGAACCATGCACCGCAGGAGCCATTGTGAGTGAACGGGTACGGAAAGAGGGGCAGAGCTCCCTTGTAATTCTGGAAGGGAGGGAGTCGGCCACATATCCAGCAGTCTGTAGCATTGTTAGTTTGATGGGAATGATGTAGCATACTAATGAATGTATTGTTGCGCAGCGCAAGTCTGTAGGAGAGTTCATGTGGAGGTAACTTGCTAAAAGTGTGTTCAGCAGAGACATTGTAGGCAGATTGTTCACGCTTGAAAATAGGGTAGTAGATAGGTAAAAGGATGCTCGCAGCAATAATAAAAATACTCAGAATAAACATGATTAACAGTGTCACTATACAGTGACTACGAAGTGATTTACAATATGTACGTTTCTTATATTCTCTCTCTCTATCTCGATCTAGGGGATACATGTCAGAAACTATTTAACCGATTCACCTAGGGGAGGACTTAAACAATTAAACTGTCTGACTTGCTAGATCGGAGTTTCATGCGATACTCTTCTTGAGGAGTTTTTTCTCGTTCAGATTCTGTAAAGTCTTTAGGCTCAACACAGTCTTTGGTGGGGGTGGACGAGTCTCGATCAGGTTTCAGTCCAAAGAATTTCTTCACATGACTCGTGTGAACCCACCCCTTTCTCCCTTCGATCTTCACGGCGGTCCTCGTGGTGAGAAGGACGGTCTTCGGTGATTTCCAGCGGGGCTCCAACGGACTCTTTCTATCAAAATTGCGCACTAGGACGAGGTCCCCAGGATGGACGTCATGCGGCTTTACATCAGTGTTGTCAGGGAAGGCTGCGGCAACCTGTGAACGACATGATTGGAGTGCAGACATCAAGGAGGCAAGGTAATCTGTCAACATGTTACAATCAACATCAGTAATCTTTTTCGGAATGGGCGTCCCCCACATATTCGGTGGTCTGCCAAAGACCACCTCGTACGGGGATAGCCCTGATCTCGAATGGGCAACCATTCTCATGTAGAATAGTGCCACTGGCAGGGCGACTATCCAGTCGACCCCTTTCTCCTGACATATTTTGGCAAGGCGGATCTTTAGTGTCTGGTTATGCCTCTCTACAAGGCCTGCGGCTTCGGGATGTCGGACACAATGGAATTTCCACTGGTATCCCAGTAATAAAGAAACTTCTTTCATTAATGCAGATGAGAATGGCTGACCGTTATCTGAGTACACGACATGAGGCAAGCCGTATCGTGGGAAGAATTCACGAACCAGCTGCTTGGCAGTGGTCGGAGCAGTGTAATCTGGGACTGGGTATGCTTCGGTCCAGCGGGACAGAGCACAAACTACTACTAGAACATATTTAAATCCTCGACAACGGTCCATCTGGATATAATCCATCTGGAGGACTTCAAAAGGGTGATCGGGAGGATGAAATCCACCTTGCTCTACAGGGACGCTTTTACCTGGATTGAACTGACAACAGATCATGCAAGTACGCACTTTCTGTTTCGCTGCTGCTCGTAAGTGTTTATTGTTCCAAAGATTTTGTAAACTGTCTAACATCGCTTTCTCTCCTAGGTGTGCTGGGCTATGTGCTGTATTAATCATGACTTGAACCATAGAGTCAGGGAGAAACCATGTAGATTTTCCCTTCGTCATCCAACCTTGATCTGTCTGGATCCCTCCTAGTTCAATCCATTTCTTTATTTCTTCTGGGGTAGCGTGTGTCTGAATATCAATAACATCTAGTGCGGGATCCCTGACTGTCATACAATGTGTCAGTCCGGTTGTCTTTGTCATGTCAGTTGTCTGAGTGTGAGTCAGTGCTGTATGTTTTGCTGTCTGGTCTGCCAGGTCGTTACCCTGGGAAACAGAATCTGTGACTTTAGTATGTGCTTTACACTTCATGACGGATATTCCTGAAGGCAGATGTATTGCTTCTAACAGTGCTTGAATGAGGGGACCATGTTGGATCTTGGTACCGTGAGAGGTCAGAAAACCTCGTTCTTGCCATAACATGCCGAAGTCGTGTACAACTCCGAACGCATAACGGGAATCAGTGTATATGTTGACATTTTTGTTCTTGGCTAGAATACAGGCTCGGGTCAGAGCGATGAGCTCTGCCGCTTGAGCAGACAGTGTATCAATACGATGTGTTTCTTTAACTTCGGTTTCAGTGGTCACTGCATATGCGGCCACTAACTCTCCTGTACTTGTTCTCATACATGAACCATCCACATAAAGTGTCAGGTCTGGATTTGTCAATGGAACATCTGTTAAGTCTCGTCGGGGTTTTGTTACTGCATTAATGATCTCTATGCAATCATGCGGGGCTGGATCTGTCATAATGGTAGGTAACAGTGTTGCTGGGTTCAGGATACTGCAGCGTCTGATTTCTATGTGTGGCTGGAATAGTGTCAATTCGTAACCTGTCAGTCGTGCTATAGTCAAGTGTTGAGTCTGAGTTCTGTTTAAAAGAACCTCTACAGAGTGTGGAACTTGTACTGTTAACTGATGGCCTAGAACAATTGAATCGCTCTGTCTTATTGCTAACGCTGTTGCTGCTACTGACTTTAAGCACGCAGGGAGTGCCTGGGCTACTGAGTCCAATGTACTTGAAAAATAAGCGCAAGGCTTATGTGAACCTGCTTGATCTTGAGTGAGGACAGACAATGCTGTACCATCACGTTCTGTAACAAAAAGAGTAAACGGTTTGCTGTAACATGGTGTCGCTAAAACTGGTGCTTGGCATAATGCTTTCTTTAATTCCTCAAAGGCTTGTGTATGTTCCTGAGTCCAAGGGAGGACAGTCGAAGTTGCTGCCTCCTGCGTCGTTAACTGGATGAGTGGTTTAGCTAGAAATGCATATTGAGGAATCCATTGTCTGCAGTACGAGGTGAGGCCTATGAAGGCCCGCACTTCCTTTTGTGTCTGGGGTCGTGGCATATGTACAATTAACTGAATGCGATCGGGAGTGAGCTGTCTCCCCACTTTGGACAGCAAGTGACCCAAGTACACAACTTGCTGAACACAGAATTGCAGCTTCGAAGGAGACACCTTGTGTCCCTTGTCTGCCAGAAAATGTAAAACTGTCAGTGATGCTTGTTCACATTCGGGCTCACTTCGTGCGGTGATCAGTAGATCATCGACGTATTGCAGTAAAGCGGTGTTAACTGGCATTTGAATACAATCTAGTTGTCTTTTCAGTGCTTGACTATAGATGCTGGGGCTTTCTGTGAATCCTTGAGGTGCGCGGGAAAATTTGAAACTTCGTCCATTTAAACTGAATCCGAAGAGATATTGGCTCTCCGGATCAATAGGTACACTGAAGAAAGCGTTCTTGAGATCAATTACAGTAAAGAACGTTGCTTCTGAATCAATAGCAGTCAATAGGGAAGAGATATCGGGGACCACAGGGTACTGTGGTAAAATGCATTTGTTCAATTCTCGAAGATCAATCACCAGCCGATATACTGGCGGTGCATTGGGGTCAGTACGTTTAAGAATTGGAATGATGGGTGAATTACAGATATTGGAGTCGGTCTCTACGACCACTCCCTGGGCAATAAGCTCTTCAATGATTTTCAGTAAGGCCACTACAGCATCGGGTGGTAACTTGTATTGTCTGATTCTGGGTAGAACAACTCCTGTCTTGAGTGTAACACGGTATGGAGTGATATGCATACAACCTACGTCAGCTGGGCCTTTTGCCCATAGGTGATCTGGTACATTTTTCAATCTGACATCAAAATCTCGTAAAACATAATGACCCTTGAAATCCCGTAGAAAGAGTCTAACTCCCTCCGGGGAACAGCATATTATAGCTCCTAGAGCCTTCAGAGTTTTAATTCCTAACAAGTTTTCTGGGCATGAGTTCGTAAGTAATAAATCTGTAACTCGTGATAATGGACCCACAGCCAAGGGTACTGGTTCCGATACTTCATTTACAATAGGCTGTCCTGAAAAACCAAGGGAAACGTTCTGTGAGCCTGAGAGGGGTGCCCCTGGGACTTCATTATGACTGATTGTGGTGCGGCTTGCCCCTGTGTCAATTAAAAACTTTCTGTCTTTTCCCAATACGTGACTGTGTACATAAGGACCTTCTTGATCTACAGGAATTTCAATAAGAGGCAAACCACCTTCCCTCTCTAGGCTGTTTCATGTATATCGGGGGTAATCTGGATATGCAGATTGGGCATACTGGTACATCTGTTGCGAAACTTGCTGAGTCGCGGCAATGGGCTGTGGTCCTGCTACTGTCTGTGCTGTATGAGATGGAGCATGCATAGGCTGTGTATTCTGCATTGGCTGTACATTTTGTGAGGTCTGTTGCTGGACCTGGTCTTGTCTAGGCGGATGCGGTCTTTCTTTAGTTTTACCTGTTGCTATGTTATGTTTCAGGACTGGGCATTCATGTACGTAGTGACCTGGCTGTTTACAGTAATTACATGTCCCTTTAACGGAAACTGTAGTGTGACTTGTCTGGGTCCCACCTTTTCTCTGACCGTCGGCTGGAACCGTCTGAGCTACTAACATTTTCATCTTGGTGTCTTTCATACGTTTCTGTTCCTGATCTTGTTCTTCTCTAATTCTGTTCTGATGATATTGTAACATTTGTAACATCTGGGATGGCGTATTTGCCTGCCAAGTACTTTCAACCTTGTACACTCTATTTTTAACTAATGGTAGGGAGTTCTCGACTAGTTTTGATACAAAAAGGTGTGGATATGATTCGCTACTTGGTTGTAGGCCACTATTTATAATGAAACATTTCTCGAATCTTGAATAGAAGTCACTAGTATCTTCATCATGTTTCTGTTTACAGGACGAGATGGCGTCCCAATCTTCCTTTCTAGTTGTCAATAATCTTGGCAGGACCTGTACTATTAATCCTGGTAATGCTTTAGTCTTGTCCCCAAGTCCTACTCCGGGGACCCGTTTGCTTTCCTCGTCTTCTATTTCTGCCCATGCAATCTTTGTGTCCCCCACCTCCCATTCTTTTTCCTTTAATTTCTCGTAAATGCCCGTGGGCAACAGCACCTTCAACATTTTCATAATATCATCGTACGTGTAATCCCCCATTAACAACATGTCTTTAAGCTCTCTGTGAAAACCTGCAGGGTCTTTATCATGACACGGAACTAGTTTCTTCATTTCTAACAGTTCTAACTTAGTCAGTGGCGTGTGCACATATACACGTTTCAAGGCATGGTCCGCACCCATAACTGGGTGTACTTCTCGTAAGGGGTTCTGGCTTTCAATGCCACTTCCGCATTGCATGTGGTACATTTTCCTTTCTGGAGGCGGGCCGGAACATATTCAGAACTTATGAAAGTGTTATATTTATGTCGTTGTTCTAGAATTATTTGTATTAACTTGGTACTGAAACCTCTCCATCTATCCATGAGTAGTGCTTCTAATGTTTCGTGTAAGGGACCTGGATCAGAATGTTTATTTCTGTATTTCGTGAGGAGGTGCTGAATCATGTATACACCTGCTAATTTCTGTTCGTCTGGGGAAAGGTTCAGAAATGTCTGAGCTAAAGTCTCATCATTATATATGTCCGGATTTTCAGCCCATAATATGGCTGACCGGGCTAGTTCTTGTTCATCCATTGAATTGAGTACATGGTACCCCATTCTTTCTCGTAGTCTTTTATCAGTCTCCTGGAACTGGTGTTCAGAAGAATTCGGGTTTGTTAAAGCAGAGAGAAAAACTCTCTTGTTTTCTGGACGGATGCCTTTCCTAAGGTAAGTTCCCTTACCTACGTACGCTATAGTATCTAGAGTCCTTTCTTGTTCTTCAGGTTCTTCTTCCTCCTCGGAGGAAGCTTTTTCTTTCTGGTGTGCTGTTATCACTGCTTTTCTAATTTTCTTGTACATACTGGCTATGCAAGCCCCTTTGTCATGTTTTCCGTCAGCAATATTTTGACCCCACTTGTTCAGTGCATCTAATTCACTTTGATCTGTTCCAGGCCTGTCTCGTTCTCTTATTAGGCAATTTATAAAAAATCGTAGTATTTGTGCTTGAATGTCAACTTTCTGTTTCTCCATGGCATCCTTGATACTGTCAGGGTCTTTCCCTGTCTGGACAAACTCGTATATTCTATCTAGACGGTCCTTCATTCCTACATAGCATAGCAAGATATCAGTAGCAGATCTCAACCGTAGTGATGCCAGTATCATTAGATCGTTTTTACCGGGTACTGGATCATATCTGCAAACGGAAAGGTTTTCTTTAAATGCGTCAAGTCGGGGTGACCTGAACGTGAGAGGACTCTGCATATCCCTGAGATTGAATCTGTGTGTTAATGGCGGGGTCCGAAGACCCGCGGTCGCACCTCCTGAAGCGGATGCTTGGGCATTATCTCCCTGTGGAGTCTGTACCTGAACTTGAATTTGTCGTTTGGTAGGATCAGGTAGATGTGGTTTCGGCAGGTCAGTTTTCGGTATGGGAAGTGGCGGAGCTGGCGGAGCGGGGGAGGTCTGTCGCGGTACTGGCGGAACATGATCTGGGGGCGGGGTGCCACCCCCGTCCCTATCATTAGGCAAGGCACGAACAGGCAGATTGGTGTAAGCCGGTGCTACATCCTCTAGATAAGAATTTAGGAATATGTCTCTAGTAGTCTTATGCATTACTTTAGTTGGAACTAATGGTGGCGGTAAGTTTTTCGGCATTTCTGATAGGGCCTCAGGTGTACCCTCGGCCGCGAGATACATACCATTTACGAGATTGTTTCGGGCACGGTCTATTTGTTCTGTTTTTACTCGGATCCCTTCAGTAACTAACTCGTTTTCTTGGGCCTTGTCTGATTCTTTAAGTCTGTCCTCTCTACGGAGTGCTTTCTCAGCACGCTTATGTGATTCCTTACGCCAAAATTCTATGGCGTCTTTCTGAGATTGTCTAGCTTTCTTTTTCCATAATACTTCTTCTACCTTCATGATGCACTCGGCATCCCATGTTCCGGTAGTGGGCCATCTGTGTCTTTCGTCTAGATGCTTGGTATAGTCGGCCCATAAGTCTAGATACAATATGGCATCTATGCCATGTTTATGATACATAAAGTTACCTGGAGTGTCCCTAGGGGGGATAGGAATTTCTTCCTCCAGTATTCCTTTCCTAGTTCCTAACTGTTTTAACTTGTTAAAAAACGGCATCTTGTTTACTTGTTACTGAATACTCAATCCTTACTCCTTAATACTGATTACAGCTACTTTATACGAGAAACACAATAATGCACATTAAACGGTCACATTCATACCACGACATTAATCACATGAAAAGACATTTGAGACATAGATGACTACCCCCTATACTGGATGTACTGCTCAACAGTACAGATACACTGGTGTAACAGTGCAGAAATTCGGAATACTAGATATACTGCTAAACAGTACAGATACACTGCCTAAAAACAGTGCAGACCGGACTTGTGTACCCAAACCCGTCTAGATACGTCCCAGCAATGGTACTCACCGGGAAGCACGGAAACAGAAGGCCTCGGAAAACTCGACTGGACTCGACTCGATACTTCGGAAAACTTCGGAAAACTTCGGAAACCTGGTGGGCCTCTTGACACCTCGGACCTTGCTTCTTTCGGCTAGGCTCTGGTCGGGATCCTCCGCACTCCTCACCGCCTCGTCTGGGCACTGATCGCAGTCTTCGTCACCTCCGTGGGTCAGAGGGAGATGCAGGAAATCCTGCCGGTACGCGTTGGTTCCATCTAACTGATGGCAGGGGACAGAGCTTGCAATGCGCCAACCGGCGCGTGAGGTGGGGGAGGGGTCCCTATTCGGGCGCCAAAATGACGTAAATAATTAATTTACTCTCTTAATTTCTATGCAGGTAAGTACTTAATCAATAATAACTCAGATCGGAAAGAAAGAACCAGAGTCCGTGGTGTTAGAGTTTCTAAGGGTTTTATTCCTCAAAAAGGAATGGTCATGACCAGGATATCGGATTCTGACCACCACAGGGGTGTCAGAAGGGATAGAGGAATAGAGCGCTACATTTTATTGACAATACATAGCTTATATACTTAATCCATTTCATAAGAAACAGTGTAGGAGGCGTAACAGTTGAGAGAAGACAAGATAACAGTATACACGTGGTACTAGTACGTAATCAAGAGGCGTGAACTGGAGGTGTATGCTAGAAAACGTCACTGGTAGGTGACGCAAGTGGGTGGCATCAAGCAGAAATGTGGCAATGTCAGCAGAAATCGGAAGCTTGGATGCGCGCGCAGCTGCATGACGTGTGATTGGAGGGGTGCAGGGGACTTGACATTTACACTGACGGAGAGAGACAGAAGTCTGGCATGTCAGATCAACTTGTACTTCTATCATATCTGATATCTGATGTTTAGGAACCATATTATCTGGGCGGAAAGGTCTCTAGGGCAGAAGCTATTCTATGCTAACTGTGGATGCGTGTATAAGCGCCTAAGTGTCTGCATGAGAAGCGTGGGGGCTCGGGTCCTTCCATGGAAGCATGGTAACAGGAGCTATGAATTACTTGCACTGAGACAGGTCGGCCCTTTGGCTCTACAGCTGGGGAGGATGTTTACTGAAGCTGGTAGGCAGGAATGCATTTTCGAGGAGCGGAACAGATAACTCGAAGGTTATAGTCAGTCTTGGCAGAAAGCAGGCTGAGCTGAGCACGAGGGGCCGCGCTGGAAGTAAGTCAGAGTTCACGGGTACAGAAGCAGCCTGGGCTGAGGCTGTCATAGTCAGAAGCCAGAAAAGAGGCTCGATGGCAGAAATTCAGGGCCTACTTTGCCAGAGCAGGAAAAACATGTAAAGTACATTACAAAAAGACGGTGGCATAGCATACTTAGGAACGGACTATTTAACCCATTCAGGGTGGGTCTGAAAGAGGACAAGTTAACGTTGGACGCAAATGTATTTGCGTCTTCATAGCTGGCACAGGAGGGAAGTTACATGCACTTTAAGCTGGTACATGGAGTCGGTGGGGTACGCGCTAGGGAACACAACTTGACCATAAAATTTATATTTCCTCAGTAGTCAAAATGGCTGTTTTTCCTTCTCTTTTTTTTTTTATTTATTCATGTACATAACCAATCAAATGTCAGGAAATAATGGTAGAAAATGAAAGAAACTTTTTAATTGGTTGTAAATTCTAACACTTCATATGTGTTTTAGTCATGTGATCTGTGTTTAAAGAGGGTATGGCATATGTGGCATTATCCCGAGTCAGAACTTTATCAGGATTGTACTTGATTGAGTGTGATGAGACAAACATTTGTGCAGATCTAGATTGTGTTAAGAATACAATAGGTTAAGTAGAGAGTATGCTCCGCATTTGCCTCAATATCCTCTGTTTGAAAAACGTATGGTAGGCCGAAAAAGAAGAAATGAGAGTAATTGCAGTGAGGTAGTAGCAAAAAGACAAAAAGTAGACAAAACTGTAATTGAAAACAGAAAGAAAAAGAATTGTGAAGCAAATGTTGTTGGATTTCAGTTTGAAAATAGTTCTGGTGTCAACTGCTATGCTAATGTAGTGGTTAATGTTGTTTTTTTTCTTAAAACTTTACAAGAACAGATTGTTGAAAATCGGGATCAAAGATTGTGTGGTTTATTGAATTCTGTGTTTGAGAAATGTAGCAGTGATAGAGCAAAAATAGAAAGTGTAACAGAAATTCGAAATATTTTAGATATGTGTTCTGGTCAAGATAAATTTTCACAGAACATTCAGCAGGATTGTCAGGAATTTTTAATGTATATGTTTGGTGTTTTGGAAGATGAAGGTGTAGATGTAGATAATCTTTTCAGCCTTTCTTATCAATGGCAGCATGACTGCCACAATTGTAGTTCATAAAGTACTACTAGAATAGACACTGAAAGATTTATATATTTGACTTTACCTGACTGTAAATCAGTGTCATTTAAAAATCTAGTTAAAGCAGCAGATCATAATATGGTGTGTACTCAATGTAACTATCCAGTGCTATCCACATTATTTATACAAAGTTATGGGCAGTATATCATTTTAGTTTTCCAACGATGTAGACCTGATGGAACTAAATTGACAACTTCTATCAAAAATGTTGTGGCTTCTCAGTTATCAATTTCAGGAAGAACCTTTACAACTGAAGCTATTATTTATCATGACGGTTCTTCGACAACCTCAGGACATTATACATGCTACTTAAAATGTGAAAAAGGATGGAGTTACTGCAATGATTCTCATTTAACTTATAAACAACGTTTGCCTTATGACTTTACAAATTCTTATCTAGTGTTTTTAAAACCAAAGTTTTAGTAAAGGGAATTGGCCTTTGAAGACGGGAATAGATAATAAAAGTTAGTTAGTTAGTTAGTTAATCTAATGTTTTAAATTATTTGTCTCATATAGATACTTTAAGTGGATCTCAAAGTAAAAAATACTGATATATCTGACACAAATTGGCCGTGAGGAAAGTGTAAGGTATGATGTTCTTAGATCTTTTTTCATAGGAAGTCGATGAAATGGAATTTATAGAGCACAACAGACTTTTTTTCCACCAAAAGGACCTTCACTATCTTCTATTTGGCCTCACAGAAAAGTAAGTGAATCAAAGATTAGTGTACATATATGAGATGTATGTTTGAATGGAAGTTTTTTAAACACAATCTTTTAGATTGTGTTTTTTTTCCCCGCTGTTATATGATGAAGACTTTGAACTCACTAATTTAAGTGAAATTCAATATATTCTGAGAACAGCAAAATAAATAATGTAACATATTGTAGAAGTTATTCTATAGTTTGCATTGTGTAATTTATATTGTATTCACACATTATCTCACACTCATTTTCCTTTTTCACCCTTATTTACCTCTCTTTACTCATTTACACTGCCTTTTTTAACTTTGTTTCATCGCTGTTCCTTTACTGCACTTCATTCACAACTTCTCAATCCAATTTGAACTGTCTGCATTTCCTCTCTTCCTTCCACCACTTTTTATCTTTTACACATTCTCTTAGTACCGCTGCTTTAGTTTTCTTCCCCTCTCTTTCTTTCTTTTTCTCCTTTTTTTTTCTTTCGCACTCATTGTACTGTAGTTCACTCAGTCTTTCTCTTTGTTTTTCTGTATACCTACACTCTCACTCTTTTTTCATCCATCGTTCTATATTAACCTCATTCCCTTCATCCCTTCACTCTGTGACTCCCCTTCACTCACTCTCAGTCATCCTCTATTCCTCTTTTTTATTAATAGTTCCTCATTCAGACTTCTCTCCTTTTCACTCATTTTCCTTTTACTTTCTTTTCTTTCCTGATTTCGTTTTGGTATCTCACATTCTTTTAGTATCTTACTTACCTTCAGTAATTTGTTCTCTTTCTATTTCTTTTTCCTTCTTTTTTCTCTTTCTACATTACTTTATTTCTGTTTTTCTATCCTTCACTATTGCTTTATTTCTTAGTACACTTTTTTTGATTTTTTACCTCTTGAACTGTTTCTTCTATTTTAATATATATTTGTTACTAATTATAACATGTTTTTTCTTTTGTCT
Organism: Lissotriton vulgaris; assembly: GCF_964263255.1. Taxonomy (NCBI): domain Eukaryota; kingdom Metazoa; phylum Chordata; class Amphibia; order Caudata; family Salamandridae; genus Lissotriton; species Lissotriton vulgaris. The sequence continues at coordinate 386,932 of NW_028247206.1, read as the reverse complement.
TTCACAGATACAAGTAAGTTTTCATTAATTATATGGTAAGTGTGTTTACAAAATGTAGTTTGTTATCACCCTTTGCTTTAACCTCACTACTTTTCTCTCACCCTACCTCACCCTTGTTTCCTTACTTTGCTTCCCTCACTTATTCTTATCCTCCATGTTTACTTCCTACCACATTCAACTTCTTTCAGTACCTCTGCTTATCCAGACTCCTTCACTTACCTTTTTTACTGGTTCACTTAGTCCCTTTCTGACACTCCTTCCTTTACTCTCTCTCTTCTTTCTCTCTGTCACTCCCCATGTCTTACCCTTATTCACTTATATACACCCTCTTTCACTCCTCTTTACTTACACTCACTGCTATTTTCTTTCCCTCCATCACTACTGTTTTTTTTCTCTGGTTCCGTCACTATCTATCATTCCCCATACTTAAGTCTCCTTCCTTTTACTTTCATCACCCATTCACATTTTCCCAGAACCTCTGCTTTAGTCTTCCTCTTTCTTCTCTTCTTTTGCTCCCTTATTCATTTTCTTTTTCTCAGTTACTTCCTCTTACACCTTTTCTCTGTCTTACTATCTATTACACATTCCCTCTGTGTTCCTTCCTCTAGCTCTCTTTCTCTTAACACCACTCTCTCTGTCCCCATTCCTCATGCTCACTCCTTCATTATTTTTTTTTATTTTTTTTTTGTTTGTGCGCTAACGGGACGCGCACCGGTACGCGCACCGGGGCGTTCACCGGTACGCGCACCGGGAGCGCACCAGAGTCAAATATGAAAAAAAAAACTATTTTTAAACAAAAATATTATCTTAATATACAATATAGGGTTCATTTTTAGAAAAACATACCTTTCTCAGCTAAAGACATTTGCGAAAAAATAACCTTAGAAATTCACTAAAAAGTACATAGGTATGAAGCCCTATAAAAAGTTAAAAATTAGCAGTTAAAAAACCTATGAAATTCACAGAAAAAACCAAAGGTTTCACACCAGTTATAGTTAGGAATTAGCATTAAAAAAACCTTTGAAATTCACTGAAAAACCATAGGTTTCACACCAGTTATAGTTAGGAATTAGCATTTAAAAAACCTAAGAAATTCACTGAAAAAAACATAGGTTTCACACCAGTTATAGTTAGCTGGAAATTTTTACTGACATAAAACCAATGAAAATCCACGTTATAGTTAGTTCGACTCACTATAACTTGCGCGTGTAATGCACTACTGATGACATCACATATTACATCACTCATGACATGGTCAGTGACATCACTCATGACATCACTGATGAGACCATCCTTGTGACAGAGTGACAGACCTCCTTTGACTGTAAAGTAACCCTTGAAACACATATTCAAAAATAGAAACTAACATTTTCAAAAAAGTGGATATACCCATACCAGTTACAACAACCAATTCAGTAATTCCACCATCTATGTACACATTCACATATTCACCAACAGTTTTATATAGTCACTCATACATATACTCACTCATCATATGTAGTGATACCCCTATACATCCTGTTACACACCGACAGTCATCAAAAAGTTACTCACACACACACTCACACATGCAAATAAACTAATAAACATCCATTTATTTGCATATACAGATATACACACACTACCACGTTACTTCTAAGGAAAGTTACACATATTTACTCTCTTAAACAATCACTTATAGAAACACATACTTATTTAAACAGGAACTCTTACAATCTCTCACTCTCACATATACTGACTTATATACATCAATACTCACATATACTAGATTAAAATATATCTTGTTACTGATTAAGACACTAGTGAGACAGGCATTCAATCACTAATACACACATATACACATTCATCCACTCATACAGTCCTGCACATATGCTGTTTTCAAAAAACATACAAATAGTGAGTCAGTTATTGATGCATCCATGTGCTAAGTAACACCCCCACCAAATCTTACAGACACTCATACTGATACTAAAAAATCATATAATAACCCATATACACACATATGTAGCTACTCACCAACCAATGCAGCCACTTATACACAAAATGAAACACTGATACATATATTTAAATTTGTAAACATTACTCGCTAATGTATGTATTCACTAAGATACACTTAATAAGCCAGTTAACCAATCATTTTAAAAAAAAAACATCCATTAAGACACTTATTTAAACATTTATTCTTCCATCGACCTTTACATATACATATAAAAAAAAATATTTTTCAGAAAGACACACATTCACTGGATGATGTCATCAGTGATGTCATGAGTGATGTCACTGACCATGTCATGAGTGATGTAATATGTGATGTCATCAGCAGTGCATTACACGCGCAAGTTATAGTGAGTCCAACTAACTATAACGTGGAATTTCATTGGTTTTATGTCAGTAAAATTTCCAGCTAACTATAACTGGTGTGAAACCTATGGTTTTTTCAGTGAATTTCCTAGGTTTTTTAAATGCTAATTCCTAACTATAACTGGTGTGAAGGGGGGCTGAGAAAAAAGGGGGGTCCCAAAACGCGTTTTTCCCATTCATTTTTCCATAGGGCGGTTGGACTCACTTTTAGCTCGAACGGCTGAATGGATTTGCACGAAACTTGGCAAAATTGTAGGGACTGTTAGCCCGATGTGCCTTTGCTAGGTCTCAATATATGTGCTCCAGTAGTTTTTGAGAAATTAACGTTCAAAACAAGATATATATCTGTAACAGCGCTCCGGGCAGCGATCCGGTCCGCTTACTTTTCGCGAAACGGAACTTTGCGCGCAGAAAGCTGATTGGCTCTCCGGTGTCTGTCAACATTCTAAACAGTCCGGAGCGGCCGCCATCTTATCTCTCGGTAGGATCGAGAGAGAAGAGGTGAAAAACGAAGGGGGAATTTATTGAAAGGGTGCAAGGTATACCCCTCTTGACCCCCTAGGATTGTTGTTGGGGTTATTAAAGGGTCCCGTGGGGAAAATAAAAAAAAATTATTTTTCACGGTAGAAGCGTTTCCCGGGCCGCGAACTGGGCCGCAAACTGGTAGCGAAACGGGAATTCGCCATTTTGTGCTTCGTTTTAATTGTTTAGAGACAAAAATTATCGCCGCACATCGGCCACAATGCATGAATATCGTTGAAAAGTCAGCGATATTCATGCATTATCCAGCAAATGCTCTTAGCCATGTTATCCACCTTCCATTGGATAACAGAAAGCTGATTGGCTCTCTGGTGTCTGTCAACATTCTAAATAGTCCGGAGCGGCCGCCATCTTATCTCTCGGTAGGATCGAGAGAGAAGAAGAGGTGAAAAACGAAGGGGGAATTTATTGAAAGGGGGCAAGGTATACCCCTCTTGACCCCCTAGGAATGTTGTTGGGGTTATTAAAGGGTCCCGTGGGGAAAATAAAAAAAAAATGATTTTTCACGGTAGAAGCGCTTCACGGGCCGCGAACTGGGCCGCAAACTGGTAGCGAAACGGGAATTCGCCATTTTGTGCTTCGTTTTAATTGTTTAGAGACAAAAATTATCGCCGCACATCGGCCACAATGCATGAATATCGCTGAAAAGTCAGCGATATTCATGCATTATCCAGCAAATGCTCTTAGCCATGTTATCCACCTTCCATTGGATAACATGGCTAAAAACCGCTCTGTGCGTGAGCTTTTTTTTTTTTTTTTTTTTGCTGCGTGACGTTTGTTAACGTTCGATTCGATGGAAATCAGGAAGTGTTGAACACCATTTTGTCACTGCGAGTAAATATTTTGTTATAAATGAATCCTTATTGATAAACATTGTCTGCGCCATCTTGCGTTTTTGTCCAATGCCACAATTTTGTCGTGCACGGCAGCCATTTTAGATGCCTTGACCAGGGCCACTCTCTGCACGCCGTCGATTCTCAGCATGGCTCCCCACCCTCGCACGCATCTCCCCCACGCAATGGTCACCCCCGCTCTCTCTCTCATGCATGGGCCATATACTTCCCCCATCTGCGCTGCTCTTCTCTGAGAATCACACCCCGTGCCCGTTCGACACCTCCCTTTCACCCTATTCACTACCGCACCCTCTGACACTTCTCTTCCTCTGTGTCCGATTGTCCAGGCCGGACCTAGGCTATCACCTAGCCCTGCGGATGTAGTTTATGGCTCCAGCTGTAGAGTATCCAGACATGCCAACCCTCCCGATTCAGGTGTGAGACTACTGATTTCAGTGCTAGTCTTTCGCTTCCCGATTCCTGCAAGGAAAAACCCGGGGGCATATTTCCAACAACTAGCGGTAATTTTTGTCTCTAACTTGTTTAGAGACAATAATTATCGCCGCACTTCGGCGAATTTTATCGCACATAAACCTTGCTATTAGCAAGGTTTATCGCAAATGCGATAAAAAACGGCCGCAATGCATGAATATCGCTGAAAAGTCAGCGATATTCATGCATTAGTCAGCAAATGCTCTTAGCCATGTTATCCACTTCCCATTGAACAAGCGCATGGTCTTTTAAAGATTTGTGAAGTACTCGGGGTGGCGGTGTGTGTGTGTCCTCTTTCAGGAGCGGGCGGGGGGGCACTGGCAGCAATTTGCAGGCCAGGCAGTGTTCAACACGTGCATCACCCTTTCTCTGCCTGCTATTGCGCTCCATGCTTCGGAAAGGTAAGAAAAAGAACGTGCATTTGAGTTTGAAATGTCCGATCTTGTAGCAGTACACTTGCAAAGCCCACACATGACAATAACCCGATTCAAGGCCCCATTCACCCGATTTTTAAAAAAAATATAGTACTCCAAGACAGTTACATTTTAAAACTTTATTAATATTTAAATATAACGAACGCAACAAAAACTGTAAATATATTTAACCATTTTTTGAAATTAACCAGAACTATAACGATAACAACAACAACAACAATAATATAACTTTTATGCTTAAATTACGCAAACATTTAGCTAATCTGCTAAAGGGGGGAGTCGCCATTTCTTTACAATAATCAATAATGAAAAATCCACATCAATAGGGTTGCCCGTTTTCTCGATGCAGCACTATAGTGCAATATACACAGCACCTGGGGTGTCAAGAGTGAACAGGTCTTTCTTTGTTCCTTAAGATGTTATCTCCGAGAATGCTGATGCATTGGTGTCTGTACACTTCTTTGTCAATTCTGTCAAGATGATAACTGCTTTATAAACAGACGATATCTTTGTTTCGTCATTAGTGTTAAGTGTGTCTGAAACTACAGTGCCCTTCTGTTTTTTTTTCTTCAGGCTCTACAGAGTTTTGTGTGTTGTTCTTTTGAGCGACAATTATTCCAGAGGTTTCAGGTTCACTTGTTTTGTTCTGCAGTGAGTTAACAGCTTTAGAGAGTTCATGTTTATTTGCTATGTCCTGCTGTTCGTGAACTGCTTCAGAGACGTCAGCCTCATTTTTTATGTTTCAGTAGATCCTGGACCTGCCCGGCCGCGCCCAAAATGGCGCCGGTGTAAATGGGACTCGTAACTGCTTGTTCTGTACTGGTTGCCCAACCTTGATATCACGAGATACATATGCAGTTTTGAAGCACATGGCGGAGGCTTGTCTGCTGTAGTGGGGCGCCCCTTTATCGTTTCAGTCGCCATTCCGCCCGCTTTTGCTACACTGTGCCTCATCCGCCATTCAGCTGTTTACCGCCCGCTCTTACGGCTACAGCGTCTCGCTCACCATGTAGTTGAGTTGCTCCCACTCTTGCGGTGCAGCGGTAGGCGGCTGCCACAGGACTCTTAAAATGGCGGCCGGCTCTTCGGATTTGGGCCTGGTCCAGTAAAATGGCCCTGGGACACCTTGGAACTCGGACGCTTGTCTGCCAGGGCTTGGGTTCCATTCTCGAAAGCGTCCCCTCAGCCTTGAAGATTGTACAAAAGTCTTGGGGGCCCTCGACTCCCGCAGGCTTCCGGTGGGGAGCGGCTGCCATGATTGCTTGCGGAATGGCCACGACGGAGCTACGAGATGGTGGTGCTCTCATGGTGACGCCAGCTTCAGTCTGAAACATCCAGAAACAAGGTGGGGCTTTCATCGTTTGGGGAAAAAAAATGTTTTAATCCAATGAAAAGTGTTATTTTTAGGTCACATGACCTAGTCTTACATAATTAGGAAAAGAAAAGTAAAATGAACCAATGAAAAGTTTTATTAACAAGTCACATGACCTGTTATGCTTACGTTACGCGCTGCGCGGCGCGCTCTGGATCGTTTCCGGGAAGCTGCGCCTTGCGCACCGGAGCACTTCCGGGTGCGCTAACGCGTCGCGTCATATGACGCATTACGCGACAATGCAGGTGCAGAATATAGTCAAAATGTGTCCACCAACCAGCGGTCGGAATTCCACCGCTTTCAGCAGTCCAAAAAGTTTGGTCAAATCTTAAGAGCGGGAGCAACTCAACTACATGGTGAGCGAGACGTTGTAGTCGCAAGAGCGAGCGGTAAACAGCTGAATGGCGGAAGAGGCACAGAGTACCAAAAGCGGGCGGAATGGCAACTAAAACGGTAAAGGGGCGCCCTACGACAGCGTGTCTTCAGGTGAAACGGATTGTGGGACAAGGTCCAGAATGAAAGATTCTTCAAAAGGGAAAAAATTCCGCCGGACCCCGGGAGCCGGCCGCCTATGCCGGGGGCGATCTCAGGCCTCACCAGGGCAACACGACTTGGGGAGGGGGCAGGAGCCAAGCGCCCCCTCTCAGTCCGCGCCATCTCACCGCCCCTCGGGGGCCTCCGTCAAGCGGTTTAGGGAGGCACCGTATCACATTGTTTTCCAATGCAGTCAGGTCCACAAATGGACCCCACTTACTTTGAATAGTGAAGCTGCAGCAGGTGCAAATAAGGTTTAAACAGTGTTACAAGAACTGCTTAGAACTCTGAAGTATGGCACTCAATAACCAGGACTTATGCCATTTATGTAAGGCAGTGACATGGAAGCAACTCAGGGACAAAAAGCATGAACGAACATTCACGTATGAAAATCTTATTTGGAGAAGGGGTAGAATCCAAACGCCCCCTGCCAGTTCGCGCCACTACACCGTATGTGGAAAATCTGAAGCCATCATTCTACAAACTCTCAACGCTTGTTATCAGTGCATGACTTTCATGCTCGATCGATTGAGCTAGCCGGATCGGGCAATAAAAAGTATAAAATAGTTATGTAAATAGTTATTTAATAAAATGTTTTATTCTGTTTCTTTGGTGGTGTGTTGTGTATATTTATAATATTTGCATAGGGTTTGCCGTTATTTTGGGCGGTGTGGGTGGCGGAGTCGAGCTGTTTTGCAGCCCTCATGGTGTGGAGCTCAATTCATTTCACTATTTTCGTATTTCTCATGAAGGGTTATTCCTAATGTTTGTATTTTACCGAGGTTAAAAAGAGATCGAATTAGTGGTCTACTGATTTTGCTCGATTACTTTTATTTTTTTACACGATTTTTCACTATCTGCAAAGACTAAACAGAGTATTGCGACTTTGTGCTTGTTTGTAAATAGAGAATGATCCAAAGAGAACCAATTGTAAAACAGTAAATGCTTGGATAATAATCAATCAAATGGAGAGACAAGCAGGTACGACGGATTACAACAGGGGTAAAGGTCTGCGTTAACTACCGTTCACTATCTGCAAAGAGAGAGTACTACTAAGAGAAAAGAGGGGAGTGGGGGGGGGGCAGCGTTCAAAGCACATCAGCGTGCATAAACACGAAAACGTTTTTACCTATCACGTACTTGACATTTGACAGCTTTTGATGTTTGCTATTAAAAAACCATTGAAATTCACAGAAAAAACCATAGGTTATACTCCATATATAGTTAGGAATTTGCATTTACAAAACCTTGAAAATTCAATGAAAAAACCATTGGTTTTAGGCCATATATAGTTAGGGATTTGCATTTAGAAAACCTTATTTTACTCGCATAAAACCATTGAAATTCCATATATAGTTATAAGCGCTAACTATATATCGCGCACCCGCAATCCACTGCTGATGATGTCACATATTACATCATTCATGACATGGTTAGTGACATCACTGATGACATCACTGATGACATCTCAAATGACATCACTGATGACATCACTGATAACATCTCATTTGACATGACTGATCACATCACTGATGATATCATTCATGTGATAATACCATGAACCTCTTCAGACTCTAATATAACCTTAGATACAATCAGTGTAAACAGACAGTCACTCATCCATGGAGTTACTCACACACCTAGTCAGTTATGCCAAATATCAATCACACCTCCATTTTCTCAACTATACAGTTATACACACCTTACTTATTCAAACATATACTAACACATATTTACTTTACTCTCTTATACAATCTCTGATACATGTTCACAATGATCCATACAGCCACTCACACATTCACTAGCTCTTATGCACAGTTATTTATAGATGTCAACTCTCACATGTACTGTGTTTTACATATGTACTTAATTTGACATGTAGCACTGAGATATCCATTCACTCACTAATACACTCATGCACAGTCAACCGCCCATACAGCTGTTTCCACATGCAGTTTTGAATCTATACATATAGTGAATCAACTACTCACACATCTATGTACAGAGTCACACACCTCCCAGCCACCAATACACACACACTCAGTTTCCCATACAAATACTTGGACAACCAATCAATAACCCATACAGTTACTCATATAGCTACTGATCAACATATGCAGCAGTTTGTAGAACAACAGATATAATGATGCACAAATTAAAACAGTTTAGTCACTAACCCATGCACTCAGTGAGACACATTTAATCACTCACTCATACAGTCAGTCTTGCACCTACTAAATCCTTCATCCAGACACTTATACATCCACTCATTCTTCAATATGTAAAACATATTTTAACTTTACAGAAACATACAGTCACTGGATGTTGTAATCAGTGATGTCATCAGTGATGTCATTTGAGATGTCATCAGTGATGTCATCAGTGATGTCACTAACCATGTCATGAATGATGTAATATGTGACATCATCAGCAGTGGATTGCGGGTGCGCGATATATAGTTAGCGCTTATAACTATATATGGAATTTCAATGGTTTTATGCGAGTAAAATAAGGTTTTCTAAATGCAAATCCCTAACTATATATGGCCTAAAACCAATGGTTTTTTCATTGAATTTTCAAGGTTTTGTAAATGCAAATTCCTAACTATATATGGAGTATAACCTATGGTTTTTTCTGTGAATATATATATATATATATATATATATATATATATATATATATATGTACACAAAGTGATCCTTCAGCCCTCTGGACGCGCTCAGCAGTGTGTGCTCTGCCTAGGGGTCGGATCCTGACCCAGGAAATTTTTGGAAAACAAAGGAGGCGGCACAATCAGGATATCTTTGTTAAGCCTTATTTATTTCAAGACTTTCACCCCACCAACGCGTTTCAGCCTCACACGGCCTTGCTCACGGTTGGTTAGTCCCTCTACAGTGTTTCTATTTATACTGGCCCATAGCTAGCCATTTATGAGGCATTATGGGATATGTAGTTTCTGTTACATTTCAGTGAAAAATTAAAATTTTGAAAGAAAGACTTGGCATGCTTATAATTTCAACATGTTGTAAGTAACATAAATGGCTTGTTATAATTCTGGGTCTAGTACCCTAGTCTTTTCATAATGTTCACGGTTACATGTTAGAATATAGGGTATAGTACCCTATTTTCTTCTGAGGTTTTCAATCCAGGTGAATATGCAGGTCTTCCCCAAAGTTCATCCCTTTTGGGTGTTTGGTGCGGAGTCTAATGATCATCCGCGACTCCATTTGTCGTAGTCTGCGGACCATATCTCCTCCTCGTTCCATTTTGTCCAAAACTTTTACACCAAAAAAATGCATTTGCCTCCAATCTCCATTTTGGCATGTGCTCATGTGTTTGGCAGTAGCATATTGCATGTTGGAGTTTTTTACTGCCCTTATATGCTCTAAGATTCTTTTCTTCAACATGCAGGTCGTGCTCCCCACGTACTTCATTCCACACTTGCATTGGATTATATACACAACATTTTTGGAACTGCATGAAATTTGTTGTTCTATTTTCAAGGACTTGCCATTTGGTTCCTCAATCATTTTCATGTGTTTGCCAATTTTGCAAGCCTTACAAGAATTGCAGGGTTGAAATCCATTGCGTTGTGTGCTTAGCCAATTCAGTTTTGGTTTCTCTTGGAAGTGACTTTTTACTAGCAAGTCTTTCAATGAAGTGTTCTTTTTATATGTTATTAGAGGAGCATTTCCAATGGTGGTTCCAATGTCAGGATCTTTTGTTAGAACATGCCAATATTTTTTCATTATTCGGGCAATGTTTGAGCTCTCCTTGCTGTAGGTCATTATTAATCTCGGAGGAGCATTGGTTTCAGTTTTTTTCGGTTGTTCCATCAATGTCTGGGTTCGTGTTTTTTGATCAATTTTTCGTTTGCATTTGGTTAACACTCTTTCCTCGTAGCCTCTCGTTCTAAATCGACATTTACTTTCTTCAATGACTTTCTCTGCTTCTTCTGGTAGGGAACAATTTCTCTTGAGTCTTGTAAATTCACCATACGGTATACTCCGTAAGAGGGGTGTCGGATGAAAACTTGTACCATGGAGTACACTGTTTGTGGCTGTCTTTTTTCGGAAAAGGGTAGATTCCAGTTTTCCGTTGTGTACATATATTTTCGTGTCCAAAAAATCGATTTCTTTCACACTGGTGTTGCATGTGAATTGCAGTCCAACTTCGTTCTTGTTCAATTTATCGAAATACAGTTTAAATTGTTCATCCGTGCCATGCCAAATAATGAATAGGTCGTCAATGTAACGGACCCATAACATTATTCGTTCCAGATCTTCTTGGTTATCTTCATTCCAGGCAACGGTTTTTTCCCACCACCCCATCGTGATGTTGGCATAGTTAGGTGATAGAGAAATGCCCATGGCAGTCCCACAGATTTGTTTGTAAAGTTGTTTGTTGAACAAAAATACATTGTTTTTTAAGCAGAGATCAATCATTTGCATCAACATATGTGAGTGGTCTAGATATGTGATGTTTCTTTGTTTCAAGTAGTATTCGCAGGCCTGCATTCCGATTTCATGGCGGATCGACGTGTAGAGTGAGACTACATCAATAGTTACTAGTAGGAAGTCAGGGTTCCAGGTTACATCCATTAAGGTTCTCAAAAAATCTCCAGTGTCCTTTATGTAGGATGGAAGGCTCTGGGCAATAGGGGCTAGAAATTTGTCTGCATAGTTTGAGATGTTTTCATACAATGACCCACATGATGAAACTATTGGCCTTCCTGGTGGTTGATTTAGGGTTTTATGAATTTTCGGGAGAAAATATATGCATGGTATTATCGGATGGTCAATCGTTAGATATTTTCTCTCTTCATCATCTATCAGACCCTTCTTATGCCAAGTTTCCAAATATTCATGTAGTTCCTTTTTCATGTTGGTGAAAGGATTCATTGTCAACTTTTGGTAGTTGTTCGTTTGATTTAATTGTCTCATAGCCTCCCATGTATAGTCAATTGTGTTTAGGAGGACAATATTGCCCCCCTTGTCCGCTGGTTTTATAGTGATTTTGTCGTTATCCATTAACTTGTCTTAAACAAAGGCTTATCTTTCTGTCCTGAGGCTCATTTCGACTACACGGAGACTCGTATAGATTTCTATAAATATATCAGAAAGTTGAAAACTTGCAAAAGTACATGTCAATAACCAAATGTTTCCTGCTTTAGATCAACAGTAGTCACAGTGCATGGATAATTAAAATCAAGTTACAATTTCTAAATGTCACATACATTGAATTCATGACATTTAGAAATTGTAACTTGATTTTAATTATCCATGCACTGTGACTACTGTTGATCTAAAGCAGGAAACGACACAATCAAACTCTAAGGCACTCAGCCACCATGTGTAACATGGACACTCAGTCCACCACACCTCATCTGAAGGGTGATAATTTGCGCTAAACGATGTGAGCTATACCAGCAACATCATGAACAGCCCACTGGACTATTTTTTGCGCATTGGCACTCACTGTCACTAACAATCAAACAGAGTTTAAATTGTGTCGCATGAATGCTTGGATCCGGTAATTCACACTGCACGGTTTGGAATTATACTGATCCATAAGACTACTGTGCCCACAATGCACCATAATTGCCATGTGGTGACTACAGGTATTTAATCTAAACAGCAATGATGGACTATTGTTTGTACCGTGATCAGGGACACCTTCATGTCCGAAACGCGTAGGTGGGGAACCTACAGAAAATAAACTAAGCATTTAACAAATGGAGTAGTGTGCGACGTGTTTCTATTTTGAAACGTCTTCGCTAAAAGATATATATATATATATATATATATATATATATATATATATATATATATATATATATATATATATATATATACATTCACTGAAAAAACCATAGGTTATAGACCATATATAGTTAGGAATTCGCATTTACAAAACCTTATTTTACTCACACAAAACCATTGAAATTCCATATATATTCAGTTGCACTAACTATATATCGCGCACCCGCAATCCACTGCTGATGATGTCACATATTACATCATTCATGACATGGTCAGTGACATCACTGATGACATCACTGATGACATCTCAAATGACATCACTGATGACATCACTGATGACATCTCATTTGACATTACTGATCACATCACTTATGATATCATTCATGTGATAATACGATGAACCTCTTCAGACTCTAATATAACCTTAGATACAATCAGTGTAAACAGACACTCACAGACTGTCACTCATCCATGGAGTTACTCACACACCTAGTCAGTCATGCAAAGAATCAATCACACCTCCATTTCCTCAACTATACAGTTATACAAACTTTACTTATTCAAACATATACTAACACATATTTACTCTCTTATACAATCCCTGATACAAGTTAACAATGATCCATACAGCCACTCACACATTCACTGGCTCTTATGCACAGTTATTTATATATTTCAACTCTCACATGTACTGTGTTTTACATATGTACTTACTTTGACATGTAGCACTGAGATATCCATTCACTCACCAATACACTCATGCACACAGTCAACCGCCCATACAGCTGTTTCCACATGCACTTTTGAAACCAAACATCTAGTGAATCAACTGCTCACACATCTATGCACAGAGTCATACACCTCCCAGCCACCCACACACACACTCAGTCTCCCATACAAATACTTGGGCAACCAATCAATAACCCATATAGTTACTCATATAGCTACTTATCAACACATGCAACAGTTTACAGAACAACAGACATAATGATGCACAAATTAAGACAGTTTAGTCACTAACCCATGCACTCAGTGAGACACATTTAATCACTCACTCATACAGTCAGTCATGCACCTACTAAATCCTTCATCCAGACACTTATACATCTACTCATTTTTCAATATGTAAGACATATTTTAACTTTACAGAAACATACAGTCACTGGATGTTGTCATCAGTGATGTCATCGGTGATGTCATTTGAGATGTCATCAGTGATGTCATCAGTGATGTCACTGACCATGTCATGAATGATGTAATATGTGACATCATCAGCAGTGGATTGCGGGTGCGCGATATATAGTTAGTGCAACTGAATATATATGGAATTTCAATGGTTTTGTGTGAGTAAAATAAGGTTTTGTAAATGCGAATTCCTAACTATATATGGTCTATAACCTATGTTTTTTTCAGTGAATTTTCAAGGTTTTGTAAATGCTAATTCCTAACTATATATGGTCTATAACCTATGGTTTTTTCAGTGAATTTTCAAGGTTTTGTACATGCTAATTCCTAACTATATATGGTCTATAGCCTATGGTTTTTTCAGTGAATATATATATATATACATACATATATAAACATATATCATCTGTATATCTATATAAATACAAACATAAATGCATGCATACATATACTTATATGCATACAGATGCATGTTATTTACATGAAAGTTGAAAAAACACTAATAAAAGCAAAGCTAAAAAGCCACCTCATTACAAACAGAATGGCTTTAACTTAAACGAGGGCGAGATCTATTGCATTTTCAATGCTTGTTTACTTTGGTTCCATCAAGAAGGCATTCAGATGTGTCACACATTTGCCATAAATTCTGAATGTTAGCACTCTAGTTGCACATTAGATCACTGTAGTACAGCTACTGCTCACCAGGGACGTCTGCTGCTGGTATTCAAAGTGCATGTTTCAGTTTGCATGTCAGAATTTTTTTTAATGAAATAGAAGAGGATTTGAGAAGTCACTCAAAATGATCCCTAATTTTTCTTTCTGAAGCACTAATCATACTTTCTATGGCAAAATTAACCCCCTCATGTTGTTCCTTTTTAAATTGAGTGTTTTCAGACTTACCACTTCATTCCAATCAAGATGGCTTCTGGTGTGCCATACTTTTGTCATAAGGAAGACTGTTAGCGCTCTAGTTGTTCTTTAGAACACTCTGGGACATTCTGTCTTTGGGCTATACTTGGGGTACATCTGGGTGATATTTGGGCTACATTTAGGCTCTTTTGTCTCTGGTGGCCATCTTGGGAGACTGTATGTCAGAATTTTTTAATGAAATCGAAGAGGGTTTGAGAAGTCACTCAAAATGTGCCCTAATTTTTCTTTCTGCAGCACTAATCATAATTCATATGGCAAAATCTACCCCCTCATTTTGTTCCTTTTTAAATTAAATGTTTTAAGAGTTACCACTTTATTCCAATCAAGATGGCTTCAGGTGTGCCATACCTTGTAATAAGTAGGACTGTTAGCGCTCTAGTTGTTCTTTAGAACACTCTGGGACATTCTGTCATTGGGCTATACTTGGGCTACATCTGGGTGATATTTGGGCTACATTTGGCCTCTTTTGTCTCTGGTGGCCATTTTGGGAGACTGCATGTCAGAATTCTTTAATGAAATAGAAGAGGATTTGAAAAGTCACTCAAAATGTGCCCTAATTTTTCTTTCTGCAGCACTAATAATACCTTCTATTGCATAATATACCCCCTCATTTTGTTCATTTTTAAATTAAATGTTTTAAGAGTTACCACTTTATTCCCATCACGATGGCTCCAGGTGTGCTATACCTTTGTAATAAGTAGGACTGTTAGCGCTCTAGTTGTTCTTTAGAACACTCTGGGACATTCTGTCATTGGGCTATACTTGGGCTACATCTGGGTGATATTTGGGCTACATTTGGGCTCTTTTGTCTCTGGTGGCCATTTTGGGAGACTGCATGTCAGAATGTTTTAATGAAATAGAAAAGGATTTGAGAAGTCACTCAAAATGTGCCCTAATTTTTCATTCTGCAGCACTAATCATACTTTCTATGGCAAAATATACCCCCTCATGTTGTTTCTTTTTAAATTAAATGTTTTAAGAGTTACCACTTTATTCCAATCAAGATGGCTTCAGGTGTGCCATACCTTTGTAATAAGTAGGACTGTTAGCGCTCTAGTTGTTCTTTAGAACACTCTGGGACATTCTGTCATTGGGCTATACTTGGGCTACATCTGGGTGATATTTGGGCTACATTTGGGCTCTTTTGTCTCTGGTGGCCATTTTGGGAGACTGCATGTCAGAATGTTTTAATGAAATAGAAAAGGATTTGAGAAGTCACTCAAAATGTGCCCTAATTTTTCATTCTGCAGCACTAATCATACTTTCTATGGCAAAATATACCCCCTCATGTTGTTTCTTTTTAAATTAAATGTTTTAAGAGTTACCACTTTATTCCAATCAAGATGGCTTCAGGTGTGCCATACCTTTGTAATAAGTAGGACTGTTAGCGCTCTAGTTGTTCTTTAGAACACTCTAGGAGGCTGCAGTAGAACACAAAGGAATCAACTGACAGTCTCTGTCCTTGTTGGATGTACATGTTTTACTGAGAATGTCAGACTTCATTTTCACATGACTGAGAAAGATAATGTGAATTTACAGAAAATATGCTTTCAGTTTAGCTTATAGATCCCCTTCCAAACCACTGTGGGAAAATCATGAGATATTAGTTTTCTTTCAAACAATATTCATGATATCACAGCAGAAGGTTTTTTCACATGGTAAAATCACCTTAGAACCCACCACAATTCCTAAAACTAGTATGGTACCATCAACAAATGATTTATAATGTAACTAAAGTCCTAAAACCCTCTATTAACTACAATACTTTTTAATGAGGTGCTATCATGTATATTGGTCCCAAGATGGCTGCCAACACTTTTTGGATGAAGTGCTGACAGCCAATCAGATCAGATGTGTGGTTAGGCTCCGCCCAGATATATATCTTTTTTTGAACCTAAATTACCCAAAATCCACTGGAGCACATATATTGAGACCTAGCAAAGGCACATCGGGCTAACAGTCCCTACAATTTTGCCAAGTTTCGTGCAAATCCATTCAGCCGTTCGAGCTAAAAGTGAGGCCAACCGCCCTATGGAAATTAACATGGGAAAAACGCGTTTTGGGACCCCCCCTTTTTTCTCGCCCCCCCTTGATGAAACCCCCCCAAATTGTCAGGGGCTGCTCAGAAACAAAATGTTCCATTTTCCTGAAAATTTCAGCCAATTCCGTCCACAAACGTCAAAGTTATTAGACATAGAATTTTCAAAAATCCCATAGAGAAAAAATCCTAACTATATATACCTACTGGCGACCGCCAGTAGGTAATATATATATATATATATATATATATATATATATATATATATATATATATATATATATATATATATATATATATATATATATATATATATATATATATATGTATATTATAAGGGCTGTGGTATCTCTTTGGAAGTACTGTGGTACTATGTTAATTTTTTTAAAATATATATAAACTATGTATAATTTCTACCTATTTATTACCACTTTAAATATGTGGTAATAGGAAGGGGAAACAATCTAATACTTACTTATATCTAAGGTGAAACCCAGAACACTGATAAAGTGAACTTAAAATAACATGGCTGCCTTTAACCTTTGAAAATGCAGTTGTTAGCCAATCACATAGTGCCTTTTCATCGCTATGTACGGCAGTTGCTTTTGCAAAATACCTGAAAATTTCACTAAACTACTGCAACAACAGATATCACTATGTTTAAAAGCCTTATAATGTAAAAAAACATTTATTCTACTTACCTGAAAAACCAAAAAAAGGATCATCTGCACACCATAATCTACATTCCATCCAAATTTCATGGAAATCCAAATGGGTGTTTGGTTGGTACAAATAAGTACAGAGTCTATTGTAAAATGAATAATACCACCCCTCTCTACATATTTGCATATTGCAAATATGAAGATTAAAAATAGAATCTTTATTGCGAAATTAAATCCATGGAATAAGCTGTTAGACATTTGTTGAAAAGAGATATTAGAATCAGTTAAATACAAGTCAATTAAAAAAATAGTTGCAGTAGTTCAGAATCTTAGAAACATGAACAAAATTCTGACTTCTTTACAATTACCCAAGCATTGCAAAAAACAAACAGGTTGCCATAAATATCTCCTTTCTGCTTGTTGCTGTAAACTAGATAAACAGAGCAGGAAAAGGAAAAGCAGTGGTTCAGTTTTCTTCAAACAGCTGCTTTAATTATGCCCTTTGACTTGTCCTGCCTTTCCCCTCGCTGCTGGAGCTGCCGTAGGCCTTGTAACATCAGAACTGTAATAAGTTACTACAAATTAGTTATGATGTTATTTTTTCATAATCGGTTACTGGGTGTGTCACAAGTCACCGATTATAAAGAAATGAGACACCTGTGTTTATACAGGGATTGCAAAATCCTATGTATTATTCAATATTCTTGAATGTAAAAGTTCATTTAAGGTATGTCCAGTGGCACCGTTTTCCTGTCCACGAGCATTGTCATGTGCAAATGATGTGACTAGGTGGTTGTCCATGTTGACAGGAATTAGACATTCCTGGTGAACAGCATGTGAGCAGCTCAGCATGTAAAATATAGTTGTCACACATAGCATTGAGGTGACAAATTGTTGACCTGCCATCTCTGTGGCCAAACATTTATTGGAGACATGGTTCTGACCATACATAAAGCAGCCCACATTTATGAAATACTGACTTCTGAGGAGTGCTTGATAATGGCTAAATGATCAAACTTATAAATCTGGAAGGTTGGCAAGATCTATGGTATGCTTTGAAATGCAGGTGAGTCCTATTTCTCAAACAGGATTGTCTGGCTGATTTAAGGTAAACATTTTCTAAGGAGGGCAGGTGCATGTTACTAGACATAACATCGGTTTTGGGGAATACTGTGCCTGATTTGTGTAATGCTATCCAGACAATTAGGGGTATGGTTGGAGGACTCCTAGGTGGGGATGTAGTCCCTAGGGCCCCTTGGCACACCTTTGTAATAGTGTCTCACACAACAGTTCATGCAGGGGATGAACTAGAACTGGTAAGGTCTGAGAATCATGGATATGTTGCCCAATTGTATACAAGTTTATCAGGACATTTTGAATTGTATTTTATTGTGCAACACATACATTCATTATTGATAGGCATGGCCAGGTTGCCAATATTCAGCAAAGAAACTATGAATGTAGGCCCAGATCTCTGTACTGGGGTGAATGTATGACATCGTTTGGCATTCTGTCCATCAATTGTTCTTTTTTCACAAGCCAATTTTCACTAGCAGCATATACTGCCCATCCACCAATGCATTGACACCCACCTACATCTCAAAGTGTCATCGACAACAACTTCCTCAACTGAATCCTTGCCTAAGCCTTACAAACCTTGATCTCTACATATATCTTAAAATAATGAACAAAGACTGAGTTTGTACTCGTATATGGAGGTTCCACTGAGCCCTTCATCCAGGTCTTGCACAACAGTATGGATGTGGGTACCCATAACTTTCATCCTCAGCTGAATCACTGATGTTCATTTTTACCTTTATCTCTCTTTTGAGGATCACATTAAAAAACATTACAGAAACATTTGAGTTTCAGCTTCCTTTGCTGCACAAAATTAACCCCTTCCAGCCTTCTACATGCTTCTAGACCACAGTCCAGGCTCTGTTCCTATATGCTATCAGCAGAGGCAAAGCTCTTATCCCTGGTGTTTGAGTCTTAATTGACATCTATCGAAGCAGTTGCTCACTCAGCAACTTTACTAATCACCAAGCATAGACCATCTGGGCTTTTTTGAGAAAAACTAACTACCTTGCCTCTAAACTAAACAGATTTGCTGGCACCCTCAATACTAGGAGCGCATCCTTTGCCTGGCTGAATATCCAAAGTCTCCCTGAGGATGCACATGCCAACAGCATTACTTCTGTTTACAACTGAGATTTGATTCTGCACTGATGCAATCAAAGGAAAGTCTCAAAGCTCACCACTTCGCTACCTTCTTACCATCTGAAATTGTTCCCCCCAGAGCATCATCTACTCATAGACTTTCTGTATCTTCCACATGCTCTACCCCACTGAACTGCTGTGTTATTCTTGAGTGTTGCCACATTTATTCCCTTTATCAGCAGATAAGTTATGCATTTTGGTACTATGTACTCTGTACTGAGGGCTAGGTTCCATGTGTATTAAATACGTCCAAAAAAATAAAATAAATCAAGCAGCAAATGGTAGTCTCTATGTAAAATGATATTCCTGACTGAGAAACCATTATATTTTTCAATCAGCATTTCAAATAAGTTTATCTAATCACTTTACATATTAAACTACATATCAACTAAGGTTGTGTTTCTCTTTTTTTAACTTAATAATTTAGATTTATCCTGTATAATAACCGGGCAACAAGAGACTTTTGATATCACTTGCCACCTACCCCCCTTTTTACTCCTGCTGTGGGAGTAAGTTTACTTTTCTGCGTATCTAATAATCACTTGAAGTTGGTTTAGCAGTACATGGGTGGTCACTTATGCAAATACATTTATTTTGTTCAGACCACTTTTTCAGCATTGTTTCTACTATTAAGAAATATCCAACTTGGACAACATATGTATTATGGATATGTCATTATCCTCATATCTTTATGTTCATGATACATTATTATAACAGGGAGATAGACTTTAATCTATTTTCTAATATATTTAGGTTGTCCTCTTTGTCCTGATGAAGTCCCGCATGCGGTGTTAGCAATTACCCTAATCGCAGAAGATAGGTTGAAACATCGAAATTCTCTTTCTTTGGCCTGCAATACTTTCTTTCTACCCTTGCACAATGACCAGAGAATATCAAAGGAATGATAAAGTGAATCAATCCTGTATACAGGCCCAGCACTGGTTTGGTCAATCAAATCATCCAATCCAACCAATGTTGTATAGTACAAAATAGGGAATCTTTGCTTCTTAGTTCTTTTTATTGTTTTCTGTTCTTTTCACAATCACATTACGAATTTCACATAAGCACTTCCTTTTCACTTCTCTTCTGACAACCGCCTATTATAGTAAATAATTGAGTAAATACTGTTTTTTCATGAAGACTATATAAAGATAAAAAAATTCATACAAACATGCTTTTTTTTGGTCTCTCTATGACAATAATCTAATTATAAATTAACTCTTTGTATGACCGTGCAAATTGATTTTTTTCCGTCCTGTGCACCTTTGGTGCGCTGTAAATATACTTCAGGATCAATTGTTATTGATACCGTATAGAGTCCTTGACTTTTTCTGGGATAACCCCAGTGGTATTTAATGGTTCCTTTGATAATCCAGCA
Organism: Lissotriton vulgaris; assembly: GCF_964263255.1. Classification (NCBI taxonomy): domain Eukaryota; kingdom Metazoa; phylum Chordata; class Amphibia; order Caudata; family Salamandridae; genus Lissotriton; species Lissotriton vulgaris. The sequence continues at coordinate 366,191 of NW_028247206.1, read as the reverse complement.
TAGTAAACCTTCTCATCTGCTATAAGTCTGGGTCTGGAGTTAACATTGTCTCCCCTTAACTCGATGCTCAGAGGTTTGAGGCTCTTCTGGCTTCCACTAAATCTGGATTGCTGCACCCCTGTGGATTTCAAAACAGGGCAGTGAAATCCTCTTTTTTTAGCATGGATTGATCTTCGTAATAAGTCATTCTCAAAGGCAATTGCTACCTCTATATGGAAATATAATATGATTGTACCTCTGGTCAAAAAGCCTCACTGCATGTGTCATAGACTGCAAACTACTGTCCCATTTCACTTTTGCTGGTGCTAGCTAAGTTGCTTGAAAAGTGCATTAACCTTCAATTATCTTCTCATTTACAGTCCTGTAATCGTCATGTCTCCCAAATACAATTTCACCCTTGATATAGCACTTAATCTGCTCTTTTAGGGGTCACTGAGCATTTTAGAGAAAATCTTAATTCAGGAGGGATGACTGCCTTGATTCTCCTAGATTTGGGTGTGGCTTTTGATAAGGTCTCCCATTCTGTGCTTCTCAGAAGGCTACCGGAACCAGAATTTAGGGTTCAGCTCTAATAGTTTTACTGTATTTTTGCAAGAAATCAACTTTAAAGTTACATCAAAATTCTATTAATCCTTGTTCCCCAAATGTTGTTTGAGGTTCCACAGAGATCCTCCTCGAATCCCACTCTTTTCAACATCAATGTCTAAGCGTTGGCAGACATATTGGAGCCCTTGGCCTTACTTTGTTTTCATATGCTGACAATATGCAAATTGTCTTTTCTATGTCTACTTTGGAGGACTATATGAGCTTCAACCACAGACCATGCCTAATTGCTGTGGCCCAATGGATGCATGATAACTGCCATGAATTACATTGCAACAAAACTGAAGTTTTGGTTGAATGAAAACAGTTGCACCTCTGGGGTCCACATCAGTTGCCAGAAGATCTTTGCCCACTCCTTTCTCCAAAATAGGTGGTCAAAGACCTGGGAATCTGGTTAGATGTCAAGCTCTTGATGGATCACCAGAATAATAATGGTGTCTGCTAGCTGCTTTGGTCTCTTTAAATGCCTGAGAAAGATTATCTTGCTCCTTCCTGTTTCAGCTCAAATGATGGTTATTCAAGCTCTTATATCTCGCTTTGATTACTGCAATGTCTACCTCGGAGTCGCTACGTTTTTGCTGAGGAGGCTGCAGACTGATCGAAACGCTGTTGCCAGACTCCTCTGTCATGTCCCATGTAATGTTTCAGTCGCTACTCATCTGCAGAATCTGCAGTGGCATATCATTGATGAGCACATTAAGTTTAAAGTGCTATGTATCATGTATAAAGCCATGACTCAGACCAGCCCCCAATATATAAAACAATCTAGTGTTTCCCTATGTCCCCAAGTGTTATTTGAGCTCTGGTATCCCGAGTCTGGTAGCAACTCCTAGTATCAATGTGCTCAAATAAAGAGGGTCTTCTTTTAAATATTTGAATACCAAATTTGTGAAATGCACTGCCCCCTCAGGTTATGACATTGTACTTCTATGGATAGTTTCCAATGCAGATAAAACATGGCTATTTTAATCTGGCCTATTTGCTCTGTTTATGCTGGTGCTGGGAAGCCCTCTGGGGCAGTCATGCACTTTACAAATTCAGAAATAGATAAAATAAATAAATACAGAATGTGCATTCTGTTCCCATAAAAAAATGAATAATACATAGTTCCAACATAAGGATGCAATTCAAATGTACAGCCTGAAATAAAAAGAACAACATCTGAAGTGTACATTTGTATAATTGCAGCACAAGTTCTTTTATCAACTTTTAAAATGCAGCAGTTCATCACATCAGCCACAGCCAATTATTACAATAGCACCATCAATGAAGCTGCCTACAGAACCAGAAACTCTCTTCAAGAAAAATAAGTGTTGCATGAACCCCCTACCTGTCCCTACAATCCCACACCCCAAGGACATGTTCTGTGTCATCAACCTTTTCTTCAGTGAAAAAGCAGAGCACATCTATAACAGAAAGCCTGCTTCTCCACTGACAATCACTCCTCCAAATTTTAACTCACTATGGTTATACTTCAAACCCCTCTCTTTCTCAGACTTCAACAACATCCTCAGTACCCTCAAAACCACTTCTTATGAAGACAATTCCTTACAGTTTTCCTTCATCATAGCCCTCTTCAGAGAAGACCTCTCACTCCTCTTCACTATTGTTAATGCCTTCCTTACTTAAAGCATCTTTATAGAAGCTGTCAAGGCAAGCTGGGTCCATTTATACCTGAAAAAACTCGCATTAGACCCTGATGACAGTATCAACAATTGGCTAATCAGGGACTTATAAGCAAGACCATTGAAAAAGCAATCTAAGCACAATTCCAATATCACATCAATCTCATCCATCTCCTGCATGACTAATCTGGCTTCAAATCACTCTACAGCACGGAGAAAGCTACATTACAAATCATAGAAAATTATCACAATGATCTAACAGTCCACCTCCACTCTCAAAACTTAGATTCTGCCCATTCAGTGATTGACAATATCTTTACCTTTGACCCTGCACAGCACTGCTCTAGCTTTTGGGCTGGGTTTGTCATGCTATGTTAAAACATTTTCTAAACTGCACAGCTTATTCCAGCTGGAGCATCCTGGCGCTAGGATTGCTATCATGACAGAAACAGGAATGATCAGAAGATGATTAGGAATACAAAGAGACCTCAAAGAGGAAGAAAAGGGTGAGTGACCAGATAGGATCTAGTAAACGCTAGGAAAGATGACTTTGTCTAAACAGCCAGATTTTGAGACTTTTCCTAATTGAGGCCTCAGCTGTTTCTAATCTAAGGTGCAGAGGGAGAGTGTTCCATAAATTGGCAGCACAAACACCAAAAGAGGGCCCGCCCATCCGGGCTTTCCTTGACCTCAGAATAACCGTGAGTGGGGTATCCAAAGATCTAAGGTAGTGGCCAGGTAAGTAAGGCCACACAAGTAGCAAGGTCCTCTGTTCTTAACGATTTTGTGATATAAGCACATGGACTTAAAACTGATATGTTTCTACAGAGGGAACCAATGACGCTTGCCCAGAGCCAGCGGCAAATGCTCATCTTGGAAGGTTAAGAAGAAGGCGGGCGGCTGCACTTTTCGTTCTTTGCAACTAGTAGATACTGTATTTGGACACTCTGATATACAAACTGTTGCAATAGTCCAATCCCGAAGACTGTAACAGCCTTCCTTCCAGACAGGGGAGGCAGATCAGACATTTTTGCGATCATTTTGAGTATGGCAAAACATTTTCCAGTCAAGCTGAAGTGTAATTGTTTATTGTTTGGTTAGCTAAATTCATACAATTTAATATCATAAGAAAAGCCAACATGTTTATCAAAAATAGTTGCTAAAAATGTGTTATATACTTGTCTAATTGCGGTATAAAACCAAAAAGTCCTAAGGACTTATCTATTTATAGTTTGAAGCCAGTCAATAAAGTCCTAGAGTGGCCCCCTCTAGTTTCTACAACTAGTCAAACTAAATCTAAATCAAATCTTGAGGCATAAGATAGAACACCCTCAGGTTAGAACATCCCGATGATAGCTAAGACAATCATGTTTGTGCCATAAAGAGTGAGGTGAGAGCTCAAAGTGTTATTGCAGGATACAAATAAGCAGCAATTGAGCAATCAGGCAGGGCAAGCTGTGCATGCTTATAGAGCCTTTTCCTCTGTGCAGCTGCAGGCTTGATGATGCTTGGACTGTGCTGTGATAAGTTGTCCTCGAATTATCGTTTCCCGCGTTCATATCGTCATTCTGGGTAACCCGCCGCCGGACATACAGAGCCCTGCCGATCATCTTCAGGCAGGGAGATCTTTTAATACTATTCCTTCGTGTTCGAAATCCTAGAACCCTAACATACTATCCACACCTCTGGAAAACAAGGCTTCACTATCCTGGGAAGTTATTTAGAGTTGCACACCTCTATCAGATCGTATCCACAGATCGTAACTTGGGTTCAACTCACTGTACAGCCATCAAAAAAAGCAACAATACCTACCCTTAAAGGCCAATAGATATCGTGAGATATATTGGAAGAATTCACCTTTTTCAGTGCATATTATCCAACAACACCCTCTACTAAAGGCTCCGGTTGGCGGGAATTAAAGCAATACATTTTAATTAATCAGCTCCTGTAACATTTGCTCAAGAGAAATTAAACAAGAAACAGAAACTGAACCCTACTAGCTTCACGAAAACTGCTACTCAAATTGCGTGGCTGCTCCGGAAGAAGGCGCTGGCCGCCGAAACGCGCGTAGAGATTCATTGTGCCACCTATCTACTATAGATAATTTTTAACTTGTGTTTAAGTAATTTTTGTAAAATGTATTTTACATTAATAATGTGTCTTGTGAGATTTTAATTTTGTTATTGTGTTGTGCCATTGATTTTTCTATTTTTAACTACTGAATAAAATACCTAGTTTTGTAGCCAGCTGTAGCCGATTGTCCTTTTTTAATTTTACTCAGTTCTAAATATTAGTCGCCTAGGTTGTTGTTTTTCAATTATAAGTTGTCCTCGCTACATGCTGTGAATGTTCCATGGCCTTGTGTGCACAACCTGGTGCTGAAAAGTTCTATACGCTTCAGAGTGGAAAAGGAGAGGGGGAAAACAAATGACCACAATAAGCCAACTAGAATCATTTGTGGCCCTTTTCTAACTCCTTGGCTGCTAGGGCCAGGAACTTCACTGCCTTGCATGCTAGCTGAACCCAGTAACCTCCTAGTAGTTTTATTACGGCCGATTGGCATGTTCTTATTTGCAGCTGTTTTAATGATGGCCGTCAGGCCCGGACTGGCCGTTGCGGGCACCGGGCAATCCCCCGGTCGGCCGCATGGGTGGGGGCCGGTTTTGGGCCCCAGGGGGCCGTTTTTGCTACAGGGCCGTTTTTTGCAGCATAGCTGCAAAAACGGCCCTGTAACAAAATCGGCCGAAAACCGGCCCTGGCAAAGAGCACGGTCGCACCCCAATCCCCCCCCTGGGGGGGAGGGGGAGGCCGGCCGAGCACTTTGCCAGGGCCGGTTTCGGTTCCCAGTCCGGCCCTGATGGCCGTAATAAGTTCATCGGGAGTAATAGGAACCGGAACAGATGCATTGTAAGTGAAGTAGTGATTAAATACTGTGTCCGCAGAGACGACCCTCCAAGGTTCGTCAAGTCTGTTTCCATTCCAGTGTTAAGTCTTTGGATGGAAAAACTCCCAACCTAAGAAGCAGCAGGTTATGCTTTTTTGATTCTGAAAAATGTTCCGACAGATATGGTTGGGGTTTGAAAACTTTGCATATTGGCATGACCACCCAAGCTTGCTTTTTGTTTGCCAGAGCTACTTTGATCAATAGGAATTATTGCTGTCTGGTAGCTTTGTTGATTGCCCGTTTGAACTCAGTGTATTCTATTATTGTGTGCCAGGCATCTTCTAACTTTCGGGCTACAACGGACTGATGTAGTGAAGTTCTTTGCACTGGCTTGGTTTTCTATTTCAAGGCAACACTGGGGGGCCAGTGGGTTTTCGACTGCTGCCCACATTCTCCAATAACTTTTTACTGAGGCACCTTATCAGACTGAGGTTTGGCTGTTTAATCCACACTCCAACCTGATGTGTACTTGTGATATCTGTTGTGGAATCCTGAACAACATTTTAAAGAGGATAGATTTCAAGGTGTTCAGACTTGCTGCATCTTTCCTTTTGAGTAGCTCTGACCCATAAGAATGAAAAGGCAAGAATTTAACTGCGATGACCTTCAAAAAATTATTTGTTGAGCAGGCTCTTAGCTTTTGTTGCAAGATTTTGAATGCAAGTAACAATTTGTTTGCTTTTGCTTTCCTAGATGACATGTGCTGTTGCTCTGCGGCCGCTGACTACCGCAGCCACACTCACAGCACTCACTGCTGTCACCGCTGAAGCTGTGCCTTGCTGATGCAGGAGCCCTCACCCCGGGCCATCCTCCCTACAGAAACTACTGCGACCTCGCGACTCACCACTCCGCTCCGCGACTCGCCTTGCCTAACCTCGACTTGCTGACATGCCTGCACGTCACATCCTTCCTTCAGAAACTGCAGCTGGACCAATCAAAGCCAAGCAGGCAATTTTAGTTGTCAAAAGAGAGATGCGCATCAAACAATATTCTGAGTTTTTTATGTTGGGTTTGGGATTAAGGAAAGAGCCACCAAGCAGAGGACCATACTGAAGGCTGTATCCTAACTATGAGGATCTCGGTTCTGTTAGCATTTAGTATAAGGCAGTTGGAACTCATCCATTGGGCAAGTTCTAACATACAGGATTTGTAACAAGCTGCTGACTCACCCTCATCCTGGACAAGAGTAATAATCAGTTGAGTGTCATTGGCATACAATACCATGGAGGCATTGTGTTTGCGGATGACATCTGCCAGGGTGGGCATATAGATGTTGAATAACAAAGGTCTAAGCAGAGATCCTTGCGGCACCCCCTGGGGAAGAAGAAACACTTTCAAGGGAGTCTTTACTACCTGAAAAGTATGCCCTTGAAGGAAAGAGGCTAAACATTGAAGAGCTACGTAACATACCCATTGCAATAACAAGCCGTGAGAGACAGTGTCAAATACCGTACTTAGATCCAATATGATCAAGGCAGTGGCATGACCGTTATCTGCCACAGCTCTGAGCGATTCTGAGGCCAATAGCAGTGCTGATTTGATGCTGCATTGAGCACGGAAACCAAATTGAGAATTGTGCAATAAGTTGTTGTCTTCGATGAAATGAGTTATTTGAGCATTGACATGTTTCTGAGCAACTTTGACAAAAAATGGGGGATGTCTGAAATTTTCCAGTAAAGCAGTGTCTAAGGGGGGTTATTTAAGGAGAATCTTAACAATGGCCTGCTTCCAACATTTTGGCAGTGTACCCAATCCAAGAGAGATGTTGAGAAGGTTGCTCAGTCCAAGCAAGATAGATTCCATGACTGATTTCAGGATTTTATGGGTCGCAGGGTCCTTGGGAGAGCCTGGTTTAACTCTTGTAACCAACACCCATAGTTCTTCCGGGAATGGATGGTCGTAGCTGGAAAGGCCATCTGTACCGGCTGGGTCTTCCCTCCAAGCTTCCTGGCTACCAAATTCCCTCACAGATTCTGGGAATGACTGATAAACACCTGACACCTTGTCGTGAAAGAACTGGGCAGTGGAGTTACAACTCTCTAAAGTAGGGGTAAACTTCATGGCGACCTGGTCTAATAGCGTCAGGGACTTAACAATAGAAAATAGTTCCCTTGCGGAGTTGAGGGGAGAGTCAATTTTATTGGTGTAGAAGTTCCTCGTGGAGGTGTGAATGTTTTTACCATACGTTTTCAGGCAGCATGATAGTCCTGTTTACTAGTGGCACTCTTAACTTTGTGCCAAATGTGCTGCAGTTGTTTACTGGATTTTGTTCAGAATAGGAGCTCAGCGTTCACCCATTTGGGAGAGAACTTGGTTCTACATGCTACACAATCATTTAATGGGGCAACTCTATTGAGGGCCCAGGTAATCCAATTATCAAGAAGTTTATTGGCTGATTCACAATCCTTAACCAACTGAAGCTTCTTGGACTGTAAAGCTTCCTTTAAAGACTATGGGGAGAACTTAGCCCACTTCCTGGTGACCCACTGCAATAATTGAAGGATATCGATTACAGTAGAGGCTGCCAGATGGCAATTGGCATCCTCAAAATGAATATTTATGTCGTCCATGACCACCTGGCTATTATAGCATAGATAATAAGAGGGGAGACAAACCGCTAATGAAAAAGTAAAATTAGTAGCGGGATCAGCGGGTTGGTAAATAAATAAGAATGCCAACCATTGAACAGGTGCTAGAGAAGTCCAAGGTAAAGAAGGAGGCCTCACACTCTTTCAGCTCTGTGTCTGTGAACATGCAACGTGCAACTGATACAATGTTTAAAAAGTATTGCATTGCCCCCTCCCCTTTGAGGGGAGCGATCCTTCCTGACAAGTGCATAGCCACCAGGAATGGCACTGAGTTTATCAGGGCCAGAACTATACAATAACCAGGTTTCCATTAGAAACAGTGCGCCCATGCTAGAATCCCTGAGAAGGTCAAAGATCTTGTTCTTATGTTTGGCCAGGGATCGGCAATTTAGGCCCACTCAGTGTTAACATCGCACTCAGAAGATGGGCCCGAGCTGCTTGATGAACGTGAATTCACAGTTTGGACACCTGGAGGGTACTCTGAAGATGTCCAAGGCATGGTGACACTCTACAGCTGAGTCCCCTACCAAACTGAGGAGTTCTTCAGAGGAATAGTGTATGACTGAGGGGCCCATCCGGGCAGGAGTCCTGGCGCCGTCCGGACCTGGACGGGTGAAGATGGGCTTCCCTTCATCTCTCCATCGGCGCATCGGTGCATCAGCCATTCCTAAACAGCCCACCTTCCAATCCAAGGGGGGAAGGCTACAGTGCCGGCAGACAGAGCCTAGCAACAAAGGAGGGACAACAGATCTCTAACTGGAGCCCAGAAGCCCCATACCTCACAAGAAAGCTCCCCAAATGCTGGCAAAAGTAAAATAATTAAAATAAAAAAAGTAAAGTAAATTGAAATCAGTAAAGTATTAAAAGAGCATTAATAATGCATTTAAGCTGGTTAGTCATAGTGGGGATATCTCGTGCCATTCGCTCATCACCCTTTGATCAGCCCTCCCCCAGTGAAACGCTTACATGTGACTGTTGTCCACTGTGTAGCTTTATTATTATACCAAAACACAATTTTATTTGTGGGAAAAACCTCCCACATTGACCATTTTATTAAATTCACACATAAATGATGCGCTCCATACATATGCGCCACAGGTTAACATGTATTTACAATTCGTCATCTCTAGAGGCGTGTTGTACCAGCAGGACACAACACCACCCCCTTTTCCAAGCACCAGCTACTAGGGTAGGGCCAGAGAGTCCAGGACCACCAGCAGGACGGCCCCCTCTCCCGCCAGCCCAGAGCCACCATAACTGCCTCCCCTGCTGCAGGGTCATCCATTTTCCACCCAAAAAGAGTCCCCCGGCCTTTTCTCTTATCCGGGACCCCGCCACTCACTATTGAACTTAGGGATGGGTGGGTGGGCAACTGTTGATCAGGCTAGCCTTTCCTGCAATTCACCTGAGGCAAGAGATGAAAGAGGGCTGCTCCCTGGGGAGCCGTAATTTGATCAACTTGGGGGAGGGCTCTTAGACGCCCACCCTGGCATCTCACCTTTCTGCGAGACCCTCCCTATGACAAGCCTTGGAGAAACGAAACTCACTGTCCAGGCCCGGATATCCCACTAAAGGCCCCCCTCCCCTAGCAACGGGGGTGGCCTCTCATAGTGGGGATATCTTGTGCCATTTGCTCATCACCCTTTGATCACCCCTCCCCCAGCGAAACGCTTGCACGTGACTGTTGTCCACTGCGTAGCTTTATTATTATACTAAAACACAATTTTATTTGTGGGTAAAACCTCCCTCATTGACCATTTTATTAAATTCACACATAAATGATGCGCTCCATACATATGCGCCACAGGTTAACATGTATTTACAATTCGTCATCTCTAGAGGCGTGTTGTACCAACAGGACACAACACCACCCCCTTTTCCAAGCACCAGCTACTAGGGTAGGACCAGAGGGTCCAGGGCCACCAGCAGGACGGCCCCCTCTCCCGCCAGCCCAGAGCCGCCATAACTGCCTCCCCTGCTGCAGGGTCATCCATTTTCGGCCCAAAAAGAGTCCCCCGGCCTTTTCTCTGATCCGGGACCCCGCCACAAGGCAAGAAGCCCCACTGGCGCTCTTGCCCTCACCCCTCACTAATGCCCTGCTACTCTTCTAAGGTGTAAAGCAATAGCCCCCAGAAAGTTTTGCACAAACACTTCCAACCCTGCCCTGGACAGGTGCATCCCCTCTGCCCGATACTCATCTGAGTTCAATGCCTGCAGCAGGCTATGTCTGATAACACGAATCTGTGACCCCTTCAACAGTTTTTCTACCTCCCTATTCATCTTCCTCACCGACGTGTTCACTGCAGCTGATGGAATGTCACCCCCCATACCCTCCAAGTGAGCACCTCTGACCAAATAATCGTAGTGTCCATCAATGCTCTCCTGATCCATGTAAGTAGAGAGAATAAGGCCTCCTTGGCTCCCCTCCTGCCCCCAGGGATCATGTTTTCCACCCCCGAGTGAATCATCAGCACATCTGGAATAGGCAAACCTTTGTTGAGCGCACTCAGCAAATGAGCTGAGACATCCTCGGCCCGTTGCCCCTCAATCCCTATCCAATCAAAATTGACTCCCATGGCCCTTTGCGTCTTGTCCACCCCAGACTCTACAAACCATTGCCCTGCTCTGAATATGACCAAAACTCCACACCAGCATACATGCGTCCTCCGACTTGCCACCACTGCATGCGAGACCAAAAGAGAACAGAGAAAGAAAGAGGTGCATCAATACCGATCTGCCGCAAATACCGACCCTACCTACACCAGCTGCGGTAGCACACAGTGCTCAAAACTCGATGAACTCCACCTGCCCACCTTCTTAGTTGCACTCGATGAGAGTCCCAATGCCGCTGCTGTAGTGGCCGCCCCAATACGGAACGAATGTGATGTGAAATGAGCTATGTCATCATCCAACAATTCCAGCGCCCACTTACATAATCGTGTGAACTGGAATCTCGTCAAAGGTGTATCATCTGCGTGTACCAGTAGCCTATCATCACCACACCCCGGCCTAATCAGCAGGAACTTCCCCATCAACATCACCGGGCAGTAACCCGCACCCTGAACCGCTCTTAGTTGCACCCATACCCCTTTCCTCAGTGGGTCTGTCTTTGACCTCCGCACTCTCACCTGCAGGAATTCTGCGGCAACCACCACATCCCCCACAGCCATTCCCCCTTGTCTGTCCATCTTGGAACTTGGCACTAGCTCTGATATCCGAAACGCCCCAAAGAATGCTAACGAATAGGCTAATCGCAACAATTGCACCTCAAAATACGACCAACATACCTGTGGTAACACCCCCAAGATATTCACATACCTGTTGGAATCTATAGGTCTCCTGGTATTCTTCTCCCTTGGAGCCAGTCGTTCCCAACCTCTCATAGCCCTTCTAACTCTGAGGTCCTTAGTGGGATCCACTACCCCTTTAATTCCTGCAAAGAAGGCTATTGCCGACAATTGTCTGCGCACCAGAGTCAATGACCTTCCCTCCTCCCTCTGGCTGACTATGAACATGAGAACATCCTGCGGTGTAAGCTCCCCTGCACCCCCTTTGTTCTGTAGGACCGCTATGTACACCTGCCATGCCCTTTCATACCTACTCTTAGTCTTGGGTGCAACCGAAGCCGCTATGAGGTCGGAAGCAATTGTTCACCAAGCTTCCACAGGCTTTCCTGGAAGGCCGTCATCTGACCGTCTGCTTGTGGCCATCGCGCTCTGAATTCTGTCAACTTAAAACGAGACAGAGAGTCAGCTACTGTGTTTACCACACCTGGCACATGCTTGGCAGTAAAATGCATATTACGCCTGAGGCACTCCCGCACCAACACTTTCAGCAAACGGAGTACCTATGGGCATTTTGCCCTTTGGTTGTTCACTGCCAGGACTACCGACATACTGTCTGACCAAAACACAATTCGTTTATTTTCCAACAATGCACCCCATATCTGAAGCGCCACTATTATGGGAAATAACTCCAGGAATGTGATATTGCGGACTAACCTCCTCCTAAACCAATCAGCCGGCCAATGCTGCATACACCACCTTGCTCCTAGCACTGCTCTGAAACCAACACTGCCCTCTGCATCCGTGTAGAGTTCTAATTCTCTAATTTCCTGTGCCGGTTGTTGCCATATCGCTGATCCATTGAAGTGCTCCAAGAAATCACTCCATGTGACCAAATCATCCTTCACTTCAGCTGTCAGCCTAGTGTGGGGGTGTTTTGCCCTCAAACCTGACATTGTCCTGGCTATATTCTTTGAACAGACCCTGCCCATAGGTATCACCCGCAGTGCAAAATTAAGTTGCCCCACCAACACCTGCAACTGATGCAGTGTAACCTTGCGTGCCCTTAAGCATTTGTCCAGCGACCCTTGAAAAGCTTTAATTTTGTCCTGTGGCAATCTGCACATGCCCTCCACTGTGTCTATCTCAATACCCAAGAAAGTCAATTGGGTCGTAGGTCCCTCTGTCTTCCCCGCCGCCAGTGGCACCCCCAATGCCTCCGCCAACCGCTGGAAACCCACCAATGCTTCTTGACAATCTGACTAGCCTGGTGGCCCCATAAAGAGGAAATCATCCAAGTAATGCACGAACTCTTGCATGCCCACCACTTCCCGCACTGTCCATTCCAGAAAACAACTGAATGTTTCAAATACTGCACATGCAATGGAACAACCCATAGGCATACATAGGTCCACAAAGAAATTACCATCAAAAGTGAAGCCTAGCAACCTAGTGTCATCCGGGTGTACCGGCAAGAGGCGAAAGGCTGACTCAATATCTGCTTTAGCCATCAGGGCCCCCCCCGCCCAGCCTCTGCAGCTTTTTAATCACCGAGCCAAAAGTAGTGTAGAGCACCGTACACAAATCTGGATCCAACCCCTCATTGACTGACTTGCCTGATGGACTCGACAAGTTGTGTATGAGATGATATTTTCCCACTTCCTTCTTTGGTACCAGCCCCAATGGTGAACAGACAAGGTCCTGCCTCGGCAATGCCTGGAAAGGACCCGTCACCCTCCCCAACGCTATCTCCTTTTCAATTTTTTTCCAAATCATTTCTGGGTTTCTTAACACTGATAGCTGATTGCGCGGGGGAACTGCACTTGGCACTGCAGCAGACTGGATGTGAAAACCAGATTTAAAACCTTCATACAAAAATTGCGCTTCTGCCCCCCTCTCATATCTGGCGAGCAGATGGGCTAATACAGGCCGGTGTATGGGAGTGGGTAAGTTCTGGGCATTATGGGGTAGGGCGGCCTCTCGGTTGAGCAGGAGCTGTGGGAGGGCAGTGTTCCTTGGGCTTACCCCCTTTCTTGAAACACTTAATCTCTGAGTGCCTGAGCACCGCACAGAAGGAACACATGTGCTTGAACTTACATGCTGCGCCCCTATTACATTCATTCTTGTTGGATTGCCAACATGCTTGCTTCTTGTCCCCGGCTCCCCTGTCTCCCCAAAAGGAATGTGTAGGTTTTCTAACTGGCACCGCCGAATAAAACTCCCCATGCCATATATTAATCTACCGTTGGTCCCATGCTACTTCAGGCCTCACTGCTTTCATCTGCCTGAACTTTGTGTCATATTGCAACCAGGCCGTCCCCTGAAATTCTGAAGCTGCCCCATGAATCAATGACATGTAGCTTATCAACTGAGCTGCCAATGTAGGGAACCGCTCAACCATAATTCCTGCATAAATAGCAAACCTCGGTCACCCAGTTCTTCAAAGACCCTTCCAACCAAACCTTCTTTTGTTTCAGTTCCCCATCTTTACCCGACCTGGTCTTCCCCGGGACCACACCCGCATTATTCAAATCAAAAACGTCCACATACTCCCCCTTAAAGATCTTCTCCATTGTATCCGCAGGCACATGCCAAGTTATACTTGCTGACGGTGACATTGCCAATGATGCTGAACCATATAACACTGGGCTGTGTAGTCGAGGAGCGTGCGCCAATGCCACCGTCGCTGGGGGGGGCCGCTGGTGTCACCGTAACTAGCCCCTCTCCCGCAGCCCCTGAGTTACTCACCGGGCCCTGAGCCATGGTAGCCACCACCATAGGCGATTGCAATACTCCCCCTGACTGGACCCACACCTGAGCCACCCCACCACCTTGTGTCGCCACCACTGGGGCCTGTATTGTTTCCACCGGAGCCCGCGCTGCCATACCAGACGCTGCCCCCCCTCCCCGTGTACCACCGTATTTGCCTGACTACCAACCCCCCGCTGGCCCTGTTGGCATTACCGCACTCTGTGTAGGCCCCCCATAAGGGACAACCCGCCTTCTGCTGAGCCTGTTTGCACACCAACGCCAGTCACCCGCATATTGTCCGTGACCACCAGGGGCTGGCCCACTGCCATCGCCTCACCTGGAAGGCTCGCTCGTGGTTCTGAGACCCGCTTGGTCTTCTCCTGATGCGTGTCCTTAAAGCGAAAAGGCGTCCGCCGTACGCGTTTTGGCAAGGGAGGCTCCTGCTGTCCGCTTGTTCCTGCATCCTGAGATAGCGTCTTCAGGGCCCAATCGTTACCACCTTTCTTTGCGACCTCCCACAATGCCGCCAACGAGCGGAATTCTTCCGTTGACGCTGGGGCCTCCTTGCCCCCCCCTCGTGTCCGTTTGGGTGGCATCCCGTCTACTAAGAAAAGAAAGCAAAATTACTAACTGATCAATACCTTTGTGCCCCTTCGACAGGTCTTGCACCGGCGTGCCTCTGTTTTCATGCGCCAGCCACGCCCCTTTTACCCGGGCACCAGAGATACTTACCGCCCTAGTGCCCCTGTATAACATACGTCGCTACCTCAAACCATGCCCAATGCACCGTCCCATCATATACCATGCCACGTGCACCTGCCAACGACAGCTTTGCCTTCTCCATGGGCTGCTCAACATACCTACTGGCTGAGCACCCCGGGGTATCGCACCCCCTCAAGTCAATGACATTACATGCCATGCCCATCATCCCCCTTTTAGCGCGCCAGCATATCCAATTTGTATTCATGCCCCCTATATCAGGCTAGCATGCTTGCCTGCGCCATGCCGCTTGATCGCCTACCTGAACACATCTTAATAAATGTCGAGCTCCTTTACCTTAGTGTATGCCCCCATTAGGCCCCCCTGTTGTTTTTATAGTTCATATCAAGAACGCACTAGGGATAGCGGAATGTGCACTCATTTTTTTAATTTTTTTTTATACCCCTTTTATTTATTAAATTAAATGTTGACTCACTAGCAGCATTATGACGTAATTCAGAAAATGCAACTAATGAGCCGCCATACATTCGCTACGCTAAGGCCTCACCTCACAGATCGCACCGTCGCCGCAACAGATTGTCACCAGCCCCAGCTGGCCTGTCCTGCACAACTGTTGAACCGGCTAGCCTTTCCTGCAATCCCCCCGAGGCGAGAGACAAAAGAGGGCTGCTCCCTGGGGAGCCGTAATTTTATCAACTTGGGGGAGGGCTCCTAGACGCCCACCCTGGCATCTCACCTTACTGAGAGACTCTCCCCATGACAAGCCTTGGAGAAACGAAACTCACTCTCCAGGCCCGAAAATCCCACTAAAGGCCCCCCTCTCCTAGCCGCGGGGGTGGCCTCTCAAGCAACTAAGCCGCCAACCCTCTGCTAAACAAATATCATTTAAATGCATATGTTCATACATGCATATACACATACATACTGCATATTGCCTATTTCAAAGTTTAGGACTTTAAAAATAAGATTTGACATGAGTATTTTGTAATTTTTTGTATAGATCCGCCTGCCCTGGCATATACTATCAAACATCAGCAGGTTTGACCTTCTGGTATGTGCCTGGGGAAATAGTGGGGGTGCAAACTTCAATCAACAGAGAAACCATAATTCCAATCCCTTTGCAAACAGAGGCAGAAAAACTGTAGGTCTTGACATGAACTTTAAAAGATCACACATACCAGTATAAAATGTTGCCAGATTAATGGTAGGTTTTAGTAGAGAAGTGAGTAAGTATTACCCCCCTAAAAGGTGGAAAATGCGAATTTTTAATCACTTTCTGAAAGTGAGAAAGATGGGTTTTGTTTAAATGTCAGCTTCAATTTCACTTTAAATGTATTTATTGCTGTCTGTTAATCAGCCGTTCCCAAACAAACAGATATACATTTAAAACTGAAAGGAGAAAAACTTAGACATATTTCATAAAACATTAGGCAAGTTTTCCTGTAGAAGAAGTTCGCAAACCAATGGAGCAATTCACGATATCTTCATTTTGTAGGCTCACTTTATCGAGATGAACAGTTGATCGGTTGCAGTGAGGAGAGAAGTATGGGGAGAGGTAGAACAGGAGCATGGAGTATGGTGGATGGGACAAGACTGCAGAACAGTAGTAGACAGAGGTATAACTAGGCATGTAGAAGAGTAGACAAAGTAAATTCAGTAATATTACACAAACACCTCTCACTCTTCCTTGTGCGGTATCAATAGGCTAACCGTCTACTTCGAGTTTAATACATGGTGGACTAAACTGCTTCAATAGTGGACCGACTCGAGATAGGAAATATTTTCTTTTATTAATAGGACAACATTCTGAAATTGAGCTGCTTTGTATACAAAGTTCATTGTTTATAAATTGCTCCTGCTTTTTGTAACCAATCAGCCGTTGCATGGTGTTTATTTTCACAACTCTTTTAAGCTGGGCTTTACCTGTTGGCAACAATATTATGCAGCGAATGACCAGACATAATGACTTTCCAAGGCCCTTGCAAATCCTACTTAATATTCAGCTGGCATAAGTCCTAACTTTATTATTGACTACATTGAATACACAATACACTGACCTCTGCCATCAGCAACTAAATTTGTTCCCGCTGAATTATCAGAGTGCTTTCATGCACAGAGGAGGAAAAAGACAGAGCTGCAGCCAGATTACTTCCATGCCTCGAACCCGTACACAGAACGCCATCGGAACTCAAGGAGGGGCGTGCTATGAATGTGCACCTGCTTTCTCCTCTTTGAGACAATTCAGACAGACAAAGTGAGAGCTTCAACGTAGCAAGTGGTGGAAAGTGGTGCATTCTTCTGAGTATGCTAGGCATCAAGCCCCTGTGTTGTGGGGGCAAAGCAACTGGATTTGGCACCACAACAGCTACAAAAAGATTCTGTATTTCTGGCAAAGCATGTACAATCTATATTGATCCTCAGTTGCTTAGGCCCACATGCATCATTGTTACATTTTGCGATATCTTAATTGCGAAAATTAAGGAATCGCAATTAAGATATCGCAAAATGCAATGCATTAAAAAATCTTCGTATTTTTTGCGATTCAGTATTTTTCCTTAATTGAGATTCACAATTTGCAAATCCCAATTAAGGAAAACCCTTCCCATTGATTCCTATGGGTCAAAAGGCCCATAGGAATGAATGGGAAGGCATTCACATTCCAAAGAACCCCTCCCTGCACCCCTGAAATTTAACTTTGAATGCAATTTACATACACACATGCCCCAATGGCATGTGTGTGTGTAAATTAAAAGTTTCCAAAATGCAATTTGTGCATATTTGAAAGTTTTCGGTAAATTAGCATGAATTTCAACTTCATGCTAATTTACCCCTTCCAACGTGTGAATTCGCAATTTAAAAATAATCATGCATTGCATTTAAGAAATCTGAAATTGCGATTTCTTAAATGCAATCGCAATTTTAGAAATCGCAACATGGTTGCGATTCCTAAAATTGCAAAATGCATGATGCATTCCAAATTAGTTGATTGCATTCGCAAACGGCCGAAAATTGCGATTCGCTCCGCTTGCAAATGCAATTGACTTTGATGCATGTGGGCCTTAAAGACTATAAATGAATACATTAATGTTATGAACATTATTTGGCTAGTTGATGAGGAGTCCAGTTGAACAAATCTTATAAATCCAAAGGAAAGGACAAGAGAAGACAGGGGAAAATCCAGTTTGGCTTTGGAATGGCCTGTTCATCAGAATCCTTACAACTGGTGTAGTTAGTAACTCTTCTACTGTGTCTGCTTCCACATGCACTGTAATAATCTTCACACTCACCCATACACACATGCATCACACATACCAGTCATATACCACCCTTGGCCAAGGCATATCATTCACATCCCTATCATCACCACATGTATGCCCTAACACACTCAAGCCCAGATTAGCAAAGATGGATTGCGTGAGAGTAAGAAAGCAGTAAAGTGCCATAGCAAGTAAGATATGGCACTGTCCTGCTCTCTCCATAGTGTGGGTGCCCGATTAAGCTGCGAAGCATTACACACACTCATTTGCACCACAGTGCAAAGGTGTCTGCAACATGTCTAGCAAAGGTTTTGTACTGGAAGGGTGCCCTTCCAGTACGAAAAACTGTGCTTACATTAACCTTCAAACGAGTAGCGGCCGGCATGGCTCGCGGCTGGGGGGGTGGTGCGGGGAGGGGGGTGTTGCGGAGGGAAGGGTGTCACGCAGGGAGGGGATCACAATTTTTTTTTTAATCTGCCTTTCCCCCGGGTCCCGCGTCTTCACTGCTCCTGCTCTCATGCTTTCCTGCCTCTGACAGGAACAGGAAGCAGGCAGCCAGGCTCCCTCCGCTAAGCCAATCACAACGCTGCAAGCAACATTGTGATTGGTCGGGCAGCCCCCATCCAGGGGCTAATGGGGTGGGCATGTTCTCCATGCAGGCTGAAATGCAGCCTACATGGAGAAGGGCAGAGTGTGCATGACTGGTTTGGGCGGCCCGAGAGGGCCGACCAGACAGTCTTTGCACACTCAGAAGTGGGCAAACCAGTCCTCCCCTGCCCTGCTCAAAGAGCAGGGCAGACCTGCCCACACCCCGCCCGCAATGAGCAAACTAGACATAAAATGGTAATAACTACAAGTTATTACCATTTTTTGATTTGGCTTTCTCGCACTGCGGGAAAGCAGTGAGGCGACTGTTTTCCGCCCTGGTGGAGGAGCCGCCCCTGCTTCAAACATTTCCCTCTTCGAATGTGTGCTGTATACTGCAGCACATAGACAAAGTGGGAAATGTTAAGAGAAATAAAAACATTACGCCTTTTTGATGAGTGCTTCAAAGAGGCAATATTTTCTGATGGAAAAACCTGCCTACTATGGGAGCATCCATGTACCAACCATGAAATGCCCCCATGACCCAAAGTGACGGAAAGCAGTGACTTATGCTGCTATGTGTTATTTCTTGGAATTTTCCAAGGAAAAACAAATTTTGCAATGAGAGGTAAATCTAAAATAAGCATTTTGCGCAGGTTTGTGTCACCTTAGTGACACAAACTCAGGGTAAAATGTATGCAAATCTGGATCTTAGAGTGCAGTTCAGCATGAGGCTGACTTAGCAAACAACATTGCCACATTTAGTCATGACACACACTTCAGCACTGAAACTTCTCACATCCACATATAACATGACAATCATTGTATCCACTAGCTAGAATATCATCCGAAGACATAAACCTTCTGTCCTCAAGGTCTTCTATTCTCCAGGAGCAGTGATATCCCTAGAAAGTCTTCCATGCCAGTCCCACTTCATTGCCTCTCAGGCAATGATTCCAGCCACATATACTAACAACTAGGAAATAAAATCCCTTCATTAAGGAAATCCCTAACCTCATAACCAAGTAGAAGCAAAAAAACATTCCTTTGAGACCTCAATCTCTCAACAAACCCTACACAAAAAAATCAAAGATGCCCTCTTCCGCTCTACAGAAACCATCAAATTCAGGTGTTTGGATTAAAAATATCAGGAGGCACAAATATAAGAAAGAAATATTATGATGCACAAATATCGTTGGCAAGAATATCGTATTTGGAGGTAAGTGATATCCTTTTTAATATTAGTAATGTCTTTAATATCATTTTAAATAATATAGTGGTAAACAATATTGTTTTTTAATTGTCTGAATGTGTTTCATTCAGTTAATATCTTATCATAGGTGTTATTATTGTTTATATAAAGGTTATTTTTAAAACATAGCTTTTACTTTTAAGTGATTTAAAATGTTATATTGAATTTTTTATAGCATGTTATAGTGTAGCAGAGGTTATATGGTTTATAGGAGGGTAGGTTGGGAAGTTAATAATAATTATGAATTATGTAATATAGTTTATTTAAGTATAGTATGGGAGGTAAATAGAGTAATAATTAACAATTAATGATGTATTGTTAATACATTATTTAATGCGGCTAGCTATGTAGAGGTATATTGTGGGAACCTGGTTAATTAATAATTGAACAACAAGTATTTATTAATTGTTCATAAATTACTTTAATTAATAGTAATTATGTGCTTTTAAATGTTGTATTACATATATATGCATATTCATTTAAGTTAGTCAATCATTTTTATATTAACAGTTGAATATTTTTTTTTTACATTCATGGTGTACCTTATATATGTAATGTTTTTGAAGTGAAGTGCTTTCCCTACTCTTGTTTATCCTGCAGTAGAAATAGTAAAATGAACCTCTTTGTAGTTTAACACATTCCCTACTGTTGTGCTATCTGGAGTGGGAATAGTAAATCTCACCCCTCCAAAATTCATCGCTTTCCCTACTGTTTCACAGACTGGAGTGGGAATTGTAAGTTTTACCTCTCCAAAGTCCAACACCTTCCCTGCTACTTTGATGTTTGGATTGGGAATAGTAAATTTCAGCCCTCTAAAATCTGATGCCTTCCCTACTGGTGCATAGACTGGAGTGGGCATAGTAAATGTCATCCTCCACCTACCACACAAGTTGCAGAAGATTCCTTCCTCGTTACATAGAAAACAAACACTTTCTCCACATCCTTCTAGACCGGTCAGCCACATTTGACACCTTTGAGCATCAATTCCACATCACAATTCTAGTAGCCCCGATAGCTGTTACATGGACAATATGAATCATGGTGACTGAGATGATCCCCTGAGCTCATTCCTCTTTCCATTGACCCACAGTGTTTGATGTGTTTCTGTCACTAATGACTGTCCCCTTACTCATACAGGTCTGTTGACACTTTTGTAATAGTGCTGCTTACACTGTACAGGCCTATTGCATTTCTCAGACATTAACAATATAGATAGTGGTTATTTCCGAAGAGATTTAGAAATGTGAATCATCTGCTTGGCTACAATATTCCCCAATCACACAACACGAACAGCAGTATGTTGATTGTTAACCCTGTTACAGTGCCTCATATGGCAAAAGGGGTTCTTGTGATGGCAGCACAAACAAGACAAACGTATTATCACTTACTAGGCTATCCAAGTAAGACATCCACATGTCTATAGAGCCCTCTGAGCCGTAGCTCTGTGTGTCACACATACCAGCCCTTACCTGTGACCTAAGTCTTAGGAGGTTGTGTAAGCTTTGGCACTCACTTCTATGGACCGTATGCATCACTACAATTGGCCTGATTGTAAAGGTGTCTGGACAGTTATGCACAGGTAGTTTAATCTTCACATGCTAAAAATTGTGTGTTGTGTGTCATGGTACCCCACATCACATTTCATGTAGGATGGTCCTGGCCTACATGATGGTAGTGGGCTGCCTCAGTCAGTGTAGGTCATGACCAGGGGTGAGGCGATTCATCAGATGACCACAAAAATGCATATCCATGCTTTAGTTGTACTTAACATGTGACATAAACACATTTAATATGTTGACTCTTGACGAAGGCTTGTGCTGGATGTCAAGGTAATGTGATGTTTATCAAGCTGATAGTTATCATCAAACAGTTACAATCTGTTTCTACATCTATTGCATCCATACAGGTCAACGTCTATCAGAAGAAGGCCAATTGGAAAGCCAGCACCTGGAAAGTGTGGACCCTGGGGGTCTGCAACCGGCTTAGTGCCCACCGCAGAAAGAGGTGGGAGGACCTGCTGTGCTAGACCCGGAAGATCACGGAAGACCAGCTGGGGATGGCCTCCCACTGTGGAAGCTAAGCACACTGGACCGTGCCCCCCAATCACAAGGGGTCAGTCCTGGACAGTGTCATACATGTCAAATTACCAACTTTGAGTGTTACTGACAGGTATTTCACTAACCATATTGGTGGTGGCCCATGTGCCACACACAAGATGAGTCATTGTTAGGTTGTCAGTGGCGGCTCCTCTGATAAGGTGGAGGAGTGTCGCCCCACTGCTCAAAAGGAAAAATAAAATGATAACAACGTATAGTTATTATCATATTTTTTTCTATTCCAGTGAGTAGCTCTGTTTCATGCGGGTGGGGTCAGGCTGGCCAATGTAGAGGGGAGGAGTGCTGGTACACTCTAAGTGCGCATGACTGTTTGGCCGGCCAAACAGTCATGCGCAAGTTGCATGTTCCCATCAGGGTGTAATGCACAGCCTGGTGGGGAACATGCTCAGGCTCTCTGTCCCCATCTGAGTACCGAACCATGGGGCTCAGACCAATCAAAATGTTGTATGTCAGTGATGTTATTGGCTTAGGGGAGCCTGGGAGGCCGGGTGCTTCTTGCTGCAGGACTGGATACAGAAAGAAAGAAGATGAAGAGGATGGAGGAGAGGCGGCCGGCCATTCCCAAGTAAGTGTTCTTTTTTTTTTATTCCCCCATCCCACCACTCTAGTCCGATAGAAGGCGCTACTAGTTTATGTGTGGTAGTAGGTACACACTGCTGTGTTGTGCCTATTGTCTTTCTAACCTGGAAGGCAACAGAGTCCTGTCCACACCCAATTCTCTCCTTTTGAGTTGAAACCTAGCTAAGTGAAGTGAGTAATTATCTCACTTTCCCAGTAATTCTGAGTGACAATTGAACCACACAGGCAACTGGTCTTGCTTGTGTGAGGAGTGGTGTACCCTCACTACTGTCTCTCATGTGATGGTGACCCTATTGCATGTGACATGACATAGATATTCAAAGTACATGTAGTGACTGTTAAACAGTTCCTATTGGCATGTATTGGTTATACATTAAAAGGAGAGTGCAAATATTACTGATGCCATCAGCATTAGTTCCTACATGTTGGCCAGGGAGCATTTGCCAACCTATGGTTCATCTTCAATAGTATTTCAATACACTCATTCACTGGCTGGTAACATGAATGAGGTAGTGAGATCTAGAACTGCGGGGATCATATATGAGCATCACTCTACACTGATCCTTACAAGGCAATATGAGTATGCAATACTAAAGAGTGGTATGATGTGCCTGCCCATTGGGACTCTAGTGATCCTACATCTTTATGTCATAGATGTTGAGGGTCAACCGAAACATTCAAAGGTGTATTGGCTTGTGGATATATAATCTATGACTGGCGTCATCCCCTGTACCAAATAGGTTATTGGGGATGTGCACATGGCTATATGGAGTGTTGTGCTGTGGGAATTCAGAGTATCTATCTCCCAATTGTTTGGACCTCAATGTTTTGAGGGAACTTTATCTGCTAAATATGATGCATAGCTAAACTACATGTGTCCCGCTTTCATTTGACTTTTCAGGTAGTGGATGTAATTTGGAGTCCAAAGTGTCATCAGTGCGCATTGGGCATTTGCATGTAACATGATGTTTGCCACAACAGTAATTGATGATACATTGGTGTTCATTACATCATGATGTGTAATGAGTAATAGTTATATTTGTTTGATTCTGGGCCTTGAGTGAGCATTGTGGAAATATCACACTTGGATCCATCCTATTTGGATACATTTCTTTACGTTGATATACAACAAGTGCCAAAGTATGCAAGGTGATCAACCATCCTAGTATGGACATAAGAATGGACTGTAGGCAATTCCATCAATGCATTTGGGCTTGTCTGGGATTCGGACAGGAGTGGACCCAACTGTTTGCATGTTATGTAACATGCCTGCATGTGCTCATGCTAAATTTGAAGCCTATGGAGTGTCAAGTCAAGTCAAGTCATAACATTTATATAGCGCACTACATACCCAGAGGGCTTCAAGGCGCTTGGGAAGGGGAGGAGGATTATTTGTCAAATATCCATGTTTTAAGCTGCTTTCTGAACGCTAGGTGATTCTGGGTGAGGCGAAGGTAAGCGGGGAGTGAGTTCCATGTTTTGGCAGCTAGGTATGAGAAGGATCTGCCTCCCATGGTGGTCTTGTTGATGCGAGGTACAGTGGCGAAGGCTTGGCTGGAAGAGCGAAGTTGGCGGGAGGGGGTGTAGAAGGATAGTCGAGAGTTGAGGCAGTCTGGTCCGATGTCGTAGAGTGATTTGTGTGCGTGGGTAAGCAGTCGGAAAGTAATCCTCTTATTGACGGGTAGCCAGTGGAGGTCTTTAAGGTGACCAGAGATGTGTTCGTTGCGTGGGATGTCTAATATGAGCCTGGCTGAGGCGTTTTGGATTCGTTGTAGTTTCTTCTGGAGTTTAGCGGTGGTACCTGCGTAGAGGGTGTTTCCGTAGTCCAGTCGGCTTGTGACTAGAGCGTGGGTGACTGTTTTCCTTGTTTCGGAGGGGATCCAGCGAAATGTTTTTCTGAGCATGCGAAGGATGTTAAAGCAGGAAGAGGATACGGCGCTGACTTGTCTGTTCATTGAGAGTGAGGAATCCAGGATGACGCCAAGGTTCCGTGCGTGGTCTGTCGGGATGGGTGCATTTCCGAGGGCTTCCGGCCACCAGGAGTCGTCCCATGCAGAGGGGGATTTACCTAAGATGAGGACTTCTGTTTTGTCTGAGTTCAGTTTCAGACGGCTTTGTTTCATCCATTCGGCGACTTCTTTCATTCCTTCGTGTAGGTTAGTTTTGGCGGTGCTGGGGTCCTTGGTGAGAGATAGGATCAGTTGAGTGTCATCCGCGTAAGAGATGATGTTGAGGTTGTGTTGGCGGGCGATGGCCGCGAGGGGGCTCATGTATACGTTGAAGAGGGTGGGACTGAGTGAGGATCCTTGCGGTACGCCGCAGATGATTTCAGAGGCCTCGGACTTGAATGGTGGGAGGCGGACTCTCTGAGTTCTTCCGGTGAGGAACGAGGTAATCCATTCGAGTGCTTTTCCTTGTATTCCGATGTTGCTGAGGCGTTGTAAAAGGGTGCTGTGGCAGACTGTGTCGAAGGCTGCAGAGAGGTCGAGGAGGATGAGGGCGACTGTGTCTCCATTGTCCAGTAGAGTTCGAATGTCGTCTGTTGCTGCGATGAGGGCGGTCTCAGTGCTGTGTTTGGCTCGGAAGCCAGATTGTGAGGGGTCGAGTGATTTGTTGGCTTCGAGGAAGGCGGCGAGCTGGTTGTTGACAGCTTTCTCGATGACTTTGGCCGGGAATGGAAGAAGCGAGATGGGGCGGTAGTTTTTGAGTTCGGTGGGGTCTGCTGTTGGTTTTTTCAGAAGGGCGGTGAGTTCAGCGTGTTTCCAGTCTTCTGGGAAGGTAGCGGAGTTGAAGGAGCAGTTGATGACGTCTCGGAGGTGCGGAGCTATGACGGAGTCTGCTTTGTTGAAGATGTGGTGAGGGCATGGGTCTGTGGGGGATCCAGAGTGGATGGAATTCATCAGGCGGATGGTGTCCTCAGTGGAGATTGGGTTCCAGGCGTTAAGGGTGTTAACGGGGGGAAGATGGTCAGCTGATGGTAGGGTGGGTTGGCTTCCGGGTTGGTTGTCAAAGCTGTTGTGGATGTCAGCAATCTTGTTGTGGAAAAAGAGACTAGGGAATTGCAGAGGGTTTGAGAGGGGGTGATGTCGTTGGAATTGGCCGAGGGGTTGGAAAATTCCTTGACGATGTTGAAAAGTTCCTTGCTGTTGTGGGCGTTGTTGTCAAGTCGATCCTTGAATGCTGTTTTCTTGGCTTTTCGGATCAGTTGGTGGTGAGTACGGATGGCGCTTTTGAAGGCGTCCTTGTTGCTGGTGGATGGGTCTTTTTTCCAGGCCTTTTCAAGGGAGCGGCACAGTTTCTTGGACTTCTTGAGGTCATCGTTGAACCATGAGGCCTTCTTGATGCCAAGTTTGTGTTGACGTTTTTTCAGTGGTGCTAAGGTGTCGGCGGTGTTGGATAACCAAAAGGTGAGGTTGGAGGCGGCTTCGTTGGCGTTAGAAGAGAGGGCTGGGGAGGTTTGAAGGAGCGATGTGGAGATCTGCTCCGTGGTGATTTTGTTCCAGTTTCTTTGTAAAGTTGGTTGGAGGTGGTTGATGGGTTTTGGCTTGTTGTAGGTGAAGTGAACGCAGCTGTGGTCAGTCCAGAGGAGATCCGTAGTGTGGCTGAAGGAGACATGGTTGCTGGAGGTGAAGATGGGGTCGAGTGTGTGACCTGCGATGTGGGTGGGGGAAGTGACCAGTTGTTTAAGTCCAAGGTTGGCGAGGTTGTCCAAGAGGGTGGCGGTGTTGCGGTCGTTGATCTTTTCAAGGTGGAAGTTGAGGTCTCCCAGAAGGATGTAGTCTTTGGAGGGGAGCACGTGTGGGGTGATGAAGTCCGTGATGTCTTCACTGAATTTTGCGCGGGGTCCTGGTGGTCTGTAGAGGAGGGTGCCTCTTAGTGTGGTTTTGGGGTCGGTGTGGATCTGGAAGTGAAGGTGTTCGGAGTTAGCGAGGTTGGCGTCAGAGCTGGTTGAGATGCGGATTGATTTCTTATGGACGATAGCGATTCCGCCTCCTGTATGGTCGGTGCGGTCCTTGCGTGTGATCTTATAGTCATCAGGGATAGCGATGGCGATGTCAGGGGCGGAGGAAGCGTTCATCCATGTTTCCGTTAGGAAGGCGACGTCAGGAGAGATGGTGTCTAGTAGGTTCCAAAGGTCAATGGCGTGCCTGTGGACCGAGCGGGTGTTGAGAAGGATGCATTCTAGGTGGTTGGGGTCGGGGGTCTGTGGAGTGGTTGTAGCGGTGTAGATGTCGGTGCTGAACCATTAAGGTGGTGTGATATGTGGAGTTCTTCAATGTTTTCTGGGGATTTGTGATAGTAAGGTGTGGAAACGCAGTTGCAATAAAGCCATGTTAAATGTCATTTCAGATACATTCAGGGCAAGTGGAGGAGAAGGGGCCAATGTTGGTGGGGACACAGCTGGGCACAGTGGTTTAGTATGTGAGATGTCAGACACAGAGGGACCCAGTGACCAGGAGGGTGTAAGGAGTGCCCTGGAGGTCATCAGCTCAAGCTCATCATCATCTGAGTCATCCTTCGGTGGACACTCCAGAGTGGTGGCAGACCCAACAGGATTAGTAACACCTTTATCCTTGTCTGCCACCCCCTGTTCCATCGCCACCCTCCCTGTTTTCCTCCACAAGTTGGCCATTCCCGCTCTCCTAAGAGAGGAGCAGTCTCCTTCGCTCCAGGCACCTCAGACCCTACCCCTGTTAACCCCAATGCCGTGAGTTTGGAGGCTCTTGACCTCCTGAGGAGCAGCTCAGTAGTTCAGAATGCAGTACTAAAGGCCATGCAGGGGCAAAGCACCCAGATGGCCCATATGGTGGCATACCTGTAATGCATTCACACTGCCACGTCTGGTCTACAGAGATCTTTTCGGGCTTTCACATAGTACATTCTGCAAGATACCATAGCTTTCGCAAGGCACAATGAATAGGTCATACAAAATATATAAATATCATAAACAAAAATAAATGTTCTAAAGATTCCAAGTAATATTAAAATTCATGCAATCAATACCCTTCTGATCATAAATCACAAGGTGCTGTGAAAGAGCTTTTGGGATTAACCCTATAACAATTATTTTAGGGCACTTTACTGCTGCGCATGTCTGGTTCGCTTTTCACAAACTCGCCAGATAACTTACCCTAAACATTGGTACTCATCAAAAGGCTTATAGTATGCGAGATATGCCTCATTGACAATGGCAACCATTGTAAAATGAGCATAATAATAAAATTAAATGATTAGAATGCTGGCAGTAGCAAAAATGTGCATCCTCAGGCCTCGCAGAATCAGGAACATACCTATGCATGATGAGTGGCATCTCTGTGGCCTCCTATGTGCGAATCATTTACAGGCTGCAAGACGATTTCCAGGCGTTGATAGAAAATAAAATCTTAAATGGGGTCCTATACTTATATCTTGGTCTGTGGGGAATGTCTTTATTGCGCCAACTGTTGCTATGGATTATGTTGTTTCCTTATTTTCTGTTGATAGTGGAGAGGTATGCTGGCATAACTCTTATTCGCTGCTGTACATCTGGAAGCGAATCCCAGAGCTATATAAAGGAATACGTGGATAGGTCCAATTAACTAATACCTGCTGTACTTGTTATGGATCTGGAAAGTTGTTCTTTTTTACAACCCGCTTCACCCTCCACCGCGGCTTAGGTAACGGTTTGGCGCCTTCCCATGTGACCTCAAACAGAAATTAAGCAGCCCTATTGTGCATTTGATTTGATAATGATGATTACCTTACACTGATACACCACTGGATACCTTCTTTCATGGGTTGAATTTGAATTTAAACTCCGACCATTGTTTATTGTACGACACCATAGTGTATTTAAAAACGTGCCTTCGTAAAGTAATATAACGCATTAAAAAATATTGCGTGATTCTACCGACTTACAATCACACCAGCAAAATGTTGCACTGGCTGGGGCAGTTTTCCTTTTTCCAACCCTTTCACATATTGGTAAAATGCCCGACCTCATCTCTAAATACTGAATTTTGTTCCTGGAGCGGGGTGAGCAATTTTCACAGAGAGCGTTATGCCTCCACACCCCTTATTGATTTAGTATTTCAGTACTTAGCAGTTTAACTTTGTTGGGGAACTGCATTGAGTGTGTGGAGGCTAGCATTTGAGCACTTTTTATACATTTTTGAGTGAAGAAATGCCAGGGTGATCAAATTTAGGGGAGCCTCTGGATGCTTTCTCCATATACTTTAAAAGCATCAATCAATAAATGTTGCTCACCAAAGGCCTCTAACTCATTCTTCTTTCCCTTTACTGCTAATCACTTTTTAGAACAATTGTTGGTTCTCCTTGTAACTCACTACCTTTTCTTTAGTACTGGCCTTTCTCTAAAACAACAGTTGGCTCTCCTTGCCGAATTCCACAGCTCACCTTTCCATGCAGCTCCAAAACGCTTCCATCACATTGGACCTTCTTTATTTCAATCCTCTTGTAGTGTCGCTCTTCATGAACAGGTCTTATCTATGAAATTAATTAGGATCAGAGTCCCAGGGAAGGTGTCAGAGGCATGGCAAAACAGACGATTCGTCGAAAGCCAAATTGAAACAGGTGCAGGATTGTTAAATTTGGTATTTTTATATTTTTTTATTTGTTTAAATAGTTTTCTCATACAAACAGAGGCAGTGTATACCCAGTCCATGAAATAATGATATTGTTTATATTTGTTCATGTTCATCTGGTTTCCTTTAAAGTGTTCTCTTTCAATTTTATTTACTTTCTTGGAGTGAGAGATCCACATAGAACTATTCCCATTCCCACACTGTCCTTTCTTCTCCCTCATCTGCTGCCACGTTTTTATCATTATCTTTTTCGCTTTGCCACCATGCTGTCCATCCTCTACCACTGTAAGCTCCCCTTTTCTGCTTTCCTCTCTTGTCAGGAACTAGCATGCTGCGAGTTTCCTTCCTACACCTTGACTCCCGACACTATTCATCTGGAATCTTGATGCTGATTTTCTTGCATAATTTCAAGTCTTACACTGTAATAACTTAGTACTACAGATAGCCCAGTAGAAGAAGAAAAAAAACAAGTCCTGAGATTTTTTTCATTATCATTTTTTTCAGAAATCACGAAAAGAACACTTCGACGAGATGGTGTACTAGAACATTCCACAAATGGCATGAATGGTAAAAGGACGGATCAAAATCTTTTACATGTTTAAATGAACCAAATATAATTTCCTAGTCTTTTTAAGTAACCAAGTGGGGATTTTGTATTTCATTGACTACAGTCTATGCACACAAGGTAGGAGAAATTAGCATATTGGAAAGAAGTGACATTTGTCCTGATATACTGAATCATTAGCATGACAGAATCACTTAAGCAGGATCCACTAACATCAGGTTTCCTCTCATTATTGACCCCAGCAGAGTGAGCCTGACAAGTAGAACTGCTGCAAAGTTCATTAATAATGGGAAATAAATCAATTGCGCGGGAAATACTGAAAACGGATGACACCGAACTCATGTTTTTTGCAAATTCAGCACAAATCATTCTTCGTCAAGGACACTTGCTACAACAATGTCCTTTCGTGACCTATCTGCGCTGACTGCGTGTCTTCACGTCTTCAACCTCATGCCTCTCGAGCGCCAGTGCTGAGAAATTTATTATAACATTCTGGGAAAAGGTACAGCTGCAGAAATAGAAAATCACAGCTACGGAAATAGAAAAATCTGGAATCCACCCATTCTGAATTCGGAAGGATATACGAACCAAGGTATTACACAAAGTCACCACTCATCCACCCTGCGTAATTTGATAGCCCGACAGTTGTGTTTTGCTTAGGCTAGACTATAGATGGATGTGCAAAAGCATGGTCATATGACAGTGCTTAATTTGTAAAATAAGTGCGGGTGCCCAAAGCCCTGCTCAGAAGTCTGAGATCGGCACCGGCTCGCTAAAATCAAAGCTGCTAGTCTGGAATCCACCTCATGTCTCTTTAATTGACTTCCAGACTTAGTGTGATAATTATATTTATTCCTGTCTGTACATGCATGACCTCTTCCTTAGCTTTTTAGCTCTGTTTTATATCTCTAATTATATATTGTTGTCCAGTGTACGTCAGTATATGTTCCCTTCTTTTTTTTTTTGTACTACTCCCGAGTTTATTTTGAGTCACTTTGTTTAGAATTATTACATATGCAATGAATTGTTTTTAGTTGTTTTGCTTGTATGATTTGTATTTCTCAAATCGAATAAAAGCTTATGACTTGACTTGACTTGACATGACTTGACTTCCAGACTCTCCCTAACCCTTTAGTTCACTCTTTATATGTTCCTGCTTTCCACCTTTGTGAAACGTTTTCCATTTTTCTCTTTCTCCTTTGTGCGTTTTCGCTCTCTCACTGTCTGGAACTGTCCAGTGAGGAAAAAATAAGTGCTGGTCCCCAAAGATGAGTGCCAGTGGGCCCCTCCGGCAGCCACTGGCTCAAATTAAGCACTGGATTAGGACAACAATATGTCATGCCAGCAAAACAAATTGGTCCTCAATTGTGGGTCGTTCCCGCAAGAGTTTTTGGTTAGTAGTGAGGAGGTGGCAATTATGGTACATAGAGTGGCCATGTAGGGAGGCAATGTGGCCAAAGGGTAGTATGACCAAAGGGGATTCACATCAATGTCAAAAGAAGTACACAGCCCACCTGGGTCTGTGTGCAGTTTGAAAAATGTGTGTAGCGTGTGTATACCAATAAAATTCACTAACACGTATAAATAGGTGGATTACAAATACTATATCTGAAAAAAAAATATTGTGGTGCAGATCCTAAGAAGGGATTACTGCTTTACTGAGTGCCCCTGGGAACAGCAACAACAAGCACAATATATACTAATTAAGTCTTGAACACCAAATGCTCAACGTTTTGGTGCACTATCGTTTGAAAAACACTACAAGAATTGAGAATCGAGGCTACTAATAAAATTATTTTAATCATCTTTATCTAAATATTTTACGACATCTTTCCTACACTCAATTGAATAATGTTCCCAGATCTGAATGAGTATGAAATTCTGTAAGATAAAGATGGCAACGACGTTTACACAAAGAGAGTGTGCACCCGATACAGTCTATAGAGCCAAATAAAT
The DNA here is from genome assembly GCF_964263255.1 of Lissotriton vulgaris. Lineage (NCBI taxonomy): Eukaryota > Metazoa > Chordata > Amphibia > Caudata > Salamandridae > Lissotriton > Lissotriton vulgaris. The sequence continues at coordinate 334,781 of NW_028247206.1, read as the reverse complement.
AATTTAGAACCAGATGAAGGAATTACTAGTTGCGAAAAAACTGCTTGCAACTTCCGACCAGTATTTTTGCAACCAGTAAAGAATATTATGAGCCAACCTATGTACTAATAGGTGAGACATAACATTCGGATTCGGAATGGGCAGTTAATTTATCCAACCTACATCAGGATTATGAATGAGGTAGGTCACAAGATGCAACTCATTTCGATTGGTGGCCATCAGAGAGATGATAGCCTGAAAGGGTCAGCAGACCACCACATCTGTAATTACCTTTTAATAAAGTGCTCTTTTTTTATATGTCGCCCGTTTTCCCTAAAGGAAACAATTCTGCATTTATACAAAAAAACTCTACTTTTTAAGTTTGAGAGTAGGCAGTTATCCTCGGGAACACTGCCTACTCCCCAACAAACTTTTTTAACATTCGCAAAGTCAATGGGATCTCAATGAAACCCTTACCCTTTTAAAAATGGCTTACCACTCCAACCCCGAAATAAGTATTTTTTAACCTTTTCTGACCAGAATTTAGTTGCAAAGTATTGACTAAGGGCCATATGTATCAAGGTTAGAATTTGTGATTCTGAATTAGCGATTTTTACCGAAGCGCAGATTCAGAATAGCAAATCTGTATGTATGAAAGAAATCGCAAATAAATAGCGATTCGGTAAAAATCGCTATTTATCTGCGAGAACCCAAAATGCGATTTCTTAAACCCCCAAAAAATCGCAAAATTGCGATTCCTTAACGGAAAAAATTGCAATCTTGCGAATTTCGCAAATCAGCCAATCGGAAACTCTGGTACAGCTTGATGACATCATTACTAGGAAGTGACTGACTACCCATGCTGCACCAGAGTTGCAGAGTGAGAGTCACAGTGAGGGAGAGTGGGAGAGTGAACAGTGTAACTGAAACACCATGGCTGAATGTGGAAACATGGCAATGCCTGAAACACAGCCGCAGCAGCAGCAGCAGCAGCAGCAGCAGCAGCAGGAGGGAGTAAGTTCTAGAAAAAGAAAACAATAATTCTCAGAGGCTGAACTGGAGACATTGATCCAGGAGATGGTGCCAAATCATGATGTGCTGTTTGGGAAAAATTCCCTGAAGGTGCCAGAGACCTGTAAAAGACGCATTTGGGGTGCCATACAGGCAAAAGTGAACGCGCTGGGAGTGACACACCGGAGTGTGGATGTACTACGAAAGCGCTGGTACGACCTGCGCCAGCGATCCAAAAAGAAGTTGGCTGCCAGACTGGAGCAGTCCCGGCACATCAGTGGATGGACTGCAACTGTGCAGGACTCCACACCTCTGGATGAACTTGTGGAGGGTACCCTGCTACCAGAAAGCGTGACGGGCATGGCTGACCTAGACAGCTCAGATCAACCAGCATCTAGAGGTAAGAAGCATGCCATCACACCCCTAACACACCCCAGACACCCCCCAGCAGCGACCTAGGGTCAGGGTTAAAAAAAATTCATGCCAGAGCAGGTACACAGGCAGACACAGCAATGTATCTTGGGAGATGTAGTCACATGAAAATCAAAGTTGTGTTTATGAGCCACGCTAGTCAAATATTGCATGTGCAGGTCAGGAAAGGGAAATAAAAATGTAATGTAATCCCAAACTGTGAAATATTTTATTTTCACAATCCAAATGAGCAAAGTTAATAAATGTGTGCTGTTCTGTCCACAGCACCATCTACTACACAGCCTACAGGCAGTGGAACAGTGACCGAAGGTCCAGTCTCTGGAGACGCAGGGCAGGAGCAAGAAACAGAGGGAGAGGACAGCCCTGTCAATCCTCCAAAAAAACAGAGGAGAAACATAGTGAGACCACTACCACCAATGGAGGACGAGGCAGAAGACAGCAATGGTAATTTGCACTCTGAAGACACACGGCCACAGCAAGAGTCCCGTCCACAAGACAGCCAAGTCCCACAAGGCACAGCCAGGCGCAGACATCGCACGCCCAGCAGTTTTGGAGATCAGGGTGATGAATCTGTGTTTGCCGGCCTGGAATTGAATATGTTGCAGGTGCAGCGCCTGCAAGCAAAAAACATTAAGGCATTACAACGAGAGGTGAGGGCAGGGCTCAGGGGAATACAAGGCGAACTGAGGGGTGCCATGCATGCGCTTTGTGGTGAGCTGCGTGCAGAACGTGCTGCTAGGCGCTGAGAGATGGAGCACAGGGACCGATATACACTGGCCAGCAATAGCTTGGCCTCTGCCTCTAACATCCAGACCAGGCGCAGCATTGTAATGTAGCGGGAGTTTTCACATGGCATCCAGGACATCGCTACAGCAATTGTGCAGGCAATATCTGCTCTTGACGAACTGTGGGCAGTCCGTACTACAGGCCCTGGCATACTAACTCTCAGTGAAGAGGACGCACAGTCAGTGCGGAGCAGCAACACCCCACCATCCATCATGGAGAGGCGCCGTAGTGGCAGGAACAATAGGCCTGCTACGTACAGTTAGAATTACGCGGTGCAACAACCAGCAGGGGCCTTAGCTCAGTTGCGCCGCATATGGGGGCTTCATTTTGATGGCATTGAGAGAGGTCAACTAAAGACTTGACTTTGCAATCACTCCTGTTTAATTGTAGCACTGTGAGTTAAACATGTGCATGATATTAAGAGTGTGACTGGTGAGCATGAAGGACGTGTGGCATTGTTTCCCCTGCAATTTAGGAATTAAAACACAGTCACACACATAAGATTTGTCATTGTGTCATTATTTCTTACCTAGAAGTAGTTGCGCGTAATCTCATTACGCCTCTGGCGCCCAGCTGCAGCACCAGCTACACCAGCTGCCATGCGTCCAGGTCCAGGCCCCTCCACGTCAGAGGATTCAGATTTGCTCAACTCCACTGGTGTGCCTTCCCTGGTGGCGATGTTGTGCAGCATGGCACATGCTACCACTATTTTACAACATGTTTCTGGGCTGTATAGGAGTGCTCCTCCACTTTTATGTATGCAGCGGAATCTGCTCTTCAGTATGCCAAAAGTGCGTTCAATGGTGCCTCTTGTAGAAATGTGTGCTCGGTTATATCGCCGCTCCCCAGCATTAGTAGGATTGAGGTAGGGTATCATGATGAAATCCCGGACTGCATAAGTGCTGTCACCTGTGGGTTGAAATGTCAATGGTTAGTCACTGAAATGCACACGGTAGTCAGTAGAAATGTGCCCTATGTTTAAATGCATTTACTCTCTTGAGAGTCTACGGTATAGCCCACTGTGGCGGAAGATGAAAGCGTCATGTGTGCTGCCTGGATACTTTGCTACTATGTCAGTGATGATGTTTTTGGCATTACACACCACCTGTATGTTTAGCGAATGGTAGCATTTCTTGTTCCTGAATACGTACTCATTGTTTGAGGGGGGATATTGCAACATGTGTCCCATCTATGCATCCTATGACATGGGGGAATTGGGTAATATTGTAAAAGTCCTGCTTGGTCTGGGCTAGGTCCTGTGGGATGCTGGGGAAGTGAATGTGGTGTTGCATCCTCTGTGCCATGGCATCGTTGAACGCATGGAAAAAGCGCGACAGGGCACTTTTTGACACCCTTCCTTCTGTGGCTATCACCCCCTGAAAACTACCTGAGGCCAGCAGGTGTAGTGAACACAGGACCTGGATGTGAGTGGGGATGGCTTGTGTCCTGCGTGTGGGGTGTTCAAGATAGGGTCTGGGTTCTTCAATTAAATCTAGTATACTGTCTTCCTCCAGTCTGTAGTGGGTGTAGATGTCCTCCTCAGTGCGCAGGTAGATGGTGGTGCGCGCACGGAATATCCTCTCCTGGCGTCTCCTCCTCCGCGCAGCAGCTCTCAGTCTTCGTCTCCTTGCTATCACGTAGAGCCCAGACATTGTGGGAAAAAGTCGCATTGTGGGCTTCCTTAAATACTTGCAAAAATAACAGTTGATGGACAGAATGCAGAACAATGTCATACATTCAACCCAGTTCGGGCTGGACTGTTCCCATGAGGCACAGGGTCAAGGCTGATTTGCATATGTCCATGTCTGAACTGGGGTGGTGTGGTGAGAAAAAAACCCGATGGATTTAGGCCCAGATCTCTGTACTGGGGTGAATGTATGACATTGTTCTACATTCTGTCCATCAACTATTGATTTTGCATTTGTCACCCCAAGTGGGACCGGTATGCTCAGATGTGAGTCCTGTGCTCTCCACGCCACTGGAGTCAAGCTATCCTGGCTGAAGATGGCTGATAGCCAGAAACCAGTCCTAGGATGCTTGATTCCAGTCTAGGGAAGACATGGCTTGGCAGTTCGGGCTATACTGTTCCCATGAGGCACAGGGTCAAGGCTGATTTGCATATGGCCATGTCTGAACTGGGGTGGTGTGGTGAGGAAAAAAACTATGGATTTAGACCCAGATCTCTGTACTGGGGTGAATGTATGATATTGCTCTACATTCTGTCATCAACTGTTGTTTTTGCATTTGTCACCCCAAGTGGGACGGGTATGCTCAGACGTGAGTCCCGTGCTCTCCACGCCACTGGAGTCAAGCTATCCTGGCTGAAGATGGCTGATAGCCAGAAACCGGTCCTAGGATGCCTGATTCCGGTCCAAGGAAGACATGGCTTGGCAGTTCGGGCTGGACTGTTCTCATGAGGCACAGGGTCAAGGCTGATTTGCATATGGCCATGTCTGAACTGGGGTGGTGTGGTGGGGAAAAAAACGATGGATTAAGGCCCAGATCTCTGTACTGGGGTGAATGTATGATATTCTTCTACATTCTGTCATCAACTGTTGTTTTTGCATTTGTCACCCCAAGTGGGACGGGTATGCTCAGACGTGAGTCCCGTGCTCTCCACGCCACTGGAGTCAAGCTATCCTGGCTGAAGATGGCTGATAGCCAGAAACCGGTCCTAGGATGCTTGATTCCTGTCCAGGGAAGACATGGCTTGGCAGTTCGGGCTGGACTGTTCCCATGAGGCACAGGGTCAAGGCTGATTTGCATATGGCCATGTCTGAACTGGGGTGGTGTGGAGTGCAAAACAACGATGGATTTAGGCCCAGGTTTCTGTACTGGGGTCAATGTATAACATTGTTCTGCATTCTGTCCATCAATTGCAGTGATCAAATGTGAAGCACTATCTGCTGCTTGGGGGGTTCAGCATTTTCACACCTATTTTTGGGGAACAAGTTTTACTCTCAGAACTGATCAGAATGTTATGTCTCGGTGGTGCCAACAATGGTTCTCCTCGTTTAATGAGGTTTCCTGCTATAATGCAAGACTTTACCTATGATATTGAGTACATCTCTGGCTGGAAAAACATTCAGGCCGATTGTTTATCTAGACTACCAATTCAGAATGAACAATGTGGGGAATTAGATGATGATGAAGTAGTATGTGTTGTGGCCAGTGTGGAGAATGTGTGTTCTGAGGAATTAAGTCTATTTCCAAGGATGAGTGGCATCAAGCTGTTGTTGCTGATCCAGATTATTCTGAATTTGTTAATTCCATCCGTTCAGGTTGAAAACGTGAGGGTGATGCCAAGCATTCCTTACGCAGTTTTGTTAAATTGCAAGAAGAACTTAGCATTGTTCATACTGATGATTTGGTTATGAGAGGGGATACATTTGTACCTTCCAGATCAAATAGGAAAATACTTTTTATTTTAGCCCATGAAGGTCACCTTGGACTAACCATTACTGTAAGCGTCTTAAAAATAATTTTTGGGGGCCTGGTCTTGACGATGACGTACGAAGTTGGGTTGAGAATTGTGCATTGTGTTTGGACTGTGAGAAAAGATTAAAGGTTAATTCTTAAGAATTAGGCTCAATCTCAGTTGGTCAAACTGATTTGCAGCGGGAAAAGGTTTGTTTAGACTTTATTGATCCCATGGATTCTCGATCTTTTTAATCATAGCTGATTTTTGAAAAACATCACTACTAGTACTGTTATCAAACATTTAAGATCCATCTTTTTGAAGGAAGGGTTTCCTCGCATTCTAGTCACAGATAATTGTACTCAGCTTACATTGTTGGCCATGCATAGTTTTCTTTTGAGCAATGGGATCAGGCACATGTATACTTCACTATATAACCCTCAAGGCAATGGCATAGTGGAGCGTATGAATAAAGTTGTCAAAGGCACTATTCAATCAGTGGTTCAGGGAGGTCATGATATTCAAAGATGTATGGATGACATGGTGTGGTCTTATAATACTACTGTGCATAGTGTTACAAATGAGATTCCGTTTGTAAAAATGAGAGGGAGAATACCCAAAACTAAAACTCATTCCTCAGTGGATGCTTGAGGATTTTGTGTCTAATTTTTCAGATCCTGGTCCTCGTCCAAAGTTGAAGTGGGTGACCTTATCAAAGCGAAGCTTGGGAGGAGAGAGCAAGGTATGAACAGATAATTTTATCCACTGAAAGTAAAAGAGGTGCACAGGTGGTATGTTGTATAAGAGAATGGACAGAAGTGGAATTTCAGGAGGACTGCTCTTTATTCTAAAAAATGTATTCAGTCTCCTGGTGATAATGCAGGGTTGCCGCAATAGAATGTTCGTAAAATGCAAATACAAGATGTTTGCAAAAAATTTCCTGAGTTTAGAAAGTTACGTGAAGTTCACCTTACAGGAAAATTTAAAGATTTTGTAATGTATTGACTTTTATGCTGTTCATGTTTCTCTGTTTGTAGTTAATTTATAGTATTAAGATTTATATTGCATTTATTATTTCCTTCTTTTGCTTTACAATATTTTAATATATTCATTGTCATGTCTCACAGTATATTGATTCTCTTTATCTTGTTCATTTTTCTATTTTTTTTCCATTTTGTCATTGTTATTTGCCATCCTTTCTCATTTTTGTTGCAAGAGAAAGAGATGTATTGTGATGGTATCTTCTTTGTTCTCGTGCTTCGCTGCTCCTCGGGGATGGCATGTCACTCTTTGAATGCTGTTGGGTTCCGAGTGTGTCAGGTCATTCTAGGAGAGGCTGTTGCCGGAGGCAGAAGCAGGGATCTCCGTATGATGAAGAAGTTTGAATAAACTTACCTTTGTGGAACTACCTTAGAGTCCGCTTCCTTCAGCTCGAACTTGAACAGAGGGCAATTAAGTCACATTTTTGAAAATATAATTGTAACTGTGTGTCATTGACATTATTTCATGCACCTGCACTTCTCTGTGTGAGCACCTGAACTACACCCTGAAAACAAGTGATACTCCATTTATGCCATTAATAAATGTGAGATCATTTCAACCGTGTGTCCTTTCATATATTGCGCAGCAAAGACTTATTTACTATTTTTTCTGTTTCTTTCTTTTGACCTATGCGTTTGCAAAAAATGCTAGCCTAGGCTACCCGAGGACCTAATTGGCCTCTACAGTACCGTTGTGCATCTCTACTATATAGATTACCCCCGATCTGACTATTGGGGCCCCCTTATTTTTTACAAAATAATGTCCTGCAACTGCAGCAAAGTTCTTTTCTTTGGTGTTCTCCGATGGGTTCATGCTATTCCTTCCCCACCACCCCTTGAGGGTTTGGTCCTTTAGCCCGGTAATGTCCCAGGGCTTTGTTGTGGTGGCTTGGGTCTGAGTCTCCTTTTTGCCGGCCCTGTACTGCATGATTGTTGGAGTGACGTTTTGCATCTTTGTTCTGTTGTTATTTTGTCACAACTCGGATTGCCTGGGCGGTTCTCATACAAATCTCAGCTAACTTAAGCTCCCTGAATAGCCCCCTGGATAGCTGGAGTATGGATCTGTCAATTCTTCCACAAGCCAAGGGCTCGATTCTTTTTTTAGGTTGCTGGTTGCCTTTGTTTGGTCAGACAGAAGTCCCCCCAGTATTGATGGAATTGTTGTGAGTTTATCCGCGATAGTGTGACAAGTACAGCTCGGCTGCGTTATTTTTGTTTCTGCTTGAACCCTCTTGATCATGCTATTCATATCTTCTAACTTGTTGTCAATGCTAGACACATGTACTGCGAAGAAGTTTAGGAGGGATAGTTGAATATCCATTTTGTCGGAGTGCTACTGCATGGCTTTTATTGATAGCTGTAGAGTGTTTAGTCAGGAGGACCATAAGTTTTCCACTCCCTTTGGAGACTTTTCTGTGGCTGAGTTTTTGTCGCATTCTCGCTTGCTGCTTTCCACCTGTGGGGTAACTGGGGAGTATGAGGCTACTAGTCTCTCCCACTCCTCTGTTGTAAGGTGAGAGGTGTTTCCTGGTTTCAAGGTTTTTGTTGAATCGCATTCTGTCTCTTCTGTTGTCAGACTTTTCGCTGGCTCTTTCTCTGACCCCTTTGGATCATGGTCAGGTTGATTAAGCTGGTCTGGGGCTTGGTCTGTGGTAGGACTTGCTGCCAGGATACTGACTTTGGTTCCTAGGGTATCTCCTGTTTGAGCCAAGGAGTCGAAATCCATGGTTTGTGGCTGTCTTAAGGCTTGTGGCTCAATTTTGATCAGCGTACTAGGTAAGTCAGATGTTTCATGTTTGGTAAGCACATGACTGTTATACTCTGCCCCTATTGCTATGGTTCTTGGCCACGGAGTTGACAGGATTAAGATCTTTGGGTCAAGTGGATGATCCTGTTTGTCATAAAGGGCTCCACTTCCAATACTATAGTTTTCCCCACAGAGATTTGTGATCGCCATTCCTGCTTGGGTGGGGCTAAGTGTGGGTATAAGTGTGTTAGATATGCCCTCTGCCAGTTCCTTGACTTTGGTGCCATATCCTTGATCTTGTCCTTGTCCAGCCCCTGTTAAAGTACCTCTTGCATTTTGTGTCTTGTCTTGTATTCCATTTTCCATTTTTTTCACCATCAGAGGCATCATTGTGCACTAGTGGTGCGGTTCCTGTTACATCCCCTCCTTATTTTTGCACTCCCCACTCGGGCTCCATGGGAGAGGGGAGTCCCTGGAGGTCGCCAATAGAAGAGCTCAAGAATGAACCAGTGTTTTTCAAGAATTAAAATGTTGAGTAAATCTGTGGCTGAAAGCCCTTGGTTGCTGTTCTGCGCGGGGTGGCGTAATCTGTCTCTACCAGCATCAGATTTTCCAAAGGAGTCTGCTCCCGTGCCAGTGAATTATTTATTTTGCTTGGAGTGTTTCTTTTCCTGTTTCCCTGCCTTTTAACTGGCACTGTGTTGGGTATTTTCCTTACTTTCTCCGACCTCATAATGCACCTGTTGTGGCTGTGTGGTAACCCGAGTAATTACCCGATTAATTGCCAGAGTAGTTAGTTAGTAGCAGTGTTTAGTTTTCTGCCTGATTTCCCTGTGACGTTCTGGCTGTTCTGGCACCTATACACCTCCTTCCAGTGGAAGGCACAAGGCACAGGAGGTGCAGGAGAGCCTGTGTTTGATTTGATTTTCTTTTTCCTTTGCCCTAGGGGGACGCTGCAGGTGGTCTGGATACATTTGCTTGCCAGGCCCCCCTGCCTCCCCCGCTTCTTACTGCACTGTTGCTGCCTCCAGAGGGCTCTTGCTTCAGTGCCCAATCACATTTGGGAGGGGCTGGGATGGGAGACCCCAGTGGGTCACATGCACCACCACCCTGCTGCCACTTGCCTGCTTACTTGCTGCTTTTCAGCTGCTTTTCTGCTTTTTCTTGCAGCTGTGCTGTGCTGGTACTTCTTAGACCCCCTTGGGCTCCCTTCTTCTCTCCTATGCTCCTCCACTTCTGCTTCTGTGTTGGCAGACAAGCGAGGAGACCAAGAAGTGAGTCAAAGAGTGAGCCTGCGCCCGATCCCGGCAGGCCGCCTCCGCAGACCAACAAGACTCCCTTGCAGCCGGCCGCTAATGGCAGCCATGCATGTTTCTCCTCCTGGTCGCCACCACCTTCCCGATATTCCTCGTACTCCAGGACCCTTTAAGGCTCTGGGTAGAGTACGGATGCAGGCGGGTGTGGAGGGTGCACGCTGTAGCCGCAAAGTCCTCCTGGTGATGAGGTAATGCGGTGAATCCGGGACGGGTTCCTGAGCTCCCTTGCACTGTTTCCACTGTCTTTGCCCGTACGGCACCGCACGTAACCTCCAAGGTGAAACGGGTGAGTGTTAGCAACACAGCTCTCTGTGAGTGCTAACAAGAAGATCAATTATGGCTGCTGAGATGGAGAGGAGATGGTGCACCAGCAAGTACACCTCTGACAGGACAGCCTTCAAGAAATACCTCAACCTCTGCCACTGCCTGCTGAGGGCAACAAAGAAGACAGCCGTTGCTGTCAAAATCGAAATCAGAGCAAACAACACCAAGGAACTTTTCAACATTGTTAAGGAATTCTCCAACCCAGCTGCCAACAAAAACAACATCACACCCTCACAGGAGCTGTGCAACAACCTTGTCCACTTCTTTCACAACAAAATTGCAACCATATACATAAACTTCAAACCCTAACCCACACCTAAGGACTTTTATGAAACATACGCTACCACTGTAACTGACACAAACCACACACTGACCACCTGATATATCCTCTCTGCCCAGGATACCACCTCCACCGTGAAATCCATCCACTCTGGAGCTCCCACAGACCCATGCCCACACCACATCTTCAACGTCAGACGCCAAAGGATTGGCCAAGAACTCACCACTCTACTCAACACCTCTATCACCACAGCAAAATTTCCAGATGCCTGGAAACACACCGAAGTCAGACCACAACTCAAAATACCCCCCACCGACCCCAGGGAACTAAAAAATAACCGGCCAATCTCCCTGCTCCCATTCCCAGTGAAGGTACCGGAAAAGATCATCAACAATCAACTCATGACACACCTGGAGCAGAACCAGCTACTCAATTCCTCCCAATCTGGCTTCCACAGCACTCACAGCACCAAAACCACCCTTATCGCAGCCACCAACGATATCCAAACTCTCCTCAACTGAGGAGAAACAGCAGATTTGATCCTTCTCGATTTCTCCACAGCCTTAAACATCATATTACACCACACACTGATAGAAAGACTCTACCACATCGGCATCCAAAGGGATGTACTCAGATGTATCACCCTCCTCGCCGGAAGAACCCAAGGATTCCACCACCCACCTTTCACTTCTAAACCCAAGGAGATCACTGATGGTGTCCCCCAGGGCTCATCCCTCAGTCCCACGCTCTTCAACACATGTATGACCCCGCTAGCCAACATCATCAAATCCCAAGGTCTGAACATAATTTCCTATGTAGACAACACCCAACTCATCCTGTCACTCCTGACGACACTACCACCTCCAGAACCAACTTCCACAGATGAATGACAAACGGTGCAGACTGGATGAAGAACAACAGCCCTCAGCTGAACACAGACCAGATAGAAGTATTGATCATTGGCAACAGCAGCAACACATGGAACAACTCCTGGTGGCCATCAGACCTAGGACCCACCTCCACTCCCTCCAACCATGCCAGAAACCTTGGAATCATCTTTGTCAACAAGTTCACCATGAAATCACAGATCAACTCCATCTCCTCTACCTGCTTCCTCACTCTGCGTATGCTACTGAAGATCTTCAGGTGGCTACCCCAACACACAAGATGCAATTTGACACAAGCCCTCATCACCAGTCGAGTGGACTAGGCCAAAGCCCCCCATGTAGCAACCTCCTCACACCTCCTACAGAGGCTGCAGACCATACAGAATGCCACAGCCACAGCCAGACTTATCCTCTGCCATCCCAGATGAACCAACATGACGCCCCACCTCAGGAAACTCCACTGACTCCCTGTACAGAAAGATGCCAATTAAACTGATGACACACGTACACAAGGCTCTATACAACCAAGGACCTGCCTATATTAACCATCACCTGAACTTCCACCAACCATTGAAGAATTCGGAATGGCTTTCAAGACCTGGCTGTTTAAATAAGCCTCTGGGACAAATGCCTGCATACCCTATCAGGTGATTAGGCATGCTTTATAAATCCTGATTGATCGACCCCATTCAGACTAACCAGTGGGTCCCTGGTGGTGTGATTTCGTAGTCATGCAAAGAGATCATTATATGCCTTGAAGGATATTGAATGGCATACTCGCAATGGTGTTGTCTCAACTTGGTATCCAGGGTCTCCATCACCAAAGCAGTGGAGATAGTGGACCGCCGTCTGGTACCACATTCAATGTCAAGTGGGGCCCATTTATATTTATTTTAACTGTTTGCTGCAAATATAGCAGGGTGATCCAGGCAACATAGGAGGGTGGGAAGCACATACGTTGTGGAACCACCATCATGTAATCCAACTCCACTGAATCAAAAGCCCAAGTTGCATCGAGGAACACAGCAATGTGGCAAGTGTTGGGTCAATACCTTGCATGAGGTCAATATATTGTAATTGCATGTCATAGTCGCAAGTAAATGCCCCGGGCTCTCTCCCTCGCCAAACTTCCTTGCCCTAAATTATTTGCCTTGGAATAGACATTCCAACTCAACTGTTTCTTGGTAGTCAATGGTGGGTGCCCTGATCCCATCAGTTATCACAGTGTGAGGTGTATCACACAACTTACCCTCATATATTTGATATCTGTCTCTATTTTCCAAAGTGAGTGGAAAGCAGGATCCCTTTGCTCTTGGCCAAGCAAATCTACCAAGTGGTAACTTTGAAGGCCTACCATGTCATACTAATCTGCGGAATTGCGTCTTTGTTCCTGTCGAAGACTCCCTCCACCTCCTGTCTTATTTCCTCCCTAGATGCCTGATCCAGGAGCAATGTTGGAGAAAGTCCCCAGGACGCAATGTTGGATTAAAAGTCCCCAGGGGAGACAGCACCATCAGCGCTGGGAAGTGGCCCAAATAAGTTCTTGCTAAGTGGGTTGCATCACATAGCCAGGTTCATGACCTTCTGGATATAAGCCAGTAATCTATTATGGGCTAGCAGTTATGGCCCCCAAGTGGAAGGCACCCTTTTTTGCCATCAGGTGGAGTGTCCTCCACACATCATGCATACTGTGTTCATCTATAATGGTTTGAATGTGTTTTTCCCCAATGCATGATAATTTGGTGTTGCATGTGATCTGTCACATTGTGCATTCAACGCTATATTAAAATCGCTTCCCCTTATATTGCGTGTGGAGCCAATGTCAATACTTTGACCCCAGAGCCTGTCAAAGAAGCCTGGGTCGTCCATGTTGGGGCCATAGCAGTTTGCATTGGTGATGGATATAGAGGCCAGTATTCCCCATACCAGTGTGTAGTGGCCTTGGGGATCATTGAGTGCACCCATTGGAACATATGGGTTGCCCCTGCGTATAAGTGTTGCGGTACCCCATGTGTAAGGGGTGTAGGTTGCAATGTAGCAATGGGAGGCTCCGTGAGTCACAAAAGTATGGTGTGCTGAGTCCATGATATGGGTCTCTTGCAATAGGGCAATGTTAATATTGAGCTGCTCTACATATGTCAGTATATTGCAATACTTTCACAGCTTATATTCCAAGTTAAGCATTTGTAACTCACTTGTGCGCTTTTGTGTGTTGTCTGGTCAGTTTCAGTCATTACAAGTGGTGTGTAGGTGTACTGTTTGAATGCTCCAAACCATGTATGTAGTTGTTCATGGTGTCAACATTTGTGGTGGTTTATGCATGTGTGAATGTGCACTTAAACTTAAACATAACAAACCCCTGCTGTCCCACTCCAACCTAGGGCTCAGCTGAGGATTGCAAGTCCAATTAGGCCAGAAGTGCATGTGGCTTAGGGTTAGTGAGTATGGTAACAGCATCAAAGAAAACAGAAGAATACAGAAAGAGGAAGCCATGGTTAACAAATTAGATAGCATAACATGTGGAAGAAATTCCAGAGTGGAGAAGAAAAGAAAGAAGTAAGTGTATACTCAGCTGGGATCGAGGTAAAGAGGTATGACAAAATGCAATCTACATATAGTAAAATAAAAGTAGGGGTATCCTTTGGGATGGGCAGTCAGAGAGCCAGGTGGGGCCCCTCGAGTTAAGGAGGTTGTCCGGGGAGGACGCTTGTGTGCCCTAACCGTCCCTCACCTTATCAATATGTCTTATTGATTTAGTCAATGCTTCAGAGTGATGTCTTCAATGAAAAAAGGGAACATCACACACCATCCGGTACAGATCGTTGGGCAGCTCCATATTATTCTGTGTTCCTCAGAAATGGTTCTCAAACTTTTTCAAGTCTTTCCAAAGTCGGTCAATGTGACCTCAGCAATTTTTCCTTGCAAGTGAACTAGCCCACCACCGAGAGTGGTGCAGTGAATCTGGACAATGGGGACATTCGGGCAGCGGAGGGAGCGTGATCCATACTACTCTTCAGGAACACGCTGGCCTACTGTGGGTTGTTGAAGATTTGGACCTTACCCCGGTGGGTGATGCAAATCCGGGCAGGTTATAGCATTACATATTGGATATTGGGCTGCTGCAGCTTCTGCTGGGTTGGAATGTTTGTCCTTAGTGCCTTCTTAACTGCTATAGTGAAGTCTGGATAGGTAGCCACATCATTACCCTTAAATTGAAGTGAGTGCTTCTCTCTAGCTAACCTTAAGGCAGTGTCCCTGTCATGATAGTTCAACAATCGAGGGATGATTCACAGTGGTGCCCAATGGGAGGTGAACCACCAGCACCCCAAGGAGCTATCTCTACAAAAAACACCTTGGAAAAGGAGTCAACCCCGATATTCATTAAAAGAGTACATATCAACGACTCACCAGATAGACTGAAAGGAAGCGAAATAAACTACAATGGCAACTTAGAGTCCTTAGAACTTGAAAGGCGGATGTTACCTTACTGAGACTAAAACAACTATTCTATGAAAATGGAATTGAAATGGATAAGATATTGGGCAGCAAACTCTATCTACAATGGATGAAAGAATACGTCCCAACATTGAACACTGCAGAGGGCAGGGAGGTGCAAGATAAGAGAGGGAAATGCAAGGTTTCCCTTAATTTCTATGAATGGCTTTATTCCTTAGGAGGGAAGGGCCCTGAGGGGATTGCTTCATAATTTAGATGAACTCACACTGCCACAGAGTCCCTCAGAGTGGAACAAGCTTTTGGAGAAACCTAGAAAGCCTCAATAGGTAATAAACCAATAAAATCCCTCAAACCATATAAGGCACGAGGACAGGTTGGTCTGACAGAGGCTTCCTATGAAGAATTCCCAGCAATACTTCTGAAACCTCTCAAAGCCCTCTATAAGTTTTTTCAGGAAACAGGGTTAGTAATCCTCACAATGAGAGAAGCAGCCATGATAGTGATTCCTAAACTTCGCAAACCAAACAAAATACAAACTATACCAACGCATAGCTTTACTAAATAATGATATGAAGATATTAAATAAATATTTGCTGTACGCTTTAGAAAAATCCCCCTTGTCTTTGTGGAAACTAACCAAGGTGCTGATAATGTGAGGAATGTCTCTCATAAAGTAGAAAAGTGCAGAACATGCCAGATACCAACTAGTTTGGCAGCTCTTGATGCAGAGAAAGCATTTGATAGTGTGAGCTGTGAATATCTCTGTGCCATCCTAGACATAATAAATCTTCAGTCCAAAATCAAGGCTGGATTTTAGTAAACTATTTACAACCTGGGGCCCATACGAGCATCTCAGACACATTCATACTACAGAAAGGCAGCTATCAGGGATGCCCACTTTCTCCCCTCCTGTTTGCCCTATAATTTGAGGGATAAAGAAAGTGATCTTTGGTGGTGAAGAGAAAGAAATGTGCCTGTTCGCTGATATTCTTTTGACAGTAATAGACCCAGAGACCTCCCTAGAGGCAGTCATTAGCTGCCTAAGAGACTATAAAAGGATTTTGGGGTTGAAGATAAACACAGATACATCTGAGATACTCAATCTGTCTCCCCCTATGGCACGTGCAAACAGTCTGAGAGAGAAATGCCCAATTAAATGAGGCAATTAGGCCATAGAATACTTAGGCATCCGGATCATGAATTCAGTAGACACTTGAAACCAAAGCTAACTAGCCTAGATTAAAGGCACACATCTTAGGTGACTTAACCAGACAAAAGGGGCACTACAGTTCATGAATGGGGAGGATCAATGTGGTAAAACTAAATATACTCCCTTATCTTTTTTATTTGTTCCAAACTATCCCCTTGGCCATACCTACAAATGAGCAGCACTCCATGCAGAATCACATTATCAAATATGTTTGGAGGGGACTCAGAGATAGAGTGAGACTGAAAAAAAAAATAATTGATGCTCCCTCTGGAGAGAGGAGGTTTAGTGCTTCCGGATATCTTCAAATATTATCAAGCCGCCCACTTCTGAATATTAGTAGAATAGTCAATGCGAGAACCTGGAAAAGCGATGGCTTTTCATGGATAGAGCAGTGGTGGGTAGGGATGTTCGGGCCCTGCCATAGATACTCAAATCTCAAAGACGTAAATCGCTCTATATATCAGATGCAATCAAAACAGTACTGGAAATTCGGAACTATATAACCACAGCACAGGGTCTGTTCATACCGGTGGCACCACAAACACTGATACATGCAAGCCCCAGCTTCACTTCAAGTCTCGACACATGGACGTTCCAGAACTGGGAAAAAGGATGGTGTCTCCTGATCGACAATATGTTCCAATAGGGCGCTATAAAATCCTTTCATGACAGCAAAAAAGACGATAAGCTGTCCGAATTTAAACAATTGTAATATGCTCAAATACACCATGGGTTATGCAACCAGAGATAAAGGTCCAGGCAACCAGAATTCACACCCCATTTGAAAAATGACCAGGTACATATGACACCACAAAAGTACTCATAGGCACACTCTGCAAATTCGTGATGGCTAAAATAGCTGGACTGAACTGGATCTATCCCGGTTTGCGTGCACTGCACCATTTTCTATCTTGATGCGTGATCGCGCAAGACTTTTCGACCGCGACTACGTCATAACGTCCAGCCATCTTGCACTGTGAGACTTGTTGAACGCGAATACGTCATAAGGGCCCGCAATCACGCACCGCGAGAGAAAACAATTGCGAAGACGTAGATGTGACGCGCAGCTGACATCCGGTGGGAGATATGAACAGCTCGCCTTCCCGAAATTGCACAAATTGCAATTTTGAACAAGAAATATATCTCTGGCAGCATAAACCTCCTGAAAATGATGATTTGGATCAGAATAACTCCTCAGATTGAAATTTGGCTGCATTTTTTTGTGCAAGGAGTCCATTTTTGGAGGTGGGAGGGAGGAAGTGCCCCACAATCTCCAACTTCCTGTTCCTGTCCAGCAGGCACCTCCCAGTGCTTTGTCCATGTCCTGGTCACTATTCATTTGGATCTGGAGCTGGAAGGATTACTCTTTGTGGCTGCTGTGCTGGATATTTGTATTTGAGGACTTTTTTTGGGATCACTTTTAGGTTTGAGATTTAAAAGTAAGTTGGTGTTGTTTGTTTGGGGCATTGCAGTTGCTATAACTAAAATGTATAAACTTTTTTACAACTTTAAAAATATATATATTGTGGGTACCCACAGTATCCAGTAATCCCAGGGTTAGGCATGGGTGCACAATAAACTGTTTCTGTAAGTTTTGTTAAACTTAAATATCATTTATGGCATGTTATTGAGTAGCTCACTGTTATATGTGGAAGTTTTTTTTAATTTTGGGGTGCGTGTTAAAGCCACACTAGCCAGTAGGCCCAGGGTTAGTCAGTGGTGCATGGACCATGTCTTTCTGTGGGGTCTTTTGAATTTAAACATCATTTAGGGCATGGATGGCATTGGATTGGGGTGATTTTTGTGTGTATTTTAATTTATTTGGGTGTTGATGGGGCCTGGCCATGTGGGTGGGGGTCTAGGGGCCATTTTGAAGCCAGACAGTGTGCTTTGTGCCATAGGCCTTCATCCAGTCTGACTTGCTTTCATCCATTATGCCCAGGGGTACTCAGTGGTGCATGAAACAACTCTCTCTGTGTGGTCTCTCTTCTATTAATTCAAACTCCCATTTTGGATAAGAATTGCAATTTTTATTTTGGGTCTTTCTGTTTTTGGGTGTGTTGTGTTGATAATAATAAATGTCTAGTTGCAAATATTAATTGAAGCACGACATATGCAAATTTATTTAACTGATGTTCCTCTGGCTTCGTTTGCTTTTAGGTGCACAAAGACTGAGAAGAACCAGGAATCATCCTCATCATCATCACTTGTTGTAGTGCCAGGAAGAAGTCCTGCTGCGGTGTGTGCACAACGTCACGTGTGGCTACAGACAACTCTGCAACTCGTGCAACTGCGTCCTGCTTTTCTGACATCTGAAGAAGATTGGCCCAAAGAAAGGTGGCCGTAGCTCCTCTACCAAGAAAGTTGCCAGCGTCACTGCCAGTAAGAAGGAGCAGAAGAATCAAGTGGCGCCACTTACTACGGAGACCGGTGTGCCGACAGACACTTTTTTGGCGGAAAAAAAACTACGCCTGCAGCAGCGGTGTCCGCCGGGGACCAAGCTGGGAGCAGCACCTCCTCTTCATTGGTCTCAGTGACACCATGCCAAGTTAGGCCTAAGCCCATGAGTGTCGCTGAGGCAGCTACTTTAATTGCTCTTTCACCATCGACTAGTGATGTTGGCGTTGATACATCGCAAAGTAGCATCCAATCAACGCAGGGTGTAACTCATCTGACGAGTGTTTAACCACAGCCGTAATGACAACCACAAGTGCAACAAGGAGAGGCGCAAGGAGAGGCGCAAGGAGAGGCGCAAGGAGAGGCGCAAGGAGAGGCGCAAGGAGAGACGCATGGAGAGGCGCAAGTAGAGGCGCAAGTAGAGGTACATGGACAGGCGCATGGAGAAGCGCATGGAGAGGCGCATGGAGAGGCGCATGGAGAGGCACAACTGCCCACAATGCTTGTTCCTCCAGAAGTAGCGGCAAATTAGGAAATCGAAATTCATGCGGAGGTATCAGTCGAGCAAGCCACTCTGAGTCCTCATGATCCATTGTCTTCCATATTCCCAGCAAGGAAAAGGAGGGCTAGTACAAGTTCTTCTTCAAGCCCCCTTCCTTCTGATGATCTAGATCTTGATTGGCAGCCACCAATTCAGTCTGAGAGGGAGGCACGCCATGAGCCGACAAAGCTAGGTAAAAGGAAGGTTCCCAGAAGACTTCCACTTATGGGTGATGACGAAGAAGCAGTAGAAGTGGTGTATTCTGCTGCTGATGAAGAGTCTGACGATGACGACCCAGTCATCACAATCATCACTCCAGCCCCAGCTGGCATGCAGCAGACAGACATTTGTACCCTATCCTGAAATGCTGCTGTGCGGGATGTGGGCAGCGTGGCACTGGTACCACCACCAACACAGGTAACTATTACACCAACACGACCTACAGCTGCCATATTTTCTCTTCAGAAGGGCCGGCAGGGACCTCCATCCAGCTCGACCCCCGTTACCTCAAGTAGTGGGGCTGTAACTGTAAGTGCACAACAGAGTCAAATTCAGCCACGGCCATCCTCCACTTCATGTGGCATTGAAAGTAGCACCTCCACCACCACCACCAGATATCTCAACTCCCCAGTTTGGGACTTCTTTAGTATTAGCGAAAAGGCAGAAAACCTACGTATTTGTTCAATTTGTAAAATATCAGTTAGTCAGGGTAAGCTTGGTACCAACTATAGTACCAGAGGCCAGAGAGGTCATCTAAAAAAACACCACATTATCCAGCAGAAGGCGCACCTAAGTAGGATCCGGGAAGCCAAAAGTACAACAAATCCAAATGTATCCATTGATATTGCATCTCATGATGAAGAGGGGCTGATCATGCAGGGGGAGGTAAAGAAGCGACAGACATTTTTTCTGTTACATGCAGTACCCCTGGCAGCAGCACTGCAGTGGTAGCATCCACACCCTCTACCCCAGCAACATCTATGAGGCACAGTAAGAGTCTGATAGAGACACCAATGCGAAAAAGTACATCAATGAGCCTAACTGGGTTGGAGATGTCTGGATCATCATCACATATGAAAACGGTCCAGACCACCATTAAAAGCATGTTTTGGTCAGAGGCGCCATTTGAACGCAACCAACCACCCAACGGCACGTCTGTATAATGCAATGCTGGCTAAAATGCTAGCGTTGGACCTTCTCCCTTTTTCTTTCGTGGAAGGGGTGGGTTTTCTAGAATTTGTGGCAACAGTCTGCCCGAAATGGAAGGTTCCTAGCCTGCCCTATTTTGCCAGAGTTGTGATTCCAGCACTACATGAAGATGTGCTGGAAGTGATTTGGGGCAGCTTTGCAGAAGAGAGCTGTTCACACTATCCACCTGACAACAGACATGTGAGCCAGTTGCCAAGCTGTTGATTACATGTGCATCACTGCACACTGGGTCTCTTTTGCGGGGCTTAGAGATAAGATAGCTGCAGGTGTTGACAGTGTCACAATTTTTCAAGCTACTCGGAAACATGCAACAGTAGCCATGTATGCCATGGAGAAATCTCATACTGCAGTAAACATTTGGGAGGAGTGTGACAGTAAGGTCTTTAAATGGCTGCTGCCAAGAAGGTGCATGATTGGTTATGTTTCCACGGATAATGGCAGTAATATAGTTAAGGCCATGAACAATGGTGGCTATTTCAGAGTGCCGTGTTTGGCGCACAGCATTAACATTATTGTTCAAGATTTCTTGAAAAAAGAAAACACAGTAAGCAACTTACTGACCACCTGTCGAAGAATCTGCACACATTTCAGCCATTCTTTTAAGGCTCAGAAGCAGCTGTGGATCATTCAACGTAACTGTAGAGTGCCAGTCAGAGGACTCATCCAGGAGGTGGCAACACGTTGGAACTCAACCTTCTACATACTTGAGCGTCTGTTTGAGCAGTACTTGTTAATCAATGAGTATGTCTTTAACGCACGGGCTACTGCTATGAAAGACATGAGGCTAGAGGTGGAGGAATGGGACCTAGTTAAAAGCCTGACAGACATGCTTCATCCTTTTGAGGTCTTCACCCGTGAAGTCAGCAGGGAGGACTGTATTTTGGGCAAAGCTATCCCATTGTTGCGTATGCTAGAGCACCAACTGAAGGCGGAGTCTTCAACGTTCCGAGTTGATGCTGAAAAATAATGCACATATCTGTTGGCGGAGGGCTTAATAAGCCGCCTAGTTGACAATGTAAGGCTTAAAGGCATACATTAACAACAACATTAAATTTGTGCCACTATTCTGGATCCATGGTACACAAAGGCACTGGCCAGCAATGCATTCATTCCTTTTTCTGAAGAAGATGTTTCAAAGTACAAACATTGGATAGCTCTGTCAGCCACTCGGTTCGAAAAAGTGCGGCAGAAAATTGAAGGAACCACCACATGTACTACTGAAGGAGCAGGTCATCCGGCATCAAGGTCCACTTCTGTGGCCGAAGGCAGTCACTTTCCCTCAGAGCCATTAAACACACCAGCAACCAGATCATCACCTGCACCAGGCCCAGCCATAATATTGTCAGAAGCGGATTGGATAACTGATCAAGGGTTTGCTCATTCCAGGGTTGATGCAAAGGTAATAGATTGTACACAAACTGGAGCACACCTGGAGGACCTTTAGCGGATGGTGCAGGCCCATCTGGATGACCCAATAGAGGTCTTCATTGATCATAAACCATTGGTGTATTGATATGGGAAAAGGCCTCAATGGCCACTGATCACCAGGCTGGCTATAATTTATTTGGCTTGCCCACTCGCAAGCGTGTCCTCTGAGCGTGTTTTCAGTGCTGCTGGTTCCCTTGTCACTTCAAAAAGGACCCGCCTCTCGCCCAAAAATGTGTAGAGGTTAACAATGATCAAGATGAATCAGGACTTCATACCACCAGATTACAAAATACGTGAATCCACGCAGGAAGTAGAGGACACCCACTTAGGTGATGGAAGTTCTTCCCTGTTAGCTGACCGACTCCATGCTCAATTCACAGAGTTTGAGGACGAGCTCTACTTCCCTGACAACTAGGCTTGAAATACTTACTTTTTTTTCTTCCGTCCTTATTGACTTTTATTTCTGTGTGTCTTTCTTTGATTTGCAACTTTTAGCACAACAAAACTTTAATCACAACAAATCCATCAGCAATACTGTCTTTGCCGTATTTCCATATTGAAGGTGCTGCTGTCTGCTTTCCTGAAGTTCACAAGTTCACAACTTAGTCATGCTCCTCTATCCTCCTCCTCCAGACTCCCCCTATCCATTTCCCTCAAGGCAGATGGCCGGATTACACAGAATCAAGAAACTGTCGCTTCGTCGACGAGTCCCCTCAAAAGAAGTGGGACTGGAATTACTGATTATGCTAACTGTTACTTCTGAAATTGACACGAGAGGCTGGCTTGTGGCCCTTCACTTAAGAATAAAATGCTGACAAAAAGTGGAACAGGTAATGTATGAATGAATGGTGGGTGATATGGCATGCACTGGACAACACTGGCTGTCTGGCTCTGATGTAGGCAATTGCTGTTTGTTTGTTGTGCATGAAATGAATCCTATGTGTTCTGTTATTGTTTAATCTTTTACACACCAAATGTAACTCAAGTCTACTCTGTTTTTACCTTGTTTAATGCAAATTGTACTTCTACTGCAGGGGCCACTATGTTGTATTTTTTAATATGGAAAATGTCCTTGGACTCACTGTGTGTAGACTGTGACTGCATGAACAACATTGAGTTTGCCAATACCATGATGATGATGATGAGTCTTGATGATCAAAGTTATATAATATCTTTACAGTCACTCACTGGGATGGATGGATCCTCATCGCCGGTTTACGGAAGAACTATGGCCATTTCGTGAGTGGCAAACAGGTGAACAAGTCGACAACAACCACAGCAGAAATACATGTCCGTCCAGTCTGTGTCAAAGAGGTATGCTACATGGCGATTGGTTCACTCAGTGGTGCCTGCCTTGACAGTCTGCATGGCCCTGGCCTGCTGTGTGCTAATTCATATCCTGGAAACAGAGACTCAGAGTAGGCACTTTAGAAATGATGCATGTATGTAATACTGTCGCCTCTGAAAGTGAAAGTGTTATTTTTGAACTACACACCATACCTTATATTTTTCCTCCGGGGTGTCTTAATATCCCTTCCCTTTCTGTTTTTCCATCGACAATTACAGGCCGGCACTTACCCTGTGCGATGGGAAACACATTACTTACCATATCAATCCGCAATTCCGCATCCGCCAGGCAGGCAGTGGACAGTGTGGTCACCAAGATTGATCGATGGAGCGCCCGATGGAATGGAGGATTACCACGAATAAGAGGAATAGCTGGATGCATGCAACTTCCCAATTTGACCAGGACAACTACAACATACAGTTACAGTATCCACTTCACTTGTCCTTATCTTATAAATAATGTTATTGTTGCTTGTGAACTTCTATGAGTGTGCAACTCGGTGCGTTTGCTCTCTGCTTCAAATTCATCCCTACAGCTATTTGATAAGTTTCTTTGCTATTTGTAAAAGTAGTGTAATGTACTAATAAGTGTTTATTCTCTCTGAGGACAGGAATGCAAGTGAAATTGCGTAATTCTTGCAGCCCTGTACTGTCTAATTGTTTAGCACTACTTAGTAAGTTGTAGTATAAGTAGTACTACTTTTTATTAACCTAACCGTCCACTTAGCAAACAACTTCATGCATGCACTTCCTTTAAGTCCCTTAAAAGATTTATGGATATGGTCATATGGTAGATTTGTTTTTCTTTATTTGTTGTTTCTCCATGCTGTGTTTTCTTTTTCTTTCTCCAAAAAACTTTCCCAAAAAACCCCATTCCCATCCATTTTTTAAACCCTAACCCTCTTCACCCGGGCTGTGTGGTTTGCATTGAGGTGTGTGAGTAAATTACACCAATAATTCCACACTCTTGCTGGGGAGGTTAAGTTCAAAGCAACAGAAAATCAATTTAAAGGCAAGTGAAGGAATCCAAGGATATATTCCTATTCTGCTTGACACACATGAGTATTTGCAAATGATTTCAGAATTTCATGTCCGCCATCGAGTGGATTAATCAAAAACAACATCCTCCTACAAGTGACGAAAGCTTACACTGCTGTGTCCTTCAGTACTAGTTCTTGTAGTAGCCATAATTCATGCAACTACTAGTTAACCTTTGATTGAATACTTTAGCATTGCTTGGGCTACAATTTAATTTATGGCACTGTTCTTGTATACTGTACTATCGTACTGTTCTAATGCTTCTCTAAGGCCACTCAATGTCTCATTTCCTTTTTTTTCATATGCTACTACTGCCAGTCTGTACCACTACTAGTACCACCACACCAATGCCATTTCATCCGTCCAGGATTCCATAGCCAACCTTAATCCCCATTTGCCATGCAGACAGCCCTGTGCCTAGCACTATTCTCAAACAATAATGATAGGTAAGATAAGCATATTTTCGGAGGAAGAATAATGGAGTAGGGGGAGAGGAGAGATTGATGGTAGTACTAGAAATCTAGTAAGACAATTGAATTAACTAACCCTGTCAGTGGCACTTTTGTAGAACTGTGGGTGATTACTTAGACAATTAGAATCAAGCAGTGAGTTAAGTTTCAGGAAAACAAACGTACAGTTAACCCCACCGGGCCTCCCCCACAAAACATAAAATGTGTATGCTATGTTTAAGTAGAAAATAAATAATTATTTTGTCCCTTGCAAAAATAAACTGTCCCGCAAAACCCAACCCAACCCCCTCCCTAACCCCAACCAATGTCCATGAAATCAAATTGTCCAAAACTCTGAAAAACCCCAACGCCCAAATCCCAACCCCCAAAAGTCTTTAAAAAAGGGGCAATGGATAGTCTCTCTCCATCTACTTCCGCCGGTGGTGTCCTGTGACCAGGTGGTCACGCAGCTCTCTACGGAGCCCTTGAGCATGGCTTTTTGCGTCAACAGTTGGTCCACCTGCTGCTCAAGGTAGGCCACTTGCAGGGACAATTGGTGCATCCTAGCCTTGCAGGCATATGGGGGGCAGATGTTGTTTTCGGTGCTTGGCGGCGGCGGGTGGCTGCCGGACCATGGCGCCGTACCGCTGGAGGATTGCGCTGACCGTATGACCCAGGGGCAGCGGAGGAGGATGCAGCTGTTGTCAATGTTGACTGCGATTCCTCCTCCTCCTGGGCCACCAGCTGCCGATATTCGGCGACAATTGCCCCCAGCTTCCGGCGCCTGGGCCGGATAGCCAACTCCTTCCAAAATAGTTTAGAAGGAGTATATAGATGAAGAAAGAGAAAAATACTGTAATCAAGTCCAATACTCTTTAAGATTAACACAAAATACTTCAACAGAAAGGTGCGTCCCAGTAGCACTAGCAACTTGCAAGCACAGTACATAATATTTGTGTGGCATGTATCTATCGAACCTCCAACTTTGTCGGCCTCTGCTCTAACATTAGTGGGAGTTTCAGGAATTCTACTAGCACTATATGGACTCACTACATTAGACTCAGACAGTACACCAGTCTTCTTCTCTCTTGTTTAGCGAAATTAGTACGTAAACTTGTAGAAGCCAGCATAATTGGAAAACAACAACAAAAGAGTGTTCCTGTTCTGGTTAAATGGAAAAATGCACAGAGCACAAGGAACCAACAAAGCCCATTTGGTTTGTTAAGAAAGCCCTCACTCACCGACCTGGTCGGTGACTTGCTTCATCATCGGGCCCCACCGGGTGTGACCGAATGTCACCCCGGTGTGCTGCGACGCCAGAATTACTGCAGAGCTGGTCTTGTGAGGATGAGAGGGCTATGTGATAGATTATGTGAGCAGTGTGAAGTGGTGAGTTAAAATTGCCTTGTATGTATCAAAAATTCTTTTAATAAGAGATGATCAAGGGCAAGGTTAAAAATGTGATGGTAAGTAAGGCCAACTAATTGGATGGTCTACTACCACTAACATTAAGTGAAAACGTGAATGGTCAACATGATTCAGCCGGTGTGGTATAATTAACCTGGCATTCGTCAGGACCTAGAGTGTAAACCTCGGCGGTATGGGCACGCTAAGGCCCACCCAACCAGAGGACTTGAAAGTAAAAAATGTCTGTGAAGTGCAAAAACGAGGGGGCTTCACCACCCGAAGGTGGGACGCACACAGCCTCAGGTCTCTAAATATTAGAGACAGAAAGTAAAAAGCACCTGTGAAAATAGAAAGGTACAAACAGACATAAAAAGACAAACAAACAATTAAAATTTGTCAATAGGTTAACAAATTTAGGCCAGTGACTTGTGCTCAAGGTGCCAGGAAGTGCACAACTCATACCTAATAGCAGAGGTGCGTGGCTCTGCCTGTGGCTCGGACTAATAGATTTGTAACATAGCCTTAAACAGTGAAGAAACAATCTCACGTGTAGTACTAGGGTTTAATTGCCAAGTACAATTGCCCTCAGTGCGAGTGCACAGGGAGGGAAATAAGTGAAAAAGGAGGAGAATGACGGCGTAGATGACATTCAATCACAACTGAATCACTCGGCGATCAATGGGCCAAATGGCCAGTGACCACTCATCAAAAAGCGAGAAGGGTGAGAAAAGTAGGTTCTCACTTCACACGGGATGAAATTCCACCCCATAGACCGCGGGAGGGAGGGGACGGCGTACTTGGCACATCCTGTAATAGAAGCAAAAATGGGGAAGAACAAGGGACAAACACTATCAATAGGCAGCGTCGATACTCAGCTCAAATGGTCGAGTGCAGCCAGGGTGGTACTCACGCCCACAACGCCAGTCTCCCGTTGATACACCTGATCAGCCCTCGGAACCGGGTCTCGCCGATCCGGGCTAGGGGAGTGCGGGCGGTTTTATGAGCCTGAATTGGTTTGTGCTGTGTCCGCGCTTCCGGGTAGGGAAACGAGCGTAATGCGCATGCACAAGACTAGAACAAAGGGGTAGAGAGTAGACAGACTCGGATAGGACATACTCACTTCCGGATTGGAAGATATGCGTGTTGCGCATGCGTGAAGGTTAGACCAATGCAGTAGGAGGTAAACAGACTCGGGTTTGACATAGTGCGCATCAATGGAAAAAATGCCCATCTGCGTACAAAGTAAATAAAGTGAACAGACTCGGCAAAAGAAAGTGAAAATGTGGTGATGTCCTTGATAAAAACGCCCCATCTAATATAGACACGAGTGTTAAGTAGTAGAAGTAAATGCTCATCATTATTGGGGGTTTTTTTTGGACAACTGATTGTGGGGCAGTTTTTACCCACAGACAATGGGAGTAACGGAACATCAACGGGTCAGAAAGTAGTGTAAGTTTACTTGAGGACAGAGCCCCAAGGTATATCGTCATTGAGGCCATTAACATGAGTGCCCAGACAACATACCCAACGCTGTTCCTTTTCAAACAGTCTGAGCCATCTCAAACAGAGAGAGCCATAGCAGAGGCAGGATAAGAATTTAGAAACAGTCTACAAAAAGATCAAAGACGATTTAGGAAAAAATAGAATTATGATGAACGTTTGGAATAAATAAGTGCTGTAAAAGTTATTGAAGTATAATTATTCATATTAACAGGGAAACTTACTGGGGCCAGCAGAAGAGCCCTTGGCGGACCGATCCTGGCCTTTCTGCTCCGCCGGCGCCGCCACTGCCACCTCTTGCCCCTGAGGTGAGCTGATGTACATGAAAGAAAGACACAAACATGGATGATTGTTGTCAACGAAGTCAAACATTTCAAAAAAACAATAACAAATTATTTGGGGGAAATAAACAATTGCACTGCATTTATTGACCTATCTGATGTGGTCTACTAGGATATTAGTATTGCAGGATTCGTGGACCGTCTAGTTGGAGAGTTATGTAACTCACTAAACCAACTACAAAAAGGTTCTACTAGGACTGGCAGCAGTAGCACTCAGAAGCATGCGAAGTGACAGACACAGTCCGCCATGATTGCAGACCACTAAAAAGTTTCCTACTAATAACCAGTCATAATATACTCAAACTATCAATCCACCACCACTATCTTTTCTTAGTGGCAGGAATACAAAGAAAGGACTGGACTTGAGTCTCTAGTGTCTAGCATTACGCAGTTCTGTAAAGTACACTCATACATAATCTCTCAGGCCAAATGAGCACAAAATTGAAAACACGTAAGCATTGTAGTACCGCCAGTGAGCAGGCGAGCACCTGCAATCACAGAAGCTTTTGAGACATAATTTACCTGCAATGTAATCTCTAGTGTCTAGCATTACGCAGTTCTGTAAAGTACACTCATACTTTACACTCAGGTCAAATAAGCAGGCGAGCACCTGCAATCACAGAAGCTATCGAAACATAATTTACCTGCAATGTAATCAGAAGCATTCTTGCTCTACGGAATAAACATATATTTGCAATATATAACACAGAGCAGAAGAAAACAAAGTAGTTATTAAATAGCTACTAGTACTCACCAAGCCCAGGGATCTCAATGCCAAGCAGGTCGAGCAGGTCTTGTTCCCGGTCCAGGATGTCGGACCACCGGTGCGTCACCTGTTGGTAGGTGCGCTGGACCCCAGACTCCCGATACATGGCCCGTCACACCTTGCCCCATAGCTGGCGACGCTCCCGGAGGCCATAGCCGGCACCGGGCCTGCCGCAGCAGTCTTGGGGAGGTGGCGCTGTACAAAGAAGACCAGCGCGGCCACCTCCACCATGCTGAAGATCTCCCTAGGATTTACTGCTTCCCCTCTTAACCCCCCGCAAGGGAGCCAGCTACGGGGTGCAGGAGTCTTCCCCTTCGACTTGCCAGCTCCCTTTGCCATGGTCCTGGGGCAGAGAAAGGAAAAATAGGAAAGAATAGGGGGGAAAAAGTAAATAAAAGAAAAGAGAGAGCTAAACAGAAAACTGAAAAAAGTAGTTATTAAAGTAACAAAAGGTTGAAAAAAACACAAAATATAGATGTAGAAAAATAGATAGAAAATGAGTAAAAAAGTTAAAAAAAAGTTCAAACAAACAAAGGATTACAAAGATTGAAGGAGGATAGAAAAAGCATGTCCAGAACCATAGCAATGAATGAAAAACAAGATGGCCGCGCCCATTGCGAGCACGTGGGTAAGTTTAGGCGATATTTCCCCCGCGAGCACGCAAAAACAGATGCGACACGCAATTGCGCCCTGCACGTAGGAAATGCACAACGTGAGCATGCAACTAGCGCCCGGAAATGGAAATATGCAACGCAAACACTGAAAACAAGATGGCCGCGCCCATGTATGACTGCATGGGTAACTTCACGGTAGCCGCGCTGAAAAAAAATCCTGCGAACACGCAAAAATAAAAAAAATTGCAAGTTCGCAAAAGTTCGCAAATTCTTCAAACCGCGAGTACACTTTCGCGCGAATTCGGTTACCGCAAATTCGCAAAATTCGCCCACACTTAGTGTATATTGAATGTTAAGACGAGCAAGATTTAACATCTAACAGGCGCTCAAAATGGATACTTGTGCTAGATGCCGTGCAATGCACAATAATATCTCAACAGATCACCGAATGTATTCAGTGGTTCACAGACCACGACACTGTACTGTTTCATCCATAACAAAACAGGAAAATCTTTAGAAGGGAGTATAATAACACAGAAAGAGACTGTATAGAACTCTAGGTACACACGCAGAAAGGGCATGCATGAATCTGTTCAGTTCAAATGCATTATTTTCGCAACCAGTGCCATAAAAGTGTTTGCAAATATGTACAGTACAAAATGAAAGAAATAAATAAAAGGTTAAAAACATATAAAACATGCAATCATGACAGTGCTGTTTGTCCAAAACATCACAGCCAAAGGATAATGTTCAGCCTCTGTTGCTTGTCAGTCAGGGCTTAACAAATGTGGCAGCAATTCTTCACTCAAAGTTGAGATTCTAACACTAACAGGGACCTGTCTCTGCTTCACTACAATCTGCCTTACGTGCTACATTTAAATGAAATACAAATTTTAACTTATAATCATAAAACATAGTACATAAAATAATGCAGCAATCATAGGCAGGTTAATGACAGCAGGTCTAGAGGAAAGCTAAGCTTTAAGCAATTTCAAGCATTGTTAGGCATGAATTACCAGGCCTTTTAGAACCTTATTTCTTCTAATCCACAAACACCACAAAAACTTAGCAGCAGCACAGGTTTTATAGTGGTCTAGGATCTGTTCTCAATAGCATCAGAGCAGACATGTGGTAGCATGTGCCCAGCTGTCTGCATACAAGCTTAATCCACCTTGAGTGGGGAGAAGAGTATGCCTGGCAAGCAAAAAAAACATGCTACTGTTTCATTTGATAATTTGCACCCAACGCATAGGGTGGTTCCTGAGCTATTTGCTGCCCATTTTGCCATGAATGTCTTTAGGGGCAGAGAGCCATGTCTAAACTGAACTACATTTTCTATCCAAGGGGGGCTGTGATAAAATCCAGGAATGGCTCAAGTGTACTGTCTGGTTTAAAATCTAAGAACATGTTTGTCAAAGACACTCCTGAAGGACATACTGACTCAGTCTGCATTACTCATGCTCAATAACATTTCTTCAGTTGTGTCTTCGAAGGGATGGGTTCTAAAAGACTAGTGTTCCTTGCTGCTTGCAGCCCCAATGAGGTTAGCAGCTTCTTTACATTGCTAGACCAAGATAAAATATGGATTCTGTCGCTATTACCCACATCCTGAAATGCTTCAGCATAGGGGACTAGCTTTTGAGTGGACATCAACCTCCTCCAACATAATTATGTGCATAGCCTAGCTTTATCCTTGATGGATTTTCTACCTGTGTCAGATTTAAGGGGGTGAAGTGGGGTGCTGGCCTGCAGGTGTACAAGATGTTCTAGAAATATGTGTTCAGTCCTAGACATCACTGCAATACTTGAGAAGCCCAAATGTTTAGCCTCAAATAGGGCCATCCCTACAACCTTAGAGTCAACAACAATTTGCCTATGCTTTATGACCATTTTGTTGAGGTGAGGCTGTGCTGTCATGTTTGCTGCCAGTTTGATTCCAAGGTACTTAAAGGTGTCCACTCTACTTTTCATCAGTTTATGACTATTTTTCACGTTTAGATTACCTATTTGTGCCCTTGGGGATGGTTGTCAGAGTGAGGGAGGCAGAAATTCTCCTGAGGGATTTATCGGACCACTCTCCGGGCACCTTACACTACAACTCGTTCCAGCGAGGCCCCTTTTCAGATGGCGTCTCTCTAAGGAATCTACAAGATGAACAATACAGAGACCATATAGATCAGGCCATTGATCAGTATTTGGAGTTTAATGTTAGGTCTGTGACCGCCGCGAACCCGTTATGGGAAGCCATGAAGTCAACTATATGCGGGGTGGATATCTACTACTGCTCTGCAGCGCGTTGGACCAGAAAAGAGGCATTGCTGCGGTCCAAGGCACATTTTATTGACCTGGAACAGGCAGTAGGGAAGAGAGGGGCGCCCTAGCGTGCAGTCAAATAATATTGGCAAGACAGGCACATGTAGATGTGATGATGGATGAGGCCCATCTGGCTTGGCTGGCGTCCCATAGTAGGATCTATCAAGGGGGGGGGGGGCAGTCAAGCAAACTACTCCATCGCTTGTGCCTGGGCACTATGCGTCCCCTGGTACTTCCATATATAGCTAAATATAACAATAGTAGTTATCCATATTTACAACCCACTGAGTTATAATAATAAGAAAGATGTTTTACAGAATAGGTTGGTCTTGGAAGGGTGGCAGCCATTTTGTGTGTTGCCCGCCATCTTATATTTTGGTTATATATATATATGCATGCAGTGAGCTCTAAAACTGCGAACGAGGTAGGCCCAGTCAGAGCTCTGCATTGACACTTGTTATTCACCTACTTAGTGTACGTCCAGTTTTGCTTTCCTGGCTCACTAAGGGGCACTCCTTTGCTTATAAATAGGCCTTTATGTGTGTCTACGCAATATTCTATTTTGCAGCACCTCTCCTATGCAGGGAGGAGTAGGGATGCAGCTGGCTTACCTTGACTCAGAGATACTGTGTTGCACGTCTCGGGCTGGTGATGTACGCCCCTTTGCCTCCCTACAGTACACATCCCAAACCTGTAACTTTCCCTTGTAGGCATACTCTGTGGATTATGACGTATTTAGTGTTTTATACTATGCTGCACATAAATAACGATTCAGTCCTCTTGTAAGCATTGCATGCTCCAGGCTGCATTTGGGCTCCTCTGCAGAGTATGGATAATAAACTGCTTGTTTGCATTTTCTACTAGCTGATCGACTCTTCATTATAATAGGTAAGGCCAAGAGGTGATTTAGTAACCCGAGTGACCCTAGTCGGGTCATTTCCTTCACCACCGAGGATGAGGCGCTTGGGAGATCGGGTACAGGAACTCGAGGTAGGAACTCACTGGTGCATCGGGATTGTTGAAGATGCTCTGGGAGTGGAGAGATGGCATAAGATGTAGTGCAACGATGGTGCATGGGGGGGTTTGTTATATTTTTTCTATGTTCCCTTGTAGTCATATATTGTTGTTTGGAAAAAGTCAACACACGTTCTGTACTGTAAAATGTGGCAGTTGGCCTCTGGGTTACAGAGCTCTGCATAATATTTGATGATTGACCCAACAAGGATCATTTTTGAGAAAAAAAGTGTCCTCTCTATCAAGGGCCTCTCCCACTAGAAAGATCTCCCCCTTATATGTCTTGGCTGTGTTTTCTGATATATAAACATCAGGTTTGATTTTGATCTTGGCGGTCTTACCGCCATCACACCATGGTGGCGGTCCCTAATACTCAACTGAGTCAATGGTCTTTCACCTGCAATATTTAGATGCACACAGGTGACACCCCATCCCAGAAAAGGCAAATGTCATTAAGAATAGTCAACATAGAGAATGAAGTTACAAACAACCTGTGCACACAGGAGGAAATTAGGAAGAGGTGGAAAGACCTGCACTGGAGGGTGCATTCCCTGGCCTCCAAATGTCATATAGAGGTCAACAGGACTGTTGGTGGTTCTCACAGCCCCCCAATATTATTCATGCCCTGAGAGGAGAAGGTCTTGCAGATCATGCATACTGAAGGCTTGGCAGGAATACCTGGTGGATTGGAGTCTGGTATGTTACACATTGAAAAGTTAAAATAAACCTCAATGTCCTGTTTGTTCTCAACTCAGCTGTTGACAGTGTGTCCTGCTCATATTTTACTAACATACAAACTTCAAAGTATCATTATCAGATAATTATTATTTGCATGAATGTATTGCCCTGCATCTAAGATTACAGATGTAAATCTCCATTACATGTCACATGATAGTATGGTGTCTTTAAGTGTTACAACACCAAATAACCCATTACCCATGTGTGAGTCAAATTTTAAGTCTCTGGCCACTATCCACTGCATATTTTCCTCAGGTATGTTCTAGTAACCGTTTTGCTACTGTTGGAAGGTTGTCTTTGAAATGACTACAACTACCATGATGCCTTTTCTCTAAAGAATACTGTTATGTCATGTTGCTTATTCTCTCATTCCTAACAGAGTTCAACACATGATTAAGTGTCATGTAGTGATCAATCCCTATTCAATGTTCTCTTTCCAAAATGGTTTGTGTTCTTTTCTAAATGGCATCCTCTTCTACTCAATCAACTGTATTGGTCTCACGGATTTTACTAATCAAATTGTGTTGACACAAAATCTGTCGGGTATGCAAATTTTTCTGCTGAATATAAGTGGCACTTGCAAAAATTGAGATTGCACTGTTAACATGATAACTAATGCTAAACATCCATCCAAGTTGTGGAAATGTCTGCTTTTGTAGTCAGATAAGCCTTGGAATTGTCAATTACACATTTCTCCTCTCCAGTGTGTTGGGTTGAATGGTTGGATAATGTGAGGTATACTCCCTAATGTCTTCGTGAACGCTTTAGGATATCTTATTACCTGCTAATTTAGTGTTGGCACTGTTTGAAATTCATAAAAGTTGAGTAATAAGTGCAATACCAGTGGAAACTATCATCAAAATAATCCTAACCTATTTTGGCCTTGGTATCTACATTGTTTGTCTCTAAAGAGTTGAATGTACAATACACACTTTTACTAATTAGAATGTCCTCCATTTCACAATAGGTCAAATTGGACGATTACGTGGGCAGGTTTCAGCTACTGAAGGAACATCCACTCCAGCCCAGGATCAAGTCTTCAGTGAGGACAGCACTCCTGGTGATATGGCGGAGCTTGAGGATCCTGGTGTATCTGGTCAGTCTGGGCAAACAGCTCCAGTGACACTACCTGCACCCACATCAGCACCTCCTACCCCAGCTGTGATGCTGAAGCCTTCACTTCGTGTGTTCCTTTCACTGTGACACCGATCCTGTGCCCCCCAGTCCTGAGTGATGTTGAGACCACACCACTGCCAGTTCCAGCTCACCCAGGACCCAGTGGGATGGGGCACACTAGGCCAAGGGCGCAGGGTAGTGGAGGTAGAGGTTGTGGGAGGGTGTTTGTAGGCCAGCATACAGAGTCCACTGGCACCCAGACCACCATTGACCAAGTCTTGTGAGCATAACATCAGTCCCAAGACATAATGGGATAGGTAGCCAATGAGCCCTGGGAGATGAAGCAGCTGCAGAGGGAGCACAACCACCAGATGGAGGCCCATAATTCAAATATGGGTTCCCTGATTTGAGTGCTGCAGGACATTTGCAGTCACATGTGTAGGGCTTTCCCAGCATCATCTACCCCTTCCTGTGTTCCTACAATGTCTGCGCCATGTACATCGGCCATCGAAAAGGAGGCCCTGCCACCGGAAGAACCACCTGCATCCCCCTAACCACTGCAGCTGTAGATCCCAGCCCTCCTCCCCCGCAGCAAGGGATGTCCACGTACATCACCAGGAAAGAGGATGGAAAGACATGTGCCACCACCAGCTAGACACGTGGCTTCGTGACTGTCTGCCAGTGTGAACCTATCATTCACTCTGTGGACTATTTCTGGATACATTTTCCTTTCTGATGACAGTAGTATTTTGGACGTAGGCCTTCAAACTATTTTGGGTCTCCAGCTATGGTTTCATTCACCTTGACTGACTTCTTCACTTTTGCTTTGCTTTTTTTTTGTTCACCCTCTTTAATTTCATCATGTTTAGTACAATAAATGCCCAAGTCAAAAAGTCATAGACTGGTGTTGTATATCTCACGTCCATCAATGCATTTGTTTTATTCCATCATAATTTGACAATGACAACACATCAAAAGATTGTGTCTATATAGATGATTTGGAAGTAGGTATTGTTTATTTCAAGTTCCCAAACATGACTCCCACAATGTGTCATATCATTCAATAAGGAACTACTATGTTTATCCCATTTGACCAATACTTGTCTGTCAACATTTGGACTAAGATAACAATCGATAGATTACACTAATACTCGGTGCCACTTTGCACATTTCCAGTTCAAGGCCTTGCCAACAAGGAAGGGGATATGTTCAAAACAATAAGATAGCATGGGTAAATTATCATTGCTTCATGTCATCAGATGTAGCCAGATCTTCTGGCGCACATATGGAATCCTAAGTCAATAACACCAGGAGACAAAACCATGGCAGCACTACATTTTGTAGACACAGATTCAGTAAAAACCACTGTACAGTATCTGACGGAATGTCACAACCAAGTTTCGGTGGTGTGCCACAAGAAGTATATCCTACAATGATGCGACATATCAACACCCACATACACTTTACACAAAATGAGGATTGTACCAATGTGAAGCAAGAGTATCATGATTTGCCTCCACTACCACATGTTATGAGAAAATTATGGCACACATGTTGCTTTAGTGCAATACACGACAGAGAACTAGTCCAATGTAATTTTCAAAGTTTCAATTCAATCACAGTGCAATTTGCCTTCGTACAAGATTTGTACATCTAAAGTCTGTGTATTTCTTTCTCAAGTTCCCTTTGTAATTGGAAACAGCACCATATACCTGCAAATTGCACAACTCTGAAATGTCCAAATGGAGATGACATGTTGAAGGAACCTAAAACAAATTAAAAACAGCATAACCAATTACACAGAACATGATGGCCACATTACAAAGTCAATTTTTGGAGTACACAGTTCCACAAAACAATCAGGCATTACCAATGTAACTGACCACACTAGTCAATGTGTCCACACTTTGCTCTACAAGCACCCCTGGCCTGATTTTCCCTGAGCTTGTTCTTTTAAAAAAGTACCACCTCATACTTCTCTCAACACCACATCAATAGTTGGTGTAACGTGAAAGATATGACATGTGAAGATATACTTACACTCATAGGAAGAAGTTGTCAATGACATCTAGACATAAGTCAACTCCTTCCTCTTCACTACTATCATCTTAGTTTGGCATATCAGGATCCTCACCCGGAGCCTTTTCATGGCCTCCATCCTCTGTTATGTAAGGGATGTTCTGTCGCAGGGCGAGGTTGGGGAGCATGCAGCAGGCCACTGTGATTTGGAACACCTTAGCAGGTGAGTAGAAGAGGGCTCCACCAGTTTTGTCCAGACAATGAAAACTGGCCTTTAGGAGCCATAAAACCCCCTCCACTGGCCACTGTGTTCATCCATGGGCTACATTGAGGAGGACTTCTCCTGGCATTGTTGGATTCCTCAGTGGTGCCAACAACATTGGTCAGTTGGGATAAGCCGAGTCGCCTAGATGGACGACAAAAATGGCACAAAATAATGTAAAACTTTCCCAGATTATGCAACTAGCAATGCCCCAAACAATTGTCATGTGGTTCCTATAAATCTATAATGGATCTGCACGTTTAGACAACATAGACTGTGGAAATGGTGATCAGACTGATTCCAGACACCCCGAGTTTGTTCGCCTGTATACCAGCTACCTCACAGTGGCACTAGAAACCCCTCTTACCAAGGAGAGGATAGATCTTGGCAACTATCGAATATTACACCTCTATCCCATGAGGGATCATGGAAATAGTACATTACTTTTCATTCAGTCGCTCATGTTCACTTTGTCTAAGAGAGATACACAGAATAAACGGTGGGGACGTTTTCAATAAGCATTTATTTAACCAGCATCACCCTAGAGTAAAGTAGGTGTGCTGAAACAACAATTAGACATAAACAGATATAAATGATTATAATAAGCACCCACAGAGTAAAAGGATGTTACGTTTCTACCATAGTGCTAAAACAGTGAATACAGGCAGGTATAAAAATATGTGACAGTAATATTGTGTACTCCTACGAAGCGACCCTAACCAGATGTACCTAAGTGTACCTAGCATGTATGTAGGTGTAGAGCCAAGAATCCCTCTAGGATAAAGTCAACCTCATTACCTGAAGTGAGAGACTGTGGTACCCCATCTTGGTCTCGAGATGGACACCCCATCAGGGTTGTCAGACCACTGCAGGCTGGAGTGTCTACGTGCAAGAACCTTAGCATCTCGCGCCAGTGTGTCAGCATGGATGTCCTTTATCTCCTCTGTCTTCCTCAGCAAATATATGGTGTTATATACCCAAAGCAGTGCCCTCAGGGGATCTACCTTGCTGTGTCATGTGGGACTTAGAATGAGGGAAGGAATGACCCTAATACATAGTTATTATGCAGGAGATGATAGTTCTGCTGCATTTCCAAGAATCCTCATGCATAATGAATGAGGGTAGTTTTCAGTGAAAACCCCACGTCCTGTAAGTAGTACCGTAACTAGGTAAAAGGTCAGGCCCAAGAACCGTTGTGTAGTGTAATGGTAGGGGAGAATATAGGTGAAAGGGTAGGTTGCTATTTGAGCCTATAGTGGGGTACCTAAATGAAACATAACACTCTGAGCTACACAGAATATTCAGAGTGCAGCCTTGTGGGCATCCTGTAACACATCACAGTCAAATGCTGCTTGACAGGTCTGTTGAGCTACATGTAAAAAAAGGGGGTGCACTTGAAAAGGAGAAAAAAGAATGGCAAAATATGTTTTGTGTATCCCTTGCCTGGTTGCTGAAGGCACTGCATTTGCTCTGCCAGACCTTTGTCTCTGTGTTTGTTCTGGGTTCAGAGCCAGCTTCAAACTGGAATTCAGAGTAAGTCATGGGAAGTCAATGGTGATTTCCTTATGACAGTCCCACACAGATACACACAGTCTTCAGAGCTCAGGTGTGTTGAGGCCTAAGACTTTTGCCATCTTGAAAATGCCCTGACACTTGCCCTTTGAGCATATTTATAGTAATGCAAACAGAAACTACCAACAAAATAGGTTATTTTGACCCTGGGAACGTTTATCACTTCCATTAGGGAGTGCCCTGGAGTACCCTGCCACCCACTAGCTGGTGCAAGGCATGAATGTGGCACATACAGGCAGCCACTTCAGAAGACTTTGTAGACCTGAAAAAAAACAGAAACCTAAGTCTTGTCTGTGTCCTGAGAGGAGCCCAGGCGAGCAGGACCTTCTCCCTCTTGTTGCCCGGTTTTAGACACACTGGTCCCAAACAAGGAACAAGTATTTATAGAAAATAAAGTGGGACGCAGTCCTGCATCCAACTAAGTATACATAAAACAAAAATATAAACAAACACAAAGGCTCGGGCAGAGCGAATGCTTGTTCAAGTTCAAGTTCAGGAATTTGTATAGCGCACTACTCACCCAGAGGGTCTCAAGGCGCTTGAGGGAGGGTGAGTGCATTACTTATCGAATAGCCAGGTTTTTAACTGCTTTCTGAAGGAGAGGTGGTTCTGTGTAAGGCGGAGGTGAGTGGGAAGTGAATTGCAGGTTTTGGCTGCTAAGTAGGAGAAGGATCTTCCTCCCATGGTGGATCTATGGATGCGCGGAATTGCGCGAGTGCTTGATTGGATGATCGTAGCTGGCGGGTGGGAGTGTAGAGGGACAGTCGCGTGTTGAGGCATTCGGCTCCTAGGTCGTAGAGGGCCTTGTGTGCGTGGGTGAGGAGACGGAACGTTATTCTCTTGTTGACGGGGAGCCAGTGGAGGTCTTTCAGGTGACCGGAAATGTGAGCTTGACGGGGGATGTCCAGTATGAGTCTGGCTGAGGCGTTTTGGATGCGTTGGAGTTTTTTCTGAAGTTTGGCTGTGGTTCCGGCGTAAAGGGTATTTCCATAATCCAGTCTGCTAGTGACCAGTGCATGAGTGACAGTCTTTCTTGTTTTGGTAGGGATCCAATGGAAGATTTTTTTGAGCATGCGAAGGATATTGAAGCATGAAGATGAGACGGCGTTGACTTGCCTGGTCATCGAGAGGGAGGAGTCTAGGATGAAGCCCAGGTTACGTGCGTGATCTGTAGGTATGGGTGCTGTACCCAGGGCCGGTGGCCACCATGAGTCGTCCCAGGCAGAGGGGGATGATCCTAAGATGAGGACTTCCGTTTTGTCCGAGTTTAGTTTTAAACGGCTGTTCTTCATCCAGTCGGCTACTTCTTTCATTCCTTCGTGTAGATTGGTTTTGGTGAGGGAGAGGATCAGCTGCGTGTCGCTGCGTCGGAGATGATGTTAAGGTTGTGTTGTCGTGCGATGGATGTGAGGGGACTCATGTAAACGTTGAAGAGGGTGGGACTGAGTGATGATCCTTGTGGTACGCCGCAGATGACTTCAGTGGGCTCCGATCTGAAAGGCGGGAGGCGGACTCTCTGAGTTCTTCTGGCGAGGAACGAAATGATCCAGTCCAAAGCTCTTCCTTGTATTCCGACGTTGCTGAGGCGTTGTATGAGGGTGCTATGACATACTGTGTCGAAAGCGGTGGAGAGGTCAAGTAGGATGAGGGCAACTGTTTCTCCGTTGTCCAGTAGCGTTCGGATATCGTCTGTAGCAGCGATGAAGGTGGTTTCGGTGCTGTGTTTGGCTCAGAAGCCGGACTGTGAGGGGTCAAGGGAATTGTTGGATTCAAGGAAGGCGGCGAGCTGACTGTTGACGGCTTTCTCAATGACTTTGGCAGGGAATGGGAGGAGTGAGATGGGGCGGTAGTTCTTAAATTCAGTGGGGTCTGCTGTGGGTTTCTTCAGAAGGGCGCTGAGTTTGGCATGTTTCCAGCTTTCCGGGAAGGTGGCCGAGTTGAAGGAACAGTTGATGACATCGCGGAGATGAGGTGCGATGATGGAGTCTGCTTTGTTGAAGATGTGGTGGGGACATGGGTCGGTTAGTGAACCTGAGTGGATGGAGTTCATCAGGCGGATGGTGTCTTCGGTAGTGATTGGGTTCCAGGCCTTCAAAAAAGACAAGCATCAATGTGTGAAGACACCTGTACACATGAGCAATGACAGGTACAATAGCATTTACGGTGTACAGAGAGTCAACGACGTTTCAATTCCTTTTGAGCAACTGTGGTACATTCATCAGGACATTGCATTACATGCCTGAGTAAAATTGCCGTATACCAGTCTAAAACCGAGAAGCTAATGGAAAGGACTGCAGCAGTGTGTACTTATGAGGAGATCAGTTACAAAAGGAGCGAAGCGATGAGCCAAAAATCCTGAGGAGCTGGTCCACTGGATTAGTAAGTAATATTGCAGGACCGCGACAGTGAGTCCAATAAAAGGTACCTGAGATGGATGTCTTGATAGATCATCAGGAGAAACAAGTGCATCAATAACTGCGTCTTCACAGTGGCATGTTGGAGTGGGGAACTGGTCAAAGAAAGGTCTGTTGGCTGAACTCTTGTGTGCCAACAAACTGCAAGAAGCTACACAAGGCCTTTTCCTGTAAGTACATAGCTGACCAGTGGCAAATGGACCTGGACTATTCCCAGCTGTTGGCCTCTGACTGATAATTTGTGATGCCCTTGGGGGCTTTACTATTGTACTGCTATAGTTGTTTGGACAGCATAAGAAAGTCTGAAAGCATTTGCATTTTTTTCCTCCAGATCAGTGAGACTTAGAAACTTTTTTAAATGTTTGAAATTCCAGACTTTTACTGGCACCAATCCACTTGATGTACTTTGAAAATTATATCTCAGTCTTTCCTTTTTGGATGTTTGTAATTTTCATGTA
The DNA here is from genome assembly GCF_964263255.1 of Lissotriton vulgaris. Taxonomy (NCBI): domain Eukaryota; kingdom Metazoa; phylum Chordata; class Amphibia; order Caudata; family Salamandridae; genus Lissotriton; species Lissotriton vulgaris. The sequence continues at coordinate 293,952 of NW_028247206.1, read as the reverse complement.
ATTTTATTTATTGCATTTTGTTCTATGTTTTTAATTTTGTTTGGAATTTTTATTGATTGACATTTGAACTTTATTACTGTTTGGGCACTGCATAAATACTTTACACTTTGCCCCACATTAATCCTGTTTACTATGTACCATAGCTACCACTGGGATGATCTCAGTTTAAGTTAGTGACTTGCAGTATTCACTCTGACAAGGTTTGTGATTATTCTTTTAAGACGGAAGTCGCTCAACCCAAAATAAATCCAAGTACTTACATAGTCTATACTACTAGTAAACCAACACAGGAGTCACAACCAACCCCTGGAATGCATAAAGATGATGGAGTCAGGCCACTTTGCAGATGAAAAAAGGAAAACCTGGTGGGTTTAGTTTGACCGAAAATGCCGGATAGTGCTTGTAGCTACAGCTCAGTTACTGCATTCTAATAACTGTCATGGAGAATTATTTCACTTACACATCTTTGTAATTTCTACATGACACTCAATCCAACATTATGTTCGAGTGATCGTTACTGTTGGTGATGTGATGCAGGAAAGTGTACCTTTTCTTTGTCAGAATCATGTTTTATCACTGATAATAATACAGTGATTTTCCTTCTTTCCTTTACCTTACCTGGTTATGAGATAATACATTTCCAATGTTCCTTGATCTGGAATACTTAACCCCATACTGCTACTTGACGATCAGAGGAGTACCAGCAATCAATCAGTCATCTACAAGGAGCTCTTACAAACCACAAGCTTTTACATCTATGTCATGACTGAGTGTAAGTCATTCATCATGTATCGCTCACCCCCACCTCCCTTCTCCGGTTTGATACTCCTGATATACGGGCCTCTGCCATGCTACAGAGTATTGTTTAATGCCTTTCTAGGTTCCATCAAAGACATCACCTTAAAACATGACAATAACCACACTCTAGGTGACCCAAACCTTCCAAAACCAAGAGCTCTCATGTAGAACATAAAGACCCTCAACTTCTCCAAAATCATCTCTGATCTAATCATATGCCTAGCCTTGTGTTGGTGGCAATATTCTCTTCACCTGGACCAATCAAAATAAGAGGAAACTTTCTCACATGCTGGAGGCACCACCAATCACCTCCTTTGTGGTGGACCACACCATAGAATAACTGTTACATCAATAGTAACCAACAAGATCAACAATGAACGTGGAACCAGCGAAGTCTCACAAAACTCAACTCCTATTTCTTGTACATCTCATCTCCTGCACAAACAACAGAAGAGGAACATGACTAAAACTGTCTTTATGAAGGCTTTGACCGAAATACTTCCTTCAAGATGTCATTGCACAATAAGATGCCTTGGCTCAACAAAGAGTTAATAGGATAAAGATAAAACTCACTGTACTTCAAGACTAGTGGAAAAATTCTAACAACCAACATGACAAAAATAGGTATTTGGACAAAATATGATAATAGAAAAATCCAGTTGCAGAAATACCTGAAACATATTTGAGATACAAAATTATCGTGATGCAGAAATAGCCGTGTAAAGAATATCCATTATTCTGGTAAGAAATAGTGTTCTCAATGATATCATAGTTTTTAATATCATTTTCAATAATATAGTTGTAAAAAATATTGTTTTGTAATTATCTTTGTGTATGTTAGTTCATATATTACATTTACATGTTATTATGGTTTGTTTCAGTTTCAGTTTATAAACTTTATTTCGGTTTGTTAAAAAAAAACATAAAAGTTAACCACCATATAAAATAAACAAGTGACAACAGCCATATTATTAAAAGCAGAGACTTAGCATACATTTGACACCTGGTGACAACAATAATTTGATAATAAATAAGTTATTAAAACCATTAAGAACAGTCCATGACAAATGCATTACAAAAGAGTATTATGGTTTGTATAATCATTAATTTTATTTTGAAACATGATTTGTAATCTTAAGTGATTTATAAGTTTTCAATTCAATTGCTAAAGGTAATTTATATTGTCAAGATGGGTTGCTAGATTGTAGAATTATATGGTGGGAAGTTAATTAATTATAACTAATAATAATTAATTAAATATTTATTATTAATAATTTAATTTATTGGTAAATATGTATATTGGGTCATTTATTTCTTAAAGACATATATTAGGTGTGGGCTGCTGGGTTTAGAAGGGCTAAAGGGTGGGAAATTAATTATTGATACGTTAAATAATTATTTATTAATATTCAATTGATTATTTCTTATGATAATTGCATTACATTTATTTATTTTAGTTATATTTTAAGTGTGGGTTTGTGGGGATAAAGTATGGTAAGTTAATTAAGTAATAAATATATGTCACCTTTTAAAATTCATATTTATTAATTTGTTTGCTACTCATGCTACTGTTGTATTTCTTTTTATGTATATATATTTTATTTGGTTAATTAATGACGCTCCTATTAAGAGTTTTATATTTGTTATAAATTAATATGGTTATGTTTCATATCTGTTATGTGTTTGAGGTGAAGTACATTCCCTACTGTTGCACAGAGTGGAGTGGAAATAGTAATGAATCCCCCCCCCCCAAAGTTTTTCACTTTCTCTACTGTTGCACAGACTGGATGTAGTAAATGTAACCACACCAGAGGAAAACGCTTTCCTTACTATTTCACAGACTGGAGTGGGAATAGTAAATGTTACCCCTCTAGAGTCCAATGCTTTCCCTACTGTTGCACAGACTGGAGTGGGAATAGTAAATGTAACCCCTCGGAAGTAAAATTATTTCCCTGCTGTTGCACAGACTCAAGTGGGAATAGTAAGTTGAATCCCTCCAAAGTCTAACACTTTCCCTACTGTTGCACAGACTAGTAAGGGAATATTAAATGTTACGCTCTGAAGTCCAATGCTTTCCCTACTGTTGTGCAGAGTGGAGTCGAAATAGTAAATTATACCCCTCCCCAATCCAACACCTTCCCTACAGTTGCACACACTGGAATGGGATTAATAAATCTTACCACTTCCAATGCCTTCCCTACTGTTGCACAGACTGGAGTGGGAATAGTAAATATTACTCCTCTGGAGTCCAGTGCTTTTCCCTCTTGATGCACAGACAGGAATGGGAAAAGTAGATTTTACACCTCCGGAGTAACACTTTCCACAGATTAGAGCGGGAATAGTAAATGTTACCTCACCCGGATTCCAACATTTCTCTATTGTTGCACAGACTGGATTGGGAATAGCACTTTTTACCCCTCCAGAGTCCAAAACTTTCCTTACTGTTGAACAGACAGGAGTGGAAATAGTAAATTTAACCCCTTTAGAAATCCAACAATTTCCCTATTGTTGCACTGACTAGAGGGGGAATAGTACATTTTACCCTTCCGAAGTCCAACACTTTCCATACTGTTGCAAAGACTGGAGTGGGAATAGTAAATGATACCCCTCCAGACTCCAAGCTTTCCATACTTTTGTTCAGACTAGAGTGGGAATAGTAAATTTAACCCCGCCAAAGGCCCACACTTTCCCTACTGTTGCACAGACTAGAGTGGGATAGTAAATTTAACCCCTCAGAATTCCAACACTACCCTATTGTTGCACAGAATGGAGTGGGAATACTATAACTATTATTCCCAGACTTCAATACTGTTTTTACCCCTTTGGCACGGCCGCGATTCTGCACCTGTGCGGCGCTTAATGAGGGGGCGGGTTCATGACGGCCCCCAGCCATCATCAGCTCACGAGCACTATGATGCATGACGGCTGGGGGCCGTCATCAGCACCGAAGGGCTTAACACTGTTTCAATATAATCTATATATATGTAATAATAATGTTATATTATATATATGTAATATAAACATATACACACATATATATTTATTTGTGTACGTTGATATAAGTATATATTTATATATAGTACTAAATGTTACTTTTATTTATTTATTTTAAAATATACATTAAAATATTCAAGATTATATGTATATTAAAAAACAATGTTTTTATTTGTTATGTTTTTAACAATGTTTGTGAGAAACAACATTTTTTTAGATATTTTTGTACTTACCTTTATAAGAATAGGGAAAGTATATTTTTGTAATCTATATTTTAGACACAATATTTCTGTATCGCAGCATTGTTGTGATCGATAAAATGCCACAAAATGAATATCTCAAAATAATCTAAAAATCTTACATTAGGAATTTTTAAAAATGAACTACCTACCATGGATCTCCTTGGCAAATTGGCTACAAAGGAACGTTATAAAACCCTCATAGAATTCGGCAACCCAGAGTACACCATCACAAAGAGTGCCCACTCCCACCACTTCCACACTTTCTGTAGCCACCAAAGATTACCTCCTTTTAGAGTCAAAAGACATCCAGGCCACTCAGATTAAGACTGAGATGTTACACCTGCTATCAGATATCAGGTCCTAGCAGTTTTCAATCAACACATGGACTCTTAATTCAAAGAAGATGGCAAGGCAGGTGGCTTATTAGGACCTTTGGCCCCTCAAGCTTTTAAGAACATCTCACTTTCAGCAACTGACACTAACCCAGCCAGAATTATCCTTAACAACTCTTTAGGTTCATCGTTGTGCCCCCTCAACCACATGACCTCCCCTGCGACTTCAAGATCTTTAAACTGCTCAACAAGATGAAAACCTCGAAAAGTAGGTCTACCATCTATCAACCAATCTCTACGGACCCAGTCCTAAGAAAACTGATTGAAAGAGACACTTTCAATTGTAAATGCATCTCCTGCAAACCACGATCCTCTCATAACATCAAGACAGGGTGCTAGCCCAGTAGAAGCACTAAATCTACCCTGATATCCAACTGCAATTGTGTAAAGACTACATTTAACATACACAGAGTTAAGGAATTTCTACTTTTAAACTTGTATCCGTCTTTTGAGAAAGCCGAGCACAGTCAATCACCTCACTCTGCTGCTCAAGGTAGAGCAACAACACACAAAAATAACTATCCTAAATAGGAATCTAGAGAATTATCCTTCAATGGATATCTTCCTACCTCTCTGACAAATTTTGCATAATCTTTTTGTCCTAATTTATATCACCTCATTTCATCTGTGACTCTGCTGTATGTGAAGGATCCATCATCTCATCTCCCCTATTTTCTGGACCTCATCAAATCCTTGGCCATAATTTGTTGAAACTACTCTGATTAGGTGTACCAGAAACTCACTTGAATGAATGAATGTTGGATTTATAGAGCGCGTGGTTACCCGGAATCGTCCCAGTGCTGTACCACTGGGGAACCTGTCCTGGCTTTCCCTGTGAGATGGTCCCTTTACTGGGCATCCCCAAGGTGCAGCCAGGCATCCCTGGCGGTACCAGAGTGGAGATTAAGCAGTCTATTGCCCAGAGTTGCAGCGTGGGACCCCATGGTTAGAGTGGCACCGAGGCGAGATTTATCGGTCCTGCTGACATTGGTCCTGCACCCGGCCACGTCGGGAATTGAACCCTGGTCCCGGGCCGACCTCTGCCTCCGGGTCTGCCGCCTCTAACCGTTGAGCCACACTTCTCCACTTCTTGCGAGAAATGCGCATGCGTGGCTGCCCGTGCATGCGCGTTGGTTAGCAGACGGCGGAGTGAACGAGCAGAGGGAGCCCCGGGACGCCGCGGACATGGTAAGTGCATTTTATTTATTTTGATGTGCCCATTTAATAAAATTAGGGATGTTCGGGAGGGCGGGAGGGAGGCGGGTGGCGGGCAACTTTGCTATGCCCAAGGAGTTGGCGTAGTGTTGCCTGCTTCGCCTACTTTGCAAAGGGCGAATTAGGCAACACTAGTCCTTCATCCAGGGTTACTTTAAAGAGCTCTGATTTGGCCACAGAGGCATGCTTGGAAGGGGCCATTTTTCATCCAAGAAAGCAAAGGGACAAGACGCATTCCTCTAGACTGCCACCTTGACTTGTCATCCCCTCTACAAGAAGAAATGCCTCAGTGTAGCATCCTTCTTTGTACAGCCAGAAAAACTATGGAACTCTGTCCTGGCCAAGATGAGAAACATGAAATACAACTTTGAATCTAGAAAGGCAGTAAAGATGGCATTTTTCACCAAAGGATAAAGGGCCTCATTTACGAGGCCCCTAGAGGCACTTTTCACAACCTGAACATCACTTTTTTGATGCTCTGGTGGCGCAACATGCTGCATCATATTTACAAGGCCACACAAAGCCACTTTGTCTGGCTTTTCATGGCCTTGTCAATATGTGCCCCTTTAACTCAAAGAACTGCATGAAATGAGCATTCCATAGGTGTTGCTGTGGGTGTTCGCATGCAACACCCATGGAATCTGAAGAATTCTCAGATTTATGAGAAACTGTAAACTTGGGAATGCATCAGATTGTAATGCCACCCCAGGGGTTGCGTTAGGGAGGCACAATGAGAAAAAATATCATTATTTCACCTTGTTTTTTCTCTTTCTATGTGTTCTGCAGCACATATAGAAAGAGGATACACCTCTTGTGATGATTTTTGTGCAGGAAGGTGACCTTTCCTGCACAAAAACAATCACTTCTACAATGTAGACACCCTTGAACTATGGTGCAAGGGTACCTGCATTGGCGCATGGCAGCCCATTGTGCACCAGCACAGGGGAAAACGACAGGAATATGCCATATCTTATAGATAACGGCACATTCCTGCCCTTTTCTTTTGATGCAGGTCAGAGCAGCAAGATTACTTGCGGCATTGCACTGTGCCAAAACCTCATATATTAAGCCCAAAGTTGGGCTAGCTAGTACACAGAAGCATTCACCATCACAACAATGTGTCAGACTCTGAGTTCTGCTGAGGAAATATCAGGACTTTGATGCTGCTCCATCTTGCCTGCCATTTTCTGAAAGGAGGCTGACATTAATGAAAACATTGGGGGGAAAGGAATATGGGAAAAGCACATGTCACTGCCTAGTATCCTCATTTGGACCTGGTATGCATTCATCTCATGCATCCAAGTCCTGAAGAGAGTAAACAAACATTTTTATTTATTATCCTAAACTGAACTATCTAACATACTGTGTGTAGGATATGCATTTTAGAGTTGGTTAACACTCTGCAGCTACATGTGCTCATGAATAAAAATGGGTTCTCTGCAATATATTATTTGGAATCTTATTGCAAAGCCCAAATCCTCTGAGCATAATTATATCTGCAAGCATAAGTTACTCATTCAACTAATTTCAAATGCAGTCCACAATACTTTCAGAAAGCCACTCCACAGATGAGAAAGTAACTTTAGTTTGATAGAGTCAATCATGATGCAATACCTCCTTTGAAGAAAGCTTCCAAGTTCATACCTGCACTGATGATGACATTTCAAACTCAAGAGGATTTCCATGGATATTAATAGCACTATTCAGTCTCCAAATTGAGGAATATTAGACCTGGCATAATTGGCGTGGGTTTCCCATGTGTTTTTGCCTTTGTCGCCCGTTATTTTGCTGTGTGTTGGTCTTTGTTTTTGATGGTCTCTATGCTTTAGGCGCTTGGCCACTGCTGTTCAGCGCCAAAGTGCAAGCGCTCCCTGTAAATTGTTGCTATGGATTGTTGATTCCATGATTGCATATTTGATTTACTAGTCAGCCCCTAGTACAGTGCACTGTGTGTGCTCAGGGCCTGTAAATCAAACGCTGCTAATGGGCCTGCAGCACTCATTGTGCCACCCACATAAGCAGCCTATGAATGTAACTCAGATCTGCCACTGCAGTGTCTGTGTGCAGTTTGGTACTGCCATGTCGACCTGGCAATCGCACCCACTTGCCAGGCCCTAACCTTCCCTTCCCTTTACTTACATATTAGTCGTCCCTAAGGTAGGCCCAAGATACCCCTGTGGGCAGGGTGCAGTGTGTGTGAAAGGTAAGATATGCCCTGTTGTGTGTGGCATGTCCAGATAGTGAAATACTGCCAATTTCGTTTTTCACTATTGAAAGGATATCTGTCCCATAGGGTATATTGAGGACTTTGCTTATCACATCTTGTAAGCGCAACTGTCCATGGGAACAAGATAGGCACTCAAAGTTTGATATGCCCAAACTCAGAATGTTAAGATGCATCTTCTAGTGAGGGTGATTTTTTCATTCTGGGTTTGAAAATGCCACTTTTGGAAAGTAAGTATGTTCTTGTCTAACCATCTAGTGCACCTCTGCTAGGTTGTGTATTGCCTGTCTGGCTTTGGAGTGACAGGCCCTGGGGATGTGCATTCTTTCCAGACAGCCACTTAGGGGGTTAGGTGTGTCCTGCTTTTCCAGGGTGAGTCAGGGCTGGGCTGAATGGACCTGGCCTGCATTCGGACTAGGGGGAGCAGATTTCTTTCACACCTGAATGGGGTTGGTCGGCCACCTCCTGCCAGGAAGCTGCACCAGAGAGGACATAATTGGATTTAGCTGGGCAAAGAGATTCTCTGCCACAGAAAACAAAGGATTTTGTATTATGAAAAGAGGAGTCCAGACCCTAGAATTTTAGATTACTTCTGGGAATTAAGAGGAACCTTTGCCAAGGAGAAGAGCTGGGGTAACTGTGGAGGAATACTGCCTGTGTGCTGTTTGCTGTCTGGGGTTGGCCTGCAGTGGCTACTTTCTGTCAAGGAAAGGAGAAGGACTTTGCTATGTGTTGTGTGCCCTGCTTGAGGAAGATCTCCAAGGGCTTGAAATAGAGCTTGCCTCCTGTTCTGAAGTCTCAGGGACACAAAGACTTCACCCCCAACCTCTCCTGAACTCCTTTTCAGGAAATTCTGACCTGCTGAGGCATGCCTGCCAGTGTTCTGGACTTCTGGGGGATGTTTTGGGACTGCTTACTGCAAGAACTGTGAAAATCCACGAATTGCCTGTTTCCGACGCATCGCAGCTGTGCGAGAAGACTTTTCTGACGTATAGCCACTGCCACCGCCAAATAATCAACACAGCTCCTGCTCATAGCCAAAGTGTCTGCTGTTCGTCGAATCCTGTACACCCACCTCTGACGTCCGAGATCACCGCACCGATTCTGATGCAGGCCCTGTTGGGGAAGAACTGGCGCATCGAGGGGACACAGCTGAAATCATCACAGCGCATCCCGGGTCTTCACGCATTGTACCGGATCGTCATGCTCACATCGAAGAGTCAAGTCTGTTGCATCATTGGGGATGCAGTAAGAAACCGATGCATCACCTCCCCATGCAGTAAGAAACTGACGCATCACCTCCTCTCCCCTAAGGAACCAATGCATCACCTCTCCTGTGCAGCAGAGAAAGGAACTGATTTATCACCTTTCCTGAGTGTAAGGAACCTATGCATCACCTTCCCTGCGACCCTTTTTGCTTGCCTTTTTCGACACATCCAAGGTACTTTGTGTTAAAGTGTCGCATTCCACATTTTCTACCTTTTAAGATTCATAATTTTAGTAATGTATTATGGACTTTTTGTCATTTTAGATTGTTTTGGTTTGGATAAAGATTACTTATTTTTCTTAGCTGGTGTGGTGTCCATTTGTAGTGTTTTCATTGTATTACTGTATGTGTTGACAAATGCTTTACACACTGCCTCTGAGATAAGTCTGTCTGCTCGAGCCAAGCTACCTAGGGGGTGAGCAGGGTTTATTTTATAAGTGTATCCCCCTTACTCTGACTAGGAAGAAGGTGCAAACCCTTTCCAACTAGCGAACCCCATTTGTAACAAGGAAGATGTGAGGAAATCAAACATGGCGACTGGGAAGTGAGGCTCTTCAGAGGTTGAAGAAGCCGAAACTTTTCAGGAACATTTCACCACACAGTAATATAGAAACACACTTAGCGGCCGATTACGATGTCAGTCGGAAAGCATTCTGACCGACTCGTTTTCTGAATGGTTTCTGACCTACTCGGGTTTGGGGAGTCCGACCGGCTGATTACGATGTTTCCAAACACCGTTCGGTCGGACTCCCCTTGACTTCATGGGAGCCTGTGTTCCGACCGACCACACAGGCTCCCATTAAAGAAAGGGGTGGTTGCGGAAAACCTTTCACCATGTGGCAGGCACTCATGGTGCCTGCTACACTGTGCATGGTTGGAAAGAGGGGACCCATAGGTACCCCCACGGGCCCCAATGGAGGCCTTCGGGTGAAGAGGGGTCTGCTGCAGGCCCCCAAAATTGGATTCTGACAGCCGATCTGTGTCAGGCAGACTGACTTGGAAAGGCTGTCCGAATCCAAAATCTTAAACGCTCGGTCGGAAAGGCGGCCCGTTGAGACGTACGAGTCGGCACCGACCGACTCAGTGTCTCCAAATTAAGTTCGGGCGAGAATCGGAACCGAGTTTGACAGTCCGAGCGGTTGCAGACCATTGTAATTGGTCAGTCGGTCGGATATGTTTCCGAGTCGGTCGGAAACAAGGCTTCCGATAGGATTTGGATGAACCGAATGTTTTTCAGAGCCTTTCGGCCCGACATCTTAATCGGCCCTGAAATATCAACATGAAAAATACATAGTAAGTTAAACATTAGAAAATGAACAAATGTGAAAAATCTTGTTTATTTTCTGCAAGAAGCATTAATTTCCATATTTCTCTGCTTACTACAATGCACTATTCTTTTATTCAACTCTGTATCTTTAAGAAAATAAATGCTTTTCATAAAATAATGATTTAACATTAAAGTCGAACTCTAGAGTTTGACCTTTGTAAAATGTGCTATTTCCTGAAAAATGCATTCCTTCTTTCCTCACACAATATGACACCATTTTATTTAGATTGTATTCTTTGCCACATATACATCATGACCTTGCGTATCAACAAAAAGAAAATGCTTGCTACAGCTCACATTTTGTGATCTAAACACGACATACCAGAATTTTAATGTTTCATTTCATACCGTAGCTCATCCTTATACAATGGGACACCAACCGGATTACAGAGTGGGCTTGCAAAAGGTTCTCAGCAGAACCTTCATAGATGTAACTTTTTGTAATACGTTGCAGCCATCTCTTACTGACTCATGCTGACATGAACGTTTTCCGTAGGAATCGAGAATGAAGACGACGGACTATCTCTCACCATTGGATGCAGATGATACATTCCTCCATTTTTGCAACAATTTTAGCTGCTTTCTATATAGTACGTGTTCCTAGCTAGAGAGTCCTCTCTTTTCATCCTGAGACATTCAGTGCATCCCTATCCTCCCATGCCCCTTAGCACTTCAGTGTGCTAGCCCAAATTGCCATAAGCTATTGCTCACAGTCATTTATTTGTTTTCCCTATGCTTTGTGAGGAGATGTTCTGTTGTTATGCTGATCATAGCTACAGCTGTCACCTTCATAGACAGTTGCTACTGAAAGTTTCAGGAAAACTTGGCTGAGTGTCCAGAAGTACCCTTTATGGGGAGTTCGATCTTTTCCATGCCTAACTAACATTGCTCCAAAATCTACTTGCTCTTTTCCAGAAGGATGAATTGAGCTCACTGTAAAATTTCTCCATGCGTCTTCTAACTAGTCTTATTTCTTATTATTTCTGCAATATATTTGCCACTAGTTTGAAACATAAATTGCGACTAATCTACGAAAAATTAGGATTTGTTTTTCAAAGCTTCACCAAACCTCTCTGTATTGAATGACAGTCAAATGCAATTAATAATGTATTTCCTGTGTAAAACTCTATTCTAAACTGGTAGCAAAGATGAATATACCTAGAAAAGCACAGAATTACCAGGTTCCCTAAGTAAGTTTTAAAGTGGCATCATTTGTGGAAATTGTTAAAAGATTTCCGTGCTTGCAAATCATAAGTTCAAAGATAGCTGCCACATTTTAGTTCACATTTGTTCATGTTTGACATGAGATCTTCATTATGTGGGTGCCATCGTGGTTCGGAAAAAAAACACCATACATGGGAGGAGCTTAGCGCGCATCCAAGATGGTCGCGTGAGCACACGGCTCCCCGGACCCTCGCCACTCTTCGCAATTGATCCTGATGATATCCTGAATTCTTGGACGGATTCTCGAAGATGAACCTTGACTGAGTCCATAACTCTTTTCAGAATTTAATTCGGACTTGGGCAACCAAAACTACATCGATTTGAACTTTTGTGGCCCACCTTGAGCCGAGCCGGGGACTTGGCGACTCGTGGATCCGGGACGAAGTTGAACAACAACGGCAGTGGGGTCTCCTCGGCGGCCCTACCCCAACTTTTGGTTTCGTTTCTGGATCCTGGCATGGTCTGATTGCGAGACCGTTTCGCTCGGTTGGGGACCACTCCAGCCTGCAGTTAGTGTACGCACTGCTTCATCATCACAGCCTTTTGGGTCGAGTTGTGACTTTGTCTTGGCCGTACGAGCCAGTTTTTGTGGTCCGTTGGTGCCCTGCCCGCAGGTGGCCATTTTCACTAGGTCTCGCGGGCCCCTCAGGGTCGCATCTTCCAACATGGCGGGCAGGGGTGAAGCCGAGAAGCGGAAGACCAAGACGCCTCTTCGTGGGGGACCGGTCCAGACAAATGTTATGGACCGGTACACTCAAGCCAATGGATCCCCTGGGCTCTCCAGCCGTACCCCGGAGGATGCCAGAGAGGACCCGTCTGCTCCTGTTGATTTGTCCCTGCAGGACATTATGGGCGCCATCGCCAACATGAAGGAGACCATCGGCCAGGAATATGAGGCCCTGGCTCATAAAATTGACACGGTCGCCATTGATGTCACTCTGATCAGGGCCGACCTGTCCAAGACCAATGAGAAAGTGAAGTTGCTGGATCTGAAGACTTCCAGCCTCACGGCCGATGTGTCGGAACTTCAAACCGAACTCGGCAACTTGAAATCGGCTAATGACCTGATGTCCCATCGGCTGGAGGATTTTGAGAACAGGGCAAGACGCAACAACATCCGTGTCATAGGTGTTCCAGAAAATCCCGAGACTCATTCGGTTGACCTCCTGGTCGAAGACCTAGTCCTGAACCATCTTGCCCCCTCTGGACTGAGCAAGTTTTTCGCAGTGGAGCGTGCCCATCGTGTTCCGGGTGGTAAGCCCAAGCCGGGCGCTCCTCCGAGGCCTATCATCGCAAAACTTTTTCATTTCAGAGACCGTGATGCGATCCTGCAGGCATCGCGAGTGAGCGGCCCGGTAAAATTTGAAAACTTCACTGTCAATTTTTTCCCGGACTTTACTCAACTTGTCCAGAGACAAAGGATGGGCTTTCAGGGGGTTAAACGACGTCACCGGGACTTAGGATTAAAGTACGCTATGCTTTTCCCTACTAGGCTTTGAGTGGAATACGAGGAACGGACCTTCTTTTTCGATCGACCGGACAATGTGAGTGACTGGTTGGATTCCCTGCCTGGCCGAGGCGATCGGACTGAGCACCCTGGCGGTGCCGAGGGTGGTGAGCCTACACAAGTGACTTTCCGGTCCCTGACTTCCGAACATCGGACATTGCTCAGCTGGGTGCTATTTCTTTTGTATGTTATGTCTTATTGTTGTCCACATCCGGGTGGCGGGTGGAGACGGGCCTTTTTCCTCCTCCGGGTTCTTTTTGTAGAATGGGACTGTTAGGGCGACAGGCACACTGCATGTTGGGGTGGCTTCTTAGTCTACTGCAGGGGTGCAGGGAGGGGGGAGTTGTAACGGGTTTTGGTTGAGGGGTGGGATGGGGTGTTTGTGTATGTGTTTTTCTTTCTCAAGGCGACATATTGGTTTCTTCTCTGCTTCAGGTGTCCTGCTTTTTGTGGGGTGACTCATGCATCACTTGTGGGGATGGGGGGTTGTGGGTTGAGGTTGACATCTTGGAACGTCAATGGATTGGGGGATTGTATAAAACGGGGTGTTGTACTGCAGTATTTGCGTTGTTTGTCTCCTGATGTGGTACTCTTGCAGGAGATGCATTTAGTGGGAAATGTTTGTCATGCTATGAATAGGTGGAGTTATCGCTTGGTTGCACCACTGGATCCAGAGCGGTTGGTATTCTGATCAGGTCTTCTCTCCCTCTAGAGATTGATAACGTACTCCTTGACGACAGAGGGCGTTACGCCGCCCTCACTGGTAGGTGAGAGGGTAAGACTCTTTCATTGGTTACTGTATATGTTCCCCCGGGTCTCCAGACCTCTACCTTCTCGGATGTTGGCCGGATAATGCTGGAGCTCCCTGATAGTCTTCTCCTCATGGGTGGAGATTTTAATTCTGTGCTTTCTGGCGTTTTGGATCGCCGCCCCCCCAGGGATCCTCCCAATTCTCAATCATGGCTCAGTGGGTTCTTGGACACCTTTGGCCTTGTGGATTGCTGGAGGTTAATGCATCCAACACAATGTCAATACACCTTTCACTCCGGGGCTCATGGGAGTCTTTCCAGGCTTGATTACATCCTTATGCCTGCTGTCCAGTCTTCCTCCGTCGGGGAGATAAGACACTTGGCCCGGGGCATTTCGGATCATTCTCCTCTGTGGCTTAGTTTCGATACGGGGATACACGCTGCGGGGCGGATCGCCCCTATTAATCCTTGGTACCTGCGCAATCCCAAGACCCGTAACAGTCTGATAAAGTCCCTGGACCACTATTTCCTGGAGAACGAGGGGTCCGTTTTGTCCTTTGTGTCCCTGTGGGAAGCCTTCAAGACTGTTATTCGTGGACAGGCCCTATCTTTAATAGCTGAGACCAAGAAAGCTAGGAATAAGGAGGTCGTGAGTCTGGAGGCGGAAATTCTAGAGTTGGAGGCTGACCTAGACTTAGGCGTCACCCAGGATAGACTCCACACCCTTGGCTTGAAGCAGTTTGACTATAAATCCCTTGTTACAGATGCTGCCAAGACAATGTACAGGGAGCAGCAAGGTAGACTGTATGATGTCGGGGATAAGGCGGGTAAACTGATCGCATGGCTTGATAAGAAGGAAAGAGCGAATCGTGTGGTCCCTGTGATTCAGACTTTGGATGGTGTGAATGTGACTGACCCTGGCGAGATTGTGGAGTGTTTTGCTGACTATTTTTGTGTGGTCTACTCCCTGATAGAGATGAGGATGACTCCTGCTTATTGCTGAGGGACATTGCGCTGCCCTGCCTTTCTGAGGAGGATCGAGAGTGCATGGAGGCATCATTGTCGGTAGACGAGATTGCGACCGCAATTCGTTCCCTCCGTTCGGGCAAGGCTATGGGCCCAAACGGCTTGCCTATTGAACTGTACAAACTGCACCCGGACAAAGTCGTACCATATCTTCGGGATATGTTTCTGGAGTCACGTGATCTTGGTACCCTCCCTTGTGACCAGTGTTTGGCAACGATCGTAGTAATTCCCAAGGAGGGCAAGCCTCGTGATCGTTGTACGTCATACAGACCTATCTCCCTACTGAATGCGGAGCCGAAGATTCTCGCCAAGGTCCTTGCTAATTGTCTACTCCCTGTAATTTGTGACTTGATCCATCCGGAGCAATCCGGTTTTATTCCGCACCGGAACACTGCTCTCAATTTGCGGCGCTTACATGGCGTTCTCGCTAGGGCGGTGTCTCTTCCCGAGCCCGCCATCTTGGCTTCCTTGGACGCCACGATGGCCTTTGATACAATAGAATGGCCATATCTTTGGGCCACCCTGGCGAAGTTCGGTTTCGGCGTGGAATTTATTAGTTGGGTGAGACTTTTATATACTGAACCGCTGGCGCAGGTGGTCATCAATGGTAGAGTGTCCCAGTCCTTTGCTCTCGGGAGGGGTACTAGGAAGGGGTGCCCGCTGTCCCCCCTGCTCTTTGCTCTTGCTCTAGAACCGCTTGCAGCCTGGCTCCGATGGGAACCGTCGATAAAGGGCATTCAGTGGGCCCCCGATTTTGAAGACCGAGTCTCGTTGTACGCCAACGATATCCTTTTGTACCTCACCTCCCCTCGTAAATCCCTTAACGTCCTGTTTGACGTTCTCACCTCTTTCGGCAAGAACTCTGGTTTGATCATTAATTGGTCTAAATCATGTGTATATCATCTCGGGGGGCCTTCCCCCTTACCAAGTAGGTTTCCCATTCAAATTTCACAATCCTGCTTCAAGTATTTGGGGGTCTTTATATGGTTAGACCCAGCTGCCCGTTACGAGCACAATCTCCTTCCTCCTCTCCGACGATTGAAGTTGGACGTGGCTCAGTGGCGTAGATTGCCGTTGTCGCCACTTGGTCGCGCGGCACTCTTTAAAATGATGTCCCTGCCTAGATTTCTCTATGCACTCCAGAACTCTTTCGACGTTATTCCGGCGGGCTACTTTCGGGAGGTGGAAGGTTTACAGAGGAGGCTTGTTTGGGACGGTTGCGCATGCATCCCTCTTGCAAAACTAACTCTCCCCTGGTATGACGGGGGCATTGCACTCCCGGATATCAGGAGGTATTATTGGGCCTCCCAGTTGTCCGCCATCAACCACGCAGCGTATGCACCCGGTCTGAATCCGGCTTTCGATATGGATAAACATCAGTTGCCTGGCAGTAACTTCAATAGAGCGCTCTACTCTCGGACGGTGGGGAGGAACCTAATGGGACCCACCAAGATTGCGGTGCGTGTGTGGAAAGATGCAAATGCGGCCATGGGATGGAATGATTGGTTGACATGAACGACCCCTTTGTATGCTTCTGAAAGACTGGGATGCCTCTGGACAACGAAAGGTTTTGATAACTGGGATATGATCGGCATAAGCAGAGTGGGTGATCTTTGGTTGAAAGGTGCGGTGAAGACCTTCGCGGTACTTCAAAGTGAGTACAAGTTGAGTGATAGGAAGTTCTTCAGGTATGTGCAAATTTGCCATGCTTTGATGTCGGTCTTCACAGCCGGTGTTAATGTTCCTGAGTCCTCCCCACTCGAGGACCGCATACTTGATGGTCATCTGCCTGATAGTACGATCTCCTTGATTTATAAGAAATTAAATAACAATCGGGCAGATCTCCTTGTGCGTCTCAGGGAGGCCTGGACCGGAGACGGGTTGGAGTTGGACGACGAAGACTGGCAGTCCGCACTATCTTCCCCGAAAGAGGTCGCCATTCCTGCCCGTCTCCATCTCGTCCAGCTCAAAATTCTTTATCGTGTGTATGTTACGGGTCCTCGTTTGGTTGCTATGGGATTTTCCTCGGATGGGTTGTGTAAGCGCGGGTGTGGAATGAGTGCCACTTTTCTTCATATCATTTGGGAATGTCGTGAGGTAGCGGTGTATTGGCAAAGTGTGCATGCGGTAATGGAGCGTGTCACCGGGGTCGCTCTGCTGTCTGAGGCTCAGAGATGTTTGTTGAATGTGTGGGAGCCGAATGATTGCAACGTTGTCCAGGCCCGGTGGGCGGCACTTGGGAACATGATCGCAAAGAGAGATATTGCACAGTCGTGGGGTTCCCAACGGCCTCCCACTGTGTCAGTATGGAAGGAGAATATGGACTGGTGTATGTTTAGAGAGAAGACGGTATATTTGGCTAGGGGCAAGCCTAGGGCGTGGAATAAAATTTGGGGTCAATGGAACGCCTAACGAGGGAATATCTGTACGCCCCCGTTTGAGGACACTCCAGACATTTCTCTGTCCCCCTGATCCTGATGTTCCTGAAAGAATTTTCTCTTTTTCCTGATTGTCTGACTTCCTCACTGCCTCCCCCCCCCGGTTATCTCCATTGCCCTCCTGATTCTCTATCCGATACTGCAGGTCCCCCCATCGGAGCTCGACCTTGTCTAGAACGTTTTTCGCCTTGAGCTTTGTTTTTGTTTTTTCTCTTTGTTCTTTTTCTAAAAAATTAAAAATACCTATATCCTGACTACATCCTGTGTTGCTGAGAGGTGTATCCTGTGTTCTGCTGGACCTCTAGGGGATCAGTCGCTGCTTTGTGAGGACTTATAATTGCTTTACATGTTCTAGCGGCCGGCCCCTGCGGTTGTAGGCCCATACTTGTAATGATTTTGGTTTTGCACAATAAAGTTTAAAAAAAACAAACAAAAAAAACAGGCACATACATGAAAGGAAAAACCGGTCGCATACGTGCAGATTCTCAGAATCTGCCCCTTTGCAACCAGTATTTTTGCATGTGGGATGCATCATCCCTAAAGCAAAAATCGCAATTTAAAGAATCTCTAAATTGCGATTACTTAAATTGCAATTGTATTTAAGGATTCCCAAATTGATTCCTTAAATGCAATGTATTAAAGTTAAAAAAAATCCAATTTCGCTAATAGGAGCAGCAAATTACCATGAAGTTGAACTTCATGGTAATTTGCAATAAACTTTGAAAAATGCACTTTTCTGCTTTTTTCAGAGTTTCATGTTGCACACACACATGCCCTTAGGGCATGTGTGTGTGTAACATATGTGCACAGAACAATTTCAGGGGGTGTAACAGGGTGTCATTTTGACAACCTTGCACCCTTGAAATTGCTCATGCAATCTCCAATTCATTCCTATGGGTCTGGAGGCCCATATGAATGAATGGGACACCATTCCTTAATTGCGACTAGCAATTTGCGAGTAGCAATTAAGGAATGTGTAGGAATCACTATTTTTATAGAGATTCCTACATGCATAGGCTTTTGCGATTCCTTATTTGCGATTCCTTAATAATCGCAATTAAGGAATCGCAAAAGCCTACGTTGATGCATGTGCCAGCAAATCCTCACCATTTTGATTTTCATCTTAACGCATAATGCTGTGAATAAATAAATCATTAATGTACCTAATGGCAATTTCCTTCTACCTTGATGAATCTCCGTCTTGTCCGACCACAAGTGATGCATACCGTGTTAATGTTCCTGGTAGTAGGGGGTCCCACATAACTCATGCCACAGAACTCAAGCTCATTCCCAACTCAAACTTTACTGAATGATTTGCCTAATGGCTGTGCAGCCTAGACAGGACAGTGAAAGGCGGGCCACGTTGGCGCTCTAGTGCTCGTAACGTTTGCCATTCTGTTGTGGGCCGATGTTGTAGTAATATGTACAAATTCCTTGCTCACACCCCCGCTACGGGGTAAAATAAACTCCTCAACAGTGAATAGTGAAAGTACTTGGCCGATTTAGTTTTTGAGCCATGTGGATAGTTAGTTCTGAAGGTGGACAAGTAGGGATTGGGGGTAGCACATGGTATTATACCTCTTGAGAATACAGCACAAATCCCTACCAGACAGCAGCCACTGTGGTAGCAGCCATGTGGCTCAGCTCTGGCCCATACAGTGGTTGCACTCGCTCTGTCCTGTACATTAGTGTCAAGGTATTTACCTACTTTGACACACTTATGTTTTCATTTTAAATTCCCTGCCCACCAGGCTCTCGAGTCAATTGCACCCCCTGGGCTGAGTTTAATAATTAGAGGAGGAGGCCCGTGATTGGCCTGTCCCCTCCTGGCCTCGACACTTGCTGCCTGCTCAGGCCCTGTGGTGGGGGTTTTTTCCGGTCGCCGTGAGTCTGAGAGATGGTGCTGAGACACAGGGTCAGCCTCTATGTGATGTGTCCCGATTGCCAGCAGCTGTCTGCAGCCAAGGAGGTTGATACTCCACGTGACTATGGGGACCTATGGCCAGCGTCTGTCCTTATATCCCTAGCTGCCGCACGCTGACTCACAGACTTGGTAAGTGTGAAAAATTAAAGCTGCTGAGTGCTGACATTATGAAGGTTCCTTCTAAGGTTGGAGTTTAAGTTTTAATATCATGGTTAGATATTTGTTTTTCGATGCAATTAGGTTACAAGCAGAGGCGCAACTAGAGCGACATTTCGGGGGGAGCTAAGAAATAATTTCGGGGGGGGGGGAGGCTGAAACTTTCAGCAATAGGCTGAGTGGAGCGGCAGGGGCTCTTGGAAGGGGTAAAACCACAACAAAACCTCATTGACATGCACATGGGGGGGGTGGGGGGCGCTGAAGCCCTTCTGTTTCTCATGCTTTACAGCAGGTTCAAGATCTTCTCACTGTTTCTCATTGCTCAAATTATTGTAAATTCTGATATTTATATGTTTCCCTCATCTTCATTTTGTTCACGAGAAAGTGTCACTCGTAGTTGTTGAAATGTCACTCATAATTATACTAAAATTATGAAAATGTCACACATAGCAATCTGAAACCTTGGCAGCTATGCATGTGCTGGAAATGCCTGATTAAATCTTCGACTGCTGTGCCCTTCGTATGCCCCTTTAAAGCTGCTACATCATAATGTATGGAATGAAAACCTTAACAAGGGATGTTCTTACGTGGAGCAATGTTTTGGCTTGACTCAACAGACCAGTTATGGCATTCGCTGCTCTCGCTTCCAAAATCTGACCCATGCTCAGGAGAGTCCTGGGATAATTCATTTCACTCTACTTGACTAACACAGGATCAGAATTCGCAGCCCTATGGGCCTGTGTAAAAATACAGATGACTGTTTAGTCTTCTAAACCAGTTTTAATTTGTTGGGTTTTAAGTGTGTATTTTGTGCCGTAGTACTTTGCTTCATTCTAATATACATGGCATTTCTCCTAACTTACTTTTGCCACACTCCCTTGCTCCTTCCATGTACTTACCTCCGCTAAAATTTACCTTTTTTTCTTTGTGACCCCCAGAGTAGAATATTTTCCCCATGTGTTAGGCCCCGGCTATAGTTTCAGAGAGTTCATACATGTTGAGATCTACATGTAATCAATTGAGGTCCTTATACAGAAGAAGCCAGCGCTCGCTGCAAACATTTCAGTTTAATTCGTAAAGTTTCAAGCTATATAAAATATTTTTTAAGACAGTGACACGATGTAACTGAAGCATGTGCAGTGATGAGGTACTAAACAGTACTCATAAAAAAGCACCATGTATATTTCCACATTCACCACTATATGCATATGCGTAACACAACGTATATTGAGTCTCAGCAGCACCAAGTGTATATAGGTAGCACCATGAGAAATAATAACTTGCTTTTAAATAGTGCTTCCTGCTGCACCAATATGTGTCATTAGCCAATGTAATGATAATGCATTTACCAGGTAGGTCGCCCCCCCTCTGCCGCCTCACGGTCCTCCTGTGATGCTGCCTGTGCCGCCCCACTGCCTGCTTCTGCCGCTTCCTGCCCTCGTGCCACTGGTACTCTTGTACTGCATTGTGCGTCTCTTTCTGCTGTATTTTACGTAAGATTGTGCCTCTTTCTTCTGTATTTGTGCCTTAGCTCCTCCACTGTTGTTGCCCTTCTTTGTACCCATGCCCCCCGTTTTTTGCCTTCTGTATCCCCCTACTGCTCCCCTCCCTCGCACTCTCCTGCCGCTGCGTCCCTGCGGCTCGCCCCCCTGTGAGCCCATTCGCCGCCCGCTCCCGCCTCCCAGCTGCTCCTCCAACCCACTGCCCTTCTTATAGAGGCCGCGAAGCGGCCGCGCAGCGGCCGCACACAGCGGGCGCGCCGCTGTCGAGCCGAAGGCGCACCAAAGACAAGCCCGTCTGCGCCCATCCGCGCCTGGATCGGGCCCAGCACCAGAACCCCTGACCCCCACATGAACCAGAAGCCCCGCCTGAGATTCGACACCGCCGCCCTCCATGCACTCAACACCGGCCGAATACCCACCTGTCATCAAGCCACCCCGAAACGCACCCACGGACCCTTCACCTGCCAAGCCTGCAAATTCACCTGCCTCCGAACCTGCACCGCGCCCCCCAGACCAGTTGCCAACAACAACCACCTTAAGTGCATCCTGCTCAACACCTGCTCCATCCACAAGCACGCCGTCGAACTCTGGGACCTCCTCGACACAACAGCGCCGGACGTCGCCTTCCTCACGGAAACCTGGATGGACGCCTCCTCGGCCCCCGACATCGCCATAGCCATCCCGGACAGCTACAAGATCATCCGGAGGGACCGCATCAACCAAACCGGAGGGGGCATCGCCATCGTCTACAGGAACACCATCTGCATCATGACCAACGCCGAGGACACCCTCACCGCCGCCGAACACCTTCACTTCCAGATACACACCGACCCCAAGACCACCCTCCGAGGTACCCTTATCTACAGACCCCCGGGGCCACGCACACAATTCAGCGAAGCCATCGCAGACTTCATCAGCCCGCATGCCCTCGCCTCCTCAGACTACATCCTCCTAGGGGACCTGAACTTCCACCTGGAGAACAACAATGACAGCAACTCCACCACTCTGCTAGACAACCTCGCCAACCTCGGACTCAAGCAACTGGTAGACATCCCCACCCACTACGCCAGCCACACGCTTGACCCCGTCTTCTCCTCAGGCAACCTCGTCACCTACAGCCACTCTAACGGGCTACATTGGACCGATCACAGCTGCGTCCATTTCAACTACAGAAGGACCACGACTCACCACCACGCGCAACAGGCCCCCCGAAGATGCTGGAGCAAGATCACCACCGACCAGCTTACCACTTCCCTCAGCCAAAACCCCGACCTTCACCACGGACACCAACGACGCAGCCCGCAACCTCGCACAGTGGATCACCAACTGTGCTGACCACCTGGAACCACTGAAGAACCTTCGAAGCATACCTGGCAACAGGAAAGCCCCATGGTTCACCGATGACCTCAAAGACTCAAAGAAATCCTGCCGCACCCTCGAGAAAGCCTGGCACCACAAACGGACGGCAGATAACCTGACTTCCCTCAAGAACGCCACCCGAAAACATCACCAGCTGATCCGCGCTACCAAAAGGACATCATTCAGAGAACGACTGGACAACGACACCCACAACAACAAGGAACTCTTCAGCATCGTTAAAGAGCTCTCCAAACCCAGGGCCAGCAGCAACGACATCACGCCTTCGCAAGAGCTCTGCAACTCACTCGCCACGCTTGTCCACCGCAAGATCGTCGATATACATGACAGCTTCGACGCCCAGCCCACGCACCCCACCACCGCACCAACGCCCCCTACCACCACCCTCTGCGCCTGGACCCCCGTCAGCACTGAAGACACCACCCACGTGATGAACACCATCCACTCTGGCTCCCCAGCCAAACCCTACCCCCACCACATATTCAACAAAGCCGACTCCATCATCGCACCCCAACTCCGGAACATCATCAACAACTCTTTCGCATCTGCTACCTTTCCGGAGAGCTGGAAGCATGCAGAGATCAGCGCCCTCCTTAAGAAACCTACCGCGGACCCCACAGACCTCAAGAACTTCCGGCCCATCTCGCTCCTCCCCTTTCCCACTAAAGTCATCGAAAAGACGGTCAACAAGCAACTGACCGCCTTCCTCGACACAAACGACTCCCTCGACCCATCTCAGTCTGGCTTCTGAGCAAACCACAGCACCGAGACTGCTCTCATCACAGCCACCGACGACATCAGGACCCTGCTCGACAACGGGGAAACCGCCGCCCTCATCCTCCTCGACCTATCCGCCGCATTCGATACAGTCTGCCACTGCACCCTAACAACACACCTCCACCACGCCGAGATCCAAGGAAAGGCCCTGGAATGGATCACCTCCTTTCTCTCCGACAGAACCCAGAGAGTCCGTCACCCGCCCTTCAGCGCCACGGCCACCAAGATCATCTGTGGCGTACCCCAAGGTTCCTCGCTCAGCCCCACCCTCTTCAATGTCTACATGAGCCCCCTCGCAGCCATCGCTCGCAACCACAACCTCAACATCATCTCCTACGCTGATGACACCCAGCTGATCCTCTCCCACACCAAAGACCCCGCCACCGTCAAAACCAGCCTCCAGGAAGGAATGAAAGACGTCGCGGAATGGATGAAGCTCAGCCATCTGAAACTGAACACAAACAAGACGGAGGTCCTGATCCTTGGGCCAACCCCCTCTGCCTGGGTTGACTCCTGGTGGCCCTGGGTTCCGCCCCCAAACCCACAGACCATGCACGCAACCTGGGCTTCATCCTTGACTCCTCCCTCACGATGACCAAGCAAGTCAACGCAGTCTCATCCTCATGCTTCAACACCCTCCGCATGCTCCGAAAGATCTTCCGGTGGATCCCCACCGAAACCAGAAAGGTGGTCACCCAGGCCCTTGTCACCAGCCGGCTGGACTACAGGAACGCTCTCTACACTGGAACCACAGCCAAACTACAGAAAAGACTCCAGCGCATACTGAACACATCTGCAGGACTCATCCTGGACATCCCAAGTCACTCCCACATCTCCGCCAACCTGAGAGACCTGCACTGGCTCCCCATCAGCAAAAGGATCACGTTCAGGCTCCTCACCCACGCACACAAAGCTCTCCACAACAGGGGCCCCGAATACCTCAACAACCACCTAACATTCTACTCGCCACCCCGCCAGCTCCGCTCCGCCAGCCTCGCCCTCACCAACATCCCACGGATTAGCACAACCACCACCGGAGGAAGATCCTTCTCCTACCTGGCCGCCAAGATGTGGAACTCCCTCCCCACCAACCTACGACTGACCCAGGACCACCTCTCCAGGAAGCTCCTCAAGACCTGGCTCTTCGAACAGTAGCAGCCCCCCCTCAGCGCCTTGAGACCCGCTCGGTTGAGTAGCGCGCTCTACAAATTTCTTGATTGATTGATTGATTGAACCTCTAAAGTAGGGATAGCTGAGGTGCCCTTGCAAGGATTTGAACTTATGACCTGCAAGTCACAAAAGATATTAGCTGCAAGCATTTTACAATTCAGACAGGAAGATGATAAGGTGGCTCGGTGGATTTAAACGGTTGCCATCGACAACTACAGTAACTTGCAGGTCATGCGTTTGAATCCTGCCAAGGCCCATTCATCCTTTAATCATTCTGAGGTGTGAATTGTATGAGTACTTACCATGGCGAAATTATGATAATCTAAAATTGTGGCGGGCAAAACAATGGCATACAACTGGTATTTGCAGCACTTAGATATGGCAGAAGCGTCGTATCGTATCATGAAATATTATTATGACGATTTTCACAGGAGCATTTAGATACCGAGGGCCTGATTCACATAGGTAAACTTACAATTTTGTGCAAGTTTACAATTTTTTGCTGTTCACAAATGTATTTTGATAGGCGTATATTTATGACTAGGAGCCTCCACTCATAAAACAATAGGACTGCCCCATCGTCTTAGGTGCGGAGAGTCTGTTATTACAGTTCATTTATGTTTTTTGGTCCCTCACATTTCAGTGCAATTTTATATTTAGATTTACCATAATAAATGATTTTCACAGTAGTAGTTAACCATAGTTAGAGTGTGTTCACTTTAAGTTAGCCATCCTCACTATGGGTCTTGAAATCGTGGTCGTATGCGTTTAAAAGCCCAAGCTCCACCCATGGAATGCCTCCCTGACACAAAGTAAAGCAAGAAAACATTATGTGTATATCTACTAAACAACGCAAAGCAGCTTTGCATGACTTAGGAAATCCCAAAAAAGGAGTTGGATTGCCTTGTAAGTCCTTGGTAAATCTGGACCAAAATGTCTTGGCATTTCAGTCATTCTGTGCGATTTCTCTTTTTTTTTAGTGAAAATCTTTTTATTATAAAACATGCTCCAGTAAGATCACACAGTGGTCGGCTGTAGTGCGATTTCTCATTTTTGTGGCAGAAAGCAGAGTGTGAAAGTCCACTCCTCTGTGCTGGTGATAGTACAAATGTTTTCCAAAAAGATTGCCAACAATGCAGGAGCGAAAAATAGGTCACCACTATGCATGCACAACTTTGCCTGCATGTCCATTTGTCTCTCAGGAGTGTTTCCTTTTTTTCTTCCCATCAGTGGGAGGAAACCAATCCAAAAATATTGAAAAACAGAATGCAGGGGGGCAGTGGAGCAAATGCTGAAGTTTTCTGAACATGGGTTCAAGTTCACCCACATACGAATTTCTCTACCGAGCTTGGTTAACAGGTCGTGGAGAGAGAAAAAGAGCACTTGCAACCGCATCTTCAGTCATCTAGATTTGAAAATCACATATTCTGCCTGGTAAAAGGCCAAGAATCGGAGCTCCGCGTGCTGAAATCTGTCCAATAATTCCGGGACTGGTATGTTTTCCTCAGTTCCAAGCCCGGTAGGTCGTGGTGATCAGTGACTGAGGATGAGTGAACGGGCAGTATCTACAACTGCAGCCTTGTTGTATCTCCCAGTCCAGTTACAACTTTAACACCTTCATTCATACCAACTTGTTACTCTCCCTCCCCTGTCTTTTCTGCATTCTCTCATTCACTGATCAAAGCTGCCAGTTCCGTCGTTCAAAAGCGACAGCAACAAATATTCCGTTTTTTATTTTTTTTATTTTGCACAGCAGCAGTGAGGTGCTCTCCAGGGGCTCTCTGCTGCTTTAGGCCTCAGCTGTGGTTGTGGCTGCTCGAGATGAGATCAGTTTTTGATTAAACTGCAGCTTCTGCTGCGCGCAGCTTGCACAGTCGTGGCCCATTCACCATGCCTGATACTTTCATCCTATTTACCCCTGACTGACTCGACTGGAAAGCGAAACTATTCTTTAATCAAAACTTTGTAAACTTGAGTAAATTTAAATATCCTATGGTAATAGTGGGCGGGGGGGGGGTGATTGAGGGGTGTTTACTGAATTATGGAACAGTGCTGAAGCAATTCTTAAATAGCTTTGGCATGAACTGGTTCCTACGTGTAGTCTGTGTTTTCTAATATCTTTATTTCTTCTTGTTACATCCTCTTTTATGCCTCTATGGATTGATTTTGTACAGGGAGGTGTTCTTTCCTGCACAAAAACAATGCTGCCCCTAACACAGTCACCCTTGCACCATGGTGCAAGGGTTCCTGCATCAGTGCTAGGCAGAGAAGAAATGTTCCATATCTTTTTAAATATGGAGCACTTTGTTTTCTCCCTTTCGAACCATGCTGCAACGGTGCATGCAATAATGGTAAATGCGCCCCTTGGTTTATATCGTGCTGATATGCATCAAAAGGCTTGACCCCATGTAAAGCACCCCATGCACCCAGCTGTTTCCACAGTATCAACTAAACCTTTCCAGAGGTGCAGACAGCAGTTAAATAATCATCCTTGAATTGATCTCGTTCACAATATTCTATAGAAATTTACTTCTAAAGAGGCTCTGGCTTGTGAAAATGTTATTGTCATCTCCCAGTGGGATAAAATAAATTCTGACCTCCGATACACAGGCAAAACTTAATAAGAACTCTCAAAACAAACATATTCTCTCCCAAGTCAACAAACAACAGCACTATCTATCATCCTTAGTTATCACAGTGCTATGGCCCCAGCCCTTGATCTCTATGCCAGCGGCAAACACTCTGAAACCACAAACATAATCACTTGAAAATTGGCCAGACTACATAAGCTTCTTCTGTGGTACAAAACATTGAAATTAATGATAAAATGGCCAAGTTTTCCTTGCAAATGTGTGCAGTGACCAGGATTTAAAAACAAAAGTTTTGTGAAGCTCCAGTATTACAGTATCATTTAATATAAAAGACGGTGTTTTTTTTTCTTTGGCTACAAACTCTCAAATTAGTAAACACAATAAACTCAGACACAATAAGAGACATCTAA
Source organism: Lissotriton vulgaris (assembly GCF_964263255.1). Taxonomy (NCBI): domain Eukaryota; kingdom Metazoa; phylum Chordata; class Amphibia; order Caudata; family Salamandridae; genus Lissotriton; species Lissotriton vulgaris. The sequence goes on along the minus strand of NW_028247206.1, from coordinate 266,642 downwards.
CAATAGGAGTATGCAACTGATCCATATGTGGTTCATATCCCATTGAGGATTCATTTAGATAGTGTTAGATTGTTTTGGGGGGTTTATATTTTGGGCATTAATATTGACGATTGGTATGAAATTTCACATTTAATTCTACATATACAAGGTGAATGAACATGATTACAGTTAAAACAAATTTCATATGATGTCTAGAAGTGTATTTATTAATATGTTTTAGTAGTGCCACATTTTCCTGTTACACACTATTTTAGATAAAATAAATGCTGTCTCTGTCATTCACTCCTCCTTTCCCTCTGCATACATCTTCTATCAACAGGCTCGCACAGCACTGTTAAGCTGACGTGTAGTAGTTTGCTTCCACTGTTATGGTTACATTGCTTTTGATTAACTTTTCCCTGCTCTCTACTGTTGCGTCTTCCCAGCCTTGGTACCTGCAAATGACTACACGATGCATGGATCGTAGTAATATACGTCTTCATGCTTCTGCGTGTACTGTGAACTCAACATTCTAAAGTAATCTTCACTGCAATACAATCTAGCCATTACATCAAAGCTCTACAGAGTTCATTAAGACCCAAAAGGGTTCTGTCATCATCAAATTGCAAGAGACTACATCTCCCACTCTGTAAAAGAAAAACTACCAATTTTACAAAATATAGACACATATACACATTTAAAACTCTTCAATTAATTTCTTTGGTTCTGTAATTGTTCGACCAGAACATGTCATGGTAAGTTGCAGTACTTGGTCATATTGCAATGAACTTACCTTACCAAGGGAAGTGTTAAAGAATATGAGTGGACACGTCAATCACAGTCTGAGAAAGCATAACAAAAAATCCATATCTGTGAATATCAGAACCAGTTGGACTGAGGTTACGCCTGAACCATAAAACAAGGCAAGTTCCCTAAGTAGAGGCAACATACAAATATGTGCAAGTTTCAATACAGAATGCCGATCATGCTCACATGGTCTTTTACAGCAAAAGTGTATGCAGGGTTTTGAATCTAAGAACATGAGAAAGGGAGAGATTACCTTTAAATGTAACAAGAACATCACTTTTTAGCCGAGAAAGCTAACGAGCAATTTCTCGTCATGAAGATCTCACATCATAATAGACAAGTACATTTGTGATCCTGAAAAATCTCAATAGCTTTGATCAGTAGAACCAGAGTATCTGATGATACACAAATTAATAAAAAGTGAAAACGCAAAGATATCATGTGGTAGTTCCATTTTGCACCTCCCTACTGGTATTCAGCATCTAAGGATCTGGTCGATAGGGTGATTTAGACCTTGGCTGCTATTGGTGCTAAAATTCATTGATTGTACCACATTCGTAGCTAGGTTTTTACTTACATTTTCAGTCTGGTGCCAACCAGGGGGAATAAAGTGTGCAATAATTTAATGGTCTCATGTTCCCATTTTGCACATGGTATTACTGTGTATTTCATATTCTCTACTCAATTAAAATTTGATGGTCAAAAGTAGAAACATAACTCAAGCAATCACTACTGCCGTCAGAATCAAACAAGTGCTGGTGGTAAATGGCTGCAAATTCTTTTTGTGCACATTGTACCACTAGCATTAGGATTTCATTGGGTTTACAATTGTAGAAGCCTTCAATTTACATGTCAATACCCATTTATTACATTGTCAGAATATACTTTCAAATGTCTCCATTTGGATGTAAATTAACGACCGGTTTTGAACTTATTGTTAAAAGAGTGATTGCAGTAATTAATTGTTTAGACATCATTTATTGAAGTGTATAATACGTCATGTTCAGCTGGTTGGTTTTACATGCAAATGACAATTTTACAATACAATATTGCATGAACTCGTTTGATCGTTGGTTAATCTTGTTTTACTGTTTATTGTGAAATATTGTGAAATTAATGCATTGGCCACAGAATGTTGACAATTTATTGGTGTTATCACATGACATTTGAAAATTCACAAAAATAAGTGATTTATAATCAACTCAATAGAATTATGGCTAAGTAGGAAAGGAGTTTGATTATTTTGTTTAAAACGCCCGTGGACTAAAGATCAGCCAGTGCACCTGGGGACTGCACATGAGTTAGTATAGCTAGTATTTGAGTATTTGATGTATCAGTTGGTTGGAAGACACACCTAGGGGCATATTTACAATGAAAAGTTGCAGCATGGAGCGGCACCAAAGTTTGCAGTGCAGCACCTTTGCATTTCGAAAAAAACAGGGATGCGCAGCCAAGATGGTGCACCCCTGTGTTTTTCCGAGTGCTGGCGCTAAAATTTGCTGCCTAGCACCAATGCAGACACACTTGCACCACAGTGTGCCTGCTTTGCAGGGAATGATTGTTTGTGCAAGTAGGTTTTCCTTCCTCCACATAAACAATCAATAATTGCAATTTCTTACTTCTATGTGTGCTGTATTCTGCAGCACACGTAGAAGTAGCAAATCGTCATTACTTAATGATTTTTTATGTGAAGGACAGGACTCCTTCCTGCACATAAATAATCATTAATGGTGCTATTCTCTTTCTGTGTGTGCTGCAGAATGCAGCACACATAAACAAAGCAAAAATGAGGAGAAATATAAATATTTCTCCTCTTTGCGCCCTTCTTAAGCCTGCTCTTACACGGCGTTCGTTTTTGTCACTGACTCAGATTTACACATCCTTGTAAATCTGGGAAAGCATCAACAAGCGCTGGGTGTTGCAGTGGAACATGCAGAGCAATGTCCATAGCACGCCCCTTATAAGCAAAGTAAGACAAGGAGGCGTCAAGACACAAAAAATGGCTTAATGCTGCTTTGTAAATATGTAGAAGGGCATAGCACCAGCAGAACATCGCTAAAAGTGACGTTCTGGTGGTTATCCCCATGTAATATACTCCCTAGGGAGTGCAGCCAAGTTGAGAAAATGTATTTAAATTGAATACATAAGTGTGCAGATCAAGGCCCTCATCTCAAACTGATTTTATTGTGTTGGACAAAAAGTCATAGAGCCTTATTGCACCCACAGTTTCACCATGTCCTTTAAAAAAATTGTACATTTGACTGAAAATAGGGCTTACATTTTGGCATACACACAGGAAGAAGCTGTTGCTATATTGAATGTTAACACAATATATTGAATAAGATTGAGGAACAAGACTGATCAGGATGAACTATGTAGATTGACCTGAAAGCCCTGAAGAAGCGCAAATGTGCGTGAAACACGTGTTGACTGTATTAACTGAGTCATCAAAAGAATGAATAAAGAAAAAAGCGCAAGATGAATTATTATTTTTTGCGGCGGGTTCTCAGTACAGTTATTCATGTATTTAATTACTATACTGGTGAGGACCAGTAACTGAGATGTATAGCACTGGCCAATATAACTAACTAACTAACTAACTAACTAACTAACTAACTAACACACACACACACACAAACACCTCCCCCGCACCTTACTGGCGGTCGCCCGTAAGTAGTTATAGTTAGGCCCTAGTTTCCATAGGAAATCGGCAACATTCTATTTGGAATAACTTTGGTGCCGGTTGACAAATACACACAAAATTCTCCAAGAAAATGGCCTGCTCCGCTCCTTCCCTGAAAGTTTTGGGGTGATTTGTGAAGCGGGGGCCGAGAAAAAAGGGGGGTCCCAAAATGTGTTTTCTCCATGCAATTTTCCATAGGGACCTTTAAGATGGGCTACAGCCCGAACTGCTGAATGGAATTATACCAAATTTGGCAAAAAGGTAGAGTTTGGTTCGCATATTACGCTTTTTGTTAAATGGTGTAAATCCGTTCAGTAGTTTCTGGGAAAATCTAAAGTAAAATCATAGATATATCACAGTCCCTGCAGTTCCCCGCCTCCTGCAGGACCCAGCATTGCTTTTGGAGAAAGGGAGCTGCTGACATGCAGCTCCCTTTGCCCAAAAGCAATTCTGTTTTGCTTCTTGGAAGTGAGAGCAGGTTTCCTACTCTTGTTTCCATGAAGCAAAGCAGTCTTTGCTATGACAGCGGAGGACCTGTGCAATGTCCTGGGGGTGGGCACCTGGGACATTGCTGGAGCCAGCCCTGGGGGTGATGATCTTCAGGGCCCTGAAGGGCTCCTGGAGGGGGGCCCCCACCCTACTGATTAAAAACCCTGGGGAGGTGGTGGTCCCAGAGGCCGGGGGTCTGCTAGGGACCCACCTATTTTATTTGCTCAAAGCTCCAGGGTGGGGGTGGTCCCTGAGGCTGTGTGGGGGTGAGGCAGAAGCCCTCCCCACACTACTTTTATTATTGTCCAGTCCCGGGGAGGTGGTGGTCCAAGGCGCTTTGGGGGCCCTCGAGGCACCCCACCCATATTATACTAAAGCCCCAGAGAGGTGGCACTCTCCAGGGTTGCGAGGGGCTGCAGGTGCCCACATAATATTATTCATGCTCTGGGGAGGTGGCCCCACTGGGCCCCCGCATATATTTTCTTTATTGCCCCTGGGACCTGGCCGACCCGGGGGCTTATTAAAACAAGCACGGGAGACAGTGCTTCATTTTTGTAAATTTGGTCAGCGGGATTTGTGGATCCTATGCGAATCCTGCCAAAAAAGTTAAAACATAAAATGCTTTTCTTTGGCCCCTGAACAGGCCTAGGGGTTCAGGGTGTTTCTACCCTGCCCCCTAATCTTGTTTTTTCACCACAAGAATACTGTCAAAACTTTTTACTTTGAAGTGTTGGCAGCCAATCAGGGAGAAAGGTGTACATCCGTTCAGTAGTTTTTGAGAAATTCAAAAATAAATACATATTGATATCTGGTGACCGCTATGGATCTGTGAACTCTCCCGATCAAGGTATTCTCTCTGATTGGCTGCCAACACTTTAAACCAATAAGTGTTGACAGCAATCTTGTGGTGAAAAAACAAGATAAGGGGGCAGGGTAGAAACACCCTGACCCCCTAGGCCTGCTCAGGGGAAAAAGCATTTTATTTTTAACTTTTTGGCAGACCAAATTTACAAACATGAAGCGCGATCTCCCGTGCTTTGTTTTAATAAGCCCCCGGGTGGGCCAGGTCCCAGGGGCAATAAGGAAAATATATGTAAGAGTCAAAAAATTAATTTCCCATAGGAAACTTTGGGCAAGGCTACAGCCGAAACTACTGAACGGAATTACCCCAAATTTGACAAAAAGGTAGTGTTTGGATCAGAAAGCGACTTTTTTTTAAATGGTGTCAATCCATTCAGTAGTTGCTGCGAAATTAGAAAAATAAGTTTCAATATCTGGGCAGGGCCTAAGTCCTGAGCACGAGCTTCACTGTGATTGGCCGCCAACACTCCGAACCAGGAAGTGTTGGCAGCCATCTTGTGACTCGGTAGAATGGAGTCACCAGAAAACAGAGAAACAAAGGTATAAAACAAGTTAAGGGGACAGGGTTGAAACACCCTGAGCCCCGAGGTCTGCTCATGGATCCCAGATAAGCATTTGTTTAAAAAATTGCCGCAATTCGCGCTGGGGTCGCGGGTTCCTGCATTTCATTTAAATGAGGCCACTGGGCGGGCTAGGTGCCGGGGTATTTCTTAAAAAATAATAGCGGGGGCTCGCTGGGGCTGTGGGGTGGCTTCACTCATTTTTGGCAGGGGGGTTGCAGGCCCCTCTCCTGGAGCCCTCCATCTGCTTTTAACTTTGCCGTAGTTTGACGCATCTTTACAAAATTTTCCAAAACGTTTCTCTTTTTTGATCAGCTCCTATCTTGAAAGTTTGGGGGTGATTGGTCAAGTGGGGGATGAGAAAAAAGGGGGGTTCCAAAACGTGTTTTCTCAATGCATTTTACATTCGAAACTTTAGACAAGGCTACAGGTCAAACTGCTGAACGAAATTACGCCAAATTTGGCAGGGAGAAAGGTCTTGGTCTAGAAAGCATGCTTTTGTCCAAATGGTGTAAATCTGTTCAGTAGTTTTTGAGATATTAAAGGAAAAAATATATATATATCTGAGCGGAGCCTAACTCCCGAGCACAAGCTTACCTCTGATCGGCTGCTAACACTTCAAACCAGGAAGTGTCCTCTGGTTGGCTGCTAACACCTCAAACCAGGAAGTGTTAGCAGTCATTTTGTGCCTCACATCAAGTGAAAATATAAAAGAAAGATCCCGGGGGAAATTTAATATACTGGAGCTCTGTCTGTGCGAGATAACCCTTTCACTCTCCATCTGCCCAACATCACCACTTCGCAGCTATGACTTTAGAAGCCAGACCGAGCTAGTACGCTGCTGTGCCTCTACCTCTGCAAACTACTACGCTGCGTTCCTCTGGGAGCAGATGGCCTGTAGTTCTAACTCTGTGAGTCGAGCCCACGGGCAACAGTTGTCCTTCTGCGAGTCTGGCTACGAACTTTTCATACGTCACACTATATGAGCATTGAAAAGCCATTTTGTGATTGAGTCCGTCAGCTGGCATCTGTCCGAGGCATCTCTGAAAACATACTGGAGCACTTTCTGTGTGGGATACTCCTTTCATGCTGCATCTCCCCACATCAGCAGGTAACACACCCTCGTCCCACATCACCATCATACCCCTAACAACCTTCATTGGCTCACAAGTCTCCCTCTGTGAACCACTTGTCGGCTCGCAGCTCTGCGGGTGCGACTTCTCGGGCCCGTAGTTGTATCTGTGAAGCCAAGACTGGAAATATACCGCAGGTCTCTCTCTGCGAGATACCCCCTTCAGGCTCCCTCTCTGAAATCACTGTTCCACAGCTATCCCTTTTGAAGCTGAAGGCCTGCACCTTTCCCTATATTAGTCGGCCCGCAGGTGTTCTTCTGTAAGCTGGCCCGCAGCTCTCCCTCTGCGAACTGATGGGCCGCAGTTCTCCCTCTATGAGCCAGCCAGTCGGCTCTCAGCTCTTCATCTACAAGCCAGCCTGCTGGCTTGTAATCTCTGAGAACAGATGCAATGGAGGCAATGATCATGCAGGTCGAACACCCAACACTGCTCCGACATCCCCTAGGAGCAGATCCTTGTCCGCCATCCCCCTCACCCCGACAAACAAATGTGACAGTCACGTTAGGGAATCTGGAACGTAAAAAATTGGGTAATGTCCTACAATTATTAATAAGAAGATGCTTGTGAGGCTGGACAAATAAGAATCTTAGACATGTATGGATTTACATATAAAATATTTTATTAAAACAAAACAACAACATATAAAACTATGTACAGCCATGGCGTGTCATCCCTGGACCATTTGTGAATTACAGCCTGCAAGATAAAAAGAAAGATAAGATGGTGTTTCATGCATCCAGCAAAGGAGAGAGAGAAAGAGAGAATGAGTGAGAGAGCAAGGAAGACAGAGAAAGAGAGAAAGAGAGAAAGAGTGAGATACAAGGAAGAGAAAAAGAGAGAAACAGCATGAGAGAGAGAGTAGAGAGAAAGAGTGAGAGAGGGGAAGAGAGAGAGAGAATGAGTGAGAAAGAGGAAGAGAGAAAGAAAGAGTGAGAGAGTAAGGCAAAGAAAGAGAGAAAGAGTGGGAAAGAGGAAGAGAGAAAGAGTGAGATATAAGAAAGATAGAAAGAGAGAAACAGTGTGAGAGAGAGGATGAGAGAGAGAAACAGTGTGAGAGAAAGGAGAGAGAGAGAGAAAGAGTGAGAGTGAGGAAGAGAAAGAAGAAAGAATAAGAGAGAGAGAAAGAGAGAGAGAAAGAGAGTAAGCATGGGCGTAAAATCCGTTCCGCTCGCGGAATTTGCAGATTTTTGGCTAATTCGCAATCCGCAAACTCTCAAGAATTTGCCGAAAATTCGCAAATTCGCACGCAGCAGATTTTTTTGCTTGGTGATACAATATTGCGGCGCGCGGCGTTCACTTAACGTCATTCAGCGTTTGCAGAGTGTTTTTGGGGCCTTTTGCCCAGGGGTAGTGAGTGGTGCATGGACTGAGTCTTTCTGTGGGGTCTCTTTAATGTAAACATCATGGAGGGCATGGATGGCATGGATTGTGCTGATTTTTGTGTTTTTCGATTTTTTTGGCTGCTGTTGGGGCCTTTTGCCCAGGGGTAGTGAGTGGTACATGGACTGAGTCTTTCTGTGGGGTCTCTTTAATTTAAACATCATGGAGGGCATGGATGGCATGGGATTGTGCTGATTTTTGTGCGTTTTTCAATTTTTTGGCTGCTGTTGGGGCCTTTTGCCCAGGGGTAGTGAGTGGTGTATTGACTACGTCTTTCTGTGGGGTCTCTTTAATGTAAACATCATGGAGGGCATGGATGGCATGGGGTTGTGCTGATTTTTGTTTGTTTTTCGATTTTTTGGGGTGTTGATGGGGACTGGCCATGTGGGTGGGGGCCATTTTGAGTGCTGGTACAGGCAGGCCCTGGCCATGTGCTGGGGGGCAAGGGGCCATTTTGAAGGCAGGCAGTGTTCTCAGGCCTGCACCCATTTTGCCTAGCTTTCATCCATTATGCCCAGGGGTAGTGAGTGGTTCATGGGCCTAGTCTTTCTGTGGGGTGTCTTGAATTTAAACATCATTGAGGGCATGGAAGGCATTGGATTGTGCTGATTTTATGTGTGTTTTTTGATTTTTTTGGCTGCTGTTGGGGCCTTTTGCCCAGGGGTAGTGAGTGGTGCATGGACTGAGTCTTTCTGTGGGGTCTCTTTGGATGGCATGGGATTGTGCTGATTTTTGTGTGTTTTTCGATTTTTTGGGGTGTTGATGGGGACTCCCCATGTGGGAGGGGGCCATTTTGAGTGCTGGTACAGGCAGGCCCTGGCCATGTGCTGGGGGGCAAGGGGAAATTTTGAAGGCAGGCAGTGTTCTCAGGCCTGCACTCATTTTGCCTAGCTTTCATCCTTTATGCCTTGGGGTACTGAGTGGTGCATGGGCCTACTCTTTCTGTGGGGTGTCTTGAATTTAAACATCATTGAGGGCATGGATGGCATGGGATTGTGCTGATTTTTGTGCGTTTTTCGATTTTTTGGCTGCTGTTGGGGCCTTTTGCCCAGGGGTAGTGAGTTTTGCATTGACTGAGTCTTTCTGTGGGGTCTCTTTAATGTAAACATCATGGAGGGCATGGATGGCATGGATTGTGCTGATTTTTGTGTTTTTCGATTTTTTTGGCTGCTGTTGGGGATTTTTGTGTGTTTTTTTTTATTTTTTGGGGTGTTGATGGGGACTGGCCATGTGGGTGGGGGCTATTTTGAGTGCTGGTACAGGCAGGCCCTGGCCATGTGCTGGGGGCAAGGGGCCATTTTGAAGGCAGGCAGTGTTCTCAGGCCTGCACCAATTTTGCCTAGCTTTCATCCATTATGCCCAGGGGTAGTGAGTTGTTCATGGGCCTAGTCTTTCTGTGGGGTGTCTTGAATTTAAACATCATTGAGGGCATGGATGGCATTGGATTGTGCTGATTTTATGTGTGTTTTTCGATTTTTTTGGCTGCTGTTGGGGCCTTTTGCCCAGGGGTAGTGAGTGGTGCATGGACTGAGTCTTTCTGTGGGGTCTCTTTAATGTAAACATCATGGAGGGCATAGATGGCATGGGATTGTGCAGATTTTTGTGTGTTTTTTGATTTTTTGGGGTGTTGATGGGGACTGGGCATGTGGGTGGGGGCCATTTTGAGTGCTGGTACAGGCAGGCTCTGGCCATCTGCTGGGGGGCAAGGGGCCATTTTGAAGGCAGGCAGTGCTCTCAGGCCTGCACCCATTTTGCCTAGCTTTCATCCTTTATGTCCAGAGGTAGTGAGTGGTGCATGGGCCTAGTCTTTCTGTGGGGTGTCTTGAATTTAAACATCATTGAGGGCATGGATGGCATGGGATTGTGCTGAATTTTGTGTGTTATTCGATTTTTTGGGCTGTTTTTGGGGCCTTTTGCCCAGGGGTAGTGAGTGGTGCATGGACTGAGTCTTTCTGTGGGGTCTCTTTAATGTAAACATCATGGAGGGCATGGATGGCATGGGATTGTGCTGATTTTTGTGTGTTTTTCTATTTTTTGAGGTGTTGATGGGGACTGGGCGTGTGGGTAGGGGCCATTTTGAGTGCTGGTATAGGCAGGCCCTGGCCATGTCCTGGGGGAAAGGGGCCATTTTGAAGGCAGGCAGTGTTCTCAGGCCCGCACCCATTTTGCCTAGCTTTCATCCATTATGCCCAGGGGTAGTGAGTTGTGCATGGGCCTAGTCTTTCTGTGGGGTGTCTTGAATTTAAACATCATTGAGGGCATGGATGGCATGGGATTGTGCTGATTTGTGTGTGTTTTTCGACGTTTTGGGGTGTATAACTGATGTTCCTCTGTCTTCCATTGCTTCCATTGCTTTTAGGTGCACAAGAGAACCACCAGTGCCAGGAAGGAGTCCTGCAGCGGGTGTGTCATTCACCATCGACCAGTGATATTGGCTCATCGCAAGAAAGTAGCAGCATCCCTCAATCAAAACAGGTTGTTGTAACTCATCTGACGAGTGTTCAACAACCACAGCCGCAACAACAACCACATGTGCAAGTACAAGCCCAAGTACATGTGAAAGGAGAGGCAGCGCAAGGAGATGCGCAAGCAGAGGTGCATGGAGCGGCACAAGTGCCCACAATAGTTGTTCCTCCCGAAGTAGGGGCACATCAGGAAATCGACATTCAAGCCAAGGTATCATTTGAGGAAGCCACTCCTCCTGATCATTCACTGTCTTCCAGATCCTAGCAAGTAAAAGATCAAGGATGGTGTCTACATCTTCTTCAAGCCCCCTTTCTTCTGATGATATGGATCTAAATTGGGAACCACCACAGCCGTATGAGAGTGAGGCACACCATGATCTGACAAAGGTAGCTAAGTGTAAAAGGAAGGTCCCCGAAAGTCTCGTACTTATGGAGTGTGATGATGACGCTGAAGAAGAAGTGGCGTATACTCCTGCTGATGAAGACTCTCACGACGACGACGCAGTCATCATAAACGTCACTCCAGGCTCAGCGGGCATGCAGCAAACAGACATTTTTACCCTAGCCTGAAATGCTGCTGAGCATGATGTTGGCGACGTGGGAATGGGACCACCACCAATGCAGTTAACTAGTACACCACCACCTACTGCTTCCATGTTTTCTCACCAGAAGGGACCTCCATCCACCTCGACCTCCATTTCCTCAATTAGTGGTGCTGCAAGTGCACAACATAGTAAAGTTCGGCAACACACATCCTCCACTTCATCTGGCATTAGCATGACCAGTATCGCCTCCTCCGCCCCACACAGACATTTGAAGTCCGCAGTTTGGGACTTCTTTAGTGTTAGTACAACAAGGGAAAACATAGCCATTTGTACCATTTGTAAGCTTGAAGTTAGTCGTGGTAAGCTTGGTACCAACTATGGTACCGGAGGCCAGAGAGGTCATCTTGAGAGACAGCACACTGTCAAATGGCATGCGCACCTAAAGGAGATCAAGGAAGCCTGAATTGCAAGTCAACAAACTGTATCCGTTGATGTTTCATCTGATGATGACGAGGAGGAAGAAGCGTCAACCATTCCTTCAGTTACACCCAGTACCCCTGTCAGCAGCACACCCCCTGCAAGATATATGAGCCACACTAAGAGTGTGGGAGAGAGTGAGACACCAATGCGAAAAAGTTCATCAACATTACCAAGCGTAACTTGGTCGAAGAAGTCATCATCATCATCATCCCGTAAAATGGTCCAGCCCACCATTAGAAGCATGTTGTTTTCAGATGCGCCATTTGAACGCAACCACCCAATGACGCGTCTGTATAACACTAAGCTTGCTAAAATGCTAGCTCTGGACCTTCTCCCTTTTTCTTTTGTGGAAGGGGTTGGTTTTCTTGAATTAGTGGCAACGCTCTGCCCTAAATGGAAGGTTCCTAGCCAGTTCTATTTTGCCAGAGTTGCGGTTCCACACTACATGAAGATGTGCTGGAGGTGATTGGGGCAGCTTTGCAGAAGAGTGCTGTTCACACTATACATTTGACAACAGACATGTGAACCAGTTGCGCAGCCACTGATTCTTTTTTTCAGGGGTTACAGCAAAGCTAAGGGCAGGTGTTGACCCGGACAACGTTTTTAAAGCTACTCGGAAACATGCAACACTAGCCATGTTTGGCATAGAGAACACCAAGGTCTTTCAATGGCTGTCCCCAAGAAAACGCATGATTGGTTATGTTTCCACGGATAATGGCGCCAATGTAGTTAAGGCCATGGATATGGGTAACTATTTCAAAGTGCCGTGTTTGGTGCACTGTATAAACCAGGTTGTTAAAAAATTCTTGAGTGAAGAAAGTCCAGTGTGCGAGTTACTGACCACCTGCTGAAGAATGTGCACACATTTCAACCATTCTTTTAAGGCCCGGAAGCATCTGAGGGGCCTGCTACATGAACGTAAACTGCCAGTGAAAGCACTCATCCAGGAGGTGGCAACACGTTGGAACTCAACCTTCTACATGCTTGAGCGTTTGCATGAGCAGTGTGCGGCAGTCGATCAGTATTTCTTTACACAGGGTGCAGCTATGAAGGACATGAGGATACAGGCGGAGCAATGGAAGCTAGTTCAAAGCCTGACAGACATGCTTCGTCCTTTTGAGGTCTTCACGCGTGCAGTCAGGAGGGAGGACTGTAATTTGGGAAAAGCTATCCCATTGTTGCGCATGCTAGAGCACCAACTGAAGGCGGAGTCTTCTACGTTTTGAAAAGATGAAAAAAGCAAGAAGCTTTTGATTTGGCGGAGAAATTATTATAGCGCCTACTTTGCGATGAACGTCTTAAAAAGATCCACACAGAACAGCATTACATTTGTGCTACTATTTTGGATCCATGGTACAAAAAGGCACTGGCAGGCAGAGTATTCTTTCCTTTTGATGGCGCAGAAGTTACAAAGTACAAACCTTGGCCAGCTATGTCAGCCACTCAGTGTGAAAGAGAACGGCAGGAACTTAAAGGAAAATGCAGTACATCAGCATCAGCAGGCCATCCGGAGTCAAAAGAATCCACTTCCGCACCTGTGGCTGTGGCAGAAGTGAGTGATTTTCCCTCTCAGCCGTTAAAGACACCAGCAACCGGATCATCTGCACCAGACACAACAGTAACATTGTGTGAAGAAGAGGATTGGCTAACTCAGCTTGGGTTTGCTTCTCAAAAGGTCCCAGCAAAAAGTAAGCAAAGTGGAGTAACCGTGGAGAACCTTGAGTCGATGGTGCAGGACTATCTGAATGACTCAACAGAGGTCTATGTTCATGATGACCCATTGGCGTATTGGCATGGGAAAAAAGAATTGTGGCCAGAGATCTCCAACCTGGCTATAAATTACTTGTCTTGCCCACTCGCAAGAGTGTCTTCTGAACGTGTTTTCAGTGCTGCTGGTGGCATTGTAACTTGCAAAAGGACCCGCCTCTCGCCCAAAAATGTGGAGAGGTTAACAATGATCAAGATGAATCAGCACCTCATACCACCAGATTACAAAATACGAGAATACACGCAGGAAGAAGACGAGGAGGACACCAACTTAGATGAGGGAAGTTTTTCTCTGTTAGGTGACTTACTCCCACCTGAATTCGCAGAGTATGAGGACGAACTCTTCCTCCCTGACACCGAGCCCTGAAAATGAGCCAATGAATCAATAACTTTCTTTTTCGTCCTTATTCACTTTTATTCCTGTGTGTCTGTCTTTCTTTGTTTTGCAAAATCTATATAAAAAAACTTTAATCACCTAATCACAAAAACAAGCCCATCAACAGAACTGTCTTCACTTATTTGCTTATTGATATGAAGGTGCCACAGTCTGCATTCCTCAGGTTCACAAGTTCACAAGAACATGCTCCTCTATCCTTCTTCCTCCAGACTCCTATTTCCCTCAAAGCAGATGGCTGGATTATGTCCAATGAAGAAAGACTCTGCACTTGTGGGGGTGTTCTACTTCTTTGCGGGTGAGTTGACGGCTCTGGGGCCATTGCTGAGAAGGTCTAATAACGGATAAAAGTGCTTTGGAGAAAATCAGAGTTGAAAAAGCTTTTGCCTTTTTGCTCACTATCATGTTTTCGGGGGCCTGTTTAGGTGGGTTCCTTGTGTTTGGGGGTGAGCTTTGGGTTTTGGGAGCACTGCTGGCAGTCTAATGTTGATTGCATTTGTTTTGCAGGACATCCATGGTGGAAAAGTGGAGTTATGACCTAGCTGCTCAGCCCGTTTGGACAGAAGGCCGAAAAATATTGTAAGTATGAGATTTTCCATTTTTGCTTTTTGCCTGTTTGGGGGTGTTTGGGAGTGTAGTGCTTTTTTGCGGGTGGGTTGGCGGGTCTTGGGGCATTGCTGGGAAGGTCTAATACCGGCTAAAAGTGTTTTGGAGAAAATCAGAGTTGAAAAAGTGTTTTCCTTTTTGCTCACTATCATGTTTTCGGTGGCCTGTTTGGGGGGGCTTCCTGGTGTTTGTGGGTGGGTTTTGGGGTCTGGGAGCACTGCTGGGTATGGATACTTTTGATTGCAAGAGGTTTGAAGCAAATCAATGCTGGCAAAGGGGAGTTAGGGCCTAGCTGCAGAGCGCACGCGGAGTGATTTGGGAAATTTGCCTGAAAATTACTCAGTCCCCATTCTTGTAGTTTTGCTTTTTGGCTGTTTGGGGGTCTTCTACTTGTTTCCGCCTGGGTTGGCGGCTCTGGGGCCATTGCTGGGAAGGTCTAATACCGGATAAAAGTGGTTTGGACAAAATCGGAGCAGGAAAAGATTTTGAGCTTTTGATCACTTGCCTGTCTGTGGGGTGCTGTTTGGTGGGCTTTTAGGTCGTTGTGGGTGGGTTTTGGGGTCTGGGAGCACTGCTGGCACAGTCTAATGTGGATTGCATTTGTTTTTCGGGAAATCCATGGTGGAAAAGGGGAGTTAGGGCCTAGCTGCACAGCGTGTTTGGACAGAATTGAAAGAAGGCCCAAAATATTCTAAGTATGAGATTTTCCATTTTTGCTTTTTGCCTGTATGGGGGTATTCTGCTTTTTTGTGGGTGGGTTGGCAGGTCTTGGGGCATTGCTGGGAAGGTCTAATACCGGATAAAAGTGTTTTGGAGAAAATCAGAGTTGAAAAAGTTTTTGCCTTTTTGCTCTCTATCATGTTTTCGGGGGCCTGTTTGGGTGGGTTCCTGATGTTTGGGGTGGGTTTTGGGGTCTGGGAGCACTGCTGGCACAGTCTAATGTTGATTGCATTTGTTTTCCAGGACATCCATGGTGGAAAAGTGGAGTTATGACCTAGCTGCACAGCGCGTTTGGACAGAAGGCCGAAAAATATTGTAAGTATGAGATTTTCCATTTTTGCTTTTTGCCTGTTTGGGGGTGTAGTGCTTTTTTGCGGGTGGGTTGGCGGGTCTTGGGGCATTGCTGGGAAGGTCTAATACCGGCTAAAAGTGTTTTGGAGAAAATCAGAGTTGAAAAAGTTTTTTCCTTTTTGCTCACTATCATGTTTTCGGTGGCCTGTTTGGGGGGCCTTCCTGGTGTTTGTGGGTGGGTTTTGGGGTCTGGGAGCACTGCTGGCACAGTCTAATGTGGATTGCATTTGTTTTTCAGGAAATCCATGGTGGAAAAGGGGAGTTAGGGCCTAGCTGCACAGCGTGTTTGGACAGAATTGAAAGAAGGCCCAAAATATTCTAAGTATGAGATTTTCCATTTTTGCTTTTTGCCTGTATGGGGGTATTCTGCTTTTTTGTGGGTGGGTTGGCAGGTCTTGGGGAATTGCTGGGAAGGTCTAATACCGGATAAAAGTGTTTTGGAGAAAATCAGAGTTGAAAAAGTTTTTGCCTTTTTGCTCACTATCATGTTTTCGGGGGCCTGTTTGGGTGGGTTCCTGGCGTTTGGGGGTGGGTTTTGGGGTCTGGGAACACTGCTGGCACAGTCTAATGTTGATTGCATTTGTTTTTCAGGACATCCATGGTGGAAAAGGGGAGTTATGACCTAGCTGCACAGCGCGTTTGGACAGAAGGCCGAAAAATATTGTAAGTATGAGATTTTCCATTTTTGCTTTTTGCCTGTTTGGGGGTGTTGTGCTTTTTTGTGGGTGGGTTGGCAGGTCTTTGGGCATTGCTGGGAAGGTCTAATACCGGATAAAAGTGTTTTGGAGAAAATCAGAGTTGAAAAAGTTTTTGCCTTTTTGCTCTCTATCATGTTTTCGGGGGCCTGTTTGGGTGGGTTCCTGATGTTTGGGTGTGGGTTTTGGGGTCTGGGAGCACTGCTGGCACAGTCTAATGTTGATTGCATTTGTGTTCCAGGACATCCATGGTGGAAAAGTGGAGTTATGACCTAGCTGCACAGGGCGTTTGGACAGAAGGCCGAAAAATATTGTAAGTATGAGATTTTCCATTTTTGCTTTTTGCCTGTTTGGGGGTGTAGTGCTTTTTTGCGGGTGGGTTGGTGGGTCTTGGGGCATTGCTGGGAAGGTCTAATACCGGCTAAAAGTGTTTTGGAGAAAATCAGAGTTGAAAAAGTTTTTTCCTTTTTGCTCACTATCATGTTTTCGGTGGCCTGTTTGGGGGGCCTTCCTGGTATTTGTGGGTGGGTTTTGGGGTCTGGGAGCACTGCTGGCACAGTCTAATGTGGATTGCATTTGTTTTTCAGGAAATCCATGGTGGAAAAGGGGAGTTAGGGCCTAGCTGCACAGCGTGTTTGGACAGAATTGAAAGAAGGCCCAAAATATTCTAAGTATGAGATTTTCCATTTTTGCTTTTTGCCTGTATGGGGGTATTCTGCTTTTTTGTGGGTGGGTTGGCAGGTCTTGGGGCATTGCTGGGAAGGTCTAATACCGGATAAAAGTGTTTTGGAGAAAATCAGAGTTGAAAAAGTTTTTGCCTTTTTGCTCACTATCATGTTTTCGGGGGCCTGTTTGGGTGGGTTCCTGGTGTTTGGGGGTGGGTTTTGGGGTCTGGGAACACTGCTGGCACAGTCTAATGTTGATTGCATTTGTTTTTCAGGACATCCATGGTGGAAAAGGGGAGTTATGACCTAGCTGCACAGCGCGTTTGGACAGAAGGCCGAAAAATATTGTAAGTATGAGATTTTCCATTTTTGCTTTTTGCCTGTTTGGGGGTGTTGTGCTTTTTTGCGGGTGGGTTGGCGGGTCTTGGGGCATTGCTGGGAAGGTCTAATACCGGATAAAAGTGTTTTGGAGAAAATCAGAGTTGAAAAAGTTTTTTCCTTTTTGCTCACTATCATGTTTTCAGGGGCCTGTTTGGGGGGGCTTCCTGGTGTTTGTGGGTGGGTTTTGGGGTCTGGGAGCACTGTTGGGTATGGATACTCTTGATTGCAAGAGGTTTGAAGCAAATCAATGCTGGCAAAGGGGAGTTAGGGCCTAGCTGCAGAGCGCACGCGGAGTGATTTTGGAAATTTGCCTGAAAATTACTAAGTCCCCATTTTTGTAGTTTCGCTTTTTGGCTGTTTGGGGGTCTTCTACTTGTTTCCGCCTGGGTTGGCGGCTCTGGGGCCATTGCTGGGAAGGTCTAATACCGGATAAAAGTGGTTTGAACAAAATCGGAGCAGAAAAAGATTTTGAGCTTTTGATCACTTGCCTGTCTGTGGGGTGCTGTTTGGCAGGCTTTTAGGTTGTTGTGGGTGGGTTTTGGGGTCTGGTAGCACTGCTGGCACAGTCTAATGTGGATTGCATTTGTTTTTCAGGAAATCCATGGTAGAAAAGGGGAGTTAGGGCCTAGCTGCACAGCGTGCTTGGACAGAATTGAAAGAAGGCCCAAAATATTCTAAGTATGAGATTTTCCATTTTTGCTTTTTGCCTGTATGGGGGTATTCTGTTTTTTTGTGGGTGGGTTGGCAGGTCTTGGGGCATTGCTGGGAAGGTCTAATACCGGATAAAAGTGTTTTGGAGAAAATCAGAGTTGAAAAAGTTTTTGCCTTTTTGCTCACTATCATGTTTTCAGGGGCCTGTTTGGGTGGGTTCCTGGTGTTTGGGGTGGGTTTTGGGGTCTGGGAGCACTGCTGGCACAGTCTAATGTTGATTGCATTTGTTTTTCAGGACATCCATGGTGGAAAAGTGGAGTTATGACCTAGCTGCACAGCGCGTTTGGACAGAAGGCCGAAAAATATTGTAAGTATGAGATTTTCCATTTTTGCTTTTTGCCTGTTTGGGGGTGTTGTGCTTTTTTGCGGGTGGGTTGGCGGGTCTTGGGGCATTGCTGGGAAGGTCTAATACCGGATAAAAGTGTTTTGGAGAAAATCAGAGTTGAAAAAGCTTTTGCCTTTTTGCTCACTATCATGTTTTCGGGGGCCTGTTTGGGGGGGGTTCCTGGTGTTTGTGGGTGGGTTTTGGGGTCTGGGAGCACTGCTGGGTATGGATACTTTTGATTGCAAGAGGTTTGAAGCAAATCAATGCTGGCAAAGGGGAGTTAGGGCCTAGCTGCAGAGCGCGCGCGGAGTGATTTTGGAAATTTGCCTGAAAATTACTAAGTCCCCATTTTTGTAGTTTTGATTTTTGGCTGTTTGGGGGTCTTCTACTTGTTTCCGCCTGGGTTGGCGGCTCTGGGGCCATTGCTGGGAAGGTCTAATACCGGATAAAATTGGTTTGGACAAAATCGAAGCAGAAAAAGATTTTGTGCTTTTGATCACTTGCCTGTCTTTGGGGTGCTGTTTGGCGGGCTTTTAGGTTGTTGTGGGTGTGTTTTGGGGTCTGGGAGCACTGCTGGCACAGTCTAATGTGGATTGCATTTGTTTTTCAGGAAATCCATGGTGGAAAAGGGGAGTTAGGGCACAGCTGCACAGCGCGTTTGGACAGAATTGAAAGAAGGCCTAAAATATTCTAAGTATGAGATTTTCCATTTTTGCTTTTTGCCTGAATGGGGGTATTCTGCTTTTTTTGTGGGTCGGTTGGCAGGTCTTGGGGCATTGCTGGGAGGGTATAATACCGGATAAAAGTGGTTTGGAGAAAATCCATGCTGAAAAGCGTTTTGGCGCATTAACTTAGGGCTCGTTAGGGTTAGCACTAGCAGCAGGATTGCATGTGTTTCGGGATATTCTAGATTTTTGCAACTGAGTTCTGGGGTCTTAAAGCACTCGTGGGAATGTGTAATTTTGGTTGCAAGTGGTTTGAAGAAAATCCATGGTGGGAAAGGGGGGATTTGGCCTAGTTAAAGAAAGCGTTTGCCACTATTCTTAACTTAGGGCTTGTTAGTGTTAGCAGTATTGTATTGCATGTGTTTGGGCGGGGGCTGTTTGTGGGGGGGTTTGCGAGTCTTGGAGCGATGCTGGGTATGGATACTTTTGCTTGCTTGCAAGTGGTTTGAATACAATCCACGGGGGGTACGGGGGGATTTGGGCCTACTTTACTTTCAAAGTACGTTTTGTCACCATTTTCTACTAGGCCTCGTTTTTTGAGATCTGATTGGGGGTCTTCTACATTTTTGCGACTGGGTTTAGTAAGGGTCTTGGAGCACTGCTGGGAAGGTCTAATTTTGTTCTAAAACACAGTTTACAGTACACCTAGCTTGAGGGGAAAGATCAGCTAAATTAATTCGCCCATACTTATTAATCCTTCAAAAGGAGATTCAGACAGAGTACGCACTTTCAAAAATATTGTACTGTCTATTAGGAAACTCAAAGTGTGACTTTTTGCACTACACAGCGTACATACCTTATATTTATTTGTCAGTGGTGTTCTAATATCACTTCCTGTTTTTCCATCAATAATTACAGGCTGGGTTTCAGCCTGTGCAATGGGAAAAGGATAAAGTCAGGCTTCACATTAGCGAGCCGCAATTCAGCATCCGCCAGGCAGGCAGTGGACAGGGTGTCTTCTGGTCACCAACATTGATGGACGGAGCGTCAGATGGAATGGAGGAGTCACGCTAATAAGAGGAATGGTTGGATGCATCTTACAACTTCCCAAATTCAACAGGACAACTACAACAACATACAGATACAGTATCCGTTCTTTTCTAATTATCTTTTAAGTAATGGTATTGCTGTTAACTTCTATGAGTGTGACTCTGCATTTCTTTGATCTCTGCTTCTAAATTCATCCCTACAGCCATTGTATAGGTTTTACTTCTGCTATTTTTCAAACCTAATTTAATGTACGGAGTGTTTCTCTGAGAGCAGAGATAGGCAAGTGAAAACGCATAATTATGACTGCAGCCCTGTACTGTCGCATTCTTTCATTCACGGTTGTCGAAAGCACTACTTACTTTTCAGTAACCATGCATGCAGTAGTGCATGCACTTCCTTTATGTCACTTAAAAGATTTATGGTTAGCTTTGTACCCAAAGATTTCTTCATCTTCAAATATTGTTTGTCCATGCTGTGCTTTTTTTTTCTTCTCTCAACAAAACTTTCCCAATTTCCCCCATTCCCATCCATTTTCCAAACCCTAACCCTCTTCCCCCGGGCTGTGTGGTTTTGATTGATGTGTGACTAAATGACAGCAATAATTCCACATACTTGCTGGGGAGGATAAGGTCATAGCAACAGGCTGGTGAAGGAATCCGAGAATATATTCTATTCTTACTCAGCTTGACACTCAGTCACTATTGGCAAATGAAAGCAGATTTTCATGTGCGCCATCAACTTGATTGGTTATCAAGAACATCCTCCTCCTAGACGTGGCAAATTATTACGCTGCTGTGTCCTTCACCTTCAGTACTATTTCTTGTAGTAGTAGCCAATGTCAAAGAAATTCAATGCAAGTACTAGTTATACTTTCAATACTTTACCATTTGTTAAGCTACATTGTGGCACTGTTCTAGTGTACTGTCACCTGCTATGTTCTCTATTGTAATGTTCTAATGCTACAGTAAGGACAAACAAGGTTTCATTTTCTTTTTTTTCAGATGCTGCAACTGCCACTGTGTAACACCACAAGTACCACCGCAATGATGACATTTCATCCGCCCAGGATTGCCAACCCTAATCGCCATTTCGCGTGCAGCCATCCCTGTGCCTAGCCCTATTTCCAAACACAAATTACAGGTAAGATAAGCGTTTGGGGGGAGGTAGTATAATGGAGCATTAGGAGAGACGAGAGACTGACGATCCTAGGACTATTGAATTCACTTACTCTGTGAGAGGCACTTAGTTTTGAAAACATTTGGGCCATTAGTACTTACACAACTTGAATCAAGATGCCACTTAAGTTTCTGGACAGTTAAACCCCCACTCACCAGCCTCAAAAGCAGTAAAAAACACGTATGCTAAGATAAAGTTTAAAGTATATTTATATATCCTTGACATAAATAATCTCCCGCAAGACCCAACCCACCCCCCCTCCCGAACCCCAATGAATGTCCCTGAAAACTAAGTCCAAAAAAGTAGAAAACCCAACTCCCAATTCCCATCCCCTAGAAGTCTTTAAAAAAGGGGCAAGGGACAGTCTCCTCCTACTGCTGGCTGCTGTTGACTTTTCGGGCCAGGTCGGCATGCTCCTTGCGTAGGGGTCTCGAGCAGGGTTTTGGTGTTGAAGAGCTCCTGCTCGAGGTAGGAAACCCTCAGGGAAAGGCGGTGCATCCTTTTTTTGGAACTGCTGTGGGGGGCGGCTGATTTCTTTGCTGCTCGGCGGTGGCGGGTGGCTGCGGTACCCCGGCTCCATACCGCTGGAGACCTGCTGCGCTGACTGGCTGACCCAGGGAGCGCGGAGGAAGATGCAGGTGTCGCCATGGATGTTGTTGACGTACTAGTCTGCGTGTCCTCCTCCTCCCGGGCCACCAGCCGCCGATATTCGGCAACAATGGCCTCCAGCCTCCGTTGCCGGGCCCTTCTAGCCAGCTCCTTCCGTGTTGGTTTGGAAGGAGCATCTATATGAAGAAAGAAAGACATAGTCTGTAACCAATGCTCTTTAAGATTAACACAAAATGATTCAGCAGAAAGTTGTGTCCCAGGAGAACTAGCAACTTGCAAGCGCAGTACATAACTATTGTGGCCAGTATCTATCTAACCTCCCACTTCTTCATCCTTGCTCTAACATTAGTGGGAGTTTAAGGAATCAATTCTATGAGCACTATGGACTCACTCCATTAGAGTCAACTATGACAGTACGCCAGTCTTATTTTTCTTCTTCTCTCTTGTTTAGCAAAATTGGTACGTTAACTTCTGCAAGCCGGCATAATGCCAGCGCAGTCAACTTGCACCCGAGAAAAACAGACGCCCGCCATGATGAGTGAGACAGACTTGCGTTACTGTACCAGTCCAGTACATGCAGGTGGTGATGCTCTTACTTTTCTATTATGGGTAGCACTGAGAATACTCTGTTGCAAGGGCTACTGTTTAATTAATTTAACTTTCACCCTATAGTGCCAATGAATACTAGAAAAGGTAAATGAAGGAGATAAATAATCTGATTATCTATCACTGCACATGGTATGTATTTGCTTACAAATGGGATGACTTTAGGTGCTTTGCTTTTTGTTGAGTGAACAGTGATACATCCACACATGAATGACTGAGTTCTACTAAACTTATTAACAGAGGTAGTGAGTGGCCATCGTAATAGCCGGATATATGCTGTGCTTGCAATACAAACTACTGCTACTATTCATGGTAGTATTCGGACAAAATTACAACTTCTTTTCCTTGCCTTTCCTACACTGGAACGGACGTGCGGGTGCGGTGTTACATGCTCTTCAAAGTAACACTTAGTTCATCCAGTGACCGTCTACTCTCTCTATATACACATATGCTATCTAAGAGTCAGATAGTACCATGATCCAGGCATCCATCCATTCAAACTATATGTCAATCATTCTTCTTCATGTCTCTCATCTGGACAAACCTTACGTTTTCTCACGGGGAACACACTATGCAGTCTGCAATCTCAATAAGTAAGGAATATAAGAGCTTACCTCTGCCCGCCACTACCATGGCAACCCGCACAGCAGTTTGGTCCGGCACTTGCACTGCCTCCTCCCCAGAGCTTTCCTCCTCCACCTCCGCGCTGGGCCCAGCACCAGATGTTCCACCTACAAAGTACATTTAAGAATGTTAGATGTCATAGAAATAGACCACTAATTCGTATTTAGTCTAGGAATGAAGAAATGTGAATACAGAAACCAATCTAATAATTTGTGACTGTCTACTCTAAAGTAAAAATGTCCCCTTTTCCAGGGAAGGGTGTTGTCTTGCTGCACTTTTTGGCACAACTGATGAATGCTTGCTTTTTAACACACACCATTTTTCTCATAACAGACAGAAGCTTCACTTCTAAGAACAAATCATCATCACCACTAGGACAGAGGGACCAATGATTCAGCACCAAAAAGAAACATTAAAGTTCAAACCAGGTGAGGTCTCAGCTCGCCCACAATAAATGTGTGAAATAAATCACTATAAGCACTTTTCCATTTTTAATCAACCGTTTATGTTTTATGACAAGCTTGATTTTAATAAATATTTTTACTTTTAATAAAGCTTTAAAACTTAAATAGACTCTGTATTTTTTGGTCAAGAGTGAATGAGCAAAAGCTTTTGCAATTTGCAAGCATGAGTCCTTGCCTCTGACACTTCTGGACTCTGACTCCTTACTCTTGTCCTGCGTTGGATAATCATCATTGGGGATCAATCATCGATGAATTCGGGAGCTAACTGACTCTGCCACACTATCTAGTCAGTAAGGAGATTGGGGGTTCTTCAAAGACTGATATCACTGAGGTATGTGGAAAGTCTACCTGCGCCTATTATAATTGATAAACAATGCAATATTTAGTGTCCATAGTTCAGTTTGTGCAGATTTGTCCCTGCAACAGTAGTAGTATGGATTGTCCTCCTATCCAAACCAAAAGTAAAGTAGTATCTTATTCTTTCTTGGTGGTCATTCACCTTTTTATTGTTGGTAATTGTCAAAGCATAAACATTTAGAAGACTTGAAAAGACATTATGGACAATCCAAGAGGACTGCACTCAGTGCACAGACAGCTATTGCTGACTAGAATGGGAGTTTCGTTTAACACCTTTTGCCAAATGTGCAATCTTAGTTAGCTACACAGACAGACTAATAAGAATAATCTAGTAATACCACAGGGAGTCATAGTCGAGACAGGATAAGAATTTAGATACAGTCTACAAAAAGATCAAAGACGATTTAGAAAAAATCGAATGAGGAACGCTAGGAAAAAATAGGTACTCTATATTAAAATTAAAACTTACCGGGGCCAGCAAAGGAGCCCTCGCCTGACCGATCCTGGCCTTGTTCAGCAGCAGCAGCCTCCTCCAATGTCCTCTTGCCCCTGGGGGGAGATGATGTACAACATGAAAGAAAGAAAGACCCGAAAACATGGATGATTGTTGTCAACCAAATCAAACATTACAAAAGAACAATAACAAAATATTTTGGCGAAATAGCAAATAGACAACTATTCCACAGGATATATTGACCTTTCTCATGTGGTCTACTACGATATTAGTATTGCTTGATTTGCGGAGCATCGACTTGGAAAGTTATGTAACTCACTAAACAAACTACTAAAAAGGCTCGCGTAGGAGTGGCAGGCAGCAGTCCGCAGCACGCGAAGTGACAGACAAACTTCATCGCGATGGCAGATCAGCGATAACACTAAAAAGTTTCCTACTACATTAACCAGTCATTAAAATACTCAAACTATCAATCCACCACCACTATTTCTTCTTATTGCCAGGTATACAAAGGAAGGACTGGAGTCTGTAGGGGCAGATTTACAAGCCCCTTGCGGCTCTGTTGCTCCGTTGTTGCGTGACTTTTGTGACGCAGCGGCAGAACAAAAGAGGTGCTATGGTGCGGCGTATATTAACAACGTGACGCATATGGGAGATGCATCACGTTGTAAAGCCCTGCGCCATCAGGGGGCGTTCCGGCGCAAGGGAGGGCGTTCCTACGCAAGAACGCATCCTAAAAGTGGCTGAGGAAAATCTACAAGATTTCAATCAGTCACTTTTAGGACAATGATGTGTGACTCAAACCCTGCGCCTGCTTGAAGCAGACGTACGGCTTGACGCAGCATTGGGGAGATAGGGCACCCCAGAGCACTGCTGGAGCTGCGCCATCGTTGCAATGCAACTCCAGCAATGCGCCGCCTTTACGGCACAGATGCGCAACGCTTCGGTGACGTTTTGGGCCCATGGTGTGCCGCATTGTAAATACGGCGCACCATGGGTGGTGGTGGCGTGGCGCACAATTACTGGCGCATCCCTGCTACTTTGCAGGAATGCGCCGGTAATTACAAATCTGACCCTTAGTGTCTAGCATTACACAGTTCTTTAAACTACACTCATACATAATTTCTCAGGCCAATGAAATGAACACAAAATCGAAAACAAATAAGCATAGTAGCAACGCTACTGAGAAGGAGAGCAGTGCACCTGAAATGCACAGGAGATTTTGAAATATAATTTACCTACAATGTAATCAGCAGCATTATTGCAGGAGAAAACAGAGTAGTGAAGAAATAGCTACTACTACTCACCAAGCCCGGGGATCTCGAGGCGGAGCAGGTCGATCAAGTCGTGTTCCCGGTCCAGGAGATCCGTCCAACGGTGGGTGGCCTGGTTGTAGGTGCGCCGGAACCGAGAGTGTTGGTACATGGCCCGGCACACCTTCTCCCATCGCTTCTGGCGCTCCCGGATCCCGTAG
This sequence comes from Lissotriton vulgaris, assembly GCF_964263255.1. Classification (NCBI taxonomy): domain Eukaryota; kingdom Metazoa; phylum Chordata; class Amphibia; order Caudata; family Salamandridae; genus Lissotriton; species Lissotriton vulgaris. Next base: position 241,166 of record NW_028247206.1, on the reverse strand, counting down.
CCGCTAGCGATCTTGCCGCCTGCCATGATGGTCCTGGGGAGGCGGCGCTGGACATAAAAGACTAGTGCGGCCACCTCCTCCGCGCTAAAGATCTCCCGGGCTCTGACTGTCTCCCCCCTCAAACGCCCGCACGGGAGCCGGGCACGGGGTGCGGGGCCCTTCCCCTTCTCAGGCTGCTTCTCGGCTCCCTTTACTATGGTCTGGGCAGAAAGGGAGGTAAATAATAAAGAAGAAATAGAATAGGGAAGAAGAAAAGAAAAGAGTTTAAAAAAGTAGTTTAAAATTAACCAAAAGTAGCAGAAACACAAAAATATAGAGCTAGAAAAATAGAGGGATAGATAATAAGTAAAATAGATTAAAGAAACAAGCAAAGGATGGCAGAGATTGACAGAGGATACAGAAAGCATTTCCAGAACCATAGCAATGAATGAAAAACAAGATGGCCGCGCCCGTTCATGACCGCGTGGGTAAGTTTGCGCAAGATTTTCCTCGCGGTCACATGCGAACTTGTACTAGCGAGCCGCACACTTTGCGAGATTACACATAGCGCCCGGAAACGGAAATACATCACGCAAACAAAATGTGCACCCCCGTAAACGACAGTGAGGGTAACTTCGCGCCGTTGCGCTACAAGCGGCTCGCTAAAACGCACAAAACCTTGCCGCAAAAAAACAAAACGCATATTCGCACAAATTCGCAGCTTCCGAATTTGATCTCGTGCAAATTTGCGCCCCGCGAATCCCACAAAATTGCAGAAAAACGATTTTTGCAAAACTGAAAGCGCTCAGCAGGTGCAAAAGTTCAACCTCATCATTAGTAACCATTCCCTTTAGTGCTTCCTGAGGGCCCCCTCAAGAGTTCAGTTGCCTACTTGCAACTATTCTATGACTCTGCTCTGACCCTCACAGCAGGCTCAGAGAATAGCTACAAGTAGATCACAAAGGTCCTGTGAAAAAAAATTGCACTGCAACAGAAAGCAATTACAGATAAGGAAGCAGGTGCCAGACTCAGTGACACATTAATCAACCCCAAATTAATTCATGTCAGTTAAAGCAGAGCAGGTGTGCTGCCTTTTCCCCCATAATCTACAGTGATGAACCAGAGGGTGGCAGTGATGTACCAGTGGCTGGAAGTGATGTACCAGAGGGTGGCATGGGTGAACCAGAGGGTGGCTGTGGTGAAACAGAGGGTGCTGTGATGAACCAGATGTAGAAACAACATAGTCGCGACCGTTGCAACCCGACAAGTAAGTTCGCGTTTGCGAACTGGTACAAAACCCTTGCGAACTGGCAGAAACCCTTGCGAACACAAAAAAAGAAAAAATCCACAAATTTGCGAGAGTTTGTGAATTTTGCGGATTGCGAATTCGTGAATATGCAAATTCGTGAACCGCAAATTCGCAAAATTCGCCCATACTTAAAAGAGAGAAAGTGTGAGAGAGAGAAAGGAAGAGATAGAGAGGGAGAGGGAATGTTGACACTGTAGAAAATCTCTGCAGCTGAACTTTCTGCCACTGGTGTGTCTCTAACCACGTGCCGGGACATAGTGTACCCTCAAGTTTAGTCATCTGAACGAAAGTATAGAATTAGTAATTGCAGAGTACATACAACTGCACATGCTTAATTCTTTGTTTTGCCGCTGTGCACTCAGGCTGCTGCACCCCATCCTCTCCCACTGCTCAGAGGTATCTGTGCGCTTTTGTGCACCCAGGATGCTGCACACTATCCACTCTCACTGCCCAGAGGTGACTGACTGCTATTGCAGAAAGAAGGCCTCTCTGCTCTCCCTCTGCCACCAATGTGTGTGTAAGAGGGCCCACCACGTGCCAAAGCAACCTTCTTATGCGTTGCATACTCACAGTAAAGCTGAGCGCACAATTCAGAATGGGTGTTGATTGTCAGCATGGCCACGCATAATTGCAGGTTGGGCACGCGTTCAGCTCTGGTGGCACTGAGTGGCGGGAGTTCCATGTTGGGGGAGGGGGAACGTCAATTGGTGAATCACAGCCTGTTAGATAAAAAGCGAGATAAGATTGTGTGTCATGCATCCATTAAAGGAGAGGAAAGAGAGAGAGAGAGAGAGAGAGAGAGAGAGAGAGAGAGAGAGAGAGAAAGAAAGAGTGAGAGAAAGAGAGAAAAAAGAAAGAAAGAAAGAAAGAGTGAGAGTCAGACCGAGAAAAAGAGAGAAACAGTGAGAGAGACGAAGAGAGAGACAAACAGTGAGAGAGAGGTAGAGAGAGAGAGAAAGAGCATAAGAAACAGGAAGAGAGAAACAGAAGAAGGGTGAGAGAGAGAGAAAGAGTGAGAGAGAGAGGAAGAGAGAGAGAAAGAGAGAAACAGTGTGAAAGAGAAGAAGCGAGAGAGAAAAAGAAAGAAAGAGTGAGAGGAAGCCAGAGAGAAAGAGACAAAGAGTGAGAGAGTCGAAGAGAGAAAGAAACAGTGAGAGAGAGAGAGGAAGAGAGAGAAAAAGAGTGTGAGAAAGTGGAAGAGAGAAACAGAGGAAGTGTGAGAGAATGAGAAAGAGAGATAAAGAAAGAAAGGAAGAGAGAGAAAAAGAGAGTGAGAGAGAGGAAGAGAGAGAGAAAGAGTGTAAGGGAAAGAAAGGAGGAGATGAAGAGGGACAGTGAGTGCACACACTGTGGACAAAACCCTAACAGCTCACCTTTACGACACCACCGTGTCTCCAACCACGTGCCGGAACCTAGTGGTGCCCTGAAGCTCCCACATCTGAAACATAGTACAGAATTAGTGATGGCAGAGTATATACGACTGCGTACACCTAAATTGCTGTGCCGCCTTTGTGCATGCAGGCTGCTGCACCCCATCCACTCCCACCGCCCAGAGGTATCTGGCCGCCTCTACGCACCCAAGCCTCACTGCTTACCTTTTCGCGGACAGGGCACCCTCCACATCATGCAGCACCGCTCAGCAAGCCAACAAGTCTCACATTTGGTGCTGAGTTTTGATTTTGCCATGGCAGAGGACATTCTAGTGCACCTATCATCATCGCAGGTTGCACACTCGCTCAGTCCTTGCGGTGCCACTAACTCAGTGACCAGTAAGGCCACATTCTTGGCTGTAGGCCCACCTGGTCTACACTGCGGTCCAGCAGGGCACACAAAACATGCCAGCCGCAGTGCATCCAGTGAAAGCAACTCTAAAATGGCGTAGAGCAAGTGCGCCCGGTCTTTTTTATTGGTCTGGTCATATGTCCTGTGATGCCTGTGCTGGAAGGGTGTGGTGTGGGTGTATACCAGCCCCGAGGGAGACAGAGGCTGTGGCTTTCTGACAACTAGGCTTCTGATCAGCATATCACTACAAAGAAATTCCGGGCTATTTAGCGTTGTTGTCCTTCCCTGTAAGCAGAGTGGACTGGCCTGGCGTATCCCAGTCCTGCGTGAGGATGTGATGAATGACTCCGGAGCTATAGGCATGGCTCCGTCCTGAGCTGTATGAGGAATCAACTGATGCGGGTGTCTGTGTTGTAGTGCTGGCGTCACCTGGGTCGCAAGCGCAAATGTGCCACTCTGTGAGCCAAGTCCCACAACATGGCCAACATGGAAGGTACGGGGAATCACTGACCCTACATTCATCCATAGTTCCAAACAAGAAAGATGGTGGAAATGACACATCTGTGTGTATATGAATGTTTATTGCACATTCAGTGGTGTGTTGCAGCTGTAGCAATACAGGGCCATGGAAAGTTCAAGTTTTATTTTTTGGCACATGGAGGGCAGTCAATTAGAGCAAGCTCATTGTCGGAGTTAGGCTGCGCCAACATATGTACTTATACAATCACTCCGCCAAGCCACACGCACTTATAAAACATACACTGTCCTTGCGGTACTCTAATGATCCAGTCTCTAGGTACGTACTTGTACAATGACCGAGAGAAAGTTACATTACCAAAGTTTTACCCCACCGTCAAAGGTAAGATGGTTGCATACGCTGTCCATATCACAACATAATGTGGTAGGGCTCAGGGGCAGCATCATGCATACATAATGAACACACAAACATAGATAGATAGTGGAACAGGGTCATATGTCCAGTGACGTCTGTGCTGGATGCGTGTGGGTGAGTGTAAGCCAGATCTGGGAATGGTTGTTGCTGGCAACAACTAAAACAGTAATCATTGGATCAGACACAGAGATTTAATCATAAAGGGTCCATGACTTGTGCTTCACTGAGGTAGTTCGGGCTGGACTGTTCCCATGAGGCACAGGGTCAATGCTGATTTGTATATGGCCAGGTCTAAACTGGGGTGGCATGGTGAGCAAAAGAATGATGGATTTAACCCAGATCTCTTGACTGGGGGTAAATGTTTTGATTTGTGTTTTGCATTTCTTCCATCAATTGTGTGTCTCTTGCACTGAGGTAGGGGCATCAGAAGCATTGAGCGTGTTGGCAGCTAGCAATGATGCGTGGTCCGGGCGCAATGTCTCTTGCCTACTGGACTGCGTTATCTGCAATTGTGACTCCATCTGAATTGTGAGCCCTGCAGTCCGCAGTGTAGGTGTATGGAACAAAAGACAAAACATTTATAAAATACACTGTCGAAATATGTAGGTTTCAGGGACATTAAAGTTCAAATTGTGAGCTCTGCTGTCCACAGTGTAAACTGCTATTTAGTGTTCGTTGGACTTCTAAGATGAATTTGGTCATTGTAGTAAAGCTATAACTGCGATGATGCGTGGTCCAGGCAGGCCGCACTCGGAGCAATGTCTTTTGTCTAATGTATTCTGCCTTAATAAGGCCATGTGGTGATGACTTATGGTGCACTGAGTTAGTGGTACATCTGGCGCTCAGTGTGTGTGCACCCTGCGATGATGCGTGGTCCGGGTGGCTCGCACTGGGAGCAATGTCTTTTGCCTAATGAATTCTGCCTTAATAAAGCCACATGCGATGACTTATGGTGCAGGGAGTTAGTGGTACCTGAGGCACTCAGCGTGTGTGCACCCTGCGATGAGCGTGGTCTGGGTGGGCCGCACTGGGAGCAATGTCATTTTCCTACTGAATTCTGCCTGATTAAGTCCACGTGGCGATGACTTATGGTGCACTGAGTAAGTGGTACATCTGGCGATCAGCGTGTGTGCACCCTGTGATGATGCGTGGTCCGGGCAGCCCGCACTGGGAGCAATGTCTTTTACCTAATGAATTTTGCCTTATTAAGGCAATGTGGCGATGACTTATGGTGGAGTGAGTGGCACCTGAAGCACTCAGCGTATGCGTACCCTGTGATGAGCATGGTCCAGGCGGGCCACACTGGGACTAATGTCTTTTGCCTACTGAATTCTGCCTTAATAAGTCCACGTGGCGATGACTTATGGTGCAGTGAGTTAGTGGCACCTGAAGCACTCAGCGTGTGCACACCCTGCGATGATGCGTGGTCCGGGTGGGCCGCACTGAGAGCAATGTCTTTTGCCTACTAAATTTTGCCTTATTAAGTCCATGTGGCGATGACTTATGGTGCACTGAGTTAGTGGTACATCTGGTGCTCAGTGTGGGCCCACCCTGCGATTATGCATGGTCTTGGTGGCACGCACTGGGAGCAATGTCTTTTGCCTAATGAATTCTGCCTTAATAAGGCCACGTGGCGATGACTTATGGTGCACTGAGTTAGTGGCACCTGAAGAACTCAGTGTGTGCGCACCCTGCGATGTATGGTCCGGGGAGGGCTAACTGGGACCAATGTCTATTGCCTACTGAATTCTGCCTTAATAAGTCCATGTGGCGAGGACTTATGGTGCAGATAGTTAGTGGTACCTGAGGCACTCAGCGTGTGTGCACCCTGCGATGAGCGTGGTCTGGGTGGGCCGCACTGGGAGCAATGTCATTTGCCTACTGAATTCTGCCTTATTAAGTCCACGTGGCGATGACTTATGGTGCACTGAGTAAGTGGTACATCTGGCGCTCAGCGTGTGTGCACCCTGTGATGATGCGTGGTCCTGGCGGGCCACACTGGGACCAATGTCTTTTGCCTGCTGAATTCTGCCTTAATGAGTCCATGCGCGATGACTTATGGTGCAGTGAGTTAGTGGCACCTGAAGCACTCAGCGTGTGCACACCCTGCAATGATGCGTGGTCCGGGTGGGCCGCACTGGTAGCAATGTCTTTTGCCTACTGAATTCTGCCTTAATAAGGCCATGTGGCGATGACTTATAGTGTAGTGAGTTAGTGGCACCTGAAGCACTCAGCATGTGCTCACCTTGCCATGATGGGTGGTCTTGGCAGGCCGTACTGGGTGCAATGTCTTTTGCCTACTGAATTTTGCCTTATTAAGTCGACGTGGCGATGGCTTATGGTGCACTGAGTTAGTGGTACCTCTGGTGCTCAGCTTGTGCGCACCCTGCAATGATGCGTGGTCCAGGCGGGCCACACTGGGACAAATGTCTTTTGCCTACTGAATTCTGCCTTAATAAGTCCATGTGGCGATGACTTATGGTGCAGTTAGTGAGTGGCACCTGAAGCACTGAGCATGTGCGTACTCTGCGATGATACGTAGTCCGGGCAGGCCGCACTGGTAGCAATGTCTTTTACCTACTGAATTCTGCCTTAATAAGGTTACATGGCGATGGCTTGTGGTGCAGTGAGTTAGTGGCACCTGAAACAACCAGCATGTGCAGAGCCTGGGATGATGCGTGGTCCATGCAGCCCGCACTGGTAGCAATGTCTTTTGTCTACTGAAGTCTGCCTTAATAAGGCCATGTGGCGATGACTTATGGTGTAGTGAGTTAGTGGCACCTGAAGCACTCAGTGTGTGCTCACCTTGCGATGATGGGTGGTCCTGGCAGGCCGCACTGGGAGCAATGTCTTTTGCCTACTAAATTTTGCCTTATTAAGTCGACGTGGCGATGACTTATGGTGCACTGAGTTAGTGGTACCTCTGGTGCTCAGCGTGTGCGCACCCTGCAATGATGCGTGGACCAGGTGGGCCGCACTGGGAGCAATGTGTCTTGCCCACTGGACTGCGCCATCAGCAATCGCCACTCCATCTGAATTGTGAGCCCTGCTGTCGGCAGTGTAGATAGAAGGCAGTAGTCTCTACAGACATAAGTCTGCGGTGCTGTGCCACTGGGTTCGCAGGGGGCCTGTGTCGAGGAGGCCCGTGGTCATGGCATCAGCCATGTGGCAGGGTGAGGGCCGCCGCCGCTCTGGCAGATGCTTTGGCCTTCCCACAAGTGAACCACGCCCAGAGCCCCAGCCTATTTAGTCATACTCCTATGCTGGAGTGGCGTAAGTTGGACCAGTCCACTGCACTTCCTCTTCCAGGAGGGGACAACATAGCTACATGACCAAGATCTTCCCCACTGCCTGAGGTAACATGGTTGCGTCTATTGTCAACAACACTACAAGCACCAGCAGTATATGTCCACATGGAGACATTTGTGCTCTGCATAGTGAGGTCTGTGCAGCACATCACCCCTACACTTGGTATTGTGTGCATTATTATTGATGGATGATTTACATCCTTCACACATACTTGGTTGCCACATCTGCCAACATTCAAGTATTGTGTGGATGAGGGACGATGCCATTTTTGGGAGGTCCGCTGTCCTGTTCTGCACTGCCTCGGTGGTAGTAGGGAGGGGGTGGTCTGGGGGATGTCCTGAGGCTGGTGGCAGTGGGTATTGTGGCCTTCTTGGGTGTGGGAGCTGCGTGATCAGTAACTTTCTGACATGTTTTGGTCTCCAGATGTGATTCTGGGCTGGGCTCCCTTTCACACTGTAGGTAGTTGAATGGTTTACACCAGTGAAAGGCAAATGTTAGATTCCTACTGCTAACGCTGCTTATTGGCTGTTTTTGGATCACACCCCAGATTTGGCTGCTCGTTGAAAATATTGAGAAGTGGTGTTTTTGTGTTCTTTTTACACGGAACGCCTACTCTGCATATTATTACCGTTAGCTTTTACTCTCATTTGTGACAATTTTTTTTGCAGAAGCTATTGCTGGAAAACTGGGGATATCGGCTGTTTTCACTAGTTTGACAATGGAATGATAATTTAAAATCACTGAAAAAAACATAGGTGGAATGAACATTAACATAGGTTTCAGGGATGTTATAATTACAAAATAGCATTTAAAAATTTAAATTCACTGAGAAAACATATTTTTCAGGGACGTTATAGTTAGTTGGACATTTCATTCATACAAAACCATAGAAATTCTGTTGTTATAGTTAGTTGAGCTAACTATAACTTGCGCCCCCGCAATGCACTGCTAATGACGTTACATATTACATAATTCATGACATGGCCAGTGACATCACTGATGACATCACTGTTGACATCTCAAATGACATCACTGATGACATCATTCACATGAAAATCTCATGCACCTCCTCACACCTTAATAAAACCTGATACACCCACTCTAAAATACAGACTATCATTTTCGAAACAATAGAGACATTAATACCAATTACCAATTACTACGTATGAAGTCACTGACTCCTAGGTCTACACACACATCCATTCATTCACCCATACAGTCACTCATACATGCATTCACTCATCAATACAACACTGTTATAGTCACTCATACACATATACAAACCCTCTCTCATTCAAAGTTACTCACACACCTAGTCAGTCATGCAAAGAATCAATCACACTTCTATTTACTCACCTATACAGTTATACACACACAACCTCACTTATTCATAGACTTATACACTTATACAATCACTGATACAAGTACACACTCATCCATACAACCACTCTCACAATCACTGACTCTCACATACACTGCCTTTTACATATGGTACTTGGACATGTAGCACTGAGATATCCATTCACTCACGAACATACCCATACACACACTCACCCACCCATACAACTGTTTTCACATGCACTCTTAAACCCATACACCCAGTGAATGAAGCACTCACACATCTATGCACAGAGTCACACACCTCCCACCCACTCATATACACACACACTTAGGCAACCATACAAATACTCAAGCAACCAATCTATAACCCATATAGACACTCTTGTAGCTACTCACCAACCAATGCAGCAGCTTACACAGCAATAGACAGACTGATACAGAAATTCACACAGTTTAGTTACTAAGCCATGCTTTCAGTTAGACCCATGTACTCACTCACTTAAACAGTCAGTCAAGCAGGTATTACATCCTCCATCCAGACACTTATACACCCACTTATTCTTCAATACACCTTGGTCAATATATATATAAAACATATTTAAACTTTACAGATACACACAGTCACTGGATGATGTCATCAGTGATGTCATTTGAGATGTCATCAGTGATGTCACTGACCATGTCATGAATGATGTAATATGTGACATCATCAGCAGTGCATTGCAGGGGCTCAAGCTATAGTTATCTCAACTAACTATAACCACAGAATTTCTATGGTTTTGTACGAGTGAAATGTCCAACTAACTACAACGTCCCAGAAACCTATGTTTTATTCAGTGAAAATACATATGTATAGTTATATACCAGCGACCACCAGTAGGTAATATATATATATATATATTCACTGAAAAAACCATAGGTTTCACACCAGTTATAGTTAGCTGGAAATGTTACTGACATAAAACCATAGAAATTCCAATGTTATAGTTAGTTGGACTCACTATAACAAGCGCGCCTGCAATGCACTGCTGCTGACGTCACATATTACATCACTCATGACATCGTCAGTGGCATCACTCATGACATCACTGATGACACCAGCCAGTGAATGTGTGTCTTGCTGAAAAATCAATATGTTTTATATATGTATTTGTAAATGTTGATGGAAGAATAAATGGTTAAATAAGTGTGTAAATGGATGTTTTTTTTAAAAAAATGATTGGTTAACTGCCTTATTAAGAGTATCTTATTGAATACATATATTAGCGAGTAACTTTTAAATATTGAAATATATGTATCAGTGTTTCACTTTGTGTATAAGTGGCTGCATGGGTTGGTAACTGACTGTTTGTATGTGTTTTTAAGACAGCATATGTATAGGACTGTATGGGTGGATGAGTGTGTATATGTGTGTGTTAGTGAGTGAATGACTGTCTCACTATTGTCTTTTTTAGTAAAGACATATATTTTAATCTAGTGTATGTGAGTTTTGATGTATATAAGTGAGTATATGTGAGAGTAAGAGATTGTAAGAGTTCTTGTTTAAATAAGTATGTGTTTCTATAATTGATTGTTTAAGAGAGTAAGTATGTGTAAGTTTCCTTAGAAGTAAGGAGGTAGTGTGTGTATAGTTGTATGTGCAAATAAATGGATGTTCACTACATATGATGAGTGAGTATATGTATGAGTGACTATATAGAACTGTTGATGAATGAGTGGATGTGTATATAGATGGTGGAATTACTGAATTGGTTGTTGTAACTGGTATGGGTATCTCCATTTTTTTGAAAATGTTAGTTTCTATTTTTGAATATGTGTTTCAAGGGTTACATTACACTAAAAGGAGGTCTGTCACTCTGTCACAAGGATGGTGTCATAAGTGATGTCATGAGTGATGTCACTGATGATGTCATGAGTGATGTAATAGGTGATGTCATCAGCAGTGCATTTCAGGCGCGCTTGTTATAGTGAGTACAACTAACTATAACGTTGGAATTTCTATGGTTTTATGTCAGTAAAATTTCCGGCTAACTATAACTGGTGTGAAACCTATGTTTTTTTCAGTGAATTTAATAGGTTTTTTAAATGCTAATTCCTAACTATAACTGGTGTGAAACCTATGGTTTTTTCAGTGAATTTCATAGGTTTTTTAAATGCTAATTCCTAACTATAACTGGTGTGAAACCTATGTTTTTTTCAGTGAATTTCATCGGTTTTTTAAATGCTAATTCCTAACTATATATAGGGCCTCAAACCTATGAAATGTAAATATTTTTTATAATAAATCCTATATTGTATATTTATATAATACTATTTTTTTTTTATTTTTTTTTGCCCTGGTGCGCTTCTGGAGTGCGCCTCGGTGTGTGCACCGGTGAACGTCCCGTTAGCGCTATTGCCGCGAACGAAAACATCATCGTGACGTATCGCGTAGCTGCGTCCGCGTGATACGCACGGCGTAAGCGCACCCAGAAGCACTCGAGCGAATACGATCGCGCAACGTAAGCATCCGACGCTCTTACGCGGCGCGCCCCCGGGCGCTCCAGGGGGCGCATCGCGTATGCGCGTCGGGTCATGTGACCTGAAAATAACACTTTTTATTGGTGCAGAACAGTTTTGGTTTCCAAATGATGAAAGCCCGGGTCATGTGACCTGAAAATAACACTTTTCATTGGTTCAGGGCAGTTTTTTTTCCAAATGATGAAAGACCCCACCTTTTTTCCTTATTCTGACTTTGTCCTTTGACTGATGAAGACCTGTTTGGAGATCTTTGAGTAATATTTTGTACTTTAAAATGGCTACAGTAGCAGCAGCATCTGGAGCATCTGCACATCACCACCACCACCACCACCACCAAGAGGACCACCACAACATCACATTGGTGGTCAAGAAGAAGAGGAGGAGGAGGAGGAGGAGGAGGAGGAGGGGAGGAGGTGGCTGCCAGAAGACAACACCCCATACAGGCCAAAGCAGCACATTGTATGGCAGTGCATTTCAGGCGCGCTTGTTATAGTGAGTCCAACTAACTATAACGTTGGAATTTCTATGGTTTTATGTCAGTAAAATTTCCAGCTAACTATAACTGGTGTGAAACCTATGGTTTTTTCAGTGAATTTCATAGGTTTTTTAAATGCTAATTCCTAACTATAACTGGTGTGAAACCTATGGTTTTTTCTGTGAATTTCATAGGTTTTTTAAATGCTAACTCCTAACTATATATAGGGCCTCAAACCTATGAAATGTAATATTTTTTATAATAAATCCTATATTGTATATTTATATAATACTATTTTATTTATTTTTTATTTTTTGCCCTGGTGTGCTTCTAGAGCGCGCCCCGGTGTGCGCACCGGTGAGCGTCCCGTTAGCGCTATTGCCGCGAACGAAAACATTATCGTGACGTATCGCGTAGCCGCGTCCGCATGATACGCACGGCATAAGCGCACCCGGAAGCACTCGAGCGAATACGATCGCGCAACGTAAGCATCCGACGCTCTTACGCGGCGCGCCCCCGGGCGCTCCAGGGGGCGCGTCGCGTAAGCGCGTCGGGTCATGTGACCTGAAAATAACACTTTTTATTGGTGCAGAACAGTTTTGGTTTCCAAATGATGAAAGCCTGGGTCATGTGACCTGAAAATAACACTTTTAATTGGTTCAGGGCAGTTTTTTTTCCAAATGATTAAAGACCCCACCTTTTTTCCTTATTCTGACTTTGTCCTTTGACTGAGGAAGACCTGTTTGGAGATCTCTGAGTAATATTTTGTACTTTAAAATGGCTACAGTAGCAGCAGCATCTGGAGCATCTGCACACCACCACCACCACCACCACCAAGAGGACCACCACAACATCACATTGGTGGTCAAGAAGAAGAGGAGGAGGAGGAGGAGGAGGGGAGGAGGTGGCTGCCAGAAGACAATACCCCATACAGGCCAAAGCAGCACATTGTATGGGAGTTTTTTTCCATTCCAGAGGGCAAGAAGAAAGTGAATGCGCCAAAGGTGACTTGCCACATCTGTGGCATTGAACTTTCAAGGGTGAACCCTAATAAGAAATATTCATTTGGTAATAACACCATGATTCGGCACATGCAGCGCAAGCATCCCAAAAACTATGCTGCGGCAGAGGTGAGAGAACTGGCCAGCAACCCTCCCCAATCTTCACCCAGCACCTCCAAACGAAAGCAACCCACTCCATCCGGACCAGAAACAAGGGAGATGGTCCCAAACATTCAATCAAAGTTTGGGCAATACAAGATCTCTTGTATTTTTTGTGGTAAGACCATCACCTATGGTGAGCAAATCATAACGCTCATCAACCGTGCTGGTGACAACCACAAATGCCCCAAAAATTCTTAATTTTTTCCTGATTTTTTTTGTGCTCCATTTGAGCCGTTTTCAATTCCCTGTTTTTTGTTTCTCCCCATAAAAATAACAAAAAAAATATAAAATAGTTCATAAAAGCCAAAAAAAGTACAAAATGTTCAAAAAAACATTTAAAAAAATATAAAACAACAAAAAGAAGAAAAAAACAGTTCTTTTTAGAACTACCTCCAAATTATAAAAAAAGGCTAAATTTTTTTAAAAACTCTATCATTCTTTTTTCCCCATGGTACGCTCCCAGGTACGCTCCGCTGTGCGCGTACCGGGCGCTCCCCCAACACAATTCAAAAAAAATATTTTGCCCCGTGGGGCCCTTTTATAGCCCCCACATCAAACCTAGGGGGTCAAGGGGTGTCTACTCTGCCCCCTTATGGTAATTTCCCCCTTTGTTTTTGCCACCTCTTGTGTCTCGATCCTACCGAGACACAAGATGGTGTCCGCTCCAGACTGTGTGGAATGTTGACAGACACCCGAGAGCCAATCAGCTTTCCACGTGCGAACTCGCGTAGCGCACTGGTTCGCGCCCCAGTGCGCGTACCGGAGCGCGCTTATAGATATATATATTGTTTTAACCTAAATTACTCAAAATCCACTGGAGCACATATCTTGAGACATAGCAAAGGCACATCGGGCTACCAGTCCCTACAATTTTGCCAAGTTTGGTGGAAATCCATTCAGCCATTCGGGCTAAAAGTGAGGTCGACCGCCCTATGGAAATTAACATGGGGAAAACACGTTTTGGGACCCCCCTTTTATCTCGGCCCCCGCTTGATGAATCCCCCCAAACTTTAAGGGAAGGATCGGATCAGTAAATATATATATATATATATATATATATATATATATATATATATATATATATATATATATATATATATATATATATATATATTTACTGAAAAAACCATAGGTTTCAGGCCATAAATAGTTAGGAATTAGCATTTAAAAAACCTTTAAAATTCACTAAAAAAACTATATGTTTTAGGGGTGTTATAGTTAGCTGGACATTTCACTCATACAAAACCATTGAAATTGCTCCTATATAGTTAGCTGTACTAACTATATTTCGCGCACCCGCAATCCACTGCTGATGATGTCACATATTACATCATTCATGACATGGTCAATGACATCACTGATGACATCTCAACTAGCCCACCAGGAGCCTCCAGTATGCGCCAGGGGGCTGCATTGCAGAGAGGTGTAATGAGGCCACACCCTTTTTTACACCTCTCTGCAACGCAGCCCCCGTGCATGTTTGAAGAGGGGGAACTAATTCCCCTTGCATACTAGGGGTCCCTGGGGGCCAACTAGCCCACCTGGAACCTCCAGTATGCGCCAGGGGGCTGCATTACACAGAGGTGTGATGAGGCTATGCCCCTTTTTACACCTCTCTGCAACGCAGGCCACTGGCGCATTTGCAGAGGGGGGACTAATTCCCCTTGCATACTGGGGGTCCCTGGGTCATATCTGCCCAAACACTGATATTCCGAACGATTGAGAATGACTTTTCTTGAGAAAGATTTGGATTTGGATTATCATGTCCTATACTTTGGAATTTTTGAAAGACTGACTTTGAGGATGCTATAAATTACTCAAGTCTGCCGAATTGTGTGGGTAAAATTGATACCTAGTCACTATGAATAAGAATATGAATAAGAATGTACTTACGTCTCGTCTAACATTTGGAAGAAATATCTAGTTATATGACAACAGGATACCGACATAACTTGAAGGAAATAAGAACGCCCTGAAGAAGTTCTGTTGTACAGAACGAAACGCGTCAGCTGGCTGTGGTACATAAATTTAAGGAAAATAAAAGCATTTGAATATACACCAAGATTCAGCGCTTCAATAAGGACTCTAAGTGATATGATTTGATTGGACTTATTGTGCAAGTGGTGCTGTGCCAAACTTTGGAATATTCTCCACTACTCTCTACCACTTACTCTATACTACTCCACTACTCTCTAATACTCACTCTCTACTACTCATTCACTACTACTCTACGACTCTCTACTACTCACTCCCTACTACTCACTATCTACTACTCTCTACTACTCAATCTCTACTACTCTCTACTCTCTACTACTCACTCTATACTACTCTCTCTCTACTACTCACTCTCTACTACTCTCTACTACTCACTCTCTACTTCTCACTCTCTACTACTCACTCTCCACTACTCTCTCTCTACTACTCACTACTACTCACTCTCTACTACTCACTCTACTACTCACTCTCTACTACTCTCTCTTTACTACTCTCTCTCTCTACTACTCTCTTCTACTCTCTACTATTATCTCTCTCTGCTACTCACTCTCTACTACTCTCTACCACTCACTCTCTACTACTCACTCTCTACTACTCTCTACTACTAACTCTTTACTACTCTCTACTACTCACTCTCTACTGCTCTCTACTACTCACTCTACTACTTACTCTCTACTCACTCTCTACTGCTCACTCTCTACTACTCACTCTCTACTACTCTCTACTACTCACTCTACTATTCACTCAACTACTCTCTACTACTCACTCTCTGCTACTCTCTCTACTGCTCTCTACTACTCACTCTCAACTCTCTATTACTCACTTTCTACTCTCTACCTCTCTACCTCTCTCTATTTCTCTCTCTACTAGTCTCTACCTCTCTACCTCTACCTCTCTACCTCTCTCTACACACACACACATATACACATATATATGCAGTCTGTGAGTGTCTGTTTACACTGATTGTATCTAAGGTTATATTAGAGTCTGAAGAGGTTCATCGTATTATCACATGAATGATATCATCAGTGATGTGATCAGTAATGTCAAATGAGATGTCATCAGTGATGTCATCAGTGATGTCATTTGAGATGTCATCAGTGATGTCATTTGAGATGTCATCAGTGATGTCACTGACCATGTCATGAATGATGTAATATGTGACATTATCAGCAGTGGATTGCGGGTGCGCGATATATAGTTAGTGCAACTAACTATATATGGAATTTCAATGGTTTTGTGTGAGTAAAATAAGGTTTTGTAAATGCGAATTCCTAACTATATATGGTCTATAACCTATGGTTTTTTCAGTGAATTTTCAAGGGTTTGTAAATGCTAATTCCTAACTATATATGGTCTATAACCTATGGTTTTTTCAGTGAATTTTCAAGGTTTTGTAAATGCTAATTCCTAACTATATATGGTATTATAGCCTATGGTTTTTCCAGTGAATATATCTATATACATACATATATAAACATATATCATCTGTATATCTATATAAATACAAACATAAATGTATGCATACATATACTTATATGCATACAGATGCATGTTATTTACATAAAAGTTGAAAAAACACTAATAAAAGCAAAGCTAAAAAGCCACCTCATTACAAACAGAATGGCTTTAACTTAAACGAGGGCGAGATCTATTGCATTTTCAATGCTTGTTTACTTTGGTTCCATCAAGAAGGCATTCAGATGTGTCACACATTTGCCATAAATTCTGAATGTTAGCACTCTAGTTGCACATTAGATCACTGTAGTAAAGCTACTGCTCACCAGGGACGTCTGCTGCTGGTATTCAAAGTGCATGTTTCAGTCTGCATGTCAGAATTTTTTTAATGAAATAGAAGAGGATTTGAGAAGCCACTCAAAATGATCCCTATTTTTTCTTTCTGAAGCACTAATCATACTTTCTATGGCAAAATTAACCCCCTCATGTTGTTCCTTTTTAAATTGAGTGTTTTCAGACTTACCACTTAATTCCAATCAAGATCGCTTCTGGTGTGCCATACTTTTGTCATAAGTAAGACTGTTAGCGCTCTAGTTGTTCTTTAGAACACTCTGGGACATTCTGTCATTGGGCTATACTTGGGGTACATCTGGGTGATATTTGGGCTACATTTAGGCTCTTTTGTCTCTGGTGGCCATCTTGGGAGACTGTATGTCAGAATTTTTTAATGAAATTGAAGAGGGTTTGAGAAGTCACTCAAAATGTGCCCTAATTTTTCATTCTGCAGCACTAATCATACTTTCTATGGCAAAATATACCCCCTCATGTTGTTTCTTTTTAAATTAAATGTTTTAAGAGTTACCACTTTATTCCAATCAAGATGGCTTCAGGTGTGCCATACCTTTGTAATAAGTAGAACCGTTAGCGCTCTAGTTGTACTTTAGAACACTCTAGGAGGCTGCAGTAGAACACAAAGGAATCAACTGACAGTCTCTGTCCTTGTTGGATGTACATGTTTTACTGAGAATGTCAGACTTCATTTTCACATGACTGAGAAAGATAATGTGAATTTACAGAAAATATGCTTTCAGTTTAGCTTATAGATCTCCTTCCAAACCACTGTGGGAAAATCATGAGATATTAGTTTTCTTTCAAACAATATTCATGATATCACAGCAGAAGGTTTTTTCACATGGTAAAATCACCTTAGAACCCACCACAATTCCTAAAACGAGTATGGTACCATCAACAAATGATTTATAATGTAACTAAAGTCCTAAAACCTTCTATTAACTACAATGCTTTTTAATGAGGTGCTATCATGTATATTGGTCCCAAGATGGCTGCCAACACTTCTTGGATGAAGTGCTGACAGCCAAACAGATCAGATGTGTGGTTAGGCTCCGCCCAGATATATATCTTTTTCTGAACCTAAATTACTCAAAATCCACTGGAGCACATATATTGAGACCTAGCAAAGGCACATCGGGCTAACAGTCCCTACAATTTTGCCAAGTTTCGTGCAAATCCATTCAGCCGTTCGAGCTAAAAGTGAGGCCAACCGCCCTATGGAAATTAACATGGGAAAAACGTGTTTTGGGACCCCCCTTTTTTCTCGGCCCCCCCTTGATGAAACCCCCCCCCAAATTGTCAGGGCCTGCTCAGAAACAAAATGTTCAATTTTCCTGAAAATTTCAGCCAATTCCGTCCTCAAACGCCAAAGTTATTAGACATAGAATTTTCAAAAATCCCATAGAGAAAAAATACTAACTATATATACCTACCGGCGACCGCCAGTAGGTAATATATATACATACATATATAAACATATATAATCTGCATATCTATATACATACAAATATAAATGTATGGATACATATACATATATGCATACATATGCATGTTATTTACATGAAAGTTTTAAAAACACTAATAAAAGCAAAGCTAAAAAGCCACCTCATTACAAACAGAATGGCTTTAACTTAAACAAGGGCGAGATCTATTGCATTTTAACTGCTTGTTTACTTTGATTACATCAAGAAGGCATTCAGATGTGTCACATATTTGCCATAAATTCTGAATGTTAGCACTTTAGTTGCTCATTAGATCACTGTAGTAAAGCTACTGCTCACCAGGGAAGTCTGCTGCTGGTATTCAAAGTGCATGTTTCAGTCTGCATGTCAGAATTTTTTTATGAAATAGAAGAGGATTTGAGAAGTCACTCAAAATGTGCCCTAATTTTTCTTTCTGAAGCACTAATCATACATTCTGTGGCAAAATGAACCCCCTAATTTTGTTCCTTTTTAAATTAAATGTTTTCAGACTTACCACTTCATTCCAATCAAGATGGCTTCTGGTGTGCCATACTTTTGTCATAAGTAAGACTGTTAGCGCTCTAGTTGTTCTTTAGTACACTCTGGGACATTCTGTCATTGGGCTATACTTGGGCTACATCTGGGTGATATTTGGGCTACATTTGGGCTCTTTTGTCTCTGGTGGCCATCTTGGGAGACTGCATGTCAGAATTTTTTAATGAAATTGAAGAGGATTTGAGAAGTCACCCAAAATGTGCCCTAATTTTTCTTTCTGCAGCACTAATCATACTTTCTATGGCAAAATATACCCCCTCATTTTGTTCCTTTTTAAATTAAATGTTTTAAGAGTTACCACTTTATTCCTATCAAGGTGGCTTCAGGTGTGCCATACCTTTGTAATAAGTAGGACTGTTAGCGCTCTAGTTGTTATTTAGAACACTCTGGGACATTCTGTCATTGGGCTATACTTGGGCTACATCTGGGTGATATTTGGGCTACATTTGGGCTCTTTTGTCTCTGGTGGCCATCTTGGGAGACTGCATGTCAGAATTTTTTAATGAAATTGAAGAGGATTTGAGAAGTCACTCAAAATGTGCCCTAATTTTTCTTTCTGCAGCACTAATCATACTTTCTATGGCAAAATATACCCCCTCATTTTGTTCCTTTTTAAATTAAATGTTTTAAGAGTTACCACTTTATTCCAATCAAGATGGCTTCAGGTGTGCCATACCTTTGTAATAAGTAGGACTGTTGGCGCTCTAGTTGTTCTTTAGAACACTCTAGGAGGCTGCAGTAGAACACAAAGGAATCCACTGACAGTCTCTGTCCTTGTTGGATGTACATGTTTTACTGAGAATGTCAGACTTCATTCTCACATGACTGAGAAAGATAATGTGAATTTACAGAAAATATGCTTTCAGTTTCTATAGAGCCCCTTCCAAACCCCTGGGGGAAAAGCATGAGACAATAATTTTCTTTCAAACATGATTCATGATATCCCAGCAGAAGGCTTTTTCACATGGTAAAATCACCTTAGAACACACCAAAGTTTCTAAAATGAGTATGGTACCATCAACAAATGATTTATAATGTAACTAAAGTCCTAAAACCCTCTATTAACTACAATGCTTTTTAATGAGGTGCTATCATGTGTGTTGGTTCCAAGATGGCTGCCAACACTTCTTGGATGAAGTTCCGACAGCCAATCAGATCTCACGATGAGATGTGTGGTTAGGCTCCGCCCAGATATATATTTGTTTTTGAAGTTAATTTTCTTAAAAACCACTAGAGCAATTTTCACCAAACATAGCAAAGGCACATCTGCGTACCAGTCCCTACAATTTTGCCAAGTTTGGTGTAATTCCGTTCAGCGGTTCGGGCTGTAGACTTGTCAGACCGTCCTATGGAAATTATCATGGGGAAAACACGTTTTGGGACCCCCCTTTTTTCTCAGCCCCCACTTAACGAATCCCTCTGAAACTTTCAGGGAAGGAGTGCAGCGGAGCTGGCCAAAATTTTGGAATATTACACGCAAATTCCTCAACCAGCGCCAAAGTTATTCCCAATAGAATGTTGCGGATTTCCTATGGTAGCTATATATATATATATATGTTTTTGTAGGTAGTTGTAGTGTTAGGATCGAGTTCCCTTAAGAATAGTATTTTTTGACTTGCCTATAACTTTGGTGTAGGTTGACCAATCTTCATGTAGGTTTTGTGTGTCGTGGAAAATTTGGGGATGATCTGTGCAGTGGCGACTGAGTAATAGGGTGCATTTGTAATGTTTATTCCCATAGGAACGTGTTGTCGAACCTACAGCTCGAATAGCTGGACAGAATTACACCAATTTTAGCAGGAAGGTAGATGCTGTTATGCAGACTGTGCTTTTTGTTATTTGGTGCAAATCTGTCCAGTAGTTTTTGAGGAAATTCAGCTGAAAATTGCAGATATATCTCTGGCAGTGTATATTTCGCTGTGATTTTGTGATGGATCACAAATGCACGTGCAAACGGGAATGCTCTGATTGGCTGGACACAACCTGAACAGAAAGTTGCGGCCACCATTTTATTGTCCGGGAATAGTTCCCGGGGCTGAAAATTTGTGTTAAAACTAATGTAAGGGCTCAGGATGGAGAAAGTCTAACCCCATGTTTGAGAAATGGGTCTGTTAGTGACACAAGTTATGCATCCAAAATAGTATTTTTTAATCACGCACAATATTCATGACGACTTCTTGAACACCACCCCTCTGTACCATTGCAGGGACGTCCTGATTATCGCGACGTCATCGCGTACATTGGTGGAAATATAAAAATGAATATATATATATTTGTACACACTCACTGGTAACTGTCACAGGCTTATGTATTTACTCATATATCCACTCACATACCCACTCACACACTTATACATCCAGTCACATACCCTCTTTGATACCCATGTATCCACTCACATACCCATTGAAGTATTTATGCACCCACTTATAGACTCACTTTGATAGTGGTGCACCCATGTACAGACCCACTCATGGACTCTTGCACCTACTTAGAGAGTCAGTCATAGACTCATTCGTACAGTCTCAAACACACTTAAAGACTCCTACACCCACTCACAGACCTACCTGGACACTCATGCACCCATTCACAGACCCACTCCGATACTCATGCACCCATTAACAGACTCAGTGAGTAATGCACCCATGTACAGACCCACTCAGAGACTACTGCACCCATTTACAGACCCAGTTATATGTGTACTCACAGACCCACTGAGACACTCATATACCCACTCACTGATTCACTGAGACCCACTCACACACCCATACAGTCACTCCCACACTCAGTCACAAACCTTCTTGGAGACTTATGGACTCAGTCTGTCACTCATACACTCAGAAACTCACTCACAAACTCACTCAGATATACACACATCCACTCACTTTCCCAGTCCAGGCTCAGGCATCTACACACACACCCACCCATACATTAACCCTCCCAGTCACAGACCCACTCAGACACTCATTGATCCACTCATCGACCCAGTCAGACACTCAGGCACCCAGACAATCACTCACACAGACACTCATAGACCCACTCAGATACTTATGCACCGAGTCAGTTGTATACGCCTGGGGATGATACATTGCGCTCTATAAATGATAAAATAAAATAAACTAATAATATACTGACAGATTCATGTAACCACTCACAGTGGCATTAACAGACCCATGCACCCACTGACAGAACCACTCAGACACTCATGCTGCCAGTCATAGACCCACTGAGAGACTCATACTCACTCACAGATCCACACAGATACTCATGCCCCCACTCACTCACCCACTCAGGAACCCACTTAGACACTCATGTATCCACTCACTGACCCAGTCAGACAGTTACATACTTATGTACCAAATGCACAAAGGCACTCACAGATTGAGCGATGAACTTACGCAACCAATTCCAGACCTATTGAGATACTGATGCACCCACTCATAGATTTACTGAGGCAGTCACACATTGTGTTACAGAAGTATTGATAGACTGATGCACCGTCTCACAGATCCTCTCAAATACTTACACAGTGAATGAAAGACTTAGTGATAAAGTGATGCAGCAGTTAATGATTACACTGAAAAAGTTATACACTGTGTTATAGAGATAGTAAGGGACTTATACATGCTATTGCACAGGCCTTTAGATAGTAATGTGTTTAGTGTGTTGGTTATAATTCATTTTGTAGGTATAAGTTTTGAATATAGAAATGGCTATTGAATGTCTGCATTTGTTTTGTCATTTTGCGACGTATTTGTGGTGACCGCGGCTACCGCTATCATCGCGACACCCAACTTCACTGCAAAAAATGGAAAATAGTCTTTAAACATGAGTTTTCTGGAAACTCACTACAAAAATATTAGTTTCAAATTTACACTAATAAAGCGCTACAGTTAAATATACTGTAGAATGTTTCTATATATGTGTGTGTGTTTTACACTTTGCACAAACCACACGCTCTTTGCAACTACCGACAGCCCCGGAATGATGACGGTAGTTGCAAATACACATTTTTTTTGCAAAGATGGTTTTCTTCTAAATTGATCACAGAAAGAAAAGTAAACAATATCTTACTAATTATTTAGACTTAAACTTTATTTAAAAAATATCTCCAAGTGTATTTTTTCAGTATGTGAAATACATTTACTGATCACAGATTCGCCACAGTAAATGCAACAATAATGTCATTTGAGATGTCATGAGTGATGTCATCAGAGATGTCCCTGACCATTTCATGAGTGATGTAATATGTGAGGTCCTAATCAATGCATTGTGGGGGCAAGAGTTATAGTTAGCTCAACCAACTGCGCAGAATTTCTCTTTTTTTGTACAAGTGAAGTGTCAACCTAACTATAACGTCCCTGTAACCTTTGTTTTTTCCAGTGAATTTTTAAGGTTTGGTAAACGCTAATCCCTAACTATAATGCCCCTGTAACCTTTGTTTTTTCAGTGAAAAAAAATATATATATATGGTCGCCAGTAGATAGTTATAGTTAGGACCTAGTTACCATAGGAAAATCGCAACATTCTATTCCCAATAACTTTGGCGCAGATTGACGAATCTTCGCAAAACTTTAAAATCTTATGGCCCACTTCGGTCCGCTCCTATCTTAAAAGTTTCAGGGTGACTCGGCCTGCGGGGGCCGAGAAAATAGGGGGGTCCCAAAACTTGTTTTTTCCATGCAATTTTCCATAGGAAGCTTTAGACACAGCTACAGCCCGAACTGCTGAACGGAATTACACCAAATTTGGCAAACATGTTGCCCCTATGTTCAGAAAGAGTCCTTTTTGTTAAATGGTGTAAATCCGCTCTGTAGTTTTTTAAATATTAATGGAAAAAGAAATATATATATCTGGGCAGAGCCTAACCACAAATCTCATCGTGAGATCTGATTGTCTGTCAGCACTTCATCCAAGAAGTGTTGGCTGCCATCTTGGGACCAATGTACATGATAGCACCTCAATAAAAAGCATTGCAGTTAATAGAAGGTTTTACGACTTTAGTGGTGTTGATGGTACCATACTCATTTTAGGAATTGTGGTGTGTTCTAAGGTGATTTTACGATGTGAAAAAACCTTCTGCTGGGATATCAAGAATCATGTTTGAGAGAAAACTATGTTCTCATGCTTTTCCCACAGAGGTTTGGAAGGTAATCTATAAGCTAAACTGAGAGCATATTTTCTGTAAATTCACATTATCTTTCTCAGTCATGTGAGAATGAAGTCTGACATTCTCAGCAAAATAAATGAACATCCATCAAGGGCAGAGACTGTGAGTTGATTCCTTTGTGTTTTACTGCAGCTTCCCAGAGTGTTCTAAAGAACAACTAGAACGCTAACAGTCCTACATATGACAAACATATTGCACACCTGAAGCCATCTTGATTGGAATAAAGTGGTAACTCTTAAAATATTTAATCTAAACAGAAACAAAATGAGGGGGTTCATTTTGCCATAGAAAGTATGATTAGTGCGGCAGAAAGAAAAATTAGGGCACATTTTGAGTGACTTATCAAATCCTCTTCCATTTCATTAAAAAATTCTGACATGCATACTGAAGCATGCACTTTCAATACCAGCAGCAGACTTCCCTGGTGAGCAGCAACTAGAGTGTTAACATTCAGAATTTATGGCAAATGTGTGACACATCGGAATGCCTTCTTGATGGAATCAAAGTAAAAAAATGAAATATTTCCTACTGAGGAGACTGTAGTAAATGAGGACATTAGGAAACTTCATAACAAATAAGTCTCCCAAGATGGCCACCAGAGACAAAAGAGCCCAAATGTAGCACAAATGTCACCCAGATGTAGCCCAAGTATCGCCCAACGACAGCATGTCCCAGAGTGTTCTAAAGAACAACTAGAACGCTAACAGTCTTACTTATGACAAAAGTATGGAACACCTGAAGCCATCTTGATTGGAATAAAGTGGTAAGACCTATAACATTTAATTTGCAAAGGAACAATATGAGGGGCTTCATTTTGCCATAGAAATTATGATTTGTGCTGAAGAAAGAGAAATTAGGGCACATGTTGACTTCTCAAATCCTCTTCTATTTCATTAAACAATTCTGACATGCAGATTGAAACATGCACATTGAATACAAGCAGCAGACTTCCCTGGTGAGCAGTGGCTGTACTACAGTGATCTAATGAGCAACTAGAGTGCTAACATTCAGAATTGATGGCAAATGTGTGACACATCTGAATGCCTTCTTGATGGAACCAAAGTAAAAAAGTTAAAGTATTTCCTACTGAGGAGACTGCAGTAAATGAGGAAATTAGGAAACTTCATAACAAATAAGTCTCCCAAGATGGCCACCAGAGACAAAAGAGCCCAAATGTAGCACACATATCATCCAGATGTAGCCCAGGTATAGTCAAAGACAGAATCTCCCAGAGTGTTCTTAAGAACAGCTAGAGCGCTTACTGTCTTACTTATGACAAAAGTATGGCACACTTAAAGCCATCTTGATTGGAATAAACTGGTAACACTTCAAACATTTAATTTAGAAAGGAACACAATGAGGGGCTTCATTTTGCCATAAAAATTAGGATTTGGGCTGAAGAAAGAAAAATTAGGGAACATTTTTAGTGACTTCTCAAATCCTCTTCTATTTCATTAAAAAATTCTGGCATGCAGACTGAAACATGCACTTTTAATACCAGCAGCAGACTTACGTGGTGAGCAGTAGCTTTACTACAGTGATCTAATGAGCAACTAGAGTGCGAACATTCCGATGTTATGGCAAATGTGTGAAATATCTAAATACCTTCTTGATAGAATCAAGGTAAAAACTGAAAGCATTTCCTACTGAGGAGACTGAAGTAAATGAGGAAATTTAGAAACTTCATAACAAATGAATGTCCCAAGATGGCCACCAGAGAAAAAAGAGCCCAAATGTTGCACAAATATCAACCAGATGTAGCCCACATGCAGCCCAATGACAGAAGTGTGTAAAACACTTTTAATTTTTTGTGTTTTTGCAGTTTTATATAATGCAGACTTGTCAGGTATTGGAGTGCTTTAAATGAGAATTGGTTACATCACGCAAGAACAAATTCATTTTGGTTTTAGACATGGGGAGATTAAGTGATTTGACCAGAATCACAGAATGTCGAGCTGAAGCAGAAACTCCAACCTGGTTCCCCAGTTGCAATGTCTGGAAGTAACACCACATCCTCTCCCTTAAGTGCAACATTTAATCAAGTGGACAACTGGATAAAAAAACATAAAGATAACAAATAATATAAAAGTGCTTTGTCGCTATTTGAAAACTCAGAAAATATGTCCTCATTGTAGTTTTTTAGAGCACTAACCATAATTTTGATGCAAATAAGACCCTCTCATATATGTAATTTCTAAAGGAAATGCTCTAGGTATTACAGTTTTGATTACATCAAGATGACGTCAGGCGTTCGGTTCCACACTTTTGTAATAAATATAGAATGTTAGCAATCTAGTTGTTCATTAGGATACTGTTGACAGGCAGAGGCCAGGGGCACGGACTCTGAAAATTGAAGGCAGGTAGGAAGGTGCAGAGGCAACAATTTGACCACACTGGGCAGGCAGGAAGGGCTGTGGCAGCACAACAGACTATTGAGGGCAGTGGAAAGGGGGGCAGAGGCAACAGACCAATAATACAGGACTGGCAAGAGAGGCTGTGGCAATATAATAGAACCCTGTGGGCAGAAGGAAGATGCAGTGGTAGTACAACCATACATGCCAACAGACCTGATTCAGCCAGGAAACGTCCAATGTTTTAAACCCAAATGGGCTTTATTTGATCTGTCTTCTGTCTACAATCTCCTCTTTTTTAATGTAAATCAAAGGTGAAAATCAATATCCCAGTTTTTTTCCAAAATCTCCCTCTTACTGAGTTCAAAATATTAGCAAGTATGGTACATTGGATCATGGAAGGCAGGAGGAATTGGGGTAGGGACATGGACTCGGATAACAGAGGACAGGAGGGACATGGAGGGGTGCACCAAACTGACCCTACAGGGCAGGCATCAGGGTTTGCAGCAGCACAATACACGGCACAGGGCATGCGGGGCGGGAGTGCAGCACAACAATCTTTAGAAAGCAATAGGGAGGGGACAGGACCATGCACATGGCCAACAGAGAACAGAGGGGAAAGAGGCAATGGTAGCTAGCTGACCATAATAGACAGACAGGAGAGAAAGCTGCAGCATAACAGACCATCAAGGGCAGGAGGGATGGGCGAGGGGCATTACAATGGAACAGGCAAGCCAGGAGGGAGGGAATAGGGGTCTGCACATGGAAACAGAGGACTGGGGCAAGAGGGCAGGGCATGAGCAGCAAGATGACCATGGAGATCAGGCAGGATGGGCACTTGAAGCCAGATACACCATGGAGGGCAACAGTGAGACTATAATGGCATACACACAGACGATGGAGGGAAGGTGGGAGGGGGTCAGGGGCAGCTAGCTGACCACACAGGGAAGGTGGGAGGGGCCATGGCAGCATAGAAGACCATGAATGGCAGGCTGAAGGGTTAGTGGCAGCAAAATGGCTATGATGGGCAAGAAGGAGGGTGCAGGGGCATGTACAAAGGACCATGGAGGATAGAAGGGAGGGTCAGGACCAGGGCACAGACAAGAGAGTCCAGGGGAAGGGGCCTCACAACAGACTACATGGGGCAGGTAGGAGGAGCAGTTGCAGCACAACAGACCAGGGAGAGCAGAAGGGTGTGGCAGTAAAATGGACCATGGGGGACAGGAGGAAGGGGATAGGGGCATGGAATGTGGACAGGCAGGGTGGAGGTGGCAGGGATAGGCCAGAGTCATTTGACAATGCTAGGCAGGTGGGAGGGGAGTGGCAGCTCAACAAAACACTCAGAGTAAATAGGAGTGGCAGGTTCATGGAACATGGTGGGCAAAAAGGATGGAGCAGGGGTGTGCCGACAGACATCGGAGGGCAAGGTAAAGGAGAATTGTGCAGCAAGCTAAGTACAGAGGCTAAGTAGGAGGTCATAATGGGGCATAGAATTGGGTAATGGAGGGCAGGAGGAGTGGACCGGTACATCATGCTAAATGGAGGGCAGTGGCAGCACATCAGATCATGCATGGCAGGAGGAAGGGAGGATTCAGACAACAGAGGATAGGGAGGAGGTGGATGGGGCAGCAAGCTAACTGTTCAGAGAAGGTGGGAAGGCCAGTTGCAGAACAATGGCCACACAGGGCTGTAAAAAAGGAGCAGGGACATGGACTTGGACAATGGATGGCTAGGAGGTAGTAAGGCAGGAGAAGGAAGCTTGGGTAGGGGCAGCACAATGCCAGGCCCTGCTTCCAACCCCCCACCATCCATTGTGATATGCATCTTACCTAACATAAAAAAAGCTAGAAAATTGCTGAAAAAAACAAAGATTACAGGGACGGTATAGTTAGACTCAGATTTCACTCATACACAACCAGTGAAATTCAGCAGTTATAGTTACCGTTACCTAAGCTAACCCGCAATGTACTGCTAATGACCTCAGACATTACATCATTCATGACATGGTCAGTTATATCACTCATGACATCACTCATGACATCTCAAATGAGCTGTGAATGGAATGGAACTATAATCGCTAGAACTTTATTTACGGATAGTGTGTGTATATTAACACCCCTTTTTTTATTTTCTTTTGTGTAAGAACCATTATAATACGCAATGTGCCCAGATTAATATGGCCGATAGCCTTTCACTTTAAAGTAATACGTAGTCCATTGTTTATATTGATGTTTGCAATCCTAAGTATGTTTATTATGAATAAGTCACGTTGACGGACATATAGGTATGGCGGCCACGGGGCAAGATATGTTGAAATGACATTGTGTGCATATTTACACTTGTTTTCTTTTCTTTATTGTATCAATTCCTGAATTTTCACATCGTGACCTGGCCAATATGGCCGCCAGCTTTTTGGATTAAAGTAATATGAAGTCCTTTGTTAATGTTGGCAACTTTAGGCATTTGTACATTTAATTAAGGACGCTACAATGACGTCTTGTAACGTTTTCAAGGTTCGGTCGAGCCAAAACTCATGGATCACGGCCTTTGCAGATTAAATACTTCCAAACTAAAACCTGGGTGCTGATTCCTTCCTTGTAAGAGTGAGAGGAGATTAAATACATATATATAAATTTCACAGAAAAAAAGCATAAGTTTCAGGGACAATATAGTAAGTAATTAGCATTTAAAAAAAACCTCAGGAATTCACTGAAAAAACCACAGGTTTCATGGACGTCATAGTTAGTTGGACATTTCACTCGTACAAAACAAGAGAAATTCAGCCATTATAGTTAGTTGTGCTAACTATAACTCGCGCCCCCGCAATGCACTGCTGATGACGTCACATATTACATCACTCATGATCTAGCTCTTAACGATCAGATTTTAGGAGAAAACTTGAGCCTCGAGCATATGACAGGCATTCCTTGGTTAAACTATATTAAGGGATGTTTTGAAGAGCTGGGGCGGTCGGACCTTTTTATAAATCCTGATTCCATTACTCTGGACGATGTGGAATTTGCAAAGAAAACTTTCACTACCTTGAAAAAGTTGGGCAGAGATGAATCAGAAATCGGAAAATCTAGTGTCCACAAACACATGGTGCTCAAAACATCCCCATCCATTGAGCCCTATCTTTTGAGGCCACTTACATTGCATAAGCATTTTTTATTGATAAGGTTCCGATTAGATTATTTTCATTTGTTGGTTGCTGTCCTAAAAGGGAGCTGCAGAGGTCAGGTGTTCGCATCTTGTGGCTGCGACGAAGTGTCTCCTCAGGATTTGCTACACTTTATGTTTTTTTGTAAGTTTTATGAAGTACCTTGCAGAAATTTTTTAAAGCCTCTTCTAAAGAAGTTGAATTTTAATCAGGTCCATCCAGCTCTCTTTTATTTACAACTGAATAAACCAGAATGTGTATCCTTTATAGTAGGTTTTTTGAAGTCCTCATTGCGATCCAGGATCTATATGGGGAGCTAGTAAACCCCTAACACTGATAGGCACTCGCTATTGTGTGTTTTCTCCGTTCTCTTAGTCTTTGCACTAAATGTATATATTGCTGCTTGTGTTTTTATGGGATTATTTCCCCTCATTTTTATTGTTATCCATTGTATCTTTTAACTGTTATATGGATTTGTGTAACTTTTATGGTTTTAATTTATAAAGCCGAATAAAGTATTTTTGAATTTGACATCACTGATGACCTCACTGATGACATCTCAAATGACATCACCGATGACATCATCCACGTGACCATCTGATGCACTTCCTCAAACCCTAAAATACAGACTAGCATTCTCGAAACCATAGACACACCAATACTATTACAGCTACAATATTCTGTGCACTAAGCATGCAGACTAACCCTGGGCTAAGTACTTCGCTACGCCCACGGAGTGGGCGTAGTGTTGCCTACTTCGCCCTCTGCGAAGTAGGCGTAGCAGGCAACACTACGCCCACTCCGAGGGATTAGCAAAATTTCCCACCACCTGCCTATCTCCCGCCCTCCCTAAATACTTAAATTACCTTTTTAAAATTAATAAAAACCACTTACCTTGTCCGCTGCGTCCCCGGGGCTCCTTCTTGTAATCACGCCACCGTTTCGGATACTAATGCGCATGCGCGCAGCCCACGCATGCGCATTTCTTGCGAGAAATGCGCATGCGCGGCCGCCCGTAGTATCCAAGACGGCGGCGCGATTACAAGAGGGAGCCCCGGGGACGCAGTGGACAAGGTAAGTGGTTTTTATTCATTTAAAAAAGGTAATTTAAGTATTTAGGGAGGGCGGGAGGGAGGCGGGTGGCGCGTAGTGGGGCTATGTGAAGTGCGTGGGTGGGCGTAGTTTCTCGCCCACTTCACGTAGCTTCGCATAGCCCCACTATGCCTACTACGCCCAGGGTTAATGCAGACCTCTAACCAGCTACATACTATTGGTACGCTCTTCTAAATACCCAGTTAGTACCTATGCAGTCTAGGAATCCTTCTGTCTGTCCCATGCACTTCTCCATTCACCCATCCAGCACTATCTACGTATCCTATCACTTCATCAATACCTAAGCACTTATAAATTCAGCACACACTTTCTTTACAATACTGAAATTACTCCAGGTATTAGTCGTGTACTTAAGGAATGCCGTAGTCACTAACACAAGTGCAGGTACAATATTTTGTACACTATGCATGCACACCTTTAACCAGCTACAAACTATTTATACACTCTTCTAAATACCCAGTTAGTACCTACGCAGTGTAGGAATCCTCCTGTCTGTCCCATGCATTTCTCCAATCACCCATCCAGCACTATCTACTTATCCTATCACAACACCAATACCTAAGCACTTATAAATTCACTATACACTCTGTTTGTAATACTGTAATTATTCTAGTTACTAGTCATGAACTTATGGAATGGCCTAGCTACTAAGACAAGTACAGCTATAATATTGTGTGCACTCTCCAAGCAGACATCTAACTAGTACATACTATTGATACACTCTTCTAAATACCCAGTTAGTACTTATGCAGTGTATGAATCGTCTAGTCTGTCCCATGCACTTCTTTAATCACTTAACTACCACTATCTACTTATCCTATCACTCCAACAATACCTAAGCACTTATAAATTAAGTGTTCACTCTGTTTACAGCACTGTCATCATTGCAGTTACTAGTGGTATTCTTATAAGGTGACCTAGGCACCAACACAAGTACACATAAAATATTCTGTGCGTAATCCCTACAAATCTCTAAGCAGATACATACTATTGGTCTTCTCCATTAAATACTGAAGTAGTACCCATGCAGCGTAGGATACCTCCTGTCAGTCTCATGCAATTCTTCGATCACCCATCCAGCACTATGTTCTTATTCTATAGTCTGCCAATACCTTACCACTTATGGGGCAGATTTACAAGCACGCTGCGCCACCAGTACGTCACCTTTTGTAATGTAGTGATGGCGCCAGGCACTCCTACATATTTACAAGGAAAGGAAAAGCCACCCTGCAGGGTTTTTCTCTCCTTATAAATACAACCCCTTCATACACAGAACTTTGCGTTGAAGGGGTGTTCCATAGGTGTTGCTATGGGTGTTCCCATGCAACACCAACAGAAAATAGACACATCTCCAGAAGTATGAGAAATCGTAAATCTGGAGACGTGTGTGAATGCTGCGCCATCCTAGAGTTGGTGTAGCAAGGCGCAATAAGATGATTTTTTTTCATTTTGCCTCATTTTTCCTCTTTCAATGCATGCTGCATTCCACAGCATACATTGAAAGAGGAAAATGTCTTTATTGATTGTTTTTGTGCAGAAAGGTGTCCCTTCCTACACAAAAACAATCTCTGCACGACACAGATATCCTTGCACCATGGTGCAAGGGTGCCTGTGTCACTGCATGGTTGCAGTTTGTGCAGCAGTGCAGAGGGAAGCACAGAATTGCAACATATTCATGTACATATGTCACATCCCTGTGCTTCCGTGCAGTGCAGCTAAAGAGCTTGCCTTGTCACGCTGCAGTACTTCTTCATAAATCTTCACCTATAAATTCACCATACACTACTAATGCATTCTTTCAGTCAATCATGCTGTATACATATATTCAACCAAACTTTCACACATTATCTTGCAATTATAGTTCTTTCTTTAACCAGATAAGGTAGTTCTGATAAGAACTTTTTTTCTTCTTTTTTATTTTTTTGAACAATTTTGTATTTTTGGGGGTGTTTTTTCAAAAAATGAACAAAAAAAAGAACAAATAAAACAGGAAACTTTTGGAATTACTTATCATTCCAAAAACAACAACAAAAAAATGATGGTTGCGTTGCACAGCACAAACTGCATCCACCGACTGCTCAGCGAAGCATATATGTTTCTTACACTTCACGCTGTATTGCTCGAGAGAGGTGAATTCTGGCCTAATGTTCATTGCCGGTGTGCCTGAGGATACTCCAGACATACTTGCCACAGCAGGTGAGGGGTTCAAAGCAGCTTGCCTCATTTCCTCACAAGCAAAATTGAAAGGATGTGCGGTCCGGAGATGCTTGTACATAGAAGCAGTGCCACAAGAGTACTTTTTTTCACTGCCTCTAGACAGGATTCAGTCACAAATTTTGCACGTCACCTTTCACGCATTTACTTTCTTCTCTCCAGGTGGAAAAGTGAAGAATTTCCACACAGATTCCGGCCTCTGTGGACATGGTGCCTCCTGCAAGAATTCTTCTTCAGAAGATACTTCCTCCTGCTGCTGCTATCCAGATGCCATTTTGTTTGACATTTTTTGAAAAACACCAAAAGAAAACACGAAAAAAGGGTTTTCTAAAGATGCTCTAACAAGAATGTTTAAAATGGGTGAGGTTCTTCAATAGTTACTGTGAAAAATTTTATAAACCAATGAAATCTTTTTTTTTTAGGTCACATGGGATCTGTGCACTCTGCGCTCACGAAGCACGCACCCGACGCGAAAATATATTTTAAAATAATGTAAGTTTATTAAAAAGTACAAATATATTATTTTTATTAATAACTTAGATGATATCTTGCCCTAATATGTATATTAAAGACACATACATATTATTTTAGAACATCAATTTTTTATGCGGGAGTCACGCACCCAGCTTTCCCCAGCACGTATATGATGTCACGCGGGACCCGCCAATGTGCAAGTGGCGTGTACCATAATGCGCATGTGTCGCAAACGCATGGGAGCAGGACTGGTCGCATACCAATCGTGCACATCACATAATATTAACTGCATATGATGTAACTGAAAAACACGCAGCCGTCGCACACCGTACGTGGACCCGTCACAACTTTTCTAAAATGGCGGCTAGAATCCAAGCGCACACAGTGATGTGTACGCTTTGGATGCGAGACTCCGAAAAAAATTGGAAAAAAAATAAAACAATATAATGTGTTTTTAAATTAAACAATATTTCAGTTTGAATTTAAGAAAATGTATCTTTTTTGCAATTTTCAGAAAAATATAGAATGTTATCTAATGAATAAAATATTTATAAATGAACAGTTAAAAAACTAGAAAATTAGTACAAAAAAATAGGTATAACTACTATTACACTTAAAAATTAGCATTCAAAAAACCTTTGAAATTCACTGACAAAACCATAGGTTTCAGAGACATTATAGTTAGAAATTAGCATTTAAAATATCTTTGAAATTCACCGAAAACACCATAGGTTTCAGAGACGTTATAGTTAGAAATCAGCTTTTAAAAAACCTTAGAAATTCACAGAAAAAAACATAGGTTTCAGGGGTGTTATAGTTAGCTGGACATTTCACTCATGCAAAACCGTAGAAATTCCTCCGTTATAGTTAGTTCTGATAACTATAACTCGTTCACCCGCAATGCTCTGCTGATGATGTCACATATTACATCATTCATGACAAGGTCAGTGACATCACTGATGACATCACTGATGACATCTCAAATGACATCACTGATGACATCACTGATGACAATCTGATACACCTCATCATAGACTAGTACAACCTTTCATCACTCACTGTAAAATACAGAGTACCATATTTGAAACTATTGACACACCAATACCAGTTACTACATACCCACTCACTGATTCCTAAGACTACACACACAACTACCCATTCAACAACAGTATCACTTATACATGCAGTCACTAATTAATAGAACACTATCAAATGCACTTATACACATATATAGACATTGACACATCAGCAGTCATCTTAGTCGGTTATGCAGTCATCCTACTCACTCATGAAAAAAATGAATCACACTTACATTTACTCACTTACACAATTATACACACACCTCATTTATTCAAACACATAGTAACTCATAATTAATATGTTAAAAAAGCAAAATTACAACTATACCCTCATTCATATAGTTACTCTCACAATCACTGACTCTTACATATACTTATTTATATTCAGTTTCACAAAACGCTGCAAAGAAGCATAGAATGCACTCTTTCTCCAGTCTCAAACACCACTTTTTCAGACCAAACGATCGTATTTCGTATTCTTCATATTTTTTTTCCAGCATAACAACAGTGCATGGAACCAACCCAACGCGTTTCACCGAACACTCGACTTGATCACGGGTGAATTGTGTTTCTCAAAACCATAGTTAAATAAAGTTACACACATCACTTCCCAAAGGGAACATAAACATAGGACTGTGATTCGTGTCAAAAAAGGAGCGGCCATATTGGAACAGTGTCACATTTAGCGAAATTGATAGCATTTCGTATAACTCCTTGTTAACAAAAAGAGATAATGGACATTTTCTAAATATACCCATCCGGGTTCTATGAATTGTCCTTTACAGTCATTGTTGGAACAGTTCATTGCTGAAAAAATTCAAAGTAGTAAATCCCAAGTGGGAATTTCGTTAGACTCCAAAATAATACCCAAGTGGGTTAGTGGTCTCCATGTACCATGCTCAATTACACATTCCATCTTCATCAGCACAATACCTGTATAAAAAGAAACAAGCTCTTCAATTCTCTATTCGCTACACATCCTTCATGATATGAATCAGAACAGTGCAGCATTGATAATAAAACGTGAAAAAAGTGATAAACCTAAATGTGAATTAAAACCATAAGGAGCACCAGCAGGTGACTGCATAGCACAACTATACAATTGCAGCTTAGATCT
Source organism: Lissotriton vulgaris (assembly GCF_964263255.1). Classification (NCBI taxonomy): domain Eukaryota; kingdom Metazoa; phylum Chordata; class Amphibia; order Caudata; family Salamandridae; genus Lissotriton; species Lissotriton vulgaris. The sequence goes on along the minus strand of NW_028247206.1, from coordinate 205,899 downwards.
TGATAGTACTAGTTCACTCGTCCAAGTGCCATTTCAATTCCTCCTCAGAATTCAGCCCCCCAGGTATACGGGTGTCTAAATCCAGAATGTACTTGCTCTCTAATTGTCGCAACCTGCGTATTTTGTAACCACCTCTTTTCATGGAAGGTATTTTATCAATCACAAAAAACTTGAGTAAATTGCGATTGCTGCGATGTAGTTCCTCAAAATGCCTGGCTACAGGTGAGTTCTGATCCTTGTTTTCAATTGCCCGCATGTGTTCCAAAATACGTTTCTTAGCAGGAAACATCGTGCTTCCAACGTATTTTTTGGAACACGGGCACACAAGAATGTAAACCACATATTCAGATAGACAAGTAAGGTGTTGTTTGATAGACTTCTCCCTACCTTCGATGGGGTAATATACTGTTTTAACATTTTGGCTAAACTTGCATGCCTTGCATGACATGCAAGTAAAAAAGCCCTGTATATCAGATGTTTTCCCTTGTTTGGTAGTTACTTCATTTTTACTTAGTCTATCTTTTAGAGAGTTTGCCTTTCTGTATGAGATGATTGGATTGCAACTCAACACACTTGTTATCGTAGGTTCTGTTTTTAAAACATTCCAATGTTTTTTTAGGCTGTTCTGTACTTGCCAGGATTTGGCATGATAGGTGGAGATATATCTAACCACCTCCTGTGTCTCACTCTCTTTTTGTTCTTTGGGGATCAAAAGTGTATCATGGCTGATGTTAGTTGCCTTCCGAAAGCTTCTTCAATTACTTGTGGACGATACCCACGTTCCTTGAATCGTTCCTTCATACACTCTCCCTCTAACAGAAAGTCCTCATCTTTACTGCAATTCCTCCGGGCCCGGAGGAATTCGCCAAAGGGGATACTGCGTATTAGTGATTTTGGGTAGCTACTTTCGGCATGAAGCAGTGTGTTACCCGCCATGCTTTTGCGGAATAACTTGGTTACTAGTTTGTTCCCAGCAACTGTCACTTTGAGATCTAAAAACTCCATATATTGGCTGTTAATCTTACCTTCTAGACCCAAGTTCAAATCATTTCTGTTTAGATCTCGAATGAAGCTCTCAGCCAATGTTTGTGGACCATCCCAGATGATGAATAGGTCATCTATATAACGCAGCCAGGTCTTCACATGGCTGCGATATAGTACATGGGTCTCGGCCACTTGTTGCTCCCAGCTTGCCATGAACAAGTTGGCAAAGCTGGGAGCAAAACAAGTTCCCATCGCAGTCCCTTGTCGTTGTCTGTAAAAGACCTCATTAAAGATGAAAAAGTTGTTCTGAAGACAGAACAGCATCATGTCTAAGATCATAGTGGTGTGATCTTTAAAGGAGATGGAACGTTTTTTCAAGAATTGACAACAAGCATCTATACCATCTTTGTGTCGAATTGAGGTGTAGAGGGTGCAGACATCAAGTGAAATGAGTAAAAAACTGTCCTGCCATACAAGGTTCTTGATTTTATTGATAAAGTCCCTGCTATCCTTAAGATATGATGGTATAGCTTCCACAAAGGGACGAAGAAAAAAGTTGATGTATTTGGACGTGTTCTCCAACAAAGAACCCATGGAGGAGACTATTGGCCTACCCGGTGGGTTTTCAGCGTTCTCCACAAGACAAGTGAAAGGAGGTCTGTCACTATGTCACAAGGATGGTGTCATCAGTGATGTCATGAGTGATATCACTGACCATGTCATGAGTGATGTAATATGTGACGTCATCAGCAGTGCATTGCACGCGCAAGTTATAGTGAGTCCAACTAACTATAACGTGGAATTTCATTGGTTTTATGTCAGTAAAATTTCCAGCTGACTATAACTGGTGTCAAACCTATGGTTTTTTCAGTGAATTTCATAGGTTTTTTAAATGCTACTTCCTAACTATAACGTGTGTAAAACCTATGGTTTTTTCTGTGAATTTCATTGGTTTTTAAAATGCTAATTCAGAAAAATGTCGTGTATGCAACCTATACTTTTGGCAATAAAGTTCTGGCAATATTTTTTTCGAAAACAAGCCATTTTCTTCACTGTTCAAGTTCCATAGAGACTCCTTGTAAAGCAATACAGAATTCGAAAGTCTGTACCTTGCCTTTTTTTAAACACATTAAAATTTGTCTGTAAATAAAAATAGCCTTACTAAACTTTCGTGCGCGACCCGGTGTGCGCACTCTCGGCAACAGTTGTCAATAAAATGGATATCGCATTTCCAGGCTTTCGTGCGCGACCGAGTGCGCGCACAGGCCTATATATTTCGTGAAAACTTTGCGATTTGAACTTATTGAAATTCTTCATACACCCCTCAAAGAACTTATAGTACGTCAAAGAGACTGTACCTAGACTTCTTTTTTATTTTTATGAAACTTTTCAGTAAATGGAGCCGAATGTCTTTTTAAACTTTCGTGCGTTACCGGAAGTACACACCTTGGTATTTTTTTTAGAAATATAAAACGTTTCATACTTTAACAATTGTGCGCTTAAATCCAGCTCAGAAGATATACAAAATCATGATGGTAGTTAGTTCAACCCGGACCGTTTATTAGAGGTAGATCGTCCGACTCCACCGGAAGACACCCCTAATAAAAAGGACATATATATAAAATGCGGACTAGCCGCTGTATCGTGCTAGCAAACTATAACATATAAATCATTAGAAAAAACAAAAGGAATCGAGCAAAATCAGTAGGCCACCGATGAGATCTTTTTTTGACCTCGCTAAAATAGAAAAATTAGGAACAACCCCTCATGAGAAATATGAAACTAGTGAGAGAAACCGAGCTCGACGCCATGATGGCTGCAAGACAGCTCGGCTCCGCCGTCCACCCCACCCAAAATAACGACAAATATTATAAAGATACACAACACACCAGCAAAGTAACAGGGTAAAACGTTTTATTAAATAACTATTTACATGGCAGCCTACTGCAACATGAAAACAACACTTTCAATTGGTTCTTAATAGTTTCAATTCTGGAATTTACACGCAGCACTCCACCCACTTCCCTCACTATCTTTTCTACTCTCAGGAGACAACAACGTCCTACATCTTTTGGAAGACTTTGGTGAAATGGCTACCGTATCTCATTCATCTTCCGAATCTGACCAAAATGATCGACTACCTTTAATAAGAAAAAATAAATCTTTCATCTGGCAATTTTTCACTTATCCTGAAGATCAAAAGAAAGGAAATGCACCAAAAGTAACCTGCACGATATGTGACTTGGTTCTCTTAAGAAGAAATCCAGCAAAAAAATATTTCTTTTCCATACATACCATGGTGCGGCATGTCAAACAAGTGCACCCTCTGCAATTTGCAGAGGCAACGACAAGAGCCCTGGCCACGCTATTACCATTAGAGGTGGCCAGCACATCTTCTGATCAACGACCTGTATCTCCATGCAGTGCAGAGATGGACTTCAGATATTTAACTATATATGGTCTATAACCTATGGTTTTTTCAGTGTTTTTCTTTGTTTTTTAATAACAAATATCAAAAGCTTTTTTGTGGAAAATGACTACAATTAGGTATACATAAGCGGCGTTCATTTATGTTCACCACAGCCATTGTTAAAAGTAAAGTGAAAGTCGCGAAACAGTGGCCACACCATCTAGTCCCTTTTAGGCCCCATCATGCACGTAAGTAACAGCCATTTTCTGTGTCATGGCCTCTCTGCCCACTGCCAATAGCCTATGATTGTTCAAAATTGATTCTCTTTGGGTCATTCTCTGTTCACAAATAAGCATAAAGTCGCAATACTCTATTTAGTTTTTAAAAATGACATATATATAAAATGCGGACTATCCGCTGTATCGTGCTAGCAAACTATAACATATAAATCGTTAGAAAAAACATGAATATAGAGAGAGGAACCGAGCTCAACGCCATGATGGCTGCAAGACAGCTCGGCTCCGCCAGCCACCCCGCCCAAAATAACGACAAACACTATGCAAATATTATAAATATATACAACACACCAGCAAAGTAACAGGATAAAACGTTGTATTAAATAACTATTTACATGGAACCTACTGCAACATGAAAACAACACTTCTAATTGCTTCTTAGTAGTTTCAATTCTGAAATTGAACACCCAGTACATCCAGAGGTCATGTCCGACAAGTTGTGTGGGGGGATACCTTGCTAATGCCGCCACCCCCACCACCTTCTGTAGGAAGGACTCTGGATATCCCTGCCTTGCACAAATGTCATAAGTTCTGGATGTTGAGAGCCATACTTCAGGGTCCGACAAGTTGTGTGGGGGGATGCCTTGCTAATGCCGCCACCCCCACCACCTTCTGTAGGAAGGACTCTGGATATACTTGGTCCCTGAGAGGCTTCGATGTCCCTGCCTTGCACAAATGTCATAAGTTCTGAATGTTGAGTGCCATACTTCAGGGTCCAAGAAACGCGGACTCGGAGGGGGCGCTTGGCTCCTGCCCCCTCCCCAAGTCTTGTTCCCCTGGTATGGCCTGAGATCGCCCACGACATAGGCGGCCGGCTCCCGGGGTCAGGCGGAACTTCTTGCCTTTTAATGCCTCTTCCATTCTGGACCTTGTCCCACAATCCGTTTGACCTGAAGACACGTCCTGCGGTGCCCTGGTCCAACCATCACATTTACACAGTCTCACCCGCCATCCGGCTGAATTGCACCCACTCTTCCGATACAGCGAAAGGCGGCTGCCACGGAGCTCAGGAAATGGCGGTCAGCTCCACAGACTTGGGCTTGGCCTGCAAGGATGGCTCTGGGCAACCCTGGAACTCGGACGCTTGACTGCTAGGGCATGAGCCCCATTCCCAAAAGCGTCCCGTCAGCCTTGAAGATTCTACAAGAGTCACCGAGGCCGCCGACTCCTGCAGACTTCCGGTGGGGAGCGACTGCCATGATTGCTCGCGGAATGGCCACGACGTAGCCACGAGGTGCTCTCATGCTGACGCCAGCTTCAGTCTGAAACATCCAGAAACACAGTAGACTACCAATTCGATCAGTTCCGGTGGAGCCCCAATGACGTATCGCGTTCTTGCGTAATCCGTCATATGACGCGCCGCGTTAGCGCACCCGGAAGTGCTCCGGTGCGCGAGGCGCGAAGCGCAGCTTCCCGGAAGCAATGCGGAGCGCGTAACGTAAGCAATTACATTTCAGTTGGTTCTCCCTCACAATATTTTCAATGTCACATAAAACTCACCCATCACCCACTGCCATCTCTGGCTGTTTCCATGGTAACACCTCATTCTGCACCTGGCTGAAGGCACAGGTCAAAAGTTCATATCTCAACGTTCTACAGCAAAGTAACAACACTGTTTTCCCTCCAGAAACACCTGCCAATCCACAGCTCTGTTACATGTCTTTTTTTTTCACACCCAATAGTACTTTTCGTTTAACATAAACATTAACATGCAACGTACTGTTCAATCTCCACTTCTTACAATCAACCAATCATTTTTATTTTTTAAACCACACCCAGCCTCTTCCTTTTTCTTTATTTAGAATTTCAACTTCTAACTACCATTCCACTTCCAGAACCGATCGGAGGACGACTACAAATCCCTTGAAAATGAAGGTCTGGCTAATAGGACACAGTTATATTCACTGGAGTGAAAAATATGCAGTAAGCAGACGAATTTGCAACCTCAGCTTACCAAATGTACACATAACATGGATTTCCAAAAGAGGATTGAAATGTCACCAATTGATTCCATTGGTGAAAACTTTTATGCATCTCCCAGAACCAGACCTTATAATTGTGCACTGTGGTGGGAACGATCTAGGCACAATCACTGGGGTAGGTCTGTAAATGCTTCTAAAAGACACCTTTCGACAATTGATGACACTTTTTCCTCGATCTGCCTTGGTATATTCCAATATATGCCAAAGACAGAAATGGAATTGGTCCAATCACCATTGTGCACAATTTGAGAAAGCAAGGAGACATGTAAATAAATCTGTTTATGCGTTCCTCAGAGATTATAGCATGGGTTCTATTTACCACAACAACTTGCGATACTACATGCAAGACGTCTATAGGAGAGACGGAGTTCATTTCACGAATCAGGGAAACAGAATCTTCCTCTGCAACATCAGGCTCTGCATCGGTACTTACTTATAAATGCAGAAAACACTCAATTAACACAATGGCTCTTTTCAGAGCCACCTTATATCTAAGCACTCAAACTTCTGATTTATCTCCATTTTCACACTCTTGTAAAAAGGTGTGCGCGACCGAGTGCGCGCACCACGCAACATTTTTTAAAAAAATATATATATTTTCGCGTTTAAGGGCCTTACTGCACACCCTGAGAAAACCTACACAGCAAAACAATCTCTACCTTCTCCCCTTTCCATATTCCAACGCTTTGAAATCAACAATATATTTACTCACAATGACAAAATGGCGGTTAACACTTCCTGATTTCCTTCGAATCGAACGTTAACAGACGTCACGCAACAAAATTCCGCTCGCGCGCGCAGCCGTTTGGGTGCGCGCACGTGTGCGCGCGTATAGATATATAATTGACTTTAACTTTAATTTCCTCAGCAACTACTGAACGGATTTACACCATTCCAAAAAAAGCGTAATCTGCGAGCCGGACTGTACAGTTTTGCCAAATTTCTTATAAATCCATTCACCCGTTCGACCTGTAGCCGAGTCTAAAGGTCCTATGGAAAATAACATGGAGAAAACACGTTTTGGGACCCCCCTTTTATCTCAGCCCCCACTTGACCAATCCCCCCCAAACTTTTAGGGAAGGAGCGCAGCGGACCGAGCCATCTTCTTTGAGAAATTCACTAAGATTCTTCAACCAGGGCCAAAGGTATTCCAAATAGAATGTTGAGGATTTCCTATGGAAACTAGGTCCTAACTATAACTACCTACTGGCGACCGCCAGTAGGTAATATATATATCTATGTCTTGAATGCGACTCCGTTTTTCTGCCTCGAGGGGGAGAGATTTTGTGGAATATATATATATATATATATATATATAAAATACATATTTACATTTCAAACTAAACCACATTCACTGGATGACCATGTCATTAATGATGCAATATGTAACATCATCAGCAGGGCATTGCGGGTGCGTTAGTTATAGTTAGCAGAACTAACTATAACGGAGGAATTTCTATGGTTTTGTACGAGTGAAATGTCCAGCTAACTATAGCATCCCTGAAACAATGTTTTTTTCTGTGAATATATATGTATGTATATATATATTCACTGAAAAAACCATAGGTTATAGACCATATATAGTTAGGGATTAGCATTTACAAAACCTTGAAAATTCACTGAAAAAACCATTGGTTATAGAACATATATAGTTAGGGATTAGCATTTACAAAACCTTAATTTACTCGCACAAAACCATAGAAATTCGCATATATAGTTAGTTGCAATAACTATATATCGCGCACCCGCAATCCACTGCTGATGATGTCACATATTACATCATTCATGACATGGTCAATGACATCACTGATGACATCACTGATGACATCTCAAAGGACATCACTGATGACATCACTGATGACATCTCAAATGACATCACTGATGACATCACTGATGACATCTCAAATGATATCACTGATGACATCACTGATGACATCTCATTTGACATTACTGATCACATCACTGATGATATCATTTATGTGATAATACAATGAACCTCTTCAGACTCTAATATAACCTTAGATACAATCAGTGTAAACAGACACTCACAGACTGTCACTCATCCATGGAGTTACTCACACACCTAGTCAGTCATGCAAAGAATCAATCACACCTCCATTTTCTCAACTATACAGTTATTCACGCCTTACTTATTCAAACATATACTAACACATATTTACTCTCTTATACAATCCCTGATACATGTTCACAATGATCCATACAGCCACTCACACATTCACTGGCTCTTATGCACAGTTATTTATATATGTCAACTCTCACATGTACTGTGTTTTACATATGTACTCACTTTGACATGTAGCACTGAGAAATCCATTCACTCACCAATGCACTCATGCAGACAGTCAACCGCCCATACAGCTGTTTCCACATGCACTTTTAAACCCATACATCTAATGAATCAACTGCTCACACATCTATGCACAGAGTCATACACCTCCCAGCTACCCACACACACACTCAGTCTCCCATACAAATACTTGGGCAACCAATCAATAACCCATATAGTTACTCATTTAGCTACTGATCAACACATGCAGCAGTTTACAGAACATCAGACATAATGATGCACAAATTAAGACAGTTTAGTCACTAACCCATGCACTCAGTGAGACACATTTAATCACTCACTCATACAGTCAGTCATGCACCTACTAAATCCTTCATCCAGACACTTATACATCCACTCATTGTTAAATATGTAAGACATATTTTAACTTTACAGAAACATACAGTCACTGGATGTTGTCATCAGTGATGTCATTTGAGATGTCATCAGTGATGTCATCAGTGATGTCACTGACAATGTCATGAATGATGTAATATGTGACATCATCAGCAGTGGATTGCGGGTGCGCGATATATAGTTATTGCAACTAACTATATATGCGAATTTCTATGGTTTTGTGCGAGTAAATTAAGGTTTTGTAAATGCTAATCCCTAACTATATATGGTCTATAACCAATGGTTTTTTCAATGAATTTTCAAGGTTTGTAAATGCTAATCCCTAACTATATATGGTCTATAACCTATGGTTTTTTCAGTGAATTTCATTGGTTTTTTAAAAGCTAATATCTATAGCTGTAAAATATATTCTTATTCTAATTCACAAATATATTTTATATATTTTTGTATTATATTTTTTTAATTCAATTTATATTATAGTTTAAATTATTTTTTCTTGTTTCGCTGCCGGTCCGCGAACCGGTAAACGTTCCGTTAGTGCAAGTACCGCGTTAGAAAGCCACATCGTGACGCGTCGTGTAATCGCAACGTATCGCGGTACTGCGTAATGCGCCTTATGACGCGCCGCGTTAGCGCACCCGGAAGCGTTCTGGAACGCGAACCAAGGTGCAGAACGCAGAGCCCCGGAAAGATCCGAGGCGCGGCGCGGAGCGCGTAACGTAAGCATAACAGGTCATGTGACTAGTTCATAAAACTTTTCATTGGTTCATTTTACTTTTAGTTTCCTAATGAAGGAACGCTTGATCATATGACGTAAAATAAACACTTTTTATTGGTTTAGAACATTTTTTTTTCCCAAATGATGAAAGTCCCACCTTTTTTCCTCACTCCGACTTTCATTTTTATGAGAGAAAGACCTGTTTTTGCTTGCTTAGTCATGGCATTTGTAGTAGCTGCAGCTGGTGGATCCCCACCACCTCCACCACCACCAAAGAAGAGAGGACCAACTGGCCAGGTCATCTTCCAACAAGAGGAGGAAGAAGAGGAAGACGAGGAACAGGAGGGACAAGGGGTTTTTGAAAGAAATGCCAAGGACGTCCCATGTTAAAGAAAAGTTTATTTGGCAATTTTTTTCTTTTCCTCCACATGAAAAGAAAGTAAATGCCAGGTACGTTACCTGCCTCATCTGCCACGATAAACTCTCCAGAGGGACCGAAAAAAAATATAGTTATGGTAATCATACCATGCATTGACACATGGAGAGGTGGCACCCGATTAATTATAGTGCTGCACAAATTAGAGATTTGGTGGATAACCCCCGACCGGCCAATACATCCACCAATGAACTAGCAATAACTGAATCAGAGGCAAGGGAGACGGTCCCAAATCTTCAAAAGAACTTTGGGCAGATGAAATTGACATGTATAGCTTGTGGCAAATTAATTTCATGTGGAGAGAGGAGTGTTACTCTAATAAATAGAGCATATGAACATCATCAATGTCCAAAACGTCCAAGAAAGTATTTTTTTTTTTGTTGCTCCTGTTGAGCCCTTTGTAGTGTATCATTTTTGTTTACCCTTCCTCCAAAAAAACACAAAAAAATATAAAACAACAAAAATATTAAAAAAAGTTCTTTTCAGAACTACCTTCCCTTTTAAAAAAAATTGCTAGAATGTTTAGCACTCTAGCATCCTCTATTTCTTTTGATTCGCTTCCCGGTTAGCGCTCCGGTACGCGAACCGGGAGCGAACTAAAAATTTTTTGTTTTTTTAAAAAGACGAGTAAATAAACAGAGAGTAATGTGAAAAGAAAGACAAATAGAGGGAGTAACACACAGTTACTGTTGAAAGAGGGACTGATAAAAGGAGTGAAAAGAGTAGTATAAATAAGTAATAGAAAAAGAAATGAAGGAAGTAGCAAAGGCAGGAAACTAAGGGTTAAAGAAATGAAGCAGTGGAACTAATAAAAGTTAAATCTGATAGACATGTAACGTAAAGAGTACTAAACACTTACCTTATAATTGTCATTAACGTAGTCAATTATCATTTTTATACTTTTAATCTGTGTAAGAAAGAACAAAAAAAATTAAATTAATACAAGGTAGTAAAAAAAGAGTGAGCATGAGACAAAATGAATACATATTATAAATCACAATTCAAAGTACAAAATTAATTAAACATATTTAATGGTTTATTTTTGCTGTTATCAGAAAATATCAAATTTCACTGAAAACAGTGAGTTGAAGGTATTCATCATATAACAGCGGGGAAAAAAACCACAATCAAAATGATTGTGTTTAAAAAACCCAAATAATATAACTAAGCAGAAATAAGAACTCCTCAAAAGTAACTTACTTTCTATGACGTCAAAGGATGTCCTATGAACAGCTTATACTCTTTTGTGCTGTTACTATTTTCTGCCCGCCACTTTCTGAAAGATAAACTCCATTGTTTTAAGAAAACTGAGACATACAAAGCAATTTAAAACAGCACACTAAATTACAGCAACACCTAGAATCATTATAGTCCAATTACCTACCCTAAATTCTCACTTCAGTAATCAAGTCAAAAGGCAACATTGCTTCGTACTCAATTAGTAATGTTTGCTGAAAGACTAGCCTTTTTTATATTTCAAATAAGCTGTGTAATATCCAGATGTTGTCAAAGGACCATCATAATATATAATAGCTGCAGTTGCAAATGTTCTTCCTGAAATCGATGACTGTGTAGCCCAAAATTTTTTAATTAGACTTAACAACTTTTTTTCATCCAGTTTATGTAGTTGAAATTGTAAAATGACATTTCACCCATAAGTTTCCATAAAAAATATGGACAGCATTGCAGACTTACATTTCCTCTACTCCTTATTTTGATCTGCTGCTCGACTTAGCTTATAAAAACAAACAGTTTTCGCTCTGTACTACAATTATCCACAAGGCCATATAGTGTAGGAGCCATTAGAACCTCTGGAAATTCCTCTAAACAAATCCTAAGCTTCCTTTCCTAAAATTTTGGCTGTAAGAACACCAGGTAAGAATTTTGAAGGTGGAAAGGCAATCTTTTTTTGAAAGTTAAAACAGAATCATTGCAGAATGACCAGCCGTTTCCAGATTTTAAATAAGCTGTATAATGTCCTGAATTAGTTGAAGGACCGTTATGATATATAATTGCAGTAGTTATAAAAGTCCTTCCTGATATTGACAACTGCAAAGCCACAAAATTATTAATTAAAGTTGTCAATTTAGTTCCATCAGGCCTACATCGTTGAAACATTAAAATGACATACTGGCCATAACTTCGTAAAATTAACGTGGACAGCATTGCAGACTTACATTGGCTACACTCCATGTTTTGATCGGCTGCCTTTACTAGCTTATTGAAGGATACTGATTTACTGTCAGGCAAAGTTAAATATATAAATCTTTCTGAGTCTACACTAGTAGTACTTGATAGCCTACAGTTCTCACAGTCATGCTGCCATAGATAAGAAAGGCCAAATAGATAATCTACATCTACACCCTCATCTTGCAATACATCAAGCATATACATTAAAAACTCCTGACAATCCTGCTGAATATTTTCAGAGAATTCTGTTTGACCTGAACATTCGTCTAACAGAAAACGAATTTCAGACACACTTTCTACTCTCGTTCTATCAGCACTACATTTCTCTAACACAGAATTCAACAAACAGTATAAACGTTGTTCCGAATTGATCACAATCTGTTCTTTTAAAGTCTCTAGTGAAAAGAGAACATTAACAACTACATTAGCATAGCAGTTGACACCAGAACTATTTTCAAATTTAAAACCAACAACATTTTCAACAGAATTCATTTTATTCCTGCTTACAATTTTTGGATCATCGACTTTTGCTGTTTTTGCTTCGACCTCCCTTCTATTACTGATATTTCTTCGTTTCCGGCCTACCACACGTTTCTCAAACAAAGGATATTGAGGCAAATGTGGCGCATACTCTCTTCTTAACCTATTGTATTCCTTAACACAATCTAGATCGGCACAAGTGTTTGTGACATCACAGTCAATCAAGTACAATCCCGATAAAGTTCTGACTCGTGACAATGCTACATAAGCCATACCCTCTTTGAATACAGAACTGCCAATATTCACTAAAGCAGTGTCTACACTTAAACCTTGCGATTTATGAATTGTCACCGCATATGCCAAGCAAACAGGAAACTGGTTACGGCGAACATATAAGTCTTTTACAAGCAAAAACCTTGCTGTGCAACGACCAATTAGCTGTACTTCCTCAATGCCATCAAATTTAATTTTTTAAAATTCAATTCCATCTCTACTTCTGTATTTCTCAAAATCAACAACATTACCCATTGATCCATTTACCAGACCTATTTCAACATGTAAATTCCTTCTCAAAATGAAACGGCAATTTAGGCACACATTCAAAGTCTTTTCAAAACCCGCAGTTTTAGATATAGTCTTCTCTAATGAATCCAATTTAGATTTCAAATTCTCAGACAAAATAATTGTTGCTCCCATATGCTCTATTTTGTCAATAGCTTCCAGTTTCACAATCTCTTGTTTTTCTAAATTCAACATTTTGTTGTTGAAGATGGAACATTCTGCAAGAGTTGGCATCAAACATATTCCAGATTTCTTCACAGTAATTTTCTGGAAAATATCCTCTGGCAAAACGTCTTCTTCTGGATATAAATTTGACAGTAATCGTGCATGTAAAGCTTCTTTACCACGCTCAGTCACTTTCCCGATTCTAACATCTTGTACAATATTCTTGTAATCTTCGTCCTTCGCCTGACGCATATTTTCACGCAGCTCAGCATAACTGAAGTTTAACCATATGTTAACATTGCCAATGCTCCCTAGGCACTTCTTGGTATCTTCATGTGTAAGCAGTTTAAACACTGGTTGTCCTTTCACTGGTGTCAGCTGCAGAAGATCACCAAAAACAATGATGTGTTTGCCACCGAATAACACATCATACTCTGTTTTAAGAACTTCCTGCATTCTCAAATGCACAAAGGCAAGCATGACATTGGAAACCATGCTTACTTCGTCAATGATAAGAAGTTTCATCTTCTTCAACACTCTAGATACTTCACAACAAGCATCCCCAGATAACTTGTGGTATTGTAATTTGTTATCATGCTCCACTGGCAGCAGTAACCAGTGCAAAGTAATCCCTTTAATGTTATGAGCTGCCAGTCCATTTGGAGCGGTCACAACACAAGACAGCGATGACTCAGTCCTTTTCTGCAGATAACATGAAATTGCTTTAATAAGGAAACTTTTTCTAGTTCCTGCTTCTCCACTCACGTATAGTCGGACAGGCTTCAACGACGTACATGAGCACTCTTTCTTCTCATGACTTAATCCATGCTCAATTTGGTTGGTAACTTCGTCATATATTTTCCTCTGCTCAACGTTAAGTTGTCTTTCCAAATCTTCTAAGTTAACCGCATCCTCCTGAGCATGTGCCATGGCTCTTTCCACTTCAATCATGGCAGTGGCAGCTTCATTTTCGATACCTGGTTCTCCTAGTGGATCCTGACTCAATGAAACAGAACTCTGACTGTCCTGAGAACTGTCTCTAGCAATCGCGGCTGCAATTGTTGCTTCCTGCTCAATTTCTGCATTCAACATTTGTAGATATTTTGGAAAAACAGGACATTCTATGGACTCCTTGGCTGCATTGAAAGAGTCTTCGTAACAGAGGAAATCCCCAAGCAGTTCCTCTTCTGCACGCCAAGGTTTGAAAAGTTGCAAAAGAGCTAAATAGAAAAACTCCTTTCTTTCTGGAGATTCGCAATCCAATTTTCGATGATTTACCAATTGACATTTTTTTTTGCTTGACCAGACATCCCTCACTTCCAATTACAGCATACACTCCTTTATCAATATCTTCTTTGATGTTCCTCTTGAAAACGTAATTTTGAAGAACATCATACAGACAAACATTCTCCAGGTGACTGCTTCTATTTGGATAATATGTATCCAACATGTTGGTCTTCAAAATATCTGTACTGTTTGGCTCCTTCTCCGCCAAATACTCAATTTCCCGTACAGGTTTCAGAACTCGATTACGCGTTGCAGCAAGTCCAAGACTCGCCCAAATGATACTCCTAGATTTGGCATAGAGACTTGCTGAAGGTAACCGGTCAGAACATTCGTAAGCTCCGATTTCTCGATGCGACAACATCTTCAGACAAAAACTGTACAACTTCTTACTGAGGCTCTTTTCATGGGAAATATCCTCCCACATATCCTTCAGTTCTGTCTTTTCTTTTTTGGTGATGTAAGACGTCACATACCGAGCCACAGCCATACAGTTGTCAGCCACAAACTGTATATCCATGTTAGCATTCCACATGGACAAAATCACTGGTTTGTAGTCGTTAATGTACTTGGACTCTTCGTTTCTTTTCAAATTGTATGTTTTTTTGGGTGATTTCCTCGTCACATTATGTTGCAGCGATGACATCAAATTGTTAACTCTTCCTTTTGATATCACCGACCGTGGAAATGCAAAACGACATTTGGTGTAGTACTTGTCCTTGTTTCTGAATTTACGACGACAGTACTTTCCACAACGATGGCTTTGAAACCGTAAAACTTGTTCTCTTAGACTTTTGTCTTCGTTTGTCTTTGAAACAGCACATGTAGCATACTGTTCTATGAAACTCATCACTAAGTCATCCGGATCTGTTCCAAATTTGGGTGCATCTTTGATCCATAGCAGCATATGTATATGAGGAGCACCTCTTGCTTGATACTCCTTTCTCCAGAAGAAATCCAACACCTCTCCAAGAGGTGGATTTTTCTTGTTCGTGATGAAAGACATCATAGCTTCAAATCTATGATTGAAGTACCTGCATACATTCACAGGATCCAAAGAGCACAGTTCTCCGGGTGTCTTGAATTCAATATTTTCAATGTTTCCATTTACCTCTCGTAGAAATTCAAGTAAGTCTTCCCAGCCATACTCAGCACAGCTGAGAGTGAGGAACCATGTGGGAGTTCCTAAGTTCCTCAGCATACATTTTAAGTCACCATGACGACGGTACCAGTACTCATTAGTACCACGCTGACATGCCATCAGATTAATCAGGTGAGAATCCAAAATACTGTCTGGCACATTGACTTTATCCATTAAGTCCCTTGCCGAGATATTTTGCAGTTGTACACCACTGTTCAAGATGTGGTTCACTGCATAAGACAATCCAGAGAGATCACTTTCAAACAGTAGATGAAATAAATAGGGAATGCATTGACGAAACCTAGGATCTTCTGCATACAATCGTAAAGTCTGGTATTCTGAAGCAGGAATTTGAACAGGTCGCTCATCATATCGTCCTCCTCGACCTGTGGGAAATAACTGTGGGAAACATCGAGCTTCCAAACTTTCCTCCCAAACACTAATGGGACTCCCTTTGGCTTGTTTCATTTGAAACAACTCAATAGCATTCCCCATGACTTCCTTGGAATGCAAAGGATGAACACTATAATGTTCATATATTTCTTCCTTTTTAGAGGCTTCTACTTTCTCAATTTGTCCAGGACACAAATCGCTGTCCTCTTCTTCACTTACTTCCTCTTCTGCAACACATACATTCTTGTAGTACTCATTATTTTTTATCAAATACAATGTTGCCTTTTTGACTTTCCTAACATCCACTAAATCTTGCCAGATTGTCTTACTCTTTGTCGGAAAACCATTAACTATGATAACCAGAGGTTCCTCTTCCACTTTCTCTACTCCAATTGCATTAATGTTTTTCTTCAAATCCAAAGGCAAATAAACCACCCTTCCCTTTAATCCTCTCTGTAAATCTGATGGAGGCAACTTCCCTGTTTTTGGCTCCATTTGTACAATAGCCTGAAAGGGATGGACACTTTGAATCAAAATAGATTCATAAGTATTTAAATCCTTCAATTCAGAAGGAATGTCAACTAATTCCAGATTATTATAAACCGCTCTAGCAGGCATCTGGTTTTGGTTTAATTTGTTATAGCAATAAGTACACATACGTTGCTCTGCTCCCAAATCAAAACAATTTTCTACCATCAAGTATGTGACAAAATCCTTCCATTCACTATTGTTTTCCATATCACTTTTTGCATATAAATCCACTAACTTAGTCTGATTCTTATAATAAGTCCGTCGACAACACACTCAAGTGAAATTAGGCCTCTCACATGTTTTCACCATAAACGTGGAAATTTCCTTGTGAAACTTATGTGTACTGAAAATCTCTACACTGTCTTCCACATTACCTTCTTCTAGTCGTTCAATATCAACATTGTTCTCTTTACCAGCAAAGTAACAGAACTCAATTTCTTGACAAATATTCTTCACATCTACATCAGAACCATGCAAAAGAGCTCTGCTTAATTTTTTAAGCATAATTGCTGGACTCTTAGCATAATACAACATTCTAACTAATTTCCTCACTTTATTATGATGCACTGCTAGCATCCTGAAATGATGAAAAACACTCTGGCACACTCTCCTAGAAAGACAAGCCAGTGAATGACCACACAAACCTGTCACTTGTCTCACTCTACAAGGATCTAATTCTTGCAACAACTTTATTTTTTGTTTTAAACTTTTCTTATTAAATGTCCATACAAATTCACAAAGCAAATTGATAGAATCCTGTCGCACACTGCAAATAGAACTACACTTCCAGGTGTACACTGGTCCCTTAGGACGTCTCCCTAAAACCTCATCACTTAACACCTCTTCTGCACCTGCAGACACAAGTATTTCTTTTTCAACCGGACGACCATCTTTTACCTCATATGCTCGACCACTGCTGTCAACTGCATGCACCAAATCATTGTCCTGAAAATAACTCTCCTCATTAAAAAATGCCTCACTATTTGAACTATGCATCCATTCTCCTAAGAAAACTTCACAAAAATTATTTCGTTTAACTTCTCTCTTCCATCTACTATTAGATTTGAAAACATAGATTACCTTGTTTAGTTTCCTAATTCTATTAATTACCAAAATAAATAACTTTCGCTTAATTTCGAAAGCCTGATCAATAATTTTCTCTACATTTTTCTTTTTCTTATAAAATGCCACTTTCTGTTGACCTTTCTTAAATTGTTTTAGCAAATTGACAATTACCCTGTGGCGGAACATTCGCCTACGAATGTCCCTGAATGTATTTTCCCTTCTACTGCCATGCACAGAGTTATCTCCTGCTGTAGCAGAAACTTTTTTGACGGGCCTTTCCTTTCCCCTCCCTCTCCTCCCCCCCAACAGGATCACAAATCTTATAGCGCGTGGATGCCCTTGGGTCACCAGGCGCTTTAGAAATCGTTATTAAATTAAAAATTAATTAAATTTAAATTGGCTCTCTTTTTCTGGACTAAAACTTGTTCTGTAGTTAAACTTTTGTTTCTACAAATGTTTCTAAGGAATGATTTCGTTCTCTTACCCGGAGCTTTCTTCGTGCGTTGAGGTGATTTTAATGTAGAGGACTGCTGCAAGCATTTAGACATCTGCTGTCTTTGACGTTTCGTAGCCTTTCGGATTCTATCCTTAGACGGCATTGTCTAATTTCTAAATAATCTGCAGTTGAATCTGTGGTAAAATATAATAAAAAATGTTATAAACCACTATTACCAAACAGTAAATCAATAACAGTAAGAATTAGATTCAGCAATGCTATAAAAATGATTCAATAAAATATTTTTAATTTTACTGTGATAGTGATAGTATTACAGGGCTTTCATGCAAATGACTGCCCACCCTGCAACAAAAAGCCCACATGAAACTTTACGCACATTAAATTGTGTACTTACCTGCAATAATCCATATGCCAGTGTTTACGTCCCTCCACCCTGCCCCTCCCCCTCCCCGCCTGGCTGCCCCACCGTAACTCCCTCCACGACCCGCGGCTGCTATTTTGCAACATGGTGCATCTTGTAAATCTCTCCTGCATTATAAAAGTGACGCAACAGCAGCACAAAAGAGGCGCACAACCATCATAAATCTGTCCCTAAGACTTTAAGGGCCAGATGTAGGTCGGTCGGTAACGGCCGAAAAACGGTATTTTCGGCCGTTACCGACCAGTTTACAAAATTTGTCATGTAGGGGGCAATATATTACCGAATCGGTAAAATTACCGAATCAGTAATTTTACCGATTCGGTAAAATAAAACATCGGTAAATATACCGATTTGAAGCCACCCATATGAAGGTGGGACTCTTCAGAGTGCCAGGAGCCTTTACGAATCGATATTTTACCATCAAAACCAATTTGATGGTAAAATACCGATTCTGGTGTGCATGCATTTGATTTCAAAAAAAGTTTTTAAACCTTTTATGTAAAACAATTATACACCTACATTCATGGGGAACTGACTTAAAATGCCCTAATACACATGAAAACTTTTTTTAAGGTACTTGCACCTTTTTTTCCATAACTTTTTACATGGCTATGTAACTCAAACAATCAAAAACAAAATTTTTCAAGCACACATCGGGGCGTATTTACAAGGGCCTTGCACCACGGGGAAAGTGACTACAAATGACCAGACACACATGGGGACGTATTTACAAGGCCCTTGAACCAGGGGGAGTGACTTGAAATGGCTAAGGACACATAGGAGAGTATTTACAATGCCCGTGCAACACTTATGCATCATTTTTTACATATACACTGTAGAACAGCATGGGGCAATAACAACACAGATGCATCATGCATCTGTTCTGCAAAAGCGACGCATTGCAGGAATCACATCACAAGTAAATAAATTCTCATCTTTTTTTAAAGCATGCCTTTTCCTTAAAAACGATTTTCTGATCATAATTTCAAAAAACACAGCTCAGCTCCTATGTACATACACACCTTATCAGTACTAATACTTAATTGCCTTTGAAAGCATATTGCAAACACTTGACGCAAAACATAATTTTGAATACACAGCTGACTTTCTTATTTACGCAAAAAAGCATACTAGTCTTTATCTAAAATATAGAAACGATAACTCACCTTTACAAATTCTTTTTGAATTTCAAAACAGTCTCAGAAACACACCAATTATTCTTTAGCAGAATTAAAGGTATGCACTCCAGAGGCTGGAACCAACAAAGGCACTGAAACGCTGATATTCATCACACATATCTCTCATGTCAGCCAATCAAAACTCTTCCCTCACTATTTTCAAATCAACACCCTTCCCCCCTCTGCCCTTTCTACCTTTTTTCCATAGCAACTACCGCCTGCCAGACCTCTCATGTTTACAAGTTCACACAACAATGTTTCAAATGAACTCTGAACTCTCAGTACACCTGCTAATCCACTGCAATGTTTCTTAATAACATTTTTAAATAACCATTCAAATTACATCTTTCAAAGAACACATCCATGCACCCTAACTTTCTGTTTTCAGCAATGGAAATACACCAATCACTGCTAATGGATCATTTGCACTTAAACTCCACAGTTTTTTTTCATTACAAACTTCACTATTTCAACTGCCATTTCATTCCCACACTTCATCTGACTGCAGCAAAAACTCCTCTAGCCATGTTTTCAGTCTGGATTCTTGGACATAGCTACATCCACTGGGCTCACAGGTATGCTGATAACAGAAATTTACACAACCTCAATTTACAAAATGTGGAAATCAAATGGATTGGCCGAAGAGGATTGAAATGTCACCAATTGATACCATTGGTGAAAACCTTTTTACATTTGCCAAACCCTGACCTAATAATAGTGCACTGTGGAGGAAACGATTTGGGCACTTTGTCTGGGGTAGGTCTGGAAATGCTCCTAAAAGACACCTTTGAGCAATTGATGACACTTTTTCCTCAAACTGCCTTGGTATATTCCAATATATGCCAAAGACAAAAATGGAGGTGGTCCAATCAATTTTGTCCACAAATTGAGAAATCGAGGAAGCATGTAAATAAGTCTGTTTCAGCTTACATGAGAGACCATGGAATGGGCTGCATCTACAACAATAACTTGCGTTACTATATGCAAGATATCTACAGAGGAGATGGCGTGCATTTCTCAGATGAGGAGAACAGAGTTTTCATACTAAATTTAAGAATGTGCATTGGTTCCTACTTATAAGTATCTAGAACTTACACAGAACCCAAAAGCTCTTTTCATAGCTACCTTAACTTTATTTACTCTTTTGAAATTTCGAATGTACCTTTTTTCACTAATTTTCACTTATGCTCGCTTCCCGGTTCGCTACCCAGTTCGCGTACCGGCAGCTAACCGCGCGAAAAATTCAATTTCTTTTCTCGACATATATGAGCCTCCTCAGCCACCCTCAGAAAACTTAGGGGGTCAGGATACGTCTAAAGTACCCCCTTCTACCCATTCTGAACATTATTTACCCTCCATCTTGTATCTCAATTCTACCGAAACACAAAATGGAGGACTCCCGTAACGCTGCAGGTTCGCGTACCGGGACACGCACTGACAAGCACTCGCTCAAAAAAGGTGGGAAAGTAATTTACAGAAAAACCACTGGAGACACTTTCACCAATTAAACATTAGCTCATACTACATACCAATCCCTACCATTTCCACAAATTTCGTTGGAATACCATTTAGCCATTTAGCATGTAGAACTCTCTAAAATCCCTGAGGTAAATTACTTCACAAAACATATCGGAAGTGTTGGAATTGACCACCAATTAAAATATTACTTTCAATTTCTACTATTATATTATGACATTTGATTGGTTATGTACCTGAATATATATAAACAAAGAGAGAGAAACACAGCCATTTTGACTACTACTTCTTGAAGTGCATATCCACTAAATTTCAACTGATAACTTCAAGTTGTATTTAAAAGGTAAGATATTATTTAAAAAACTGAAGTATGTACTGTACTGTAAGCTAATTAGGAAAACATTTTCTGATAGTTATATTCTATCACTCTGTAATACTTATAGAATAAAATAGACTTCTCTGTTTTAGTTATGGATGGAGTTAGACTTGTCTTGTATAATTCAGAATTGACTAAGAGTTTATTTAATAATTTTCTTCATATTTCTACTTCCAGTTTGATACCATACACTGCCCAACGAAAAAATCACTGTTTAAATAACCAAACTGCCTGTCTGTACTGAAACCCAACAGTGCCCTATCTGTACTGATATATTTTATAAAAATTAATTTTTCAGCATACAAAATGGAAGGACAACAGGAAAATAACTTTAACATTGAAGCAGGAACAAAAAAAGAGTCGGAAATTGACCATGAATTCTATGACGAGTCACTGAACAATGAACTTCTGCAATGTGTGGAAGCAGTAGATTTTCTACTGGAAAATGAAAAAAAAAGTGATAATGATTTTTTAGAATTTCTTTTAAATTTTGAGAAAGAATTTAATAAATTTTTATTTCATAATTCAAAAATTGTTTGACACATTATTCATTTTTATATGTATATTGTAAACTAGTAGCAAATTGATTATAAAGTGAAATCAGACTTTAAATATACTGTGCAACTTTTTTGTGTTACATACTAAGTTTGCTCATAGTTACTTCCTTTCTTCCACTATATTATCTCCAATGTGTATTTAACATCTCTTTATCATCTCCTGCCTCCATGTTGTTTCGGCTTTCCTGACAGACTATGGTATGAATTCCATATACCACAATCACTTCTGTAACAACATGCAAGATATCTACAAAGGAGACGGCGTTTATTGATTTTTAGACTCTGCATTGGTACCTACATGTTGCTACGTAAATAAAAAAATAAAAAAACAAAACGAACAATCAATAAACATATAATAAGTTAAAAGTCAATCATTCTTGTTTCCTTATAGTACGCTCCCCAGACCGCTTTCCGGTACGCGTAGCGGGCTCACCCCACGAAAAAAAACGATTTCTTTTTTTTTTCTTTTTGCCCCGCGGGGCCCTTTTAAAGCCTCCATATCAAACCTAGGGGGTCAGGGAGGATCTACTATGCCCCCTTATGGTCATTTGCCCCTTCGCTTTGGCCTCCTCTTGTCTCTCGATCCTACCGAGGGACAAGATGGCGGCCTCTATGGACTGTTTAGAATGTTGACAGACACCGGAGAGCCAATCAGCTTCGCTTCGCAAAGCTCCGTTACGCGAAAAGTACGCGAACTGGAGCGCTATCCGGGACGCTGTCACAGATATATCTGTTTTTTAAACGTTAATTTCTCAAAATCCACTGGAGCACATATATTGAGACCCAGCAAAGGCACATCGGGCTAACAGTCCCTACAATTTTGCCAAGTTTCGTGTAAATCCATTCAGCCGTTCGAGCTAAAAGTGAGGCCAAACGCCCTATGGAAAAATGAATGGGAAAAACGGGTTTTGGGACCCCCCTTTTTTCTCGGCCCCCCCTTGACGAAACCCCCCCAAATGTTCAGGGGCTGATCAGAAACAAAATATGCAATTTTCCTGAAAATTTCTGCCGATTCCGTCCACAAACGCCAAAGTTATTAGACATAGAATTTTCAAAAGTTCCATAGAGAAAAAATCCTAACTATATATACCTACTGGCGACCGCCAGTAGGTAATATATATATACATATATATATATATATATATATATAAATTGTACCTGCTGGCGGTCGCCAGTCGGTATATATAGTAAGGACCTAGTTACCATAGGAAATCCCCAACATTCTATCCGCTCCTTCCCTGAAAGTTTCTGGGGGATTCGTCAAGCGGGGGCCGAGAAAAAAGGGGGGGTCCCAAAACGTGTTTTCCCCATGTTAATTTCCATAGGGACATTTAGACACGGCTACAGCCCGAACGGCTGAATGGAATCACACAGCACTTGGCAAAATGGTAGGGCCTGGTATGCAGATGTGCCTTTGCTATGTTTGGTGAACATCCATCCAGTAGTTCTTGAGAAAATTGAATTTGGAATTTTTCAAATGCCATTTTCTATGGGACCTTTAGACACGGCTACAGCCTGAACGGCTGTGTGGAATTACACCAAACTTGGCTAAATGGTAGAGACAGGTATGCAGTAGTGCCTTTTCTATATTTGGTGAAAATCCCTCCAGTAGTTGTTGAGAAAATTGAATTTGAGCAAATTATATATCTATATGCTCTCAACATTCTATTGGGAATAACTTTGGTGCCGATTGAGGAATCTGTGTGTAATTTTCCAGAATTTTGGCCAGCTCTGCTCCGCTCCTTCCCTGAAAGTTTTGGGGGGATTCGTCAAGCAGGGGCCGAAAAGGGGGTCCCAAAACTTGTTTTCCCCATGTTAATTTCCATAGGGACCTTTAGACACGGCTACAGCCCGAACGGCTGAATGGAATTACACCAAACTTGGCAAAATGGTAGGGACAGGTATGCAGTAGTGCCTTTTCTATATTTAGTAAAAATCCCTCCAGTAGTTGTTGAGAAAATTGAATTTGAGCAAATTATATATCTATATGCGCTCACCGTACGCGTACGGTACGCGTACCGCACGCGTACGTGCGCGTACCCTTACATGCACGAGCAAGTTTCTGATTGGCTGGCAGTCGACTCAACATTCCAAACTGTCCAAACCAGGAAGTGTTGGCCACCATCTTGTTTTTCAGGAGAACTGAGGCACAAGAGAGCCCAAAACAAGAGTGGAAAACACGAAAAGGGGGCAGGTAGAGACCCCCCAACCCTCTAGCCCTTCTCAGAGAGTCCCAAAAGGACCCTCAAGGGCAAAAAAAATAAAAAATCACAAAAATCACAGGGTACGCGCACCGTAGGCGTACGGTACGAATACCGCGCGCGTACCCCGCGATTTTAAAAAACTTGGTGGTCCTTCTGGGACCCCCTGAGAAGGACTAGGGGGTCAGGGGGTCTCAACCCTGCCCCCTTTTCGCATTTTGGACTCTTGTTTTGTGCTCTCTTGTGCCTCACTTCTCCTGAGAAACAAGATGGCTGTTCAGGTGGTCCCAGAAGGATAATAATATATATAAACGTTATCCACTAATAGAATTAGCATTTACAAAACCTTTGAAATTTATTGAACAACAATATAGGTTTCACGCCTAATATAGTTAGGAATTAGCATTTAAAAAAACTTGCTAATTCACTGAAAAAAATATAGGTTTCAAGCCTTATATAGTTAAGAATTAGCATTTAAAAAACCTTGCAAATTCACTTAAAAAACCATAGGTTTCAGGCCTTATATAGGGGCCCATTATGATTGCGGTTTTCCCGCACCCTCCGGGCCGGCGGAAGCCACCGCCGGCCCGGAGGATGCGGAAAAACCGCTGCGGACCCACCAAAGACCCACCCACATTAGGATGGCTGGTGAGTCTTGGTTTCAGTCTGCCGCTTTTCCGTCGTGGTCGGCTTACAACCGCGGCGGAAAAGCTCTAATATGGTGGCGTTGTCTCTCAGACACCGCCAGACATATTAGGATGACTACTAAAACATGCTTTTCCACGGCGGAGTCTCCGCTGTGGAAAAGCATACGGATCTTCACTTCGGGGGCCCGTTGCGGGCCCCCTGCGTGAAGGTTGGGTGGGGGGTGCACATGGGGGGTACCTATGGTACCCCCCTGCATTTACATGCAGAAAGCGGCAGGCACCACGCGGTGCCTGCCGCTTTCTGCATGTAAATGCAATGCATGCCTTTTTAACATTGCGGCGGGTGCAGTTTGATGCCGCACCTGCCGCAATGTTAAATATAGAGGATTTGACTGCCAGGGTGGTGGTCACATCCTAATTGCACAGAAGGGAACGCCGCAGCACATGCGGACGTTCCTTCCTACTCAGGGCTGGCGGACGGACGCAAGTCCGTCCGCGATCGTAATGAGCCCCATAGTTAGGAATTAGCATTTAAAACACCTTGCAAATTCACTTAAAAAACCATAGGTTTCAGGCCTTATAAAGTTAAGAATTAGCATTTAAAAACCATTGAAATTGCTCCTATATAGTTAGTTGTACTAACTATATTTCGCGCACCCGCAATCCACTGCTGATGATGTCACATATTACAACATTCATGACATGGTCATCGGTAAATCGTATCTTAAAAGAAACCATAATCTACGGACACCATGTGGCATATTCCATGTGGCATAGGGTTGGGCCAACTTCATAGAATAAGAATTAAGGAGGAGGTCACAACCCCCTTTTTCTTGTATTACATTCTTATCTGTTTGAAAACAGAGTTCCCACGATGCCTGTTTTAGCAGGATTTTTAGCTGGGTCGGTGAGTGAAGGAGCAAAACACTTTCGTCTAACTTTAAAAGTGACACAGCTCTTCTAAAGTTCCTTACTATTCGAGAGAACTCTTTGAAGTAAGTAAGTACTATACGTTATTTGAATGATGTGCAGTAACTTATGCATCTGTGACTTTCAATATACTTTGATTAGCATGATCCAATAAATAACATATAACAAACAACAAACATAACCAAGTGTTGGTATATTGGATTAGACAGATCAGAACAAATAAGCCATTGTATTTTTAACATGTAAAACGTCCTAACTGAGATAATTTTGCAGGTAAAGTGGCCCTCATATCTTACCTCCATGTGCACTGGGGTGTTCCGAAAACAGAAAAGAAACAGGAGCCACTGTTAGTGACTCCACAGGCGCATTGTGCACATGTTACCAGTGTCGGAGCAAAATGATGGTACTCACAATCTGATGCGTATGAATACTCATCCAACCTACCAGTCGCCCTGTCTTCATGGAAGTAAGGGCTCCATGGTGAGTGCATTGTTTAAAGTCCCCGCTCACTGCAACGTGGTCTCAGTGAGCGGGGTTCTTCAACACGGAAGTAATCCTGCTTGGATGAAAGTTGATATTACTCTGAATGCAGGGGTTGTGTTGACTCTCTGCTGCGGTCATCTTTAAGCAGGACTAATATATGGTAAACTCCTTGATATAGTCAACAGTGTTACCATGGATTGTTATCGAGTGGTGCAATTGAGAGGTAATTCTCTGGTCTTCATAAGTGCCATTAAAGTGAGACCTCGAGTGGGTATGATGCCGAGATCATTGTTAAATGAGATGTACCTAGTTGTTCTGTTGTGTACTCTGGTGACTAGTGTTTGACTTAAAAGTCACCCAAAAGTACTAGGGTGGGTATGTAAGCCAAGTCATTTATATAAATATAGAGCATAATTTGCCCAGTCGTTGTGCTTAGCACTCTAGTGTATGATTTATGGATATTCAGCCACCTCAAGGAATTAGATGTTATCACTTACTGGCCCTCATATATGTGTCTCAATGGAGGGATATGAGTATTCTCTTGTCTGTTTTTATGTGCATTGGTGAGTGCAATGTTATTGTGTAGTACTGTCACATGGACTGTTAACTGACATCATGTCCAAAATATAAAGAGGAATAGGAAGGTGGAGGGTTGTGTCCCATGAGTGGTTATGATGTCATCTTATAGGCTGGAGATTCGCACTCAGACAAATACAGCATGTATACCACAGTAGGGGTTTGTCTAATACATTCTAACCTTGGAATATTGTCATTTAATCCCCGAAGCTGGTTCTTCAACTAGAAGACCAATCGTTGTTCCTTAGTGAACAATAGTCGCTGATCCCAACAATCATTCTGGGGGAAATGGGCTAAAATATCATGGAAGTGAACCAGGGATTGGCTGGTTCTTATAATCAATACAGCCAAATGCTTATCTGAGGCACTATTGATCAAAATCACTATTTCGGAGAACGCAGTAAAAACAGGACTAAACATCACAGCCTTCAAGACAAGCCTTAGTACATAGAAAGGGGTCCCAGTTGGCACAGTGTAAGGGGCACAAAATCACAGTTCATACAATACAAACAATGAAGGACTTCCTGAGAAAATTGCTTTGAGAAATGTTATTTAATACACATCCTCATTTGCAAATTAATTGCCAATGCTTTACACAAACGCAAAATTAAACTTATTCTTTTTGCCCAAGAGAGGAGGGGCGTGGGAAGAAAGGATAGGTGAGAGGAGGGAGTGTGTTCAGAGTAGTGCAGAAATCAGATCAATTTTAAAAGAAATAACAAGTGGTCTCATATACATTCAGAGTTAAGTACCACATGGACGTATATACATTGTCATTCACATATTTTGTACAATAGAAATATTCCTATCCCATTATAAGCTACCACAGCCAATCATGATCTGTTGTTGATGGGTAGGGGCAAACAAGGGTGTGTCGACCTTTCGACCCCAGAAGTGCAGGCTGAGTCATGCCCTACTGCGGGGTCTTCATCAGGACAGGTGGGAGTGGGGTGTCGGGGTAGTGAAGAAGGGCACCTGTAAGGAGAGACTCTTTAGTATGGGGAATCTTGCTTATTATTCAAAAGGGCTATAACAGTCACACCATATTACCTAAAAAGGCACGCCGAATCGCGTGACTCCGTCTAGGATTGGTAGTGGGCCAAAAGGCTCCAAATTTGAAGAGAGCGTGAACCTAAAAAGAAATTAGGCTTAAATCAGATTGTGGGCAATCGTAAAACAAGTCCCACAACACCAAAATTCGCTATTGTCAAACTGTGCTTAAATTAAAAGGCATCAAAGACAACCCAGCCGGGTTAAAAACAAGGACATTATCACACAATGGAGGATGAACCAACCAAACGAACAGTAGGATAGACCCAAATCATCTTGTCATTTAAAATGAACGGCTGAGAGAAACCGCTCTTTTCTATTCCAAAATCAGCTAAGGTTACATGTCAAAACATATAAAAACGTAATTCCATATTTACCCAAAGTTCACAGGCTAAGGTTGAACTGTATTAGACAATATTTGCCATCAATCCTTGGCTAGATGTCTTTCAGGTATTATTTACTTCATACGGCGATATTCGCCAATAATCCTTTGCGTGTTGTCTTAGAGTTATTATTTACTGGCCTGCAATGGGGGAAGAGTAGGTGGAATAGTTTTAGTTGAAATGCCCCGTATTTAGAATGTTAATCTAAATTATCACACTCACAGTGTGTCCATGACTCACCACACGGTCGGCGGAATTAATCCTCACTGGTATCCAAGTATTAATCAAGGAGGGCATGGCTGTGCGTACTCGCTAGCGTCTCAGCACGAGACACAGCCCAACTCAGTTAGTAAACGATGAACGCGTCTCTAAGCAGCTGCTAAATGCCTGCTCTTCTTTCTAGCCAATGGGAGCCCACTAAGAAGGGAAGACAGACTTCTCAGTTCAAGGCCGGTCGAAATTAAGCTAGGGGTCCGGTGCATGAAATCCATCATTCTTTTAGTATTTTATCATGGAAAAAGGGTCAAGGTTAATTTTGAATCGATACAGCTCATGGAGTGATGATGACATACAAAACGATTCCACACGGAAAACGCATCTGGGGACCTGATATATTATTACGGTCAATAGGTCATCTTGAAAAAATAGATTAGTTCCACACGGAAAAAGCATCTGGGGACCTGGTATATTATTACGGTCAATGGGTCGTCTTGAATAAGGGTTGATTAACCGTAGATGAATACAGACATCACATTGTGGTCTTTTTTTTTTAAAACGAATGAATCAATTATTGGGGTACATAATTGGTAAATGGATGAGGGTTCTTCACGTAGAATAGCAAATCACATTGAATATCATATATCACAGTCAGACTCACAAAAATGGAAAAATGCTATGTATGCGTAAAAAATCATTGAATTCCTTAAGTCTCTAAGGTCAAATGTATTACACAGTATCAAAGAGAAAACACATTACAGTTCATAAATTACATTCTCATAAATGCCAACATCTATATTACATTTTGTCATTCACAAGAGAAACCAATTCATGTAAGCACACTAATGTAGACATGCTAGCTGAGCGTAACTATTGTCCTGCTCGTTCAGCCCATGACGTACAGTGTCCAAACGGGTCATCCATTTACTTTCCCTTAAATTAAGGATAGAACCAATACTGCCTCCCCTTGGTCCCAATGAAACTTTTTCTAAGACCACCCATTGCAGCTCTTCTACTGTGTGCCCGACCCTTCTGTAGTGATCTACCATTGGTGCCCCAATGACCTCACACCTAATCCTGCTCTGGTGCTGGAGGATACGAGCTTTTACTTTTTGCTGTGTTTGGCCTATGTAGGCGAGGCCACATGGGCACGTGATACAGTAGATCACACAATTCATGTTGCAGTTAGTGAATGTTTTTATATCTATACTGTGGTGTTTGTAATTAAACTGTTTCGTTTGTACACACATTGGACAAGCCTTACAATGTCTACATCTGTAATTCCCAGTCATACTTGGTAGTTTCCACAGAGTTTGCAGGGACGGAGGTTCGGGAGTAGCCAGGTAAGAGCTTACCACCTGATCTTTTATACTCCTTGATTTTTTGAAGGAGTGCATGGGTAACTGTGCTTGTCCAATCTCCTCAGACACCAGTGGCCAATATTTGTTGACGATTTTTCGTATATTGTTGCTTTGTGTGCAATAAGTAGTAAAACAAATCATCCTCTCTTTACTGTCATCTTTTCTTGTCTGTGGGATGAGCAGTTCATCTCGAGGGCTATACCATGCCCGTTTCTGGGCTCTCTTAACGAGTCTTCGCGGATACCCTTTCTATCAGTCTGGAACTGAGAACTTCTGATTCAGGAAAATAATAGTCTTTTTTGGTACAATTACGCCTTACACGAAGGAATTGTCCCACCGGTAGGTTGTCTCTCAAGCCCCTGGGGTGATGGCTATTATATAGCAGTAATGAATTGCGTTCTGCAGGTTTCCGATATAATGTGGTTGCCAACTTGCTATCTTCATGGAAAATCGTAATATCCAAAAAATCAACTTTTTCATGGTGTGACTGCATGGTTAACTGAATATCCCCACTTTGTTGATTCAGCCATAGATGGAATAGGTTCAGGGCTTCTTCTGTGCCAGTCCATACCACCAGGACGTCATTGATGTAGCGACGCCACATCGTGATGTGTGCTTGATAAGAGTTATTTGGATTTAATACAAATTTCTGCTCATAGTCGGCCATATATATAATGGCTAGGTCCGGCACAAAGGTTGCCCCCATTTCGACGCCCTTGGTTTGAAGAAAAAAATTCCCTTGAAACATGAACAAATTCTTCCTCATAGCAATAGTTAGTAGTTGGATAATAAACTCAGTGGGCACCGCCATAGGTGCCGTACGACCATCAAGTGCTACACACATAACCTCCAAAGTCTCTATTTGTGGGATGCTCGTGTAGAGCGATACTATGTCGCATGTCACCAACCGTTGTTCATCAATGTGATATTCCATGCCATCCACCAAGTTTATGGTTTGCATTGTGTCCCTTAAATAAGTGGCCGTTCCTTCTGCTATCGGCTTCAAGAAAAAATCGATGTACTTACAGAGGGGCTCAAGAATTGACCCACATCCAGACACGATCGGGCGTCCTGGGGGTTCATGCATATTCTTATGGATTTTGGGGAGGGTGTAAATTGTAGGTAGCCTTGGATCACTCTGGTTGAGATACTTAAATTCCAACTCACTCAAAAACCCTTGCTCTTTGCCTTCCATCGTCACGGCCAGAATTTCCAATGCTAGATCTTTGGTTGGATCACTCCGTAGTTGCTTGTAGCTAACACCGTCTCCCAGTAGTCGCAAGATCTCATTCTTATATTTCTCTACATCTTGAAAGACAATTGCTCCCCCTTTGTCCGCTGGTTTGATTACGATTGTCTTATTATCTCTCAGGGTGGTCAGAGCTCTCCTTTCATCATGATTAACATTAAATTTAGACAAGCCTAGCAGAGATCAATGGCGAGATAAATGAACATAAAGAATACTTAACCCAACAAAGAATTGCCAAACTGCAAAAAGACATCAAGGGATTTGATAGAGAATTTATCCATACACTAAAGAAGATTATCGAGTCTCAGGAGATGAAGGTTACAACACATCTCGCAGGAAGAACAACTCATTCATCAGCAACTCAAGCAACGAGAACTGGAGCTATGACCACACTCGCCAGCACTCGCCAGCAATGAGGACGCAAAAGACCACCTTTGCTGAACTTCCCCATGACCCCATTTCAAGGGACTCATCATATGGGGATGTTCCTGGGCCACCCACCTTTGTGAAGCCCTCTCTACCCAATGACCAGGCAACCACAGGCTCAGATGCTTCCCCAACCTTACCCACAGCCCCCTTTTTTTTCAACAGACTGTGGGGCAGGGGCAGAGGCAGAAAAAGAAGCTGCAACAAGACAGTGCACTGGCAAACAACCGGAACCACAGATGCTACTGAAAAGCCACACGGCAACAATGTCAAAAAACTAGTAGTTGACTTGTCGGACAGGGTGTTGAGTACAGAAGAAGAGATACTTGGTAAAGGACTGGGTTTTATCCCCGCCTCACAGATGGATAAGTTTGCATTACACAGCAAATTACACCACTTCTTTCGCAAGATCCGCCTCCAGGCCTTCTTTGAGGAAAAACCACCATCAACAACTGTCGTCTCCAGGTCTACAAAAACCCTCTAAGTTTACATAGACAACAGCCATGGTCCCCAACGAAGTACTTACATTTGAGAGAGAAGTCTTAAAGGAGATAGAAGAACTGAACCAACCTAAAGTATTTGATAACCTGTCCAAAAAAGAAAGGAGAATTCTGAGGGACCTGAGTTAGTTCTCTGCCAATATATTAAAGCCAGCAGTCAAGGAAGGTGTAATTGTCATCATGACACAAACCACTGATGATGAGGAATGTCACCAACACTTGCCAATAAACTGTATTACTGTCCACTGACGATATGGTGTAGTGTCTAGCCACACCCTCTTCCCTGCCCAAGCTGATTTTCATGACCTCCTCTACCATTTATCACATGTTCTTAATGTTCCCTTTTTAAAATTTGCATTTTGGCCCATTGATTACACTTCAGCTGGCCCCAGCCGGAGAGTATGGCTCTAGCCAGAGAGTATGGCTCGAGCAGGAGAGAATAGCTCGGGTACGGAGTGTGCAACCCGGGTGCGGCGAGTACGGCTATCATGACAAGCAACATTGAACTAGCCTCAGGGGAGGACAGTGACTCTCACTCTGCTACCTCAATGTCCCAGCTGTCAGGATTTTGTGATTTTATTACCTTTTTTTATGATTCTAACAACAGTTGGGACTGTTTGTCCATTTTGTCAATTGTGCAGGAGGCCTCTGTGGAGGTGAAGTGCACTGTACTAATCTGTGGATTGCAAAGTCATCTTTAAGACTGCCTACAGGCAACCTATGCAGGAGCAGTAAATCAGGCAAGGGCATGCTTTAAGAAAGGGAGGCGGCAGTAGGCTGAAAATTTTCCCCAGTGTCTGGTCCAGCTGCCCCTTTCAAAGGGTTTGTCAACTGTGGGCTTCATTTAGGTGCAGGGGCAATTGGTACTGCACTGTGGTGTACCATGTAACAGCCTAGATTTGCAAGTGTCCCGGGGAGATTCTAGGCATGCAATTGATGCACGATATCCACCGGCCCAAGGCCTTTCCCTACTCTGACAGCAATCTCACCATAAATCACAGCAGGCTGCTTTCACCTGTAGCTCTACCAAAGCTGGGCCCCCTCAGTGCAAACATGGTAATCCTCACCTCAGTATTTTGGGCCCCTAGAGCATGCTGTCTGTTCTGCCATGGTCACTCCGGTGGGCTGCTGGAAATTGCGAAGTGGCCCTTTCCCCTTCAACTGTAGTAGGTCTCACACCCCTGTAATTCCCACAGGTGCTTCACCATGCAACAGGTCTCAGGGACTTCTCAATTATCACAAGGCGCAGCAGTTAGGTTTTTCTCACTCTCATTCAGCAGCTTGGGTATTCTGGCTAACAGAGTGGTCCCGAGGGCCAGCAGTCTCTGTTGCTGCTGTCACACATACCCAGGGAGGGTCTGATCAGGCCTCAATGTGTATTCCCCTTCCTCAGGATCACAATGTTGCAGACACCATGGCACCCTCTCCATGCTAAAATGAGCTTCCCTGTCACTCAACAATCTAGGTACGCTGCAATTATGCAGATATGATGCAGTGAAAATGGATGCTTTTGAAGGATTGTCACTCTGGCCCTCAGAGCAGTTTAAAAGAGCATATTGTTGCAAGCTCCCCGCCCGCCGTCAAATATATTTGAATTGCTGCCGGGAAAACATTTACATGTGGATACTTAAAGATACTTCACTATTGTGGTTTGTACCTTCGTCTGACTGTGCAGGTTATGCTAGGGTGGGGCTTACTGGGAAAATGTACTTGCTGGGCATTTCTGAGAAATAACCAACTACCAAGGAATAGCCCAATTTCTCACAGCCACAGCAGTGTGGTGTAGAGTGCACCCAGAGTTCCCTTTCCTGTTGGGTAATGAAGCAAGTTGAGACCTATAGACACAAGTGAAGACTGAAACCCTTGTTCTCCCAATACCATTTTGTGGTACCAATACAGTGACAATATTTAGATCACTTGGGAGGACAAGCATTGGATTTTTACAATGGTTCAAAGATAAAAAGTAGAATTTACATTTTGCTTTTACCATCAATAGAAAATAAATAATTTAGATGAATTGATCATGGACAAAGAATGGAGATTTTACTGCTGTCTTTGTGAAACCAACTGACACAAATTCATTTCTCTGCTTTGAAATCCTAGAACTTGGAGAGAAAATCTACAATTGGCCAATTCTTGAGAAATGGAGAGAAACTGCACAGAGCTAAGTATTTTTCATTTACTAGACTAGACTCTCCAGGAAAAACCAGCTGAAAGACATTATCCAAATCATGTTATCCATAGAGCTTACAGAATGTTGAACCATATCAAACATTCACCCCAGTACAGAGATCTGGGCCTAAATCCATAGTTGCTTTTGCTTCCCATGCCATTCCAGTGTAAACCCAGCCATCAGCAAATCAATCTTGAAGCTGTTCCCCTTGGGAACATCCCAGCCCGAAATGCAAGCCAGGTCCTCCCTGGACAAGAAACAAGCATCCTGGGAATGGTTTTGGGGTTTCACCCCTCATCAGCCAGGCTAGCTTGACTCCAGTGGTATGTAGATTACGGGACCCACATCTGGACATACCCATCCCACTTGTGGTGAGAATTTCAACAAGAACAATTAATGGACGGGATGTTGAGCAATGTCAAACATTTACCCCAGGACTGAGATCTGGGCCTTAATCCATTGCTGATTTGTATATGGCTGGGTATAAACTGGGGTGGCAAAATGACATAAAGAACGATAATGAATTCAATCCAGATCTGTGGCTGGGGTGAGTGTCTGAAAAGTTTCAGCACTCCGTCCATAATCTCCTTGTGTTTGCTTTGTTCAACCTTAATTGGCAGGGTATGCCCGGAAATGGGTCCCTTGCTCACTTTCCCACTGGATTCAAGCTAGCCGGCTGATGAGTGGTGTTACCACAATACCAGTCCCAGGTTGCTTGTTTCTGGTCTACGAAAGATCTGGCTTGGCAGTTTGGGCTGGACTGTACCCATGAGGAACAGGATCAGACTTTTATGCATATGGATGGGTCTGAACTAGGGTGAGGAAGTGAGCTAAAGAACGATGAAGATTCAACCCATATCTGTGACTGGGTTGAGTGTCTAAAAAGTTTCAGCGCTCCATCCATGATATCCTTGTGTTTGCTTTGTTTGCCCTAATTTGGCAGGGTATGCTCAGACGTGTATCCCTTGCTCACTCTGCCACTGAATTCAAGCTAGCCTGGCTAATGAAGAATGTTACACCGAAAACGGTCCCAGGATTCTTGTTTCTGGCAGACCTAGGCAGAGTTCGCAGAGATTCGCTATGCAGAACTCCGTGAAGTAACAGAAACATTCTGCAGAGTTCCGCAAGTGGCAGAGTGCAGTGCGCACTACTCTTCATGCTGTTCTTTCTGCCGCTCAGATAGAAAATCTACCCGAGCGCCAGCGCGCTCACCAATTTAACGTTGGCAAGCACGAGTGGGGAAAAAACTCTGCTTCACTATGAGGAGCAGATTATTCTGCAATACGCATGCTCAACGAAGAGCAGAGTCTTGCAAAATCTCCAAACTCTGCAAACAGAGCACCACCCAGGCCTAGTTTAGGATCCAGGGAAGACCTGGCTTGGCAGTTCAGGCTGGACTGTTCTCAAGAGGTACACGGGCAAGACTGATTTGCATATGGCTGGGTCTGAACTGGGGTGGTGAAGCTGAACTAAAGAACGATGATGGATTCAACCCAGATCTGTGAATGGGGGTGAGTGTCTGAAAAGTTTAAGCTCTCTGTCCATCATCTCCTTGTGTTTGCTTCATTTGCCCTAAGTTGGCAGGGTATGCCTGGACGTGGGTCCCTTGCTTACTTTGCCATTGGATTCAGGCTAGTCTGGTTAATGAGGGGTGTTACCACGAAACCGGTCCCAGGATGGTTGTTTCCGGTACAAGTAAGAACTAGTTTGGCACTTTGGGCTGGACTGTTCCCATGAGGAACAGGGTCAAGACTGATTTGCATATGGCTGGGCCTGAAGTGAAATATAGAATGATGATGGATTCAACCCACATCCATTACTGGAGGTGAGTGTCTGAAAAGTTTCAGCGCTCAGTCCATCATCTCCTTGTGTTCACTTTTAGAAACGCCGCATTTCCTTGTCTTATGTAACCCAGGCAATATAACTAGTTGTAGTTGGCAGTTGGCCTCTGTGCATTCCTCCCAGACAGTATCACACTAGAGAGTGTGGGTGTTGGCAGAATGGGCCATTCGGACTTGATGAGAGGGACAAAGCTGCCATCTGTCACACTGACACTTCAAAAGACACTGCTCAGCTCACACACAAAGGACTCCACACTACCCTATTTTGCCCCAAAGCACACTGGGACCAGGGTAGTGAGGCAGGTTATTCCAACCATTTCTGTGATGGAACAACTCCAGAAGCTTCTCCCAATTCAAGGGGAGTACCAGGTAGGACCCTCAGACCCGCTCTTCAGTTCCCTCCAGGTCCTGTGGATACTACAGAAGGAGTGCCCTGCTGCTGGAGGTCTGCACTGATGCATGAGGCATGTCCTGCTGTCTGAGAAAGAAGACTGGGCATGCACTATTCTTCCCAGGCTGAAGTGACTCCAAGTGTCAGCTGACTGACCTCCTGTTCTGAGCAAGAAAACGAGGAAGGGACGAGAAACAAAACAGTAGCACTCAGTTTCCCTTTTAATCTTTTGTTTCACAGACCCTGAAAAACTATGGAAGTCTGCCTTGTGAGAAAACAGGTAGATGCCCATGAGGGAAGTGTTTAGGCTTCATTGTAAAAACTTTGATTAAGCATGCCTCTTGATTTGTCAAGAGGATGAGACTTTTATAGAAAACCCCACCAGATGCCCACTCCCAGGTGGTTTGCATCAGGGTCTAAGGAAGACCCCTCTATTGTGTACCTTCAGTTGTGTGATACAATGACATTTAAAGTTCCAGAGGCCTCCCTGCAAGTTCCCAGCTGATCGCTGCAACTGGACCTGGTTAGACCTGCCTGAACTCTTCTAGCCTCTGCTGGAGTTTCTGATCCCCAAGAGGCACCTTTCAGGTACTGGACCTCTGGTGTGTCATCAAATGAGCTCCTTGTTGAAGAAAAGGAGATATCCTGAAGTTTTGGGCTCTTATTGACCACAAACAGGACTGTTCGAGCCAAGATCTTGCCACCCGTGCCAACAGCCAATACGAAGCTCCAGTGAATCTGACACTGCGCTCTACAGCAACCACCAGTGACGTACCGCAATCCAAGATCTACAGCATCAACAGCATGCAGTGACCATCAATCCGAATCTTCAGCAATGACTGTCCACAATGCCTGACAGGAACTTTTCACTACAGTGATGACTGTCCACGACGCACAGCCTACTCTTCACACCACAGTGACGACCATCAGCAATGCTCTCCCTGTTCCTGGCTGTCTCCTTCACCGCAAATGGAACTCTTCGAGCTGGAATTTGGAAAGGTAACTTTTTTAATGGAACTAACCTCCTCCTTATATCCGACTCACACTCTATAGAAATTGGCCTGACAATGTAACTTTTACCCAGTCTCGCACAAACTAATAACTGCGAGTGGCGTTTTGAGTTTTTAGGTGTTATGCTTCCCTGAAGCATTTAAAACTGCATATCTCCAGTACTACTGATTGCATTTTTGCCTTTTAGGTGAGAAATATTATATATTTACCCTAACTCTATTTTTCTAAATTGGTGTGAAATGTATCTTTTGCTATGTTCTCACTTTATTGCTGCTTGTGTGCCGCATATATTCTTTACACAGTGCCTCTAAATTACGTCTGTCTGCTTTTGGGCCATGCTACCCGAGGGTTTAATACAGGTTAATGTAGTGTCTATGTTAGGAACTATAGGTAGGTTTATCAGTCACCACTGTTAACCGGAAACAATAGTGACGGGGTTAAGGAACGATATAAGCACTTTTCATCATGAAATAAGACCACCATTGTTAGGGTGCCATGTTGCAGGGATTCTGCTCAGTCATAGAACTGTGTACAGAGACTCAGGACCACAGTAAATTAGGGTGTACCAAAAACTCACTTTAGAACTCAAAAATCCCCTACCAGACTAGCATCAGTGTCTTATTAGCTCTTCATACTATAGCATAGTTACCAATGATTAGACAACCCAGAACATGCAACTTAGGATACCTCAGGTAAGGTGGGAAACATGAGCACTCTTTTGTTATACTCTCATACCAGTCCAGAACAGGGAGTAAAGGGAGACACAAGCAAGTTTGAAATGTTTATTTTAATGCCGTGATCTCAGGTGCAGCATATTAGCTAATACAAGCAGACATATGATGAGAAATAAGATTGTCAGCATATTACATAAAATACAAAGGGAGAAAGCATGTTATAATGCTAAATGGAAACAGGCTAAATATATACCTATATTTTACCCTCCATTGCTAGTAGGTTATTTTATAACTAAAGAAGGTCTCTTAGGCTTGCATAGGCGACCCCATACCTAATAAGCTCATGCTAACTTAACACTGTATGAATGCAAGGCTCAGTCCCTCTACAGTATGGGATACTTTTAAGGCTGCCTTGAGAGGTGAGATAATTGGTTTTGTAGCTCGTACCCGGAAACGTGTAAGGCACAATCTGATCAACTAATTAGTAAATTGTCTGAACTTGAGGCAGAACATGTTCAAATAATAAATAAAGGTGGCTCTGAAAGCTTATTGGGCGAACAAATGAATAAATTAGCTATAGTTAAATCGGAAATAAATGCATACTTTCAGACTAAACTGGCTCAGATGTTCCAAGCTTACTGAAGGAACTATATATGGGGAGACTATTGGGCGGCTTCTAGCTTTAAGAACAAGGCAGAAAGTCGCCAAGAACAATATCCTAAGAATTAGGGATAGAAGTAATCAATTAGCGGCCAATTAGGATGGCGGATAGAAAGCGTCTGGACCGCCAGTCTTGTGGGAAATGACCGTCCGACCGCACCGTGGGGAAACCGGTGGTGCTATTAGGATTCCCGTCCAGTAAAAACCCGACCGCGGCGGACGGAGTGGCCATGGTAACAGGCCCAACCGCCGACAGTCCAGCGGAGTGACCGGCCGCACGATTAGGATAACACCGCCAGGGCAACGTAAAGAATCACCCTCCACGACCGTAGCAGAAAATAACATCGACAAATGTAAGTATCAGCGGAAGGGCCAAAGCTAATCCACCTCGGCGGTCAGACCGCAAAAAAAAATGGCAGCCGCAAGGTACCATGCAATCCAGCAAATCAGGACCCTAACCTACCATGAACACACCACTCCCCCAATAACCCACATCAAAAACACACCCCCATGGTGGAAAACCTGACAGGCAAAGGTCCACACCCACTAGGGCTGGGTCCATGGCGGTTGGGTCCTTGCGGTGGGTCTTGTGGAAATGCTTTCCCTCTCCGTTGTGGTGCTTCCGCCGTCTATGAGATCGAGGTGTTTCCGTTGCAGTGTTCTGGTTTGTTTGCGACATTGTAATTTTGCGGACGGTTGGGATGTAATTCCGCACGGCGGGGAGCCTGGATTGGCTCTGTCCGCCATGGTGTCAGGTGTGTTTACGATACGGTTCATGTTTTTACGCGGCGGACGGTAAATGTGCCCAATTTCCCTTCCTAATAAGGCGGACGGAAGGCCCGCTGCTGGCGGACGATGAGGTGCCATTTCCGCTGCCTCCAGCCCAGCGGTCATGCATCCGTCCGCCATCCTAATCGGCCCCTTAGTCTCCGGCCCACAGAAAATTACTGAGGTATTCGAGGAATTCTATAGCAGGCTGTGTCAGCCAGAGGAACGCTTGGAAGAACATGGTGAAACAGGAGATGAGAGTCTTATGTTACCAAGAATATATACTGGTAGAACAAGAAATAACCATCGAAGAAGTGCAAGAAACACTGGAATCCCTTTCTCTGGGGAAAGCTACAGGTCCCGATAAAATTCCAGTAGAAGTTTATAAAATGCTATCATCTCAAATACTCCCCATTATGCAAGACTTATTCATGGGTATACAATATAGAGGGATTCCACCTGCATCATGGCAGGGTACGGATGTGGTTGTCTTTCTTAAGAAAGACAAGCCATCAGAAGCGCCATCTTCGTACAGCCCAATATCGCTCATGAATGCGGATGCAAAAGTTTACTCCAAAATAATGCCACCCGATTACAAAAGACTATTGTTGCACTTATATCACCTTGGCAACATGGCTTTGTCCCCGGCAGAGGGACCACAGACCATACAAGACAGGTTATCTCAATCTTGGATATTGCAGAGGCTGAGGATAGAGAGATGGCTGCGGTCCTCCTGGACACAGAAAAACCCTTTGACCGGGTGGCCTGGCGAAACCTATGGGGGAACTTGGTAGACAGAGGATTTCCCTCTGAAATTGTAAGGGCTCTTCAGGTTATGTAGTACAAACCTAATGCTCAGATTCTAATTATGGGTCGTACTTCTAGGATTGTGGAGATCACCGGAGGCAGACGCCAAGGCTGTCCCTGCTCTCCTATTTTATTTGCATTTTATTTGGATCCCTAAAATACTTGCCTCTTGCATAATCAATTAATCAAACCTGTTATAACGCATGGCCATGAGACAAAAATTCACGGATATGCAGATGACATAGCGATAATTACAGCAGAACCTCGAGTGGCTATCAAAGAGATTGAAAATATGGAGGAAAAATTTGGGAAGAAATCCGGATATCTTATAAATAAAACCAAAACACAAATTATATGTTCCTCCATGTGCCGGCTACAATATTCTTGGGTAACCAAGATAGCCACATATTTAGGGGTTAAAATAACAGCATGAGTTAATAGTCTCTGGGCGGTCAATATTGACCCAGTGCTGGAAATAATAAATAGCGAGCTTAGTCGTATGAACAATCTCCATCTTACAATAATTGGCAGAATCAACGTAATTAAGATGAAGATATTCCCCAAGATTCTGTACTTAATACGCACAATAGCGCTGGAACTTGCAGTCACCAAAATACATAGAATCAAGACTATGTTTTCTACATTTATTTGGGGATATCAAAAGGTACGGCAGGCTTATAAATATCTGACGCTACCTAAAGAACGGGGTGGTTTGGGAGCCCCCAGAATTCAGTTATATTACTGGGCTACTGCCTTGCAACAGTTTGGAATTCTTTATCTCCTCCAAACTGAAGAGACGGAGCAGCCAAGAATACCTACTATATATCAACTGGCTATGAGGGATGCTGCTGTTGGATTATTGCAATGACAAAGTGACCCAAACTATCATAAAAAATCTTGATATAAATGTATTGAGAGTGCGCCAAAGATCTGGAAAAAGTTGAAAAAAATTGCCAAATTAGTCGGTATAATAAATATACATCACTTTGGCATTCTGATTTCTTGACACTAGCATTTTATGATGGAATGGCCAAGGAATGGGAGCAAGCGGGGATCGTATCATTGGCAGATTTATATTCTAATGAAGAGAGGAAGGCTTTTATAGAACTAATTCAAGGGTTTGGTATACATAAGAACTCTTGCTTAAAGTACCTGCAAATACTGAACCGAATAGGAGGGCTCCCCATAGGGCTCATTCGAATGGAATCGCTCCCTTTATTAGAAATTATGAGAACCCCAGATAGCAAAATCAAGGATTTTTATCAAGAGCTACTTAAAAAGAAGCCAGATGATATAGCCAAAATAGAATCAAAGTGGGCTAGTAAGCTCGAGGATGGAGTGGTAGATATAGACATGGTTTTAGAGATCGGGATAAAAGTTTTTATATCAGCTAACCTCAAAGCCCGACAATATAAAATTGTATACAATCTCTATTACACGCCTGCCAAATTATTCGGGTGGGGAAAGAGACAGACAGATAAATACCTGAGATGCCTGTTGGGCCCAGCAGATAGTATACATATGTTTTATTCTTCTGAAAAGCTGGGTTCGTTAAAAGAGGGTATTGAAAAGTGCTGGTTTCAGTTATTGAATAAAGAGATAAAAATCACTTCAACTCTGATGCTATTAGGTTATGACATAGGAGCTAACTTAGATTCAACTGAGAGGGACTTTATGTTTTCAACAATGGAGATAGCTCACTTACTGGTTGCTACCGCATGGAAGGATAGTGAGCCACCCACATATTATCCATGGCTTTATAGATTAATATTCATAGGTCGTCAGGAAATTTCTTTGTATAAATGTAAATGTGTAAGGGATATGAGAAAAGGCATGAATATATGGTAGCCTTTAAGTGCCTGGATGGAAAGAAATGATATACAAGGGATTGGATGAATATGTACAAGTGCAGATAAAATACAAACAGGATGTACAGCAACAATGATATATGAATACCTAAAATATTTGCAAATTGCTAATTATGTTACTCTGGCCATTATGAAAGTATGGCATTTATTAAGTATGTGCAATGATGTTATAAGGTATGTATAAGATGTCTGATTTCAATTTAAAAAAAGATTAGTATATTTGACCTATCCAAATCTTATTTTTTGTATGTAATTTTTTCTTCATTTTTTTTATCCAAGGTTTTTTTATTGGTAATTAAGGCAAGAGATAACATGCGACAATCCCACACAACTTCCCACGCAGGGGGCAAAATAGGATCAAAGCGAAAAAAGACAGTCCCTGTACTCCACAGTTAAGCCATGAGATCTGATCTAGGAAG
The DNA here is from genome assembly GCF_964263255.1 of Lissotriton vulgaris. NCBI lineage: Eukaryota > Metazoa > Chordata > Amphibia > Caudata > Salamandridae > Lissotriton > Lissotriton vulgaris. The sequence continues at coordinate 163,460 of NW_028247206.1, read as the reverse complement.
TCTTCAGCATTCGGAAAGCGAGAGTAGTCCGACCAGAGTCTCACTGGTTGCGGGAACAGAGTCTGTGATGTGGAGAGGGATGGAATGGATTACAGATCAATACCCCCTTGCAAGGGTAGAGCATCGCTAAGACATAGTGATGGAATTTTCATGCTTGAACATAGAACATAACCCCCCCCTCCCCCCACCTCCCATCCCCCCACCCTCCCCCTCCCCAGTGATGGTAGCGAGTTATCAGAGTGGAACTGTTCCCAAAAAGGAGAAGATTAGTGCTGAAACAGGTGGAGCACGCACACTGGGCGGCCAGACCGCTGAAGGGAGTCCTCTGGAGAGGAACCTGACCAGTGGACCCCAGCGAAATTCAAAGATTTTAAAGTCGTCCTGGAAGATGTCAGCCATTCTCTCCCCACTCAACAACTTCCAGAGTCTTGCATGCCACAGGGAAATCGCGGGTGCCCCCTTCTGCTTTCAAGCTGCTACCAGGGTGAGTTTAGCCACTCCCACATATAGCCACAATATCCTCTTGTCAGCCCTGGTTTGGTGTTCTAGCTCCGGATCCCGAAGGAACAGCAAAATGTGTGCCATCGAGTCCTCGACTGGGTAGCCCAAGATCTCCTTGATGTGGGATAAAATCTTTGCCCAAAAAGGACGAATGACGGGGCAATTCCACCAGATATGGCGGAAGTCCCCCAACAGGCCACAATCCCTCCAACACCTGTCCGAGGAGCTCGGGAAAATCTGTCGCAACTTGGCTGGGTAGAGATACCAGTTCATCATCGTTTTGAGGTGTGCCTCCGTTAGTTCTATGGAATGGTTGTGCTTAGCCAAGTCGGTCCACAGGTGGGACCACTCCGCCTCAGTGATGTCCCTGCCGAACATTCCCTCCCACATGGACATGTAGCGTGGTCTCGGGGAAGCCACAGTTGACAGAAGGTGGTTATAAAGGAAGGAAATCGTCCCCCGCATGGTAGAGGTTCTGGTGAGGAAGGGCTCGAAGGGTGTTAGCGGCCTGGTGGCTGCATCTCTCATCGGGGAAGATAACGCCCAATGTAGGAGCTGGGTGTATCGGTATCTCTCGGTTTGTTGGACTCCATAGTCCTGCATGCAGTTATCAAACTTGAGTAGTGCAACGCCGTGAAATAGGTGTGTGAGTGCTTGGCATCCCCCCTACCTCCAGCTATCAAAGGGGCCCTCAAGTGCTGCTGGCGGGAAAGCTGGGTTAAAGTGTATAGGAGTAAAGGGGGAAGGGAACGTTGTCCAGCGGTCATCACCAGAGATCGAGTCCCAGACCTTAAGGGTAGTGCTCTTGGGGGTGCTGATATAAGCGTTCCTGGGCCTGTCACTCTTGGGTTTCCACACAAGGTCCCATATCGTCCTCCCTGCCATGCTCCTGTCCATGTGTAGCCAGTGTTTTTCCGACTCAAGTTCAGACCATTCCACCAACACTTGGAGTTGTGCTGCCTTGTAGTATAAGTGCATATCGGGAAGGCCAGCCCCTTCCCTCCCTCCTCGGGCAACGCAAAGTGACAAAGGAGTAACGGGCCCGGCCACCCTGCCAGATGAAGCGAAGCATCAAGGTTTTAATGCGTCGAAAGAAGTCCCCATCTGGGGTAATGGGCAGGGCCTGGAAGAGGTATAATAACTTAGGGAGAAGGGACATCTTAGTTGCGTGTATGCCTCCCAGCCAGGATATGAACATTGACTGCTACAGAGCCAGGGTCTTCTGGATGGATGTGAGCAGTGGGGGAAAATTGGCAGAATAAAACTTCTCAACCTTAGGGGTCAGGTGGATCCCCAAGTATTGGAGAGAGGCGGAGGCCCAAGATAAGGCAGTGAGAGTCTGGAGGTGAGCAGTCTCCGCTGGTGGTAGAGTGAGATTAAGGACGAAAGATTTCCCGTAGTTGATCCTAAAGCCTACCACACCCTCGAAGCGTAATAAGGCTTCCTGTACGTGGCGGAGCGAGTGGGCAGGATCCGACAGGGAGAGCAGAACATCGTCCGTGAACAGGGTAATCTTGTGTGATTCCCCAGTAAAGGGGAGACCCCTGATGTCCGGGTCCTCTCTCACTGCGAGAGCTAATGGTTCTATGCTCAGGGCAAAAAGTAAGGGGGAGAGAGGGCAGCCCTGGCGGGTGCCACGGGAGTGCGTAAAGGGCGCTGACATGTGGCCGTTGATGACCACCCTAGATCGGGGAGAGCTGAAGTTGGCCTTGAGCATCGTTAAGAATTTGGGCGAGAAGCCGAATGCTGTCAAGGTCTGGAACAAGAAGCCCCAGTCCACCCTGTCAAAGGCCTTCTCGGCATCCAGGCCCACTAGGACAGCCGGGATCTTAAACTTGTTAGCTTTTTTGATGAGGTGCACCACCCTCCTGGTGTTGTCGTGGGTTTGGCGGCTCTTGATGAAACCGGACTGGTCCGGATGAATAAGCGCTGGCATAAGATCATTCAGCCTTCTGGCAATTATTGACGAGTAGAGTTTGGCGTCCAGGTTAAGTAGAGCGATCGGCCTATACCAGGAGCATGACGAGAGGTCCTTACCGGGCTTGGGGTTAACCGAAATTATCGCTTCTGCCATGGACATGGAGGTCATACCGTCTCCCTCCATGCTATTAAATAATTGCACTAGGAAGTTGCTTATTTCAGGGGCGAAAGTTTTGTAAAAAATTGCGGTAAACCCGTCGGATCCTGGGGCCTTATGCGGCTTCAGATCCTTGAAGGCCGATAGGACCTCCTCTCTGGTGAAGGGGGCAGTGAGCAACTCGTTCCACTCAGCCGATACCTGGGGGAGTGGGAGCTTCCGCAGATATTCCTCCTGTGCCCTGACGTTAAGGTTGTCTCCGGTGTAAAGCGCTTAGTAGAAGTCACTGAAAAGCCCTGCCTTGAGGCTGTCCTGGTGGATGAGGGTCCCCGCAGCGTCTTGTATACCCCCAATATACTCCTTCTCCCTCTTGTCTCGGAGTTGACGGGCTAGATGTTTCCCCACCTTATTCCCCTGGGAGTATGAGAGTCGCCGAAGTTTCAGGAGCGCGAGTTCTGCTCTGTTATTATAGTGGGCCCTAAGTTTACCCCTAACCGCCGTGAGCTGGTGCAACACCTTCCTGGAGGGGTTCTGCTTATGAGCGCGTTCTAGCTCAGAGAGTTCCTCTTCCAATTGTTCCCGCTCCTTCCGTCTAAGTTTGTTGAGGGCCGCATTTAGTGCTATACAGCTGCCGCGTATAGAGGAATGAAAGCATCCCATCTGTTCAATATCGAGGTGTTGCTTGTGGTGTTAAGATCAAAGAATTCCCTGATAGCTTTCCGTAGTGCTAGGCAGGAAGGGGCATCCCGAACCAGGGAGGCTGGAAAGTACCATTTGCGGCGAGTATGGTCGACCACTTCCCAACGGAGGCAGATAGTAAGCAGACTATGATCTGATACCGATAAAGAGAAGATCTTGGCCTGGCGCACGTCTCCCCGAAGGGATTGGCTAAGGAAGAAATGGTCTAAGCGGGAATAGGAGCGGTGGACATGCGAGAAAAAGGTGTAGTCCCTAGAGTGCGGATACAGAGACCGCCATCCGTCAACCAACCCCATGTCCATAATCAATTGCTGCGTTTCGTTGGAGAACAAGCCGGTGTCAGATCTCTGGTGATGAGTACTGTCCAACTCCCTATGCCAAACAAGGTTCAAATCCCCCATGACAATTAAAGGTCCCTCGGCAAAGTCTAAGATCCTCTTAAAGAGACCCTGGATGAATCCGTTCTGGCACACATTAGGGGTGTACAGGACCAGAAACGTGCAGGGCTTGCCCCGTAACACACCCTTGACCACTAGCCAGCGTTCTTCTTTATCACTTAGAATACCCATGGGTTGAAAGTGCAAGCATGCGCGGAACATGAGAGACACTCCTCTATGCTTTGTGGGGGCTGAAGACCTATATATGAGGGGGAACTGCTTGTGCTTAAGGTGGGAGTCTTCCGACTTAGTCAAGTGTGTTTCCTGAAGACCCACCACATCTAAGTGGTGGTCGAGTATGTACTTCCAGATCGTCTGACGCTTCTGGGGAGAGTTCAGCCCTTTCACATTCCATGTTCCCAGAATGAGTGGCATTGCGACTGGGAAGACAGGTCGAGCTCTATATAGAGGGGCTTCTGGCCCCGCCAGTCCCCCACCCCTTCAATCATGATCCAACCTCCGTTGACACAGTCCAGCCATTCGTGCATTCCAGTGTGGGGTAATTCCTGTGCATCAATCACTCTCTCGATCTCCCCATTCAGACTCGTCACCCCTCCGTCCAGGCTGTGACTCGGCTGAAAAGAAGCTAGCGATAATCCACCCCAGCTACCACCACTACCCCCCTCCCCCACCCTCCCCCCCCCCCTTCCCCCAACAGGCCCCCCCCCATCCTCAACAGTGAAGGTCCTCAGGCCTAGCCAAACAAAGCAGAAGAGAAAAGTGTAGGGGCCTGAAGAGAAAGTCCCTGAGTGCGACCGCAAGGGCCGAGGTTCATAGAGGTGGTAGGAGACCCTCCTTGACCCATTAGGGAGGTGTGTAGTCGGGGTAACATAAAGAACTCTCGGTACCTGATGAAGAGGTGTCCCTCCGGCGCTCACAGTACTGTTGCCCAGGGCTCACTCAGTGGAAGGCCCTTACTGTGATGCAGCGTCAGTGACCAGTGCCAGAGAGGCCACTGTGGCCCCCCTTTCCTGTAGGCTGGCGGAGGTGTCTGGTCTGCTTGCCGCCGCAGCGCCACTCACTCTCTGCCATGACGGGGAGCGCTGTCGTCTCCTTGACGTAGATCCGCCGCCTCAGTTGCAGCCGCAGCATCGTCTAATCCAAGGATTTCCAAGGTGGCGGTGAGGGACCTGACCTGGACTCGCTTATTCTTCCAGCGAAAGATAAGGCGGAAAGGATGGCCCCAAGAGTAGGCCACCTTCTGGTATCTGAGGAAGTTGGTATTGGTAACAGGGCGAAAGTCCCGCCTCTTCTGCAGGGTCGAGGCCGCTAGGTCATGGAACAGCTGGGGACGACGGTCCCGGAATTGCAAGGGGGCAATGTCCCGCGCTTTTCGTAGTATTGTCTCTTTTAATTGGAAGTCGTGCACGCATACCAGAATGTCAGGGGGAGGCATCTTCGGGCCCCGTGGCAGTCCAACTCTGTGGGCCCTGTCCATGCAAATTTTCCTGAGGAGCATCTTCTCCCAGGATAACCTTGAACAGGGCAGACACATATTCCCTGAGGTCCATGCCTTCTCCTGCCCAGGGCACTGCTCGGATCCGGATGTTGTTCCGGCAGGACCGGTTCTCTAAGTCCTCAGCAATGGCCTGGAGGTCTAAGTTCTGCTCTGTGAGCCGGAGAACATCTTGCTGGAGTTGGTGCACGTCCTCCGCTAGTCCCAAGTCATGGTCTTCCAAGGTGGCCACTTGTTCCCCTATGCCATCCACATCTCTCCTTACTTTACGGAGGTCCGATGCCAACTGGGAGCGGAGCTCTGAAATGTCTGCCTTGATGGCTGTAAAAAATTCGACCATAAATGCCTTAGTTGCTGGGGCTTCATCGTCATTCCGCTGGGGCGACCGGCTGAGGCCCGCAGGCGACGAGGCTGGCCCCCTCTTGACTGGCCCCTCCTTGGTAGGTTTGTCCTTGCGCTGCCTGCCTGCCATGTTCAGGCTCTGGGCCTCAACGAATCACTGGTCGCTCTGCGTAGTCCGGGTCCCATGTTAGGTCTCTGCAAATGGTATGTCAATCTTTCTCGACCCCAGGCCGGTGTGCTTCCCCGCTCGAGCCATGAGATGTCCGTTCCACGGGATCCGGGTCTTGCCTCCTGTTGCGCCCCACAGGCCTCCACTCCAGTATGGCACAGGTCACCTCGGGCGGCCAGACCAGCCAGCCCCCGCTGGGGCGTTCGCCTGGGTCAAGGGGTCCACAGGACGCCACCCGCCTCTTATCTCAGCTGGCGCTATGTGGATCCAGTGTGCTTGCGGAGCAGTCGCTGTAGCAGGGGATCTATTACCAGGACGACCCCGGGAGCACTGCCATCTCCGGCAGCTCAAAATGGCGCCAATCGCGGTCCGAGCCCCCCGGTGCAGCTCACCTAGTGTAGGGCCTAGGCGAGGGCACTGTACTGGCCGCCAAACCACCGACGGAGGAGCTGGAGCCCCAGGTGGTGAGAGAACGGGGGTTGCCGCCTTCCTCCACTGGATGGGCCCCGGCGATCGTGCCTAGATTAGGTTGGCGTTACTGCGCACCCTTCCGCACAGGCGGCCCGGGCAATGCTCCCTTCCGTTGCCGAGCTGTGGGCCCCGTCTCTGAAGGCCGCGCTGGGATGGCGCAATCGGCCCCATGGCTGTGCTAGGACCTATGCAAGCTCAGGCCCCATCCACGATGTACACCCCTGCAGGCCTCTGGGTGGGTCAAGTCCCTCGCGTTGTTCGTTCCCACCTGGTCAAAGTTTGCTCCATAAGTCTCTGTGAGGGGGCGTCGGAAAGGCACAGCTCCACTCCTGGACGGACCATATAGGCCCCGAAGCCACAGGCCCCAGCAGTTCCAGCTGCCGCCGACCCCCGATCCAGGGCACGGTGCGAATTCAGATGGCGGGCCGCTCTGAGTGCGGACGTCTCGGCTCCCTTACTCCCTCGCTGATGGGCGCTACATACGGCGATAGGACAGCCGCCGGCACGCGGGCGGGAGAGCTCCGGGAGGCCTTCCGGGTCTCGTAGCCCATACTCGTTCCTTTACGCGCCCAAAGGCAGTGTGGATCCCAGGCCGTCGGGTAGGCCGCGCCACCGGTCTCCACGCTCCGGGCACCGGGAGCGACGGAAAAGCCACCAAGGGAAAACCCGCGGCAGCGGGAAGGCAAACCGGCTGTTGGACAGCTAGATGACAGCCTCGGGAGAGTGCTTCTCAAGGCTAAGAGGATCACGGCCCCGAAGGGACTCTGAAACACGTCCTACTCCGCCGCCATCTTGGCCACGCCCCCTTTCTTCATTTTTTTAACATATAATGTCGGTGATTTAATTGTCATTTCAAATATAATTTTTTTTAGTTAATGAATATATTTTTTAAATTTAATTGCATTGCAAGTTGAATAACCAGTGTTTGTAATGACTAAATATTATTAGTATTGTTTATTTTTCAATTTATATTTATTAACCCCTTCGGTGCTAGGCCTTTTACCCCCGTGCTAAGCCTTTTTTTTGCTATTTGGGGTAGTTTGTGCATAGGCACCTGTAACTTTTTGACCACATAAGGTATCCACGACAAATTTAAATCCTTTTCTTCCAACATCATGGGAATTTTAAAGGTACCCAGGGTTTTTTGATTTCCAGAAATTAGCCAAAATACAGCTAAATTCTTATTGGAATGGGGGAATAGGAAAAATAGGGCTACAGATGAAATCATCTTTTTTTCGTGCAAATGGAATCAACAAAGGAGTTGTGGCATTTATCCTGACTCGTATACCCTACCCCCAATACTTCAATTGTATTTGCGCTATCTGCGGATTTCCTGATTCATGCTTGTTATTGTAGGACCATGTATGACCGTATGGCATTGATTCTTAGTTTTTCCTTTATTGTAAAATGAACCTTCATGAATCCTGGATTTCGGCCAGTACGCTTGAATACAAGTCATATCCTGGACACTTGTTAGATCCCGGTCTTCGGGCTGCTATAATTTCCCGCATTGATTTGCTGTACTTACGACTTGACTAGCGGCCGGCCGGGATGGTTGTAGGCCCATGCTTGTATTTGCTTGAAATAATAATAAAGGTTCCCCAAAAATTTACAAAAAAAAACCAAAGGAGTTGTGGTGCTGAAATCACCATCCTCCCAGCTTTCAGGGACAAGCAGACTTTTGTCAGAAAACCAAAATCTTTTACACAGTTTTGGGATTGTACTGGGACTTAGCCTATTTTTGCAATTTTTTGTGCTTTCAGCCTCCTTCCAGTTAATGGTAAAAATGGGTATATAAGCAATGAGGGATCCTGAAAAACTAAACATTTCTGAAATTAGACACATTGTTTAATTCAGCAAGGGGTCATTTGTGTAGATCCTTCAAGGATGTAATTTAGAAACTAACATTTACAAATAGGAAAAATTGAAAATGAGTTAAAAAAAAGCCATTTATGGCAACTTTTTTACTTGTAACGTCTACTAAGTATGACATATGTTTAAAGGCACCGCTGGATCCTTCTGGTTGTGGAGATATACAGAACTTGTAGGTTCAGCAAGAACCAGAGGAACCTAGAGCCAATAACTGAGCATCATCTTGCTTTTTTGTTTTTTTTTGCGTACCGGGTATATAGAAATTAATTTGGGAAAATATAAACATGGAAAAATCGGTATGAAAGACACCTATGTCTTTCTAAAATGCAGCTATTTCAAATGTCCTACCACCAAGAGTTCCTCTTGCTCTGCCAAGTAAAATGGTACCTCATTTGTGTGGCTGGGCCAAAAGCCTATGACTGGGAAGAGCCAAAAACATAGGGATTAAAGGTATTGCATCGCGAGTTCTAGGCGCTACATTTAAACACATTTTTTAGCTGATTCTGCATTGGACAGCCACACAAGTGAGGTATAATTTTACTTGTGAGAACACGGGAATGGCTGGGTGGTAGGACATTTGTGCCAGCACAAAAATGTGTGGAATAAGTGATTTTTTCAGTTAAATTTGAGGTTTTCAGGGGATTCTGGTAGAGAAATGTTGTTGAATCCACGCAAGCCATACTTCACTGGACTCCCCAGGATGTCTAGTTTTCAGAAATGTATGGGTTTGGTAGGTTTCTCTAGATGGCCGCGAGCCTGGGCCCAAAAAAACAGGTGCCCCCGTGCAAAACCAGGTAGTTGTGTGATAGGTTATTTTGAAATCTCCACAGTACGATTTGGGCCTTTTTCCTGTTGCAGCCACACTGCCTACCAACTTAAGTGAGATACCATTTTTCTCAGAAGACTTTGAAGAGTGCAGGGTTGGAGGAATTCTGTATATCCACACAGATTCCAGAACTTTCCATCACAGAAATGTGAGGAAAATGGTTTTGTTTTCACCAAAGTTTGAGGTTTGCAAGGGATTCTGGGTAAGAGAAACTGACGATAGCTCGACAAGTCACTCCATCCTGGGTGTCTAGTTTTCAAAAATGCATAGGTTTGCTAGGTTTCCTTAGGTGCCAGATGAGCTAGGGTTACAAATCCACAGCTAAGCACTTCGCAAAACAAGGGTCAGTTTTCACTGTAAAAATGTGGTGTGCCCATGTTGCGTTTTGTGATGATTCCTGTCGCAGGCACTAGGCGTACATTTTTCTCAGAAGACTTTGAGGAATACAGGGTGGGAATAATTTGGTGGATCCATGCAGATTCCAGAACTTTTCATCACAGAAATGGGAGGAAAATATTTTTTTTTTTACAAGGTTTGAGGTTTGCAAGGGATTCTGGGTAACAGAACCTGGTGAGAGCCACACAAGGCACCCCATCCTAGATTTCGCTGGGTGTCTAGTTTTCAAAAATGTATAGGTTTGCTAGGTTTCCTTGGGAGCTAGCTGCGCTAGGACCCAAAATCCACAGGTAGGCACATTCTGAAAAAAAGTCTGTGCCTAGTGGGCTTTCTGCCACCCTGGGAGGGGATAAATCAGGGGCTATTGCCCTGATATGGCCCCAAGGGGAGGCAGAAAGACTGGCTATTTTTTGGGTGGGTGGGTGGGTGGGAGGGGGCATTGGGATGCCTATTCTGGGCAGTCCCCACCCTTACGTATAAAAAAGCCGGCATAATCGCTGGCACTTAGTAGGCTCTCTGCACCCTGGGGTGCAGAACAGGGGCTACTGCCCTCATCTGCCTCCTGGGGGGGCAGAAAGACTGTGGCATCTTCTTTTGGGGGCATTCTGGGCAGCCCCCACCCCTGAATTTGTATTTTTTTTACCCCTTGTGCCTAGTGAACTTTCCGCCCCGAAGGGGCAGATAAGGGGCTGTTGCCCTATCTGCCTCCAGGGGGGGAAGAAAACTGTGGCGTTTGGGGTGTTGGGGGAATTGAAATTAATATTCTGGGGAGCCCCCATCCTGAACTTTGAGGGAATTAAATCCCTAGTGCCTAGGGGGCTGTCTGCCACCCTGGGGGGACAGATAAAGTGCTATTGACCCATTGCCCCTGGGGGGCAGGTAGACTTTGGCATTTTATTTGGGGGTGGGGGCATTGGCATGCCAATTTTGGGCAGCCCCCAACTCTAAGTAAATAAAAAAAAATCCTGGTGCCTTGTGGGCTTTCTGCCCCCCCCGGGGGGCAGATCAGGGTATACTGCCCTCATCTTCCTTCTGTGGTGAGCATTTTCTTGGGGTGGTGGGGCCATTGGCATGCCCAATCTGGGCAGCTCCCGACTGGACTTTGGAAAAAAGAAATCATTGGTGCCTAGTGAGGGTTCTTCCCCCCGGGGGCAGAGGAGGGGCTATTGTCCCATATGCCCTCAGGGGGGCAGAAAGACTGTAGCATTTGTTTTTTGTGTGGGGCATTGGCATATCTATTCTGGGCAGCCCCCACTCCTATGTGTGTGTGTGTGTGTATATACACATATATATATATATATATATATATATATATATATATATATATATATATATATATATATATATATATATATATATATATATATATATATATATATATATATATATATATATATATATATATATATATATATATATACATATTTAGACTTCAAAGGTTCCTTTTCACAGGAAAGCACCGCACTCCAACAGAGTTTTATCTTTTCAAAGATTTATTGAGTGCAATTCAACACCATAAACCACCACCAACGCGTTACAACTGATCCACAGTCTTCCTCACGGTATGTGAGTCCTTCATTGCTTTCACTATTTAAAGACTCCCAACATGTCATTTAAGAGGCATTGTGGGAAATGTAGTTACAAAATCATATACAAGTTACCAATTTCAAAAAAGCGAGTGATTATTTACAATGCAGATCGATTTTCTTATTTACTAGATTCCATGTCAGTGTTCGATGTTATTCCATAAGATGAGGCAGTTCAGTATACCTTACCAACTCATTTCAATTTCGATAGAGTTTAGGCGAGTTCAATTCATATAGGGGCAGTGTTTAGTTTTTCTTTACAGTCTCTGTAACTTGTATATGATTTTGCTTCATAGAACAAATTAAACCACAAGTGCAGGATCAAATAAAGATCAAATAAAACAGAGTAAGAAAATAAGGTAAAGTGCTTGGAGCTCGGAGCTCAAAAAAGGGCCAAGGAAAGCCCCAAGAAGAGATAGGGGAGGCTTTTCCAGGGAGGTGGAAGTGGTAAGGGGGGGGGGGCTCAAAGAAGAAAATTGTAAAAACAAAAAATACACAAGGTGGAAAGCAAAATGGGGAAAGAAGAAAAAAACACGTCCAAATTAAGCGTTATAAGGGGGAAGGAGCCCAGTCACACGTAACAGAAAACAGGAAGGGGCCACTAACTAGATGGGGGCAAAATAAAGTAGGGTAATGCCTGGTTGTTATGAACAAAGTCTCAGGCAAGAATGCAATAGGTCTTAAAATTTGACAGACATTGGGCGATAGATTTGACAAAATTATCCTCCTAAAAGATTAATAATGTTAAAGCTGCTATTCTTCCTTCTAGCCTTGTGATAATGGATTTCCACTTTTTAATTGTATATTTTTTAGCTTGTATATATTGTAGTTTTTTAATGGCTCTGAATTAATGTATATTATGATGGCTTTTAAAGGATCAATGCTTATAAAACTTGGATTTTATATGTTGTGCTTTTATGATAAACTTTTTATTGAATAAAGCTGATCTACTACTACTAAGTAGGGTAATGTCAGTTAAAAGAATGTTAACAGACTACTCATGTTAAGGAAAAGAAGGGCCAAAATATTGGAATACCTAGAAATAGTAGATTGCAATATAATGATATTGCAAAAAACACACTTACTAAAAGAAGAATGGGAAGAATTCCTTAAGAATCAAAAGTGGTTAGATATGTGGGTATGCACAAATCAAGATTGCAATGTGAAAGGGGTGGCAGTACTATTAAAGAAATCACTAGGAGCACAGGTAAAATCCACAAAAGTAGACAAAAAAAGAGATGGGTTATGGTGAAACTAAAGATACATAACAATCTATACTAGGGGTGGGTGTTAAATCCCGTCCGGCTCGTGGAACTTGTAAAATTTTGGCATTTTTGCATTCCGCGCGGAACGCAAAAATTTTAAAACTTTGCGATCCGTGGTGGAACGGAATATATTGCGCAAACGGTCGCATCTTTGTGGATAAATATACAGGGCAGGATTCTTTCTGGCACAGTGCTCCTGTCACAAAAATTAAACCTCAGCAGGAAGAGCTTACAGATATAAATAAAGCAGGTGCCTGAGTTTAAGCTCGAATTCAGTAACTCATTAATCAGCCCAAAAAATTGTGAGCTTTGTCGAGGCTGGGCAGGTGTGCTTTCTCCCCATATCTACCCTCGAAAATTAGCTGTGATGCTTGATGGAGGCATTTGCATCCTTGACTTTCACGAGCGCAATCCCCGTGCAGTTCCTGTGACCAGGAGCTTCTTTCTCCTCATCTGCTCCTCTGATCGGTCTCCGATCTTTTATAAACACAAGAGGCATGTGAACTCGTACAGAAGCCCCGCCCATTTGGCCCCGCCACACACACTAGCGGTGTGCACCATCTTCCCGCCTTTTTCCTACCATGATGGACAGCTCACTCAAGGGACCCTGGCGCCCTTCTGCACGATGGCAAAGATACACACACATGGTTACTGGAGACAACTCTTCTGGCCTTTACACAGCTGTAGCGTAGGAAAAGCACTATACATTTACCCAACGAGGTAGCACTTACTGATTAGCCAGTAGAAAGTACTCCAGTTGAGTAGAGGTATCACACAAAACAGTGGCGTCTTCTTGAATAAATGCAGGGCAGGATTCATTCTGGCACAATGCTCCTGTCTCACAAATGATCAGCGATGCTCCTGTCTCACAACCCATCAGCTATCGCAAGTTGTACCCTAACACTAGGGTGTGATGACCTGGATTTTTGTGCTGTGCGTATCAAAATCCAGACGTACCGCTCTTTATTGTGTTTTCCTCTGGTAAAGTGAAATTTAACTTGGGGAAAATTGCGAGGTATGTGGTAATTACCCCAAAACTTGTAATTCTGATTCTAGTGCAAACAGTAGGTGGTGCAGGGTTTAGTAAAGTACGGGCCACACTTAACGAGGGTCAATGCATTTAGGGGCAACCCCGCTATGAGTGACGTGGTGTATTGCACCTGTTGTGTACTAAAACAAAATAGGGACTCGGAGAAAACTTCTGCGTTCTGAGCAGTAAAAGTCTGGTGGTGATATAGTAAGAGGTAAACCTGTGGCTGCACTTTCATTTTCCACACACTTTATATACATGTAGTTTCAAAGTGCACCTTCACCACTTGGGCACTGAGTAACAGTTGTTGAGTTTTACTAAACTCAGCAGTACTGGATTTGTCGGCCTCGCAAGGATTAAAGGCTGAATGGCTGCGCCAGGATTCTCACATGTACCCATGAGTCGAGAGTGGGTTCCTGGAACGGATACAGCAGTCCATGAGCCAGCACCACGTGTGGCCCAAGAACTAATGTTGGCTCCATGGACTTTAGTAATAAGCGAAAACCTGTCATTAAATCGCCCCACTACTCCCTTCTTTAGTGCTATGCTCTTGGACTTAATGACCTCGGAATGATGAAAGGCTAGCTTGGCCAGACCAGGATTTGATCTTGTGGTCTGAATGTTCACAGATGTCAGCAGAGAGGTCATACCTCTCTTAGCCATCTTTCATGTACTAGAGTGAGCTCTCAAAGATAGGGAGTCGAAATGGGACGGGAGGAGGTAGGGTAGAGGTAGTGGCCATGCAGAGACTACAGGGTGTCCCTAGAGCCCGCAGAGAGTGGAAACCGATCGGGCAGGATGGCTGAGTGAGTTAAACACTGAGATATGCAGTGCTATACAGGACCAAGTCTGAAGTCAGAAGAGCCTATTCAACCTTCCATCCTCCTGAGGCTGGTAAACTGACTATAATTAAATTGGGTAATAGCAAGGCTTGCTATGTACAAGGGGTAAAAAACTACAAACGTGTGTTATGAAATGCAATATAAAAAGCAACTGTGAGATGGAGAAAACATGAGAAAGTTGCATAAGGGAACTTTGGAGAGCAACAAACTGAACTAATTTGTGTTATGAAAAACATCTCAGAGATCATCAAGATGACTGGGATGTCACAGAGCACCTGATTGGCTGCTACCTAGCCTACCTAATTTGGAGTAGAAGTCTTCTAACAGGTGTAGTTTGCTCTCACATACCCTCCAATTATTGTGCTGTACTTCCTCTCTATAGGTCAGCGCTCTGAAGTAACTAAAAGACGACGGCTATAGTTTGGAAACCTCCTGCATAAATACATTATTTAACATCCATGTCCCAAAAATGAAACCTCAACAGGAATCGCTTTCAGTGTAAATAAAGCAGGTGCCTGAGTTTAAGCTCAAATTCAGTAACTCATTAATCAGCCCAATAAATCATGAGCTTTGTTGAGGCTGGGCAGGTGTGCTTTCTCCCCATATCTACCCTAGAAAATTACCTGTGATGCTTAATGGAGGCCTTTGCATCCTCGACTTTCACGAGTGCAATCCCCGTGCAGTTCCTGTGACCAGGAGCTTCTTTCTCCTCATCTGCTGCTCTGATCAGTCTCTGACCTTTTATAAACACAAGAGAGGCATGTGAACTCACAAAGAAGCCCTGCCCCCGAAATCTCAGTGAGCACGTGAAATTTCGCGTGTTCACAGAGATTGTTTGCCGTTTCGTGACATTTTACGAAAGGCAATTTCGCAAATTCCGCCCACCCGTAATCTATACACAGTGGTTGGGTATTACGGGCCTAACATGGATGATCCAGAACCTCTCCAAAAACTCTTCGCTCAACTCCTAACAGCACAAGCTCCAATAATAATGGGGTGGGGATTTTAATATAATTTTAGATCCAAAAAAAGACAGGTTCCCACCCAAATATGGCCCAAACCTATCAAAAATGAGGGAGTGGGTGAATCATTATATTAATGATCTCGGGATCATGGATATATGGAGGGTGAAGGGAAATAAACTCAACAAATTCCTGTTGCAGACTAAGAGATTGAGACATGCATCAAGAATCAACTACTTTTTAGTGGACAGGGGCCTATTAAATTCAACGCGAAAGGTAGAACATGTACCAGCACATTTATCAGATCATTCTGCAGTGATCCTACACCTTTATTTAAAAAGTTTGGCACCAAATAACAGATGGATGGTGGACAGGGGAATCTTTTTATTTGAAAGCTGTATAGAAGCCCTGGCAAATGATACCAAGGTGTTCTTTCAAATGAACAAAGAAGGGACCACAAAACAAATCGCATGGGAGGCATATAAAGCCTATATCAGGGGAAGATAAACTAGCCTTGCGGCATATAAAAACAAGTGTAGAAAAATCAAGATACATGAACTAGAAGAAGAGATAATATCCCTGGAGGTCGAGCTAAGTAGGACTATTACCACAGAGCAAGGGAAAATTAGCATTGAAGAAGAGACAACTAGAAAAAAAAACGGAATTGGCAAACTTTCTGGAATCAACTGTAAAAGATAAATGGGAAGCAAGCAAAATATTGCACTACGAATATGGAGAGGGATGTGGGAAATTATTAGCGTGGAAACTGAAAACAGATGCAAAGCATAAAAAGATAGAAAAGATATTGATAAAAGATCAACAGTATACCACAGAAGAGAAAGAAATTAGGAAGGAGTTCCTAAAATTCTTTAGCGAACTGTACTCGGAAGATCAGGTAAGGAGTTCCTAACATTCTTTAGCGAACTGTACTTGGAAGATCAGGTACAATCTGTGCTGGAAAAAATAACCCTCCCTAAGTTTTCTCAAGAACAAAGAGCAGAGATTAATCAAGGGATATCCAAAGAAGAGCTTTTAGAAACCTTAAAGAAGTTTTAAAAGAGCAAGCCGGCAGGGTCGAATGCGCTCCCAAATGAGTTGTATACACATCTGAGAGAGGTATTGGCTGCCCCCATGACAGAACTACTCAATGAAATATTCACAACATAGGGGACACTCCAACCCACCTGGAATGATGCAACTATTAACCTTATACTCAAACCAGGGAAAGACCCCACGAGAAGTGAGTCCTACAGACAAATATCACTCCTAAATGCCGACTACAAGGTTTATACACAAATTTTAGCAAAAAGACTTGGAAAGATCGCAGGCTCCGTAATTAACACAAATAAAAAAGGCTTCATTGGAGGAAGATACATGCATGAATTAACGCATGAACTTATCACTGCAATAGACATTGCAATAAATCACGCAACCCCACTATCGATTTTAACCCTGAAAGCTGCTAAAGCATTCGACAGGGTAAGTTGGCTCTTTTTAAATGAAACTTTGGCAAAATTCAACATAGGAGAGACCTTCCAGAACGCAAGTAAGCAGATATACAAAAATCCAACAGCAAAGGTGCTAGTGAGCGGAGTGTTAACAGAAAATATAATGATAAAAAGAAGAACAAGATAGGGGTTCCCACTATCCCCCTTATTATTCGATATGTACATCAAGCCAATGGTAGAAATAGTAAGAAAGGAGAAAGGAATTGCACCTTTTAAACATCAGGGATGGGAGAACAAAGTAGCACTTTTTGCGGACAATCTAATACAAAACAAACTGGGCCCCTGACACCTCCATTTCCTAACTATTGCTATAATGAGGACAAAAAAAAACCAACAAAAAAAATAATGTTTTGCGTCGGCAATTGCTGGCGCAAAACACTCGCAAATTACCACCCTTTTTAAAAGGGTGGTAATGCACTCGCATAAGGGAAGTGGTCCCCAGGGGACCCCTTCCCCTCTGCAAATGCAGGGGAAAATATTTTATAAGGGCAGTCATTGGTCCCAGGGACCACTAGATGCCTTTAAAAAATAAAACAAAAACGTTTCTTTGTCTTTTTCAAATGCATCCTGTTTTCCTTTCGGGAAAATTGGCTGAATTAAAAAAACAACTACTTTATTTAAAAGCAGTCCCAGACATGGCGGTCTGCTTAGTCCAGCGGCCACCATACCTGGGAGGGCCTGCCATTCCAAATGGGGTCATAAATTGCGAGAGGCTCATTAATATTCATGAGCCTCTCAATTTGCGACCCCATTGGGAATCACTAACAGTGTGAAATACACTGTTGGACATTGAAAATAGCACCTCACAAATTGTGAGTCGCAAAAATCACGCAATTTGCGATGCGCTATTTCCAGTGTCGGACATCTGTCCCGCTATGTGTGCTGCAAACTGCAGCACATGCAAACTGCAGCCCACATAGAAGGAGGTGAACACCCCTATGGATTGTTTTGATGCAAGAAGGTGACCCTTCTTGCGCATAAGGAATCCTGCCTACAACATAGGCACCAGGGTACATGGGTTGGCACTAGGCTTCCGAGACGGCACAGGCGCAGGGGGAAAGGGCAGGAATGCACCATATTGGATAAATACAGTTCATTCCTGCCCTTTCACTTTGATGTAGGGTAGCACAGTAAGGTGACTTGCTGCGCTGCTTTACGCCAATAACCCCATAAATGAGGCCCTGTGTAAACGGTAGTGAGTTCACCTCTCCGTTTTCATATGGGTTTTAAATACAAACTTTAGATGGCAAACCAAAAACAATTACGTCTGTCGCTGAAAATGTCATTCCTGGTGAGGCCAGAGTGCTAAATAAACTAAAGTTTCTAATAACTAGCTGAGATAATGCCCTTAAACTCTACTTCCAGGAAGGACATGCTTTCATGTTGCTATAGATGTCAGCCAAAGTGCACTCTCACCCCAATGCATTAACAGGCCCCCTTCAACAATTAAACTCGGGAGGCTTGTATGATTTTTCGCAGTGTGCATATTTATTAAAAGTTCTTAGGTCAATTACTTAATTGCCTCCAGTTCTTTATTCTTAAAGTCAAATTATTTTACACATGACAGTATTAAGAAACTCACACTTATATAGATATACTCTTTTACTGCCCATTCTCCAATGGGCATTTGTTTTAAGTTCGTGTTGCGCCAGCAGGCCACAACCAAGATAGCCTGCTCTCCTTAAGTCAACCCCCTTCCGGTCAACAGAGCCGCAGGTGAATAATTTGCCACCACTTGTGGCAACCAGCGGCTTCCGGGGTAGGGTTAGAGAAGCCAGGGCCACCAGCAGGTCAGCCCCAACTCTCCCGCCAGCCCGGAGCCCATGATGATTTAGAAACCTGTTCAGAGGTAAAACTGGCACTGCCCAAAGAAGTTCCCGTGATATTCTTGTCCGGGACCCCGCTATTGCCCTGCCCGAATACCTAAAGTTTGGGGTGGGTGACTTCTTCCAGCTACGTCTGACTCCTGGGCGGTCAGCAGACAAAGAGGGGTCCCCAAGATGGTCGCGGGCTTTTAAGCCTCGCTCCCTATGGCTGCTTCCGGGGCGTTACTATGACGCGCTTCCTTTGGTCCCCCCTTTCTTTCGCTTCCGGGTCGGATGCCCCAGAAGCGGCTCCTTGATGGTCGGCCCTTTGGCTGCCACTAACGGCGCCACGCCCTTAAGGGGGGTGGCGCCTCGTATACTTGTTACATCACTTGTGTGCCTGTATCGTGTTCAGAAACAGCTAGTATGTTGTTTAATTCATTTGGGAAACACATCTAAACGCACAAATATGCATTCAGTCACTACAGCCTATCTAAACAATTCCTGAATTAAGAAACATTTGTCACATGAACTAATTAACCTACATGTTAACTGAGCTGTGTGCTCGCAGAGGCTATTAATTGCTTACATTTTGAAGCAATACCTTAGAACACAGACTGTACTGCTGGAGAGAGATAGGAGAAGCAGTCTCTTGAAAGCCTGGCACTTACTGAAATATTGCCCTACAACAAACGGGAGCAGACAGTCACAGAAGACACGCGATCAATTTCGCATGATCAGCGATGAGATAACCTTTGACATCAGCCTTCGTCTGCTAAAGAGATAATTAGCGGTAAAACTAAGTGACAAGTCAATTGCAGCAGGACAAAGGAATGGTTTGTTTTGTTGGCTTCGTCCATAGGAAAGCTGCTCTTTAGAGATACACTTGTTGCCAGGTTGTGTGTGCAGGCGTCTGTGAAAAGCAAACTGTCCTGATGAGAGTTTTAAAAACACAAACAGTCGGCTATAAAATGAAACAAAGGTCTATTGTAAGGGCAGAGCTGTATAGAGAGAGAGAAAAAGATCAATTGAGGAGTTTAGCCATTAAATCAGGTGCTTGTGAATTTACATGTGCATGTACTTTTGACTTTGAATATATTATTCATACATTTATCTCCTGTGTGTGTGTGAGAGAAAGGGATTCGTTAAGGATGTCGCAAAAGATGTTTGATATAAGTACTTTTCACAATTAAACTCACGCTTCCGCTTCTGAAGTTAATGGCATCGTTTTAGAAGCACAGAACCATAGTCATTTACCAGTGCCCTTCCCTTTGCAGAGTCTACTATGTCCTCATCACAGTCTAATAAATTGAGGGTTAACTTCATCTCGGAATTAAAATGACCTAATCTAATCCAAAATATGTTCCCCCTTTTAGTCTTGTACACATGGGCCATAGCATGATGGGCTTTTCTGGCGCTAAACCAGCCGCCTATTGTATGTGCCTTTCATGACATAAACAGCCCAGTTCCATGTGAGATGGGTTGCTCCAGTCCAGGCTTTCTCTGTGTATTCTGGGATAAGTGGTCATGTTAATTCCATTATAAAACAGGACTCAAAGTCCCAGAAGAAAAAAAATGGCATGGTACAGCATATCACACATGAACCTGGGAAACTTGCAGTGGCGGCTCCTTCGCTAAGGTGGAGGAGGATCAACCCCACTGCTCGCAGAGCAGTGTAAAATAAAAAATAAAACGATAACAGAAGTTATTGCCATTTTAAATTTAGTACCAGTCGGGTGGGGCTGGGCTCTCATGATGTCGGAGAGGAGGAGTGGTTGCTGCACTCTGAAGTGCGCATCACGGTTCGACCGGCCCCCTTGGCCAGGCCAAGCACTCATGTGCACTTTGCGTGTTTCCCACCAGGCTGCAATGCACAGCCTGGTGGGGAACATGCACAGGATCCCTCTGCCCATCTGAGTGCCGAACCATGATGCTCAGACCAATCACAACTATGCATTGCCCATTGTGGTTGGCTTAGGGGGGCCTGGGTGGTTCCTGCTTCGTCTTCATACAGAAGGCAGGAAGAGAATGGAGGATCGAAAATGTGGGAGAGACGTAAGTGAATTTTCATTTTTCTTAATTGTTTTCCACACCTCCACCCCACTCCCCCGCAGCCCCACCTTTATTCGGCACAGACTTGGCAGCAGCTATACGTAAAAGGAATTAATTTAACTCAATATTTCTCTGTAGTAGTGCTTTATTTTCAGGCAGCACAGCTCATACACAGATTGAGGCAAACCTTCCTCACTGTTTTTGAACTGTATTGTCTGAAAGACTACTAATACTTCAAACAAATATTGGTTTAAATGAACACACTTCACTTCACATCCTGCTGTCAAATAAAAATAGGCACTATGGTTTGCTCTTCTCTGTCACTAATACCCTGCGAAGTGGTAAACGTTGCTTTTTGGCAACCGCTGTGAAGCTATGTTAATAGTATTGCACCTGTACAAAGCTTTGCACTGCTTTTCATTTTGCCACTTTTGTGGGAAAACCTCGAACTTGCAACAACCTATGTTGCATATGTTCTAAACACTAAAAAAATGGTTCTGCATAGAATATAGTGCAAAAAAACTGTTCTACTCTCATTGAGCAATCTATGGCAATCCAATTTAAGCTTGCAGCAGTAGTTTCGGGCTAAATTAAAATTCAAAGTTTAAGGGAACCTAAATTCCCAGTTTTACTTCCTGTACATTTTGTCAGGAAAAACCTGGTGAAATGTGTGCAGGGAAGAGGGACTGAAAAGAAAGAATGCTATGGGAATCAGTGTACAAAAGTGCTGGAATAGCAAGGGGTCCTTCCAGAAAACATTTTGATAGCTATCCTTGAGCCAAAATAGAATTCAGGCTGACCCCAACAAATTATGCCACAAGTGTACCAGTAGAGTGCGCGGACACTGAGACACAAAAGCTCCCTTACACATCCACTGTGTGTGTCAACATAGCCTGCATGGAGGGATATAGATATCTTCCGTAAGGAACTATAATTTGTTTTTGTCCAATGGGCATCTTGGCCAGGAGCACTTGGACCTCATACCAAGCACAGATGAGCCCTGATGACTTTACCAGAGAGGGAAAATAAGACACACTTGGCATGTCACTTCATGTGTTACCAAGAGTTAATCTTTGATCTTAAAATTCTTTTAGACTTTTTTCAATTCAGTATGTGCTTAAATGTATGAATGCTCTGCAGCAATGTAAAGAATGTCTGTTTATGTGTTTAAGTACATTCATAACTATAGCACATAAAACAAATAGCATTTTGACAATACATTTTTAGTATTACCAAAAAGAACTGTGTTTTAAACTTAGAATAATGAAACATCAAATTACAACGTACAATCTTTTCCAACATATGTTTTGCAGGTTACATGGAGCTAGTTCTAGCATGCACCTTCCTCTATTTTACTGGGGATTGAGCTTTTAATATATTATTCTTCATTTTTGCATAACTAATTAACATTATTAACTAAGCGGGAATTTATCACCAAGCTGCAAAATTGTACCGTATCTTTTTTCCAATAGCTCTGCAAAGGAAAATATATTCACGAAAGGAGACCTTCAATCTCCAGTTTTCATTAAGTCTAGCTAGATGGGGGGAAAATAGCTCGACTTGAAGATGGTTGCACTCTAACCCAGGTCCTTCAGCCACACCATCAAGCCTTACAAAAGAAACTGTCAATTGCCCCATCGGCTGCTATAAACACTATCATCATCATCAAGTAAGCTTTATTCGGCTTTTGAATTTAAAACCATAAAAGCAGCAGAAAAGAAGATACAAACATGCAAAAAAAATTAATTCAGCAGGTCAATGCATAGTTAAAAGAAAAACAGACTGTTTAGAACAAACTAAAACAGTTTGGCGAATCAACTATTCAAGATCATAATCCAAAAGACAGAGAATCCTCCTTTATCAACAGGTATTGTAGTAATTTGGTACTCCGGGGCCAGGATAAAAGTCATGCAGATCCCAAATACGGATGGAGCCATCTCCAACTTTGTGCTGGGTAGAACGTAAATAGGGGGTAATGTTCCTATGTTTAAACTTAATTAAAATCAGATCTCCCGAAACGTCTTTGGGCAGAGAACCAAGCCACCCCACCCTCCTGACGCTCAGTATCCCGCTGTCTAAAACAGATGGTAAATGTCTATTGTTTTTAAGCCAAAAAATGGCTTTATTCATTAGGTCCTGATGTAGTTCACGTTTACCCGGGCTGAGTTCAGGGACCCCAGAAAGAACGGTAACGTATGGGGCGGCTTCGGGGGGTAGGTCAATTCGGTGCCTTCTTTCTGGAACTCTGTGAGGGGCATGTTTTAGATTAAGAGGAGCGTTGCGACCACTTAAAGTGGGTGGTGTAGAAGGGGGGTCACAAGTTGGAAGTATACTGGAAGCATTGTTCATAGGCCTTTCATGGGTGTTAGTAAGGGTAGAGCATGTGGGTGTCACGGTGTTGGCATTTAGTGGGAGGGACCTTATTACAGTTTTTTCGATCCTGGTCAGCCTCTCCCCCAGATCATTAATTTTTGCGACCAATGGTGATAAAGCAGTGTTTAACAGTCGTTCGATTTGGGCCAGTAGGATCGAGTGAAGGGGGGATACGGGGTCATTTGGTCGAGTCTCCGCCTTATCCAATGTTAGTAAGACGGGGTTTAGGGCAGATAAGTGGGGGCTGCAGATATTAATTTGAGAGAAAGTTGTTTTGGGGGATGCGGGGGAGTGCAAATTGCTTGTTCAATGTCTCTAGCCACTATAGGGGGAGTTAATACATCCTGGGCATAGTTTGTACCGAACATGGCATTCAATTCTTCCCAGATGGACATTGTAGTTGGGAGACAGGATGCCGTAGACACCAGTATACAAATCAAAATGATAGAGAGGGAAAGGTTAGCACCTGACTGTACCTCCTCCTGTGCTGGAACCAAGTGTAGTGGCCCGTCCCGTCCTCCTCTGGCCTCTGAGGGCCACAGAGGGCCCACCCTTTGCCCGGGCTTGGCCCGGCGTCCCGCTCACGTCCCGCGGAGCGGAGCGGATCTCTGCTTTAAGGCGCCTCCTGGCGCTTTCCTGGAGCGTGTAGAGCAGCGCCGCCACTAGGGCCGTCGGGATGTGTAGTCCCGGAGCGGCGGCGCAGTAGGCTGCGGGAATGGACTCCTGGCGGTGGCGGCAAGAGTTGTGGCTTCTTCACCTTCCCCCTCCTTAGTGCAGGTAAGTTCGATTGCCCCCCGCGCTCCGCCGAGCGGAGCTCCGCTTTAAGGCGCCTCCTGGCGCTTTCCTGGAGCGTGTAGAACAGCGCCGCCGCTAGGGCCGCCGGGATGTGTAGTCCCGGAGCGGCGGCGCTGTAGGCTGCGGGAATGGACTCCTGGCGGTGGCGGCAAGAGTTGGGGCTTCTTCACCTTCCCCCTCCTTAGTGCAGGTAAGTTCGATTGCACCCGCGCTCCGCCGAGCGGAGCTCCGCTTTAAGGCGCCTCCTGGCGCTTTCCTGGAGCGTGTAGAGCAGCGCCGCCGCTAGGGCCGCCGGGATGTGTAGTCCCGGAGCGGCGGCGCTGTAGGCTGCGGGAATGGACTCCTGGCGGTGGCGGCAAGAGTTGGGGCTTCTTCACCTTCCCCCTCCTTAGTGCAGGAAAGTTCGATTGCCCCCCGCGCTCCGCCGAGCGGAGCTCCGCTTTAAGGCGCCTCCTGGCGCTTTCCTGGAGCGTGTAGAGCAGCGCCGCCGCTAGGGCCGCCGGGATGTGTAGTCCCGGAGCGGCGGCGCTGTAGGCTGCGGGAATGGACTCCTGGCGGTGGCGGCAAGAGTTGGGGCTTCTTCACCTTCCCCCTCCTTAGTGCAGGTAAGTTCGATTGCCACACTAAATATGTACCTCACACCACAAAAGCAGTCATGACAGAATAAAAGCCAGCCATTGCAACATATGTCTTCGATTGTCCACACTGAAAGAGGGGCTGCCAGCGCAGCCTACTGACCTGGGGACACCTGCACTGGTGGGCTGACCACTGTGGTTTGGTGGCAGGAGAGGGGGCCCGGAGGAACATAATCTTTGGTGTTGCATGGTGCTGAGTACTGTTTGTGGGCTGTTCAGCCCCACACTGAGAGAGAAAAGGGCCTTACACACCTGTCCCAGGGCAACTCAAGCTTGGATTGGTGCTGCAGATAGACCCGGCCCTACTGTTGCACCAATGGGGAGCTGCCCAGCACAGCATGGAGGTAGAAGAAGGTGCCCCAGAGGCATAGTAAGTGCGGAGCTGGGTACTGTCCGGTGTCACCCCTCTGGCTCAGGCGATTACCTCGTAGTGAATACATTCTGAATACATTCTGCTGATGTCTTGCCCCTTTGGCCTATTATGGCCTGAACCTATGCTGTGGCAGGGCCTGGCCCCATGACTAACTCAAAGGGGAATTTGCTGCCCGAGTAGGGAGGCAGAAGAGGGGACTCTGAAGACACAATAACTGTGGCATTGGATTCCGTCCTGTGCAGCGCTTGAGTGGTGTGGGTGCATGGCGTGCCAGATCAAGGAACCACAAATGCCACATGTAGACCGGATCTGAGACTGGGTCTGACCTTTTAGCTGTCCCAGCCGAGGTGTTCTCCACTGGCGACTCCCATCAGGGAAGAATTCTCATTTTTAGTGCCTCTAGATGGCCTTTCCTGTCTTCCTGCCCCCCAGCCTCACCCTTGGGTGGGGCTCCAAGAAGAGAAGAAGAAACCTGCTTGCAAATCTTCATGTAATCACTGTTGTGTTGCGGCTCCTTATTTTCAACACAAAAGAAATACTAACCAAAGACACTCTACAGAGTTACATATAGGATGCAATTACTGAAGACAGATCTCTATATCCCCTCCTGGAAACTAACTAACTGTCCCTGAACACAACTTCCTTGTATATATTACTCTGCATTGCACTATTGCATAAGTTACTTAACACACTCATTACCGACACTCCCTCTCCTGAATGCAGTGACTGCCTTTTGAGTGCTCCATGGGCAAATCAGATCACTCACAATCTAAACTCAATTGTGACCCTCCACCGAAAAATGCTGCCTGAAGATGAGATATGGTGCTGAATCGCCTAACAGAGGCGAGAAACAGTCTGACACTGTGCCGAAGGACGCAGACCTCCGTACTATCCTGCAAAGTATGCAACATAGTCTCCAAACTATAGATGGAAAAATAGATGCCTCAACATGCAGAATGGACTGTATGACAGTGATGAAGCACAATTTTTGCGAAATAATCTTGCTTGTTCAAAATCTGCTCATAATTGTGTTATTCCATTGAATGCCTCTCTTAGTGAGGCAGTGATGCCAGCCGTCTGGAAACATGCAATGGTTTTGCCATTGTTGAAAAATCAAAATGCGGACCCTGCTATGCCGTCTAATTTTAGGCCTATTTTCAAAGGTCTTGGAGAAACATGTGAATGACCAGCTATCTACGTATGTGGTATCCTCTCACTTTTTGCACATCTCACAATCAGGTTTTAAAGCAGGGTTCTCAACGGAGATCAAATTGCTGGGCGTCACTGAGATGCTACGCCAGCGTCTGGATGCTGGTGATACAGTGGCCCTTATATTATTAGATCTACGTGCCGCGTTTGATACGGTTTCCCATACCGTATTAATAAAATCCTTACAGGCATTGGGCATCTCTGGATCGGCGCTTGGCTGGCTTTCCTCCTTTTAATCGAAGGGAACATTCCAGGTGTTTTCCACCAGGGCCACCTCAAAGTCTTACAAATCCCTGTATGGGGTGCCTTAGGGCACAAATTTGAGCCCACTCTTTTTTAACATCTACGTGCAACCCCTGGCAGCGATTGCTGATGCAGCAGGGGCACTGTTTTCATATGCCGATTATACTCAAATCATCTTTTCCCTATCGGCGGATGAGAAACAGGGTCCTTCTACTCTGCAATTGGGCTTGCGCAATATTGCATCATGGATGCAACTTAATTTGCTCAAGCTCAACGGGGAAAAGACGGAAGTGCTTATCTTTGGGAAAAATTCTGAACATTGGGGCCCTTAACATTGGCCAGCTGAAATGGGACCTTTACCTGCGCCTTCCTCTCAGGTCCGCAATCTAGGCTTTATTATTGACAATAAATTGTCAATGAAACAACAGGCAGTACAAATTGCAGCCACCTGTTTTACCATCTTAAAATGGTTTAAAAAAATCATTTGGATGCTCCCTGGTGATAACCAAAGGACGGTAGTCCAGGCTCTTGTAACATCTTGCCTGGACTACGGTTGTGTTCTTTTTCTGGGGTCTAACAGGGATGTATTGCGTAAGCTCCAGGTGGTGCAGAATTCTGCAGCCAGATTGCTGTGTGGACTTCCCAGAATGTCCAACACGGGAAATGCCCTGAGGCTGAGAGAATTACACTGGCTTAGGGTAGAACATTGTATAAAATGTAAAGCCCTATGCTATATGTTCAGAATTAAGATCGGCTCTACTCCTAAATACTTACAAGATCTGGTACGCTCTTACCATCCTTCTTGCCTGCTTTGCTCCTCTTCAGAAGAGCTTTTTGAAATTCCCAGGATCCAATTGATGAGAATGGGTGGCTGCTCCTTCTCTCTTCTTAGTCCTACTTTGTGGAATTCCTTACCTGATGTGATGCGGAAAGAGAAGTTGTACCCCAATTTCCATAAGCAATTAAAAACTTGGTTGTTCAATCAACATTGCTAATTCAGTTGTCTTGAGTCTCTTTTGTGGCTTGCACCGGGAAACCCTTGTTGGGTAGCTGTACGCATTAGAAAATAAATTAACATAACATAACATTAACAAAACAAATGACTAATGGTGGGAATATTATTAACATAGGTATTTTGAAAGTAAAAATGTACATGAATATGTGCACAAAAGGCATGACTCGTGTAGTAAAATAGAAGCTGCAATGAATAAAAATGCAGAAACCATGGAAAAATATGAGATTTTATGGAACTAAAATGAATATGAGAGAGAGAGAGAGTTGACAAATGATGTTAAGCAAAAACTTACAGGTAGAATTTTTATAAATATTAATAATGAAAAAGCTTGAAATTAAATGTTTCATGATTATATTTTCTTGTTTATAGCAAAGAAAATAATTGATTAAATAATAACTCACTTTTCTTTATTTAGTGTTACGTTTGTAAACTAATTAGAATAATGAGTTCTTAATTTCTGTTTTTACTTATGTATTCTCTTTTTATTTTTTAAACAGTAATGCATGTGCTTTATTTCTCAGAAAACGACAATTTATGCTTTTCCTATGAAAGTCTCAAACCCTGCAAGAGTAATTTTCCTTCGATAATGTAGGCCTCAGAAGAATGTACTTTGTCCTTCATTATTTCTAAAATACTGATTTATTTGTTTAGCTGTGCTTACCATGTCACTAGGATTTCCTTTCCACGGTCAGAATATTACTTTCTATGAATAATTGTATCAACTATGTTGTAAGCTGATGTGACAGTGAGCGCGAGGACATGAAGAAATCACAATTTCTTTTTCTTCTTCCAAAGAGCAATGAATGATATTCATTTTTAAGAAAGGATTTTAACAAAGTAATCCTGATGAAGTGTCTGAGACGATGATCACCTCATAACTTTGACCAATAAAATCCTGAGGAACTGTGGAATTGAAAATCCTGTGGAACTGTGGACATTTTAACATTTGGGGTATAATTATTAGAGTGAGAAAAGAACTGAGCAGTATCTTTTTCTATGAGAAGAGAGCCTTTGCTGCTGTAGTTTATATGCTACTCTTGCTGGCTATATTCCTTGGAATTCCTGAGCGAGACTATCCTGATTATCTTGCACTTCTTCGGCTGGTGATGTGGCTCAAGCTAGACCTTTTCGGCCAAAGGGTTAGCCATTCTAGACTTTTGCATGTGGTGCATTAGTATTCTTTGACCTAGGTTCATATAAAATTCTGATTTGCATACTGATATTGCAATGATTTATTTATTTTGTCTCTCATCTCTCTCTCCTCTCATGCTTCTTGTTGAAAGCTGATGTATTCGTCATGAGCAGTGTTTCTTATTATGAATTTACCTGTATTAACAGAATAATGAAGAATTGATATTACCTATGTGTGCTGACCATTCATATCATGAAATATTTAGATAAAATTAACTTGATAAGTATTCAGAGTTTTGTCATTTTTTATGAAAATCTAGACATATGTATATTGTGATAATTTTTGTTGGACAGGCTTTTCCTACATTACTGGTCCTCAAGAGGGAAATAGTATAGTATAAATCTTCATTGCTTGATTACTTAAAATCATTGCAATCACAACAACTTCACATCGCAATGAAAATAACTAGATTAATTGTTAAAAAATGAATTACAATCAAAACATCTTCCCAGCACATAATATAAAAAACTGTCCGATATATATACTATTTTAAAACTTATCAATAAAATAGAATCCATTCACATAACCTCAATAAATACAGAATAATATTACACATTTTACATTTTAAAGGCGATGTCGTGCACAGCCTACTATTTTCTTATATATAATAGAGAGATATTCTAACAAATAACTGTTAATTTCAATTGGAAAACTTTACACATATTGTAATTCAATGCATTAATGCTAAAATGGAAAATTACCTGAAACAAAAAAGTTTCTATTGTACATTAGTTATGGAGGGAAGGGATGTATTCCAGGGTTTTCTGGGAACATCACTGGGGGTGGAGGAGGTTAATTAAAGTGTGAAAAATTATTAGACAGTTTGACAAATTGTTCATAAACAAATTGATATCTGTATGTGAGCCAATCAAATATATATTGACAATATCCCTGACTGCTGATTACTGGTGTAATGACTAACACAAACAAGAGTACTCTTAAGGTTGTGACCTGGAATGTTAGAGGCCCAAATGACCATAGAAAAGTATGCATGGTAGCAACATACCTGAAGCGTAAAGATGTCGCTGTATTGCAAGACTTATCAAGTCAACCAGTCGAAAGCCTCACCCGCAATCTACAAGGCATGTGTTTCACTGCCAGAAACTAATCTCTCACCGATAGGAGGAGACACTAGTAGCACTGTGACCTAGCTTAAATGTAAATAGGTTAACATTTCTCAGTGGGGTTGTACGGAACCACTCTGCCATCAATCCCACAGTTTATCTAATGCAAACGCGCAGGTCCGGCATGGGTACTATAGGAACTACATGATAGCCCCACACTCTAGAGGAGCAGTAAATAGGCTCAAAAGAGGCCACCAGCTCAGGACACTAGACACAAATAGAGCAAAAAATGGGAGACATTCCATAGTTGTATGCGAGGTCAAAAAAACAAGGCTTAAATGACCTAGAAAAGAATGTACGGTATCAGCATACCTGAAGAGATAGATGTTGCTTCATTACAAGACTTGACCACTCAAACAGTAGAAAGCCTCATATGTAATCTACAGGGCACGTGTTACACTTAGTTATTTACCTCACACACTAGAGGGGAAACGATTTGACTCAAACTAGGCCACCAGTTCAGAATCCTAGATGCAAATACAGTACATGATGGGAGGTATGACATAGTTGTATGTGAACTAGAAACAACAAGACTGGTGATTGCATTCTATAAAGAGCTGCAGGAAAGGATAGCAGAATTCCAGTGTGACACCGTCATCTGGGGAGTGGCTTTTAACTGTATCCTATACACTGAATTACACAACTCCTGGCCAACCCAGGAAACCGTTGGCTATTCGCTCTACCTTTAATCACATAATTGCGCATGAGTAATTAAATGGGCTTAATGGGCATAAGGAGGCCCAGAAACCCCTTAACCACAAGTTTACCTCCTACTCAGCAGAGCATAATATGCACTCGATCATTGAATATTTTCTACTATCCAGGGACATTTCCTCGTATGTTCAAACCTGCAAACACTTGATGTTCACACTATCCAATCAGTCTCCAATATACCTCAAAGCCAACATAGCAGACAACAGGCTCCCAAGCTTTTCAAGGTGGTTGCCCTCAAGATCCCTGTATAACCTAGTGTTTCAATTCCTACAATCAGCTGGCTATTAAAGACTATTTCAAATGCAATACAGGCACAGCAAAGTGCTTTGAAACTGTGTGGAGGCATTTGGCGTTTATAATCAAGGTGTAAGTATCGCTAAAAATGCCAACATTTTTAGATCCATATGATATAGTCTAGAAAGACTTGAACAAGAAACTAGAGCACTAGAGAGCGTGCAAGAAAGGACCAGAGATGGTTGAATGCTAACATCCATTCAGTCTAAACTTTGAAATTTGTATGACTTCGCAGAATGCAAATTTGAATATATATGGGCAAATATGAGTGGCTAGGACATATGGGGAAGGAGACCACTCAGGTAGGACCCTAGCCAAATTAGTAGGGCCCAAGTTGACAGACAATGCCATAACAAGCATTGTATCCATCTGGGAGGATTCAATATATGACTCTCGACAAATGGCTGAGAGAGCCCAGCAATGCTACAAAGATCTATACACCTCAGAGGTACCAACTTTGCATGCTGACATAAATGAATAAATTAACAATGGCATGGCTCAGGACTGAGCAGAGAGAACAAATGTTGGCCCCACTAACCTCTGAAGCAATTAGATTCCTAATCAAGGACATGCCAAGTAGACGCACACTCGCTGCGGATAGTGTAACTACTGAATTTCAGGGCTTCCTTACTCCACACGTCATGATCCTCTTTGAAATGATTCTGAACAGAGTAAATCTCCCCCCTACAATGTGTGAAGCTTTGATAACAGTTATACTGAAACCAGGTAAACCTGCTAATCTATGCTCATGATATTGCCCTCCTTCTCTCCTTAACACTGACACAAAGATTTTTGCAAAAATAGTTGCAAATCGTGTTAGTAAATTCATGCTGCTTCTCGTCCTACCTGAATAATCAGGGTTCATTCCAGGACACATGACAGTCACTAATCCAGAACTTTTTTTGGGCACAGTTGCACAACTAGCTCTGGATTCTCAATATACTGTCTTTTTTTAAAATGCCGAAAATATTCTGGATTCCATAGAATGATAATTTATGTTTGCGGTGCTGAAGAAACCGGGCATCAGGGAATGAGTCCTTAAGCTAACCAACCTACTGCATACAAAACCGATGGCTAGTGTTCATATCATAACAATTGTACATCCAAGCCCGCATACAGATAAGCACAGGCACATGAGAGGGATGCCTGCTCTCTCTGCTACTCCATGCATTTGTAGTTGAACCAATCGCATGTGCAATCAGAGAAAGATACACACACTGGGGTCTGCGATTCCCTCGACATCAGCTCATACTATCAGCATATGCAGACCATCCTCATCTGTGTCTTAGAGAACCTGCTACGAAGCTGTCGCTGATACTACATGAAATCGGACACTTCAGTAGACTATCAGGATTAAAGATAAAATGGACTAAATCTTTGTTGTTAAACTACTGCTAACTCTAAACCTTTTTTCGAGTTGACTTTTCCTGATCATAGATAACTGAGCCGGTCCGCTACTTGTGTTTAAAGGTGTACATAGACCTACTGACTTTCATCAGCAGCACGTATGGGGTCATGTTGACCAACTAGTCGGACCATGTGGGCAGATGAATTAGACTTCCCTCACCCTTAATGGGAAAAATAGCTATCATGAAAATTACAATTTTCCCACAGTTTTTGATAAACTGCAACAATTAATAATAAGACTGTCATCAGCAGGTAAATATCACAGAATTCAATACCCCATACTAATCCTTACACACAAGGCGGATTGGTAGCCCCAGACTTTGAGAGATGCTATCATGTAGCTCATGGCCAGTATACGTATGACTGGTTACACGTATAGCAAGAACGTCCTTATTGATGGTTTGAAAGGGATGCTGCACTCTCCACTTCACTAACAGTGTAGTTATTCAAATGCCCAATCAGGAGAGATAATACTACAGATTTAATTGGAAAAACTACTGGCTATTAAAACGTCGTGGAGGCAATATATTGTGTTCCACAGACATTATACTCAAATGGTATGTCTGGACCCGAGTATGCCTTGAGAAAAACACCTGTATATGGCAAAAAAAATGTCAAATAGTGAAAAACGGTGGCTTGTTCGCTGGCACATTAAAACCTTTGATGAGGTAGTGGACCTCTGCAAAATGCTACAGCTTTAGATGTTTTTCTTTATTATAGAATTCGGGTAGCGCTTAGCTTTCTGCTTCTTCGGTTTCCTACAGAACTCATGTCACTCCAACCTCTAACACAAATAATATGCACTGCTATCAAGTCGTGCCTATACGTCCTATCATGGAAGACTGGACCATTAATGTTAGCGAAAGTACACCAACAATGGCAGGAGAAGCTAGGGAGAGAGATAACAGATGAGCAGCGGTTGTATTGTGGTTCTTCCATCAAAAAGGTTTCTAATCATACTCAACACAGGTTGATACTCGTTTATTATTTACATAGAGTTTAATAAAATCACTTCAATTGTCCAGATATAGTCTAAGGGACAATTCCCTCTGCTTACGTTGACAGAAAGAGATTGAGGTTTTATGCACTTGGCATGGCAATGTAATGATATTTAGAATTACTGACATCATGAGTATTTGGTGTTAAACATAATGATTGACATGAATATTTTGCCCAACCCACTTACAGCTCTTGAAGGATATGTTGAATTTATACCTATACCCACGAGTCATGATGCGGTGGGGCAGAGCCCCCCCTCAAACATTTACAGACTGGATCCAAGGCTTCATATGATGTATTATCATGTCTGATGACTACAGTGCCCTGATGTCAGCCAAGTCCTAGCCTGAAGACATATACGGCACCACACACATATATGGATAGCTGCAATTCCCATGATTGATATGGACTTAAGGTATCAATCATTACGCGACCTGTATAACCAAGAATGTGTACTGTTCAAGTACTGCTAAGTGTACTAACTTGAATCGTTACTCCTGTTACTTTATAAGTTTGTATCCCATGAGTTAAGAAGAGTCACCTCTGCACAGGCGAAAATAAACCGTTCCAGTGTGTTACTGTGCTAATGTTCTTACTTATGTGTTTGCACTGACTTTTCAAAATGCGGATATAATTGTCTGTTGTGCTGATAATGCCTAAATAAAGTCTAGCTAGATGAAAATCTAAATCCAGCAGAACAGGTAAAAGATCAGAAATTATTTCAAGTCCAACCATGGGTTGTAACTTGCAGTCAGGAGATGCATCAACCTCAGGGGCAAATACATGTGTCGTTGACACAACAACAGGTGAGAAGAAACTGTTCTATCACTCATTCCGATTTTTAAGAAACATAACATCCTCCAAATCAATAATAGATGTGACTATTCCCAATCTCATATTTTAGTTAAAATCAGGGTGTAACCCCTCTCAGATTTCTATGTAAATGCCTTCAACACATATTTTGTCCAGTATTTGGTAAACATTAACCAGAATGTAATCCGACTTTTGAAATTAATTCCGGCTATCAGATAAGGTCTTTTAACATCCCCCAGTGATTCAACTTGAGTACCTCTAAATTGTTTTTGAATGAGGATAAATACTCTGTAGATTTGGTAAAATGGGCACTGGGTATACCCAAATCAAATTGGGCATTCAGATCTCATCTGAACACGTGGGTTTCTTGAAGGAAAATACTATAAGATATGAGATAGAGTAACACAAAAGGGGGGAAATGTGAAATATTGAAACGTGATCTAATTTGAAAATTCAAAATTTTAATATTATCTAACACGAGTTCCCATCAGTCCCATATCTGTACTCACAAAGTCTCACTTCACACAGTATAAATGGGTTTCCACCTCTGATGAATCAATTTACGATAATTCAAAATTCAATAACTGTGATCCCCCACACTAACATGCTCATGGAGACCCCTGCAAATACTAGTAATTATACCAGAGAAACACCAGAAAAATGGATCTGTGAGCAATGAGAGAATAACTAAACATTTGAACTCTTAGATCAGGTTAAGGCCTTGCAGCCAACCCTCAGCACCCAGTTTGAATGGAGCACCCCGCTTACCTCTCAAAACAAAGTGTAAAGTATAATACCACAGGGAATTTTCACACACGAATATTAACCATCCCCTGTAAAAATAGTTAACTGCAATCGCCCAACGGTCCTGGCTATGCACGACGCTAGCCCACACTTGCATTTACCTCAATCCGAGCAAATATTCTTCCGTGCCTGAAAAAAAACAAAAAGGAATCAATAAGTGAAGTAAATTGGCCCAAGAGGCTTGGCTATGACCTACGCTATCCCTAACTTCCATTTACCTCAATTCGAGCAAGTGTTCTTCCGTGCATGATCCAGGCCGGCGACACTGGGTACGTCAACATCCACTGGGAACCGGTCTGTATCACGCGAATTCCTTTTAAACTAAAAATTGTCCAATCAACAGTAACGTCAAATCCCGCCAAATCAGAACATATACAGCGTTCTGTTCGGTATGCATAAGAGTTAACCAATCGGAACCGTGCAGGGACCACCATTTGCAAATGTCCAATGAAAAGTTGTGCAAATATATTTCCTGTACTGTGTTAACCAATCAACGTGCTCTTATTTGAAAACTCCGGGGTTCCCTTTCTGGTCCTCTGTCTGATTGCTGCTTCCGTTTGAACAGCGGAAATACTACAATGCTCACAAACCCTATTCTTGAAAAACAACCGTAACCTATGGCGCATGCCCCGTGTGTAAACAATACACAATGTCACGTGTGTAGACAAGTTTTGCGCTTAGTTCTGTGCGCTATTTCTGTTCGAAGGACAATAACCACGAAACATTTAATCTTAACGGGAGCAGCAGCAAGTCATACCATGAACAGCCATACAAGCCTAATTACCAATGTTGCAAGGATATATTTAAATACAACACGCCGCGATTGCCAATACTTTTATCTCCACCAATTTCTTGGAGCATTCTGTGTACTAATAATATAGCGTCCACTCTCTGGACATATATTATATATAGCACTTACGTGAAACGTGATGTAGTTCGCTCCGCGCATTTTGCTCCACTATTATATATAACACTCACGTGAAACGTGATGCGGTTCACTAGACCAGTTCCATTACTCCAGTTAGTTTCCAAGTGACGTGCTAAGTGTAAATACTCAACCAACTAAGTGAAAAATCAATAAGACAAATGGTTGAAGTGCAAATCAAAGTAATTCTAATGTCTGTCTTCTTATAATCAACATAAATGCTGAATGCGATCACACACTATATGCAAGACATCAGTATCCAAGCATGATACTTACAAAATGTACATGGTAACTCACTATAAGTCTGTTTCCCACTGTCACCTCAACTGACTCTCTATACACTACAATTTCCAACCATATCAAATGACATTCCATTCTCATTCCCCTAAAACTATAACTAGATCAAAGCAGACCTCAGAATGTCATATTGGTTAGCCCTCACCTTCTATCTTCCAAACTGAACAATAGTGTTGCTTGCACAGTATCAAATAAAGTCTAGCTCCAATTATACCATCAAAAGCAACAACAGAAAGTAAACTGTCAAATAATCAGTAAATGAGACCTGTGTATAAAAACATGTCGAACAAGACTACACTGTGCTACAGTCTATTCATGCACATGCATTTCAGAGAAAATAGTGTAACTCGTTATCAGTGTTTAATCCAAAATGAACCGTTCTGCATCTACTTATCCATTTGGCTTCCTGTTGTCTGAGATCTAATTCCCAGTCGTTACCTCTTTTCAGTGGCTTAATTTTCTGAATACCATGAAATTTAATCTTAGTTTGTGAATAATGCTGCTCCTTAATGTTTTGGTACAAGGGTGATCGCTCATCTTGATTGATGATTGATCTGTTGTGTTCCTGAATTCTACGTTGTAACATTCGTTTAGTGCTGCCTATGTAGACCGTATTGCACTCACAAATCACCACATATACCACTCCTACACTGTTACAATTAATGAATTCTTTGATGACATATCTCTGACTGGTGTTGAAATTAAAGTCTTTGGTTTGGTTTATTCCTAAACTACAAATACTACAGGATCCACAGACAAAGAAGCCCATGGGCGGTTTTGGTAACCAATTTGTATCATTGGCACTTTCGGGTTCCAAGTAATTACTGGTGATCATTTGTTTAATGGTTGGGCTTCTCATGAACACCACTTCAGGTTTCTCACCTATCAATGGTATCAGAACTGGAACACTCTTTAGAATGTTCCAATTCCTGCCTAGAGCTTTGAAAATGTGATCTTTCTGTGCACAATACTTGGTCAAAAAAGCTAGGCGTTCCCTAGATTTGTCCCTGTGTTTTTATACTAAAGTACACTATCTATTTACATTCATGATCCTTGATCTTGCCTTTGCAAGATCATGTTTCTTATAACCTCTCTGAACTAGCCTCTGCTGTAGAGCATCCAGTTCCAAGTGCAAATGCGTCTGGTCCTGACCATTTCTCCAAAGGGAATTGCACGAATAACTGATGTAGGGTGATGACTATCTGCTCTCAGTATATCATTAGTTGCTGTGGGTTTTCTGTACAATTTACTCAAAATTCTGTCGCCTTCCACAAACAATTCCACATCCAAGAACACAATGCTGGTCTGGCTGTGATTAAGTGTTAGGGCCACATTGAATTCATTGCAATTAAGATAGTCAAAGTACTCCAGTAACTCATCAGGCGACCCTCTCCAAATCATTAGAACATCGTCAATAAAGTATGTCCAAAAAAGAATATGATCTGTCTAGTTGCTGGCATCCCGACTCCAGGCATGCTCCTTCTAAAACCACCCCATGAATAGGTTGGGGTAAGAGGGAGCAAACCTGGAGCCCATTGCAGTGCCCCTAATCTGATTAAAACCATGTATCTTCGAATAAGAAAAAAGTATTTGTCAAAATGAAACCTGCCATTTCTACCAGCATGTTAGAGTGTTCCCTCAGGCTAGCACTCCTGCTGCCTAGAAAGTGATTCAGTGCTTGAATTTCCATGTCCTGATGTATACATGTATAAAGCCCTACCACATCCATAGTTACCAGGGTATATCCCTTCTCCCAAGTTACGTCTTCTGGTTTGTTAAGGACATCCATGGTGTCCCTAATATAGGGGGTAGATTATTCACTAAGAGTTTTTAAAAGCATCTACAAATTCGGACAAATGTTCCGTCATACTTCCAATGCCAGAAACAATTGGTCTGCCTGGCGGATTGGTTTGAGATTTGTGCACTCTAGGTAATACATAGATGAAAGGGTAAGTGGGATTAACAATCCTAAAATATTTAAATTCTGCCTCATCCAACATGCCCTCCTCCTTCCATGAGTACAATCTGTCATTAATCCATGAAGATGCTTCAATGATAGGATTACCCTGTACCTTTACATACCAAGTTGTATCCTGCAACTGCCGCGCAATTTCACCACTGATATCAAGCCTGTTCATCACAACAATATTTCCGCCTTTGTCGGCTGGCTGAATTACAATACTAGTATCCAATTTCAAGTTATGTAAGACCACACGTTCTTCTCTATTCAGATTGTCAATCACCCTATGCTTATTACTGAGACAGTGATCTTGCTGTTTATAAAACTCTTCCAATTCTTTTTGGTATATAAATCAATTTCTGTAAATTGCACACCCTGTGGAATAAATCTTGACTTGGGCCGTAGCCCACTCAAACAACTGTAGTCTGTAGCTATATTCAACAACGACGCCAAATCCTCTTCCCCCAGATCATCACCCTCAGTAATAGATAACAGTAAATGAGTATTTCATAAATCATTGATTGACATTTCAGAATTTTTATTAGTAGTGCCAACATTAACAGGCCTGTCAATATACGAGAAAAAGCTTTTCAATTTAAGTTTCCTAGCAAACTGAGTCAGGTTGATTTCCAAATCAGTGAAGTCACATTTGTTCATTGGGCAAAAAGTTAAACCTCTTTTCAAAACATGAAATTCATTTTCATTAAGTATCCTGTCAGAAAGGTTAATCGCCTCTAGTTCACTGGTACCCACCCCAGGTGATACATCTCCTATTTCCTGAGGCTGTCCTGACTCCTGGTTCCCATTGTACCTCCTGTGTTTCCTGCCCCGCCGGATGGTGCTGGGCCCTTTCTATTTCCCTTTTTGATACGGGTTATCTCGTCTAAAAATGAGGAGTTTTTGGGTGGTACAGCCCCCTCTGCTCCCCCTCCCGTCAGCTCTTCAGTCGAACAAATACTAGAGCTACTGTAATTTACAGAGCTTAAGTCACTTTGTCCCCCAGTACCTGCGGGAACCTTCTGTTTAATTGGTTCATCATAGCCCTTAGCGAAAGTGAATATTCTACCCTGTGCGTAGTCTCTCTCATCCCGTCTGATTTTAGTCATCTTCTTTTCTTTAATTTGCAACTGTCTATTTATATCATCCTTAAAAAATGCATAATTCTTCTCTGTAAGCTCCGGTATATTCATATCCTTAATCTCCTTTTCTAATTTTGCAATCTGTTGATTAAGTTTGTCTACTTTCCTATTGCCATTTTTATTCAAGATATTCATCATATAAAAAGAGGCCTTATAAGTTCTCCTCCCAGTCCTTAAGCAAATCTTCATCAAGATCATCGAATGTAGGGAAAATTAGAATTCGAAGACCTCTAGGAATTCTTTTAAGATCTAAGTAATTCTGCAGAGTCACTCTTTCCCACCATTTAGAGAGTTGAGATTTTCTAAATTTTTCGAATTTCAGAAATGAATCTCTCAAGCTATTGGCAGGTGTATCCTTTTTGCCCAGAGTTCCAGTCGTTTTGCTTAACTTGAACATTTCCGCCGCAAATTTTTCTCTATCATCTTCCATAGTACTAGACACACAAGTATCTTGCTTTCAAAATTGTTTTCTCGTGCTAAACACCCATTGAAATAATACAATTCTAGAAATAATGGTATAGGTTAAAAGAAAAGCACAGAGAAAAATTATAAATGCTTGTAATAACACACAAACACAAAGAGTCTGTGTGCTCAACTTCCAGGGGTCTACCGTCAGGGCCCCAAATAATCCAGCCAATCAAAAAATCAACAGAAGGAGCACCAATATTTCCGGTTCAAATGTTGATTTCCACAGTTTTTTATTGTAGCAAAGTTCATGCAATATTAGCGACAGTAATTCCATTTCAGCAATGCAAATAGTTCAAAATCAATCCAAAGTCATGAAATGTACAGAGCTCAATACAGCCAACGCGTTTTGTCCGGAATGGACATCATCAGGGCTGCAAGAATAAATATTCAAAAAAAGAATATCAGTCAAACATTGTAACGTGAAATTCAAATAGCACATAATGATAACTTTATAAATCAAAGATGATGATATTACATCCATACACACCTGCCTATTTGCCATTCTAATCGAAACCTCAAATCTATACAATGTTAGCATAGTGACACATCTAACCACAGGTTAAAAACAAGATAACAACAGAGCTTACATTCTACTTCTAAGTATATAAAGAAATAATAGCAGTGGCCTACCTCAAAGAAGAACTGTACGTGAGCAAAGAAACTGCTGATCTGTATATCTGTATTGCAAACCAGCAATCTAAGGCTTCCCAGTTAGAATATACAAATCTGAATCAAGAATGCAACAACAAAAAATAAAGTATGAAATGTCAAATTCCTTCTCCTGATTACGTATCAAAATATTAATGTCCCAAACTCTAAATGTCACGATTCTCAAGCAAAGCGTATGCACTACTCTAAACTATTATTTTGCAAAGCCTTCCATTTCTAAGGTGCCTACCTCAAAGGTATAATAAATGACCCAGCAAAAAGGAGGCCAGTATTGCGTTACAGAATTCAATATGTTCTGAGAAAGAGTAACACAAAAGGGGGAAAAAGTGAAATATTGAAACCTGATCTAATTGGAAAATTCAAATATTCTAATATTATTTATCACGAGTTCCCATCAATCCCATATCTGTACTTACAAAGTTTCACTTCACACAGTATAAATGGGTTTCCACCTCTGATAAATCAATTTACGATAATTCAAAATTCAATATCTGTGATCCCCCACACTAACATGCTCATGTAGACCCCTGCAAATACTAATACTAATACCAGAGAAACACAAGCCTCACCTTTAATTTATCAAATGTAAACCTGATCAGGCCTGGATATGAACACGAGTTCTCTCTTTCCAATGTTGGATCTGTGAGCAATGAGAGAATAACTAAACATTTGAACTCTTAGATCAGGTTATGGCCTTGCAGCCA
Organism: Lissotriton vulgaris; assembly: GCF_964263255.1. Lineage (NCBI taxonomy): Eukaryota > Metazoa > Chordata > Amphibia > Caudata > Salamandridae > Lissotriton > Lissotriton vulgaris. The sequence goes on along the minus strand of NW_028247206.1, from coordinate 123,012 downwards.
ACCCTCAGCACCCTGTTTGACTGGAGCATCCAGCTTACCTCTCAAAACAAAGTGTAAAGTATAATCCCACAGGGAATTTTCACACACAATTATTAACCAACCCCTGAAAAAATAGAAATGGTCAGTCAGTGAACCGCAGTCGCCCAAAGGTCCTGCATATGCACTACGCTAGCCCACACTTGCCTTTACCTCAATCCGAGCAATATTCTTCCGTGCCTGAAAATACCCAAAAAGGAATCAATAAGTGAACTAAATTGGCCCAAGAGTCTTGGCTATGACCTACTCTAGCCCTCACTTCCATTTACCTCAATTCGAGCAAGTGTTCTTCCTTGCGTGATCCAGGCCGGCGACACTGGGTACGTCAACATCCACTGCGCACAGTCCTGTATCACAAAAATTCCTTTTAAACTAAAAGCTGTCCAATCAATGGTAACGTCAATTCCCACCAAACCAGAACATATACAGAGTTCTGTTTGGTCTGCATATGAAGGCAATCGGAACCGTGCAGGGACCACCATTTGCAAATGTCCAATGAAAAGTTGTGCGAATATATTTCCTGTACTGTGTTAACCAATCAACGTGCTCCTATTTGAAAACTCTGCGGTTCCCTTTCTGGTCCTCTGCCTGATTGCTGCTTCCGTTTGAACGGCGGAAATGCTACAATGCTTACCAATCCCTATTCTTGAAAAACAACGGTAACCTATGGCACATGCCCCTTGTGTAAACAATACACAATGTCACGTGTGTTGACAAGGTTTGCGCTTAGTTCTGTGCGCTATTTCTGTTCGAAGGACAATAACCACGAAACATTTAATCGTAACAGGAGCAGCAGTAAGTCATACCATGAACAGCCATACAAGCCTAATTACCAATGTTACAAGGATATATTTAAATACAACACGCTGCGATTGCCAATACTTTTATCTCCACCAATTTCTTGGAGCATTCTGTGTACTAATAATATAGCGTCCACTCTTTGGACATATATTATATATAGCACTCACGTGAAACGTGATGCAGTTCACTCCGCGCATTTTGCTCCACTATTATATATAACACTCATGTGAAACGTGATGCAGTTCACTAGACCAGTTCCATTACTCCAGTTAATATTCCAAGTGACGAGCTAAATGTAAATACTCAACCAACTAACTCCAAAATCATTAAGACAAATGGTAGAAGTGCAAATCAAAGTAATTCTAACGTCTGTCTTCTTATAATCAACATAAATGCTGAATGCAATCACACTCTATATAGAAGACATCAGTATCCAAACATGATACCTACAAAATGTACATGGTAACTCACTATAAGTTTGTTTCCTACTGTCACCACAACTGACTCTCTATACACTACAATTTCCAACCATATCAAATGGCATTCCATTCTAATTCCCCTAAAACTATAACTAAGTCAAAGCAGACCTCAGAAAGTCATATTGGTTGACCCTCACCTTCTATCTTCCAAACTGAACAATAGTGTTGCTTGCACAGTATCAAATAGTCTAGCTCCAATTATACCATCAAAAGCAACAATAGAAAGTAAACTGTCAAATAATCAGTAAATTAGACCTGTGTATAAAAACATGTAGAACGAGACTACACTGTGGTGCAGTCTATTTATACACATGCATTTCAGAGAAAATAGTGTAACTCGTTGTCAGTTTTTAATCCAAAATGAACCATTCTGCATCTACTTATCCATTTGGCTTCCCGTTGTCTGAGATCTAATTCCCAGTCGCCACCTCTTTTCCGTGGCTTAATTTTCTGAATGCCATGAAATGTAATCTCAGTTTGTGAATAATGCTGCTCCTTAATGTGTTGGTACAAGGGTGATCGCTCATCTTGATTGGTGATTGATCTGTTATGTTCCTGAATTCTATGTTTTAACATTCGTTTAGTGCTGCCTATGTAGACCTTATAGCACTCACAAATCACCACATATACCACTCCTACACTGTTACAATTATTGCATTTTTTGATGACATATCTCTGACTGGTGTTGAAATTGAAGTCTTTGGTTTGGTTTATTCCTAAAATACAAATACTACAGGATCCACAGACAAAGAAGCCCATGGGCGGTTTTGGTAACCAATTGGTATCATTGGCACTTTTGGGTTCCAAGTAATTACTGGTGATCAATTGTTTGACCATTCCAGACGAAACAGGTTGGCTGTATTGAGCTCTGTACATTTCATGACTTTGGATTGATTTTGAACTAATTGCATTGATGAAACAGAATTACTGTCGCTAATATTGTATGAACTTTGCTGCAATAAAAAACTGTGGAAATCAACATTTGCACCGGAATAATTTGTGAGAAAAATGGTGCTCCTTCTGTTGAATTTTTGATTGACTACTTGTAACTATTTACAAATAAGTGGAGGTCTCTCCCACCAGGGTGGAAATCTTCCTATGTTAAAGTATGCAACATTTTTAAAGCTTTTTATACTTTGGAAAAACATATAAAAAGATTCCAATGTTAAATATTAATGTAAATTAATGTGTAATATTTATTTTAAATGTAGAGCAAAATAAATCCGCTAATTAGGTATGAAACTGCTCTTGAAAAAGGGCAAGGGACCTACACCAGGAAGCAGGTCTCTGGCAGGAAGGCTTTTGGAGGTTAATAACAGGCCAGATGTCGGAATGTGAAGGAGGGCAGACAAGGGCAGCAGATGGGCACCATGAATGGTTAACAGGAACTTTCAGAGTAGAAGGGTAATAGTAAACAGGGGGGGCTTTAGTTTGAGGTTCATCTTTGATGGGATACTGTGCCTAGCTAAGTGGTCTCTTGTCAACACAGGAGGTGGCCGGGATACAGAACCAGACTGGGACAATTTTCCTAAATTATCTTCTCATTTTACCAGGACAGCTCTTTTAGGGGGACACAGGAAAGCATGAACTAACCCTGAGGTCTACGCATCATGAAAGACCCCAGAACAGGATTTTCTGAGCTTGTGTGCAGCAACATGAGAGGAAGTAATGTGAAAGAAGGAATATTTGATTGTGTAAATATCGTTTTTATACAGTTAGAACCCATCAACATTCGCTGGCTGCGGCTACTATAGGAAAGTCTCCCTTCCAAATAGATTAGAACACAATTTGATCTGGAGTAGATCAAAGAAGAAAGAATCATCTGTCAGCATCTTCCCAAGGGATAGAGATTCGTCTTGATCTGCCTTTCCCTTGAACTTGAAGTGTTTCTTAGTGGTAAGGTTAAATGTTGTCCTGTAGTCACAGGGACATAAAGGACAAGATGGATTTTTTTCTGAACAAGTTATAAACCAGGGGAAACCAAGATCTGTAAGCCCTGGCTGAAAACAGTGGTTTAGACTGCTTTGACCACTATGTGTACCCTGTCTCCAGGAAGTGATACCTTGCAGTTTGGACACTTTGGTAGTGACAGAAATGAATATGTACAGCAACCTGAGGACTTTGAGAACATATGAATCTACCACTCCGAGAGATGACTTACTTTGTCCTTGCCCTCTGGGGGAAACAAACAAAATAAACAAGTACCTCCATAATCTATACTACTATTATAAAGAGAGAACTGTGTCCTTTGAGCCAGGTAAACTCGAAAAGTACACCACCAATCGCAACACCCAATACAGCGTTGGAAAGTGGAGGTCCAGTAGATGGACATAGGCTATTTAAAAAATATATATATACGTTATTTAAAAAATTTACAATTAAAAAAATGTAGTCCCTTCGAAGTAGCGCTGGCCGTGTGCGCTAACCACATACGTGCTGACATCATCATCGGAGGACGGGAGCGTGTGGAGTAGCGGCGGACAGGACCGGGGGGAGGAGCGGCGGACAACAGCACGGGGAGGAGCGGAGAACATAGCCACACTGGAGCGGCCTGAGGTACGTGAACCGCGGGGAGGAGCGGTGAAGTAGGAAGGACTGGACTGCAGCGGCGGCGGACAACAGCGCAGGGAGGAGCGGAGAACTTAGCCACACTGGAGCGGCCTGAGGTACGTGAACCGCGGGGAGGAGCGGTGAAGTAAGGCGGACTGGAGCGGGATGACAGGTAAACTTTAGCGTTGCAGCGGGGCGTGTATACTGCCTTTGTTCGTTTGCAGTGTCGGATGCGTGGCCACAGTGTTAGGGAGCAGGGCGTGTGCGGATGATTGGGGGCACTGAAGGTGGCGGTGAACTTGGGCTGAGGAGGTGGTTGGGGGCCTGGGTTTCGGCGACTGGGAGCAAGCCTGATTGCCCCCGGACAACGTGGGAATGGAAGTGAGCCTGGGGTGAAGCAGAGTTAAGCATAAGTACCAGCGCCCAAAACTCTGCTTAAAAGTACGGGACCAGTGCAATTACATGTCGGCGGGTGAAATACCACCAAGCCTGATTGCCCCTGGACAACGTCGGGGCGGGCTGCTAGTCACTAATAAGAGAATAGGCAGAGGAGGAGGAAGGTGAAGCAAGGGTATGCAATGAAGGCGGGAGTAGAAAAGAGAAACATAGATGACCATATGGTTCGGTTGTAGCATGGTAAAATAATAGTGTTGCAGTCACTCAGACTAGGTACATGTGAAATTATGTTATTCCAGGTAGGATCTTTGCATAAATACGTCCAATCATTTACGACGTATCATATTTTTTCTGAAATACTAGTATTCCCAGGGAATTTAACCTTGAAAGCGGTGCGTGAAAATAAGGTATCTCACCCATGCTCACTAGACTTCCAGTCTATCAAAATTATTTTAATCACAATTGTTAGTAGGAGGTCAAGTAAAACGAAGTCTCAGTCCAATAAGTATAACAAGTTGGAGGTAGCATGAGGACCCAGAATTATTGTAGGGAAGTCTAGCCATATTATTGTGTTAAAAAGTCTATTAAATTAGGTTGTAACTTTTTCCAAGAAAGATGAATCCATTCAAAATTAAAAAACATGTGTTCTAAATTCCCCAGGTCAAGTTCAAGTTTTTATTTGATTTAGTTCTCTACTGAGAACAACAAATTAAAAAAAGACCTCAGTTATAAAACATTAATAGGATAATCATTTCAGTACAGTTTTAAAAAGCTCTTTAAATATTTGAGCAAAATATGACATACAGATTCATCAGGCGGTGATTTAAGAAGCAGAATAAGGCCTTGGACTGAAGCAATATTATATCTCGATCGAATAGGTTTAAAATACTGGTGTCTGGCCTCGACTAGTGTCGGATTTGGGCATTCAAACAGAATGTGCTGTAAGTCTTGCACTCCTCCATCGCATAAATTACAAATGCTGGTGGCATTTTCAAAGAGGTTCCATCTGAAAGTAAATGCTTTTAACGGGAGAATGCCGAGTTCTAATAAAACAATACAACGCCGGACTCCATGCCCTAAGGTAAAACAGATGTACCGTTGCTGATATTTGTATTCTATTGACTCTGCATACTGTTCATAATGTTTTAATTGAGAGCAATGCTTAATGCCGAGGTCAAAACTTATTCTCAGCGTCAAGTGTAAAAAGAGCCACAAGTGCTTAGGAATCCAAGATTTCAAAAGTGTAGTTGTACAGTTCGATAATTTGAAAGCTGTAATTAGATTTTGTCTAAAAGTGTGATGCGATTATTCGATTCCAAAAGTCTCCGTTTTTAATAAAAATCTTACGGTTCCTTGTTCAGTCTGTATATGATTATAAGCACATCATATGATGTTAGGGATCGCTCTGGCATACAAGCTAACTAGACAGAGCTTGAGGCTCAGAGCTTGTGCAGGAACTGCTTGGTGGACTTTAATCAATTTACTGAGTATCTTCCCTTCTTTGATTTGTATTTGTTGCCACTGTTTTATTGGAATGTATTCCAATGCACTTGATAAAATAGGTGACATTTTAGAACTAAAAACCTTTAAAAAGGAATGAAAGTGTCTATGTCAGGAAGAGGAATATAAGCGTTGAAGTGCCCCAACGTGTTCATCTACTTTGCGGCCTAAGTGCTAAAGATGAGGGGAATTTTGTAATGTCTGTGTAAAAATTCGCCCCAAATAAGTATATTCATTGACCACCTCTATAGATTTTTCCCCTAATGACCAGTTGAATTTCGTGCATTGCTTTCTTCCTCTAAACAGAACAATTTTCGTTTTGGATATGGTTGGGACTAAGACATTTTCTTCTGTATATCTGGTTAAAGCCTGCAAGTTCCTTTTTAGACTAAATGGTGTATGATATAAAATAACCACGTCATCGGCGAACATCATAATGTGGATTTTAAAGGAAGATATTTTGGGGGGGAAATTAATAACTTGTGTAAGACAGTGGGGGAGATAACTTATGTATAATGAGAATAGGAGGGCGGCTAAAAGACAACCTTGCCTTAGACCATTCGGTGTAGCTATTGGTGGAGTGAGTCCCTTCGCTCTCCCCATTTGTATTTGACACCATGTTACTGTGTGTGGTGATATAATTATATTGAGGCATTCCTAATTTTCTACGTTTTTTCCAGAGTGTTGGTCTATCTACTCTGTCAAACGATGTTGTAAAGTCGACGAAAACACATTAGATGACCTGTGATTTAGACACACCGTATTTATCTATAACTGTCAGAAGCACCACTATATTGTCAGTTACGGAGCGCTTTGGTCGAAACCCAGCTTTATTTATAAGGATTACTCTGCCTGAGAAAGGCAAGTCCTTCAGATGCTCCAGGACACTTGCTGCGAAGATCTTCCCTATAGCATCCAACAAGCAATGTGTCAATAGTTGCCGGGAAGCAACCTAGAGCCCTTTTTGAAAATTGGGATCACAATGCTCCCCAGCCATGATTTAGGGATTTCCCTGGTAGCATAACAATGAGAATATAGGGGAGCTAAAAACTTGCTTCAGTATTCTGGGTTGTTTTGGAATAATTTTATTGGGATCTGATCCAGACTCATTGCAGCAGAAGATCTGGTATGTGGTGTTCTATTTGACGAACTGCAGGGGCGACGTTATCTTAGGTATTTTTTCCTATTCTGCTTATTGCTTGGATCAAGTTTTCTTGCCCAATTTTTAATGAATATAAGTCATAGATATATTTTTCCCATTCAGTTGGAAGAACAGGTGAGGCTTGCAGGGATCTCTTTGTTCCTGTTTCTTTGGCAATTAAGCCTGGCTGTTTTTTTGTTTGGCTGCTATTTTGATATCAACTGACTTTTTATCCTGTTGAGTTTTTGTTTTTTCAGTTTTACCCTCCATCAGAGATTCTTTATGTTTTTGATTTCTTTGTGTTTGATCTCTGAAAAGTGTAGAAGTTGCAATCAAATTAATTTATTCAATGTGATTGATCGCTGATCTAGGCGTTCTCTTTCCTAATTTCCCACTTGCCTTTCCTGACATTTTGGAATATCCTGCAGGGATGACACTACTTTGTTAAGGACTACTTCAAAATGCATTTTTGGGTCTGAGGAATTGACACTCTGTAATACATGGGCAGTGATGATTGCAGAATTTAAGTTGTCGATTGTTGTAGAATTCCATATCAACCGCCCTTTAGCCTGGTTTACAACAGCGGTACTATGCAAGTGCATAATGGACCATGGGGAAATAGGTTGCAGAATTAAAAAAAAAAAATTATTAACTTTTTTCCTAGTAACACCAGGAAAACCATCGTCCAGGCGCTTATAACTTTTCATTTAGACTACGCCAATGGCCTGTACACTGGACTCTCCTCTGGCCTCTGCCATCGGATACAAATAGTCCAGAACGCTGCAGTCCGTCTGGTCTGTGGCATCTCTCTCAGAGAACATATTACTCCACATCGACGTAGGCTTCATTCGCTCCCAGGACAAAAAAGGGCCAAATTTAAAGCCCTCACACTGGCGCACCGGGCAATCAAGGGGAAGGGCTCTGCAGATCTCTCCGGTTGCCTTCACCCCTATAGAATACTAGATCCCTGCGATCCAGCTCAAAAAATCTCCTTGCCACCCCGAGATTTAAAAAGGCACGTTCCGGAGGAAAAACTTTTCAAGTGTGTGCCTCCTCCCTCTGAATAAACTCCCACTTTCCATTAGGATGATTCATGAAGAACCTCCGTTTCACAGAGCAATGAAAACCTCCCCTTCTGCTAATAGGATTGCCACCTTAGTAAGTTCCAGCACACACATAGGAGCGCCGGGACACCCCTTTGGGGTAGCTGCGTGCTATATAAGATACACTAAATAAATTATTCCTGTTTTGAGATATAAGATTGCATGATCGCTTTCCTGTGTGAATTTGCTATTTAAATTTAGAGCTTTCCTGAATCAATCTTGGCTACAAAGCATGTAGTCCAATATCGATGATCTAAAGTTGCCTTTTATTGTACAAGCCACAGGAATATCTCCTTCTATGCATCCATATAGGATAAATCCATTTAGTGATGGTAGAGAGAAGGAGTTATATTTTCCCATGATTATCTGCCTTATCCCTTGGGAAATAGTGGTAATGGGATTGACAAAGCTTCCTCTTGTGCATTAGAGATTTTCCCGTTAAAGTCTCCTTTTAGAATAACAGGGGGGAATCCTTTTCCTTCTACTACTATTTAGATCTCCTTAAATATTTTGATCTTAAGAACATCCTTTTCGGAGCCTGGGGGATATAGATGTTAAAAATGATTAGATCTTAAGAGATGTCCATATTGTCATTCCACTGCTTGACCTTAATATATTGTACGTTCATCACATGCATATTGATAACTTCGAGGTCCCTGTAGAAATCTTTGCATAGGAGAATTGTTAGTCTGCCTTTAGGGTGACCCCTGCTAACAGGTTTTTTTGGTATGTCATAAATAAAGTCGTCATTTTGATCAAAAGTTTTTGTTGTCAATGTTTCTTGTAGGTCTACCATCGCAGGAGTGTTTTCCAGAATTATTGCTAAATTCTACTGGTTTTTCCCTGCTTTATTCTAAGACTCGATGCTCAAGCTTCTGTTACAAAGGGAGTTTATTTTCCCTTCCATGTTTGTGACTATTTAGGTTCCCCGAGATCCAAGACAAGCGATTTCCCTCTGGTGTTGTCTCCTATTTTATTGAAATTTTATTCCAGATCTGTCTCTCTCCATTCTTTATCGAGATGGTTAAGTTTTCGTTAATAGCTTTCGAAAGATTTTTTTCGTGCCGCCAGGTAATTGGTCATAGTGGAGGGCTTTCATTCCGTTCTTCTCCTTGAATTTTTCCAGTATTTGATTATCTATCTTGTTTACAACTACAACGTCATGTCCATTTTTATGGAGGATTTGCTTTCTTTTAGAATTATGGCAGGAATCACATAGGACCAAAATTCGACAATGGCCACCGTGGTTTTAGACCTGATCGGGAAGGACACTAGTTTTATTTCCGAGATTGTTAGGGAGTGTAGCTAATGAATCTTACGGATTAAATTTGCTATTCTTCCTCAGTTCAATGGATCATTTCCCACAGGAAATAAGGCCGTAATTTCTAGAAAGTGTGTTTGGATCTGCTGTTCCTGTAGGAGTGTGGCCTTAGAGATCTGCTCAGTCAGTTTTTTAATAAGGTTAAATGTTTGTCAATTGAGGCTGTGGAAAAACATAGGGCCAGAGGATTTAGTTGTTTGTAATTTTCTCTTGCTTTGATTATTGAATGACTATGACTGGTATTGTGTGGAGTTTTTAAAAGGTTAATAGTTTGCTCTTTTTCTGGAGTTTTCTGTTCTGGAGATAAAGGATTCGGAAATGTTAACTTCTGTGCCTTCCGTTTCGAGAATCTTCTGTTTGCTCTTTTCTTAGTCCTTTTCCACTTTATAATGTTGTTTCTCTATCCCTTTTTTGCTAAAACCAAATCAGGTGCTTCTGTGACTGAAATTTCGATTTTGGTGTTTCTTCTTTACTTATAAAATCATTGTGAGATGGTTCCGTAGATCTGCGCTGGTTAAACATTGGATAATAGGGGATAACCTTATGAAAGTCATTAACGGTGTTGGAGTCTTTGAATAGATTTCTAAGAAAAGAGATTTTGTCGACCTTAGGCTACTTGACTTTTCATTTTTATGTGATCCTGCTTGTTTGGGTTATCATTTGTTTCTTAACTGGGGATAGATCGTCAGTTACTAAGTAATCTTTAAGGGTTTGTTATTTTTCGACAACATTTTCTTCTCCTTTAGTTAAAAAAATTGGTGGTTTTGTTTGAGTTGTTGTTTCCTTTTTTTGTCGACTAGTTACTGCAGCACACCTGTTTGCGTTTCAAAGATCTGGTTGGAATTTTCCATTAGATTGTCTATGAGAGTCAATACTGATTGCAAGATCCTTTGGAGAGTAAAGAAAGAACAGGTCACAGGGTTTTGTCCATTCAGAGGTTCCATAGTGTTAAACAGTTGAAATTCCGGTGAGTGAGAGAGGTTTCTTGCTGAGTCAGATGTTTTACGTGGGCTGCTGTTATATAATTGCGGTGACTCCGTTGTTGATTTGGCGACCTGGGTAGGGAGGATATCATTTAGATTTATGTCTGGTAAGGTGAAATCTGTTTCTGACATTTGAAATAGCTCGGATTCTGCTGTATGAGAAAGTGGATCAAGGCGCTCTCTGTATTCATCGATTTTTGCTGGTACTGATTTTGTGGTCATGAAACAAAGAGCCCTATTCAGCCTGCATGGTTAAATTCTCAAACTCTGTAACTAATGGGGCCACACCTCATATTGGCTCACCAGAAAAAAATTAATTAAATTCTGACCGCTGCTGTGTTACAGGTCGGACATGCCATGAAATATGAAAGTAGATGTGTACAGACTCACCCACATAGAGAAAATATGTGAGAAGGCAAAGTCGATTTTATTCTGGACTTTGCCAGCCAAACCCCACATTTTTATACTTGTTGGTTGTTGGGTGTAGGCACTTTTCTTAACACTTCTTTCTGTCCTACTTGGCAGTGTATTTGTACACTCCTTGTCTGTTTCTTTCTCTATTCTCTCTTGTGCATATCTTCTCTGCACTTGTTTCATCCTCCCAGCAAGGAAAGTAACCGATGATGAGAAGTGGGTATACCGGTGATTAACAAACCGGGAACCCCCTCGGGTGTTACGTCCGTGAGGTACTTTCCTTGCCTTCTCACATATTTTCTCTATGTGGGTGAGTCTGTACACATCTACTTTCATATTTCATGGCATGTCCGACCTGTAACACAGCAGCGGTCAGAATTTAATTAATTTTTTTCTGGTGAGCCAATATGAGGTGTGGCCCCATTAGTTACAGAGTTTGAGAATTTAACCATGCAGGCTGAATAGGGCTCTTTGTTTCATGTTTGCTGAGTGGGGGGATGCCCTATATAGCCTTTCTTCCCCCTTCCATCCCTTTTTGAATGACTGATTTTGTGGTATCAGTTGCCTGCTCTCCAGCATGACCTTTGTTGTTTTGAGGAGGAATGTTGATATCCTCTACTTTGTCTGCTCCTATTTTCTGTACTTTATCCTGCTCAATACATGACTTTACTTGATCCATTTCAGGAGTTTTTGAAAAAAGATTGTTATTTCTGTGCTCCCAGAGAGAAGTCCTTTATGAGCCACCTTGGCCGAGTTCTTATGCATTAATTGTTGTGTACCCAGTCTTTTCATATTGATTGTTCATGATCTTAGGGGGGCAATACAATGCCGGACAGAAAAGGTATCCGTCTGCCATGCTCGAGGCAAAAATCCCCCTGCATGACCCTCGGCATCTCCATCGGTCAAATCATGATGCAATGCACGGAAAATCCTACCACGGAGGTCAGCACACACAAATGACTGTCTGCCATGCTCAGAAAAGATGCAAATCCGACCACGCCAGACGGGGAAAGCAGTTAAAGGGACTAAAAATGCCCCTCCTGCCACAGAATGACCGCATGGCCAATTATGATGAAACCGCAGAGCTGGAGGACGGAGCATTGCGTACCGATTTCCCTGCTTGTGCATAGAGCCATATGAATGGTGGTAGTAACAAACTGATCAGCGATGCACAAAGTGTGCCTGCACTTGACGCTACCCACAATCAGAGCACACACGTGCCAATGATACACCCCAAATGCCCATTGGCAATGTAAGCCATGCCCAGCATGGAAGAAACACCTGGAGGACATCACACATGTGGACACACCCACATACCACTGCATAAAACCAACCCCTTCCTGGACCAGCATCCTTTGTGCACCAGAAGCCGACACAGAGAGACAGGACACCATATACGCACACACCACAACATCACATACACCCATCTCCATACAATACCGCCCCACACCTGACACACTTCACAGATCTCCATCACCCCCTGCACTCCGCACCTTTCTCACCTTTTGCACCATGGCCAAAAGGGAAATGCTCAAAGTCACTGACACTGATTTGAAAGGGATGGTACATGAGAATACAAGGGTTGAACCACATTTGCATGTAAGCTTGGTCTAACACACCCCACTTCTGGGCAAAGCCCAGATGTGGACAATGATCTGCAACAAAGTCAATGCTGTAGGGACCACCCTATGCACACTGCATGACACCCAAAGGCGGTAGGTCAACCACAATGCCCAGGTCAATCATCGTGCCCACAGGTACCGCGAGGCGGACCATAGAACCGGTGGTGGCCCTCAAATACCACCAGTAACCTTCACTGAATGGGAGGAGAAAGTTCTTGCCATACTGCATCCCGAGTGTCACACAGTAATCGAGGGGAGAGTGAAGTCTGGTGAGTACCAACAAAATGACCACATCCCACAGTAATGCACTGTTGTGCACAACAAGTGAGCCTCAATTGCCCGACAAAGTTCAACTCATTTACAATGCACGCTGTCAACATGAATGTCCCATAAGCCTAGCATGTCCTTCCTCTGCTACACTGAACAGCTAGATAGCCATCTTTCTCAGGAGTGGGTTGTTGGGACCTGACAGCTAGACCACAATCCCCACAAGGCACTTTGTCTCCCCACCCAATCAGCAGGGAGCAATCTGAACAGCACAACCTCCATATGTGAGCCAACTCGTTCAAGCTGCATAAGTTCCAGCCAGTGCACACACCGTGAATACCATTATCAGTTTACATGACTCACAGTGTCATTGATGTAGTCACATGTCACTGCAAAGCAAATCTTCCGGCCCTCACTGTCCGCACCACCACCATTACTCCCACAACAGCTGCAACAAGAATGCTGAGCCCTGCAGCACCTCAGCCACCTCCACCATCACCACCGCTGCCTCCAAAACTGTCTCTCTGCCAGTTGCAGTCAACACCACCAAGCAGCCTCGGGATGCCGGGGGACAGTGTGCGGCGACAGAGCCAGGCAGTGGCACAGCCACAGGTCAGTGGCAACAGAGCATGTGGGAGGACAACTGGGGGACAGTCACAGGAGGACAACAAGACAGAGGCCCAGGCCACCATGCAACCTGTCCTTCGTGCATACCAGCAGAACCAGGAACAGATGGGTCTGGTCCCTGACAAACTACGTGAACTCTGCCTGCTGCAGAGGTCCATGTCACTTGTTTGGTACAAATTGCAGAGTACATGGGCCAGCTTGTGGGTGTCCTGAGGGACTTTCATGCAGCACAAACAGCTGGCCACCCCCCCGTGGCCAGCTGGATGATAGTCACACCTCAGCAGCAGCCACAGGTAGGGGTGAGTCACATTACAGCAGGTTCCCTCAAGGCCAAACATGGTAAAGGCCGTCAAAAAGAGTACCAGGGAGAAGCACTGTACCGTACCAGTTCTCAGAGTCAACGTTGATGTCACCAGTGTAATACAGATTCAGAAAAGGGGGTGGTGATGAACAGAGTGTCTGAATTAAGCAGACCACTCTTACCCAGTCCAAAGATCAGGGCTTGATCCATCACCGTTTTTTAGCTCACTGCACCATCCCAGCTCAGAACTTGGCTATATGCAAATTAGTCTGACCCTGGCCCAGTGCATCATGGGAACAGGGCAGACCAAACTACCAAGCCAATTCTTATACTGGGAAGGAAACAAGCTACCGGGGACCGGTTTCTGGCATTTCAGCGTCTTCGGCCCGGCTTGCTTGAATCCTGATGGTGCAATGAGCTAGGGACTCACATCTGAGTATACCCTTCCACGCTTATGGTGGACAAAAATGATTCAGAAAAGGGGGTGGTGATGAACATAGTGTCTGAATTAAGCAGACCACTCTTACCCAGTCCAAAGATCAGGGCTTGATCCATCACCGTTTTTTAGCTCACTGCACCATCCCAGCTCAGAACTTGGCTATATGCAAATTAGTCTGACCCTGGCCCAGTGCATCATGGGAACAGGGCAGACCAAACTACCAAGCCAATTCTTATACTGGGAAGGAAACACTATAGGTGTGGCAGGGTATACTCAGACATGAGTCCCTTTCTCACTGCACCATCAGGATTCAAGCAAGCCAGGCCGAAGATGGCTGAAATGCCAGAAACCGGTCCCCGGTAGCTTGTCTCCTTTCTGGTAAAGAATTGGCTTGGTAGTTTAGTCTGCCCTGTTCCCATGATGCACTGGGCCAGGGACAGACTGATTTGCATATAGCCAGGTTCTGAGCTGGGATGGTGCAGTGAGATAAATAACGGTGATGGATCAAGCCCTGATCTTTGGACTGGGTAAGAGTGGTCTCCTTAATTCAGACACTCTGTTCATCACCACCCCCTTTTCTGAATCGTTTTTGGCCACTATAGGTGTGGCAGGGTATACTCAGACATGAGTCCCTTTCTCACTGCACCATCAGGATTCAAGCAAGCCTGGCCGAAGACGGCTGAAATGCCAGAAACCGGTCCCCGGTAGCTTGTCTCCTTTCTGGTAAAGAATTTGCTTGGTAGTTTAGTCTGCCCTGTTCCCATGATGCACTGGGCCAGGGACAGACTGATTTGCATATAGCCAGGTTCTGAGCTGGGATGGTGCAGTGAGATAAATAACGGTGATGGATCAAGCCCTGATCTTTGGACTGGGTAAAAGTGGTCTGCTTAATTCAGACACTCTGTTCATCACCACCCCCTTTTCTGAACCAGTGTAATACAGAGCATTGACTTTGTTGTAAATCCGATCCCACATTGTCACAAGGATGGGAGGTTACAATTGGACTGTGGAATCCAACCATTGTGTGTTCCACCCGAACCATCCATGTACCATCACTTTCAACTTCAACCCTCACCTGTCACTCATTACAAATACACGCTAATCACACCTGTATTCCGTTGTGACAAGAGGAATATTTATCATGGTAAATAGCATGTTAACTCAAATTGCAATGTATCATGAGACGTGAATGCGACAATCATTGACAGTGTAGAGGAACCTGGAACACCTAAAGGAGTAGACAATGATTTGACATATGATGGCAGTACAGGAAAAGCACTGCCCTAGGCAACACTGTTGAATATGCATGACAGTTAACACAGGCGGGGGGGCGGAACTTGCCGGCAACGATGGCGGACGCTTGAAGCGAGAGCTCCGTGCCATCGCACCTAAATATCCTGAATTTAGTAGTAGTAGTAGTAAAAAGCTTTTATTCGACATTTTTGTCAATAGGCCAACATACATATAATACACATACTTATCGTTAAAATATGAATTTGTTACAATGAATAAAAACTTTACAGACATTCATATTGTGCAAAAAGCGCTGATCGGACAAAGTGCAATTCTGGGCATATTCATTAATCGTGAGTTTTAAGGGGGATATACATACCAGGGTTTATACTAGACCAGTTCAATCAATTTTTTTTAAAAACAGTTATATACAATAGTAAAAATAATTAAAAAGCCAATGATAAAATCAATTGATCCTACAATGGTAATCCAAGCTTCTTTCTGATTATACAAACACCATGGAGAAACCTGCTCAGACCAAAAACTAATAGCCTACTGTTAGAGGATCTAAATATGCGTTCTGCCTCTTTGAATGAACGTGTCCCCATATTTTTACATAGAGGTATGATCCATTTTTTTCGAGATGTAACATACAGTGGACAAAAGAAGAGGATATGAGCCTCATCTTCTTTCAGATTTAAATCACAAGAAGTACAGAGAGGATCTTTACTTACTCCACCCCACCGGCAGGAATTTGATTTAATCTGTAACACCCCGTATCTAAATTTGAGGAAGGCAGATTTAGCCAGGGGTGGCTCAATTTCGTCCATAAAGGGTTCGAATGAGGGATGATTCTTAAATTGCAAGAATGTGGACGTTAGTTGTCCGGTGGCACGTTCATATACATGATTATTCACATAGTTCCAGTAGGCAGATTTTACTTGGGTCTTACAACTATTAGGCAGAGTAATAGATACAGCTGGTGTTTCCCAGAAATGTGATAGACCTATTTCTGTAAACCAGTATGATACATGTCTCAACCACTTAATTGTATTGAATGAATCCAACTCCCTAATTTCCAGTAAGCCTGCTCTGTAGTTAGTTAGTTCCGGGGTAGACCATAATCGCACCCAATAAAGCAATGGTCGCAACTGGCATAAGAAGTCGGTGCGCTTTACATCAATATCTAAGTAGACCGACACTAAAGGTGTTCTTAGGGGCAATCTTAGTAAGCGTCTGAAAAACTTGTTTTCTGCAACGTCAAATGTTTTTTTGGAATAAGGCCCCCAAATCTCGGCCCCATACAAGGCAGCGGATTGGGCTTTTGCTTGGAACACGTCAATCGCAGGTGTAATAGCTTTGGATGTACTCCCACCATGAATCTTTAAGATGGGCAATGAATTCTGTGTAAGTGTTAACCTGCTTTTGTCGAGTTGGTTCGCCCAAGACATTCTGCTATCCAGCCTGATGCCCAGATAGTCAAATGAGTCCACATACTCAAGTTTGTTATTATTTAGGACCAGGTTCTTCTTGAAGGATTTGGAGGGATTAATTGCCATATATTTCGTTTTGGATGAATTTATTTCTAACCCCTTCATTACACAATAGCTGTTAAATTTATTTATTAAGTTTTGCAGGCCTTTCGGAGTTTGGGATATAAGGATGGTGTCATCCGCGAATAATAGTGCAGTGACTGCCTCATTACACAATTTGGGTGAATCATGGTTGCATTGAGCTAAGTAGTGGGGGATATCATTTACGAACAATGAAAAGAGGGTTGGTGCTAGAACGCACCCTTGTCTGAATTTATCCTGAACTAGCCGAGCCCCGTGGTTGGCTGCGCGACCTACTGGCCCCCGGAGGGTGCCCGACTGTAGCGGAGAAAGAACGAGGAGATTCAAAGCCTCCGCGGCCGAAAACGATCCTGAACCGGCATTGCGGCGACCTAGGCCGCTAAGCTGGGCACTTGCTTGCACACCACCCTGGAGTGCGTCACTCGACGTGCGGCCAACACAGCGTCCTGAGACAGGGGAGCCTGCGCCACTAGAATGGACCAGAAACTCGCAGCGAGACACGGCAACGGCTGCAAACCCTGCTCTCTCCCCCCATCAGAGAGTGTGACGGGGGGATAGTGGTGATTGCTAGCTACTACCGAACTGAAGCGACGAGTGGGAAGCGACGACTGATAACAGAGGGGCGCCGCTACGCTTTGGGAAAAAATTGCACCGTGAACACCGCCTACCTGACGAGACTCGGAGGATGGAGACATAGAGACCTCCACGCGGTCCGGCTGTGCGGCACATAGCCTTCACGGCACAACAGTGAGTGTGGTCTTGCCTGGATCCTGTGCGAGGCCTGGTGCAGACAAGGAGCACTGGGGCAGGCCCAACGCGTGGCGATAGGCCCGACTTTGAGTGGCGACCAGGGACTACTCCAGACACCGAGAGAGGCGAACCCACGGCGACGGATAACCCTTCCGAGCTGAAACAAGCGACGGGTAAGCCCACGGTGGGGACCCGCTCGGCGATTGCTGGCGGGGGCAACATGGGCAAGGGAGACAAAACGCAGTCCAAACTGGCGTTCGAACAACACAAAACGCGGGCCCCGGACACACAGGAATCATCGCCTACGCAGCAGAGCAAAAGCCCGGAGAGCTCGTTTTACACAGACATCAAGGGGCTTCTCGTCACAATGGAGAAGAGCCTCCAAGACAGCATGACCGCGATAGGTACAAAACTTGATGCTCTCACTTATCGGATGGACCGAATGTCGGAGCGGGTGGACAAGCACGCGGAAAGACTCGATATGTCAGAAAGGCACCTGACTGAGGTAGAAGAGGCCCAAATGGACCTGGACAAAGATCGCAAGCAGATGGGTAAGCTGTTGCAGGTCATACAGGATAAGTCGGAGGATTTGGAGGCCCGCTCCCGGCGATCGAACATCCGAATCACGGGTGTGGCGGAAACAACCCAGGTGGGGAAAATGGAACTGTTCGTGGAACGACTGCACACCACGCTGTTAGGGGAAGACGTATTTTCGTCCATGTTCATCGTGGAAAGAGCGCACCGATCACTGGACCCGCGGCCGAATCCAGGCGCCCCACCGAGACCATTTATCGCAAAACTACTGAACTATAGGGACAGAGACACTGCTTTGCGAATAGCCAGAGAAAAGGGGAAACTGCAATTCGAGGGATCATCGATCTCTTTATACCCGGACTTCATGGCGAGGGTGCAGGAGGAACGCCGCCGCTTCGCCCCTTACAAGCAGCAGATCCGCGATCTTGGGTTGGACTACGCCATGTTGTACCCGGCAAAACTCTGCATAAACCGACAAGGGCATTCCCATTTTTTAACCGACCCTAAAGTCCTGCACAAAGCGTTGAAAACCTGGTCCAAGGACAGACGTAATAATTCTGAAGACCAGAACGAAGATCAGGACCTCGTCAGCGGCCTAGAAGACCAGGAATAGGCAGCTGGGGGCCACCAGCTCTCCCTCATTGCCCCCTGATTTTTTAAGGGGGAGAGTCCCCTGGTGATCGGGTGGCGTGCTCAAGGACTACGACCCCCCCCCCCTCCAGGCTCTGAGATCCAGTCGAGCCCTACTATTGGCGGGGCTGCCGGGGCAACGACTTCGAGGACCCTCGGTGAGAACATTGCAAACTATGCTGTGGCTAGCTCTTCTGTACTTTCACCTTGGGCTGCTTGTTCTTGAAGCCACCTTGGGACTTAGGGCTATGGACAGCCATACTGTGGTTAACCTAAAGGGGAGGGGGGGAGGCACCTGTATAGCTGCTGTTGGGTTTCCGATGGGTGGCAGGGGGGGGGGGGTGCGCGCGATCTGGGGCGTGAGTGCTACAACACTAAGGGAGCGGCGGAGCACAGCAGCTCTCAAGGCCGAGACGTGCTGAATACATGCACCCTGCACTGACCTCGGCGACCTCTGCCCCAGGGCTGTGCGCACAATTGGACCCTACTTGGGATTCTTGGGGAAGTAAGGAAGGGAGGAGAGGGGATTGTTCTATCATGCTAGGCCATGTTGGGGATGGTCTGCTGTGGGAGGAGGGAGGGGGATCCATGGGACGAGGGGAAAGTTACTGTTGTTATGTTTTGTTCCGAAGTGCCTTGCCTCAGAGAACACAAAGTGCTTGCTGTAACCGATTGCTTGCCCGCAAGATGGCCTGCCCTGCACGCCTGACTGCGTTCTCAGAACCCGTGCAACGTCCTCATGGCTGATGTAAATGGTGAGCGGGCAGACGAGAGGCCCGTATCGATACACGCCCTCACATGGAATGTCAGGGGGCTTAATGATCACAGGAAACTTAGGAAGGTGTTGAGCTACCTTAGACGCCACAATATTGATATTGCACTCTTGCAAGAAACGCACCTCCCACTTACGAGCAACATGCTGCACACTAGGAGTTTAGCAGGGCATATAGCGGCGGCTGGGTTCACCACACACGCTAGGGGGGTCCTTACATGGGAAAACCCAAAATCAGGCATTCAAATACAGACCTTGGGTGTAGACACTGAGGGAAGGTATGTCATAGCGTCCTGTAAGGGGCGGGGTATGGACCTGTTGGTAGTCAACACCTATGGCCTCAATTACGACTCCCCTGATTTCTTTGACACACTGGACAGTGAGATAGCTAGGCACGACAATCCACACGTACTCTGGGGTGGGGACTTTAATTTGACGTTAAACCCAGACATTGACAGATCATCGGGACCCCCCCGTTGGCCCTCTTCAGCTGCACAGTCGCTCACAGCGAAGTTAGTAATGTTAGATATGATAGACGTATGGAGGAACAGAAATGTTGGAAGGGGCGGCTTTACACACTATTCCGCATTTCACAAAATACACACGAGAATAGACTATTGGTTTGTCACTGCAGGGATCAACCGATCTGTTAGGCAATGCAAGGTGCTCCCGCGCACTCCCTCAGACCACTCCCCCATTCTGTTAGCCTTGGATACCCTAGTGAAGGGATACGCACCGTTCACATGGCGCTTCCCGCCCTACTCCCTGTTGGACCCGGTCTTCCGCGGAGAGTTAGCGGAGGCTATTGATATGTTCTTCGAGAAGAATGTGGGGTTGGTGGAGGACTTCCAAACGATATGCAAAGCGTTCAAGGTTTATATTAGAGGCATAGCGATGTCCAAGCACTCCAGTGTCCTGAAGGCTACCAAGGCCAAATTAGCCGATCTGGAGCAGCAATTGCAGGCGCTCGAGGCAAGGAGTCGATCCAATCCGGATGACACTGTAGAGGGAGACATTAAGTGCCTACAGGTGGAATACCACGAGGCCGCGGACAGAGAGGTCCAACATATAGGCAAGTACGCCACAGCCCGCACATACGGCGAGGAAGAGAGACCAGGCTCAGTCTTGGCTAACGTTATTAAAGGCCGCAGGGGAAAGGCACTGATCTCAGAATTAAGGAATGCAGGTGGAGATAGAGTGACGGATGAGGCGGAAATTGCTGCAGTCTTCAGAGACTATTACTCGGAGCTGTATTCTTCCAAAGGTGGTGACATGTCGGCTGACATTCTGGATTATTTAGAACACATACAACTCCTGTTCCTCCCGAATTCCGACAGGGAGTTCCTGATGTGCCCTATACAGATAGACAAAATCTGAGATGCCCTAGCCTCCATGAGATCAGGCAGCGCGCCAGGCATTGACGGACTCTCGGTCGACTTCTATAAAGCATTTCAGGAACAGCTACTGCCGCACGTCCACACCCTCCTTGAGGACATATGTGTACAAGGCACCATGCCCAGCTCCATGCGGGAGGCAATGATAGTCACCATTCTAAAGCCGGGTAAGCCACATGACGACTGTAGCTCGTACCGCCCAATATCGTTGCTAAACGTCGACACCAAACTATACGCCAAGGTCCTAGGGACTAGACTTGCACTACTGGCCCCTGAATTAGTGGCCCCAGAACAGGCGGGATTCATCCCATCCAGAAACCTGACATACAATATAAGGACAGTGTTAGGTACCATCCAAGATGTAAAGCAGGATAAACCAGCAGTGGCGCTCTTTCTAGATATTGAGAAGGCATTCGACCCTGTTGAGTGGCCTTTCCTTCTTCAGGTGTTACGTCGTATGGGACTTGGCGAACCCTTCATCCAAATGATAGGCGCACTATATGACGGCCTCTCGGCTAGGGTTCGTGTGGGCAATGCGATCTCCCACCCACTATACATAGGCTGGGGCACCCGCCAGAGATGCCCTTTATCTCCTTTACTGTATGCACTCGCTGCAGAGCCTCTGGCCTGTGCGATGAGAGAGTACCATAGCCACGAGCAAGTACGGTTCCCCACGTACAAAATAGTTGTCTCTATGTATGCGGATGATACGTTGCTGTACGCCCATGACCTCGCTACCACGCTTCCCCCACTCCTGAGAGAGGTGGTTCGGTTCGGTGCACTATCAGGGCTCAAAGTTAACTGGGCAAAGTCGGTGGTACTGCCCCTAACTCCGGTGACCACACTAGTGGAGACGGAGTATCCTGTCCAGTGGACGGAAGACCCGATTAGATATTTGGGGATCCAGATACACACGGATCCGGACCTGCTCGTCAGTCAGAACTACGGGAGAGCGGTCAGTAAGCTGGAGGAGGATATCGAGATCTGGTGTAAACTGCCTCTTACGCTGATGGGCCTCATAGCCATAATGAAGATGATAGTGCTACCGAGATTTTTGTTCCTTTTTAGCGCCTTGCCAATTGTGCTCTCTAAGGCCTTCTTCCAACGCTTGACCAACCTGATGATTAAACTAGCGTGGGAAGGGAAACAGCCGAGAGTCAAGTGGACAACGCTCACCCTCCCGTACAACCTAGGGGGCTTAGCTGCGCCGGATCTTGAATTATACTAGAGAGCAGCCCAAGCGTCACACCTGGGTACATGGCGACAAGCAAATCCCACATGTCCGGATGGAGCGACTATTCGCTCATCCACTACCGCTCCCGGCAACGATCTGCCAGCCGCAGGATCGTCGAACGGGAATACTGGATTCCATCTCTTCCACCAATCACGCCTGGCACTCACTCCTGTTTCGTCAGAGAGGGGCGATGATTTACTCGCCGGATATGCCGATAGAGTGGATGCGTTGGCTCCCGCCCATGGTTGACACAGCGGTCACACAGGAACTGACGAAATTGGGTCTAAGCTGGGCGGGTGACCTGTTCCAGGACGGCACCGCCAAAGCCTGGGACCAAACTCGGGGAGATGGAGGTGAACCTCTGTTACTCCAAAGATTCCACTTCCATAGAACTCGTAGCGCCCTCTCGGAACTTCTGGGTCCGGATATGGCGGAGCCTCCGGAAGTCCCAGAATTAACATACGTGATTACACACAAAGAACCCAAGAAACTCTTAACAAATCTTTACAGCATAGCTAGATCACATGGGGAGCACCAGCTCATGAAAGGTCGGCTGGAGTGGCAGAGAGATTTAGGAGTCACGCTGGACGATGCGACATGGCGCTACTGCTGTGACAATACGAAACGTATTTCCCTAAATGGGAAACATCTGCTCATACATTTCAAATTCCTCCAAAGGGTGTATTACACCCCAGCACGGCTTCACAGATATGGGCTGCAACCGGAGGCTCACTGCGAGCGCTGCCGAGCGGCGGACGCCGACTTCCTGCACCTGTCATGGGGATGCCCGGGTATACAGGCTTTCTGGCGCGAAATATTTGCAGAGATGAGCAAAATTCTGGAGGTCGACTTGGACATCGATCCGGGCATAGCACTGATAGGCAACTCAAGGGGGCTCCCGGGTGCTATACGCAGACTCACAGATATGGGGATGCTAATGGCCAGGAGGGTGGTGGCCCAGTGTTGGATGCGAGGCCCTCTGCCGACTAAGGCCAGATGCGCTCGAGATATGCTGTACTGTAGCACACAGACGGAGACGTACAGTGAATTACTACCCCCAAAAAGCCACCCGAAAAACTTCTGGGCTTTATACCAGACTTATTTGCAGGGACAGCAAAACGAGGACGTGAGTTCCACAGACAGCGTTTCCCAAGGGTAGGTGGCAGAACCCAAGATCGGCATTGTACAGAACACTTGCGCAGACGTAGTGAGACGGGAGCAGGTCTGAGTGCGTTACCAAGGGTGGGAACAATAAGTGTAGAGAAGGGAGAATAGAGTGCGAGGTACATCAGTGGGGATTTACTAGGGGGATGATACGTCACACGTAGGTACATCTATACGCCGTACTAACACCTAGAAAGATAGCCTGAACACCTTCAGGGCCCTTTTCCACCGGGCTTACAGGCACTATCAGGTGAGAGGTCGGGTGTGGGTCAGGCTACTACAGGCGCGGGTAACACGAAATAGAGCAGGACATTTTTATGAGGCTAAGGGATGGGTGGGGGGCGGGTAGTTCCACAGGGGAGTTATAGAGTTGTTTCAGAGGGAGAAAAGTCAAAAAATGCACATGAATATTGGACGCTGCCTGCACTTAAAATCAAGACTAGATAATGATCTATTTCACGCCGCCGGACCCCCGGGTTGTCGGCCACCAGGCTTTGTAACATACGGTATAGTTTTGATTGAATTACTTGTGATGCGGCCGGCCCGGAGGGGTTGTAGGCCAGAAGCTGTGACATTTGAAATTTCTTCTTCTGTGCAATAAAAAAAAAAAACAGTTAACACAGGCCAACACCGCCAACATGGACAGAAGGGGGATGGGAGCACACAACTTCACCTCCCAGCACAGTTTACCCATCAGCATCCTGGTAAATGCACTGCAGTTGTAATGCTCACTTGTCTTCCTGTGGAAGAGAGTCACCATAGCTGGATGCAGGTCAGGGCTGTCAATCCCTAGACACATGTGTGTCAAATGGTCCTCCTACATCAGTAGGGGTTAGATATATTGTGATCGGTGTCTGCTGAGGGCGCGGCCACAATCCACTCAGATCTCTGTACCTCTCCCTGCCCAACTCAGTGGAAACACTGCAGTCCAGTAACAAGTAAGCATTATGACTGAACTGCATTTACCCTAATGCTAAGGGATAAAGTGTGCTGGGAGGTGAAGCAGTGTGCTCCCATCCCCCTAACCACATCAACATGGACATGACGGCAGTTGTCACAGATCACATAGCACAGACCAATGAAATCCTGAGCAGTGTGGCCACAAACACCAGCATCACAACACATCCTGTCTTGTGGATGATAGTGACATTGTCGCATTCACACAATCAAGTACTGTTGCACAGGAATTTACATGTGATGTGCGATTCATGCATGTTGAACCACACGAACACCAGTCCATGACAATATACGCACGCTAAATCTATATACCAACCAAAGTTGCCTTCCCCTGAATGAGCACAACTGCTGCAGTCACAGGGCAGGCAGCATGTAGATAGGAACGGTTTCATGCTGTGTTCCTTTCTTTAGCAATGTTCTCCTCCCTCCCCCATATGTGATTGTGGTCATTCATTTGTGGCCTCACATTCCCACAGCGAAAGCATACTTCAATCAGTGTGCAGGCACAATGGGCTTTTCTCTGGACAAGTAGTCGGTCCCACATCAGCCCTGAGACCTTCGAATTCCAGGTGTCTTCACCGTCCCGCTCGCTTCAGTCACTGCTGAACACGGCACTCCCACTTTTTTCTCGGGAAACCGACACACAAATATTAATAGCGTCTGACACTAAAGGCCGTTGCACATATTTTTAGAACTTGTGGGCTCTGGCAATGTCCCTTCTTTACATGCTATTTCTGGAGTCCTTCCGGGTGTTATTCCTCCATTTTACATACTGCATTTAGCGGTTTCAGATCATTACTTTGGCTGTTCAGCTGAGCGCTGGTTCAGAGATTGCCCTCACGCCATGTCGGACCATCTTGTGGTCTAGGCCAACCACGGTCAGTTGCAACTGTAACGTGACTGCATGCAGCTTCTCTTTGGATGTGCCCCATTAGCTGTGCTTCGCATCAGATTTCGGCTAACCTTCTGCTATGTCTGTTTCACTTGCGTGCAACCAGTCTTCAACTGTCGCAGATGCCATATCAGTGGTCCATGGAAGTCTGCCTTTCCAACACATCCCTTGCTGCCCTGGATCATGAGCTGTGGGTGAGTCCTTTGTTGGTCCACGACCAGGAATGCTTCGGTGATACACGTTTATGGAATGCCTTTCAATGTGTCAAACAGGCTGACAGCTGTGATTGTGCGTTTGCGCAATGGCTCCTGTGCCATGCCTACATCGAACCTCTCCCAGGTTCGCCATTCGATGCTCCTTTCATCCTCGTGATGCGAGGAGCACATCTGTGCTTTCATACTGCTGGATTTGGACCGTCTTTTGGAAATGATTGTCTTCAAAGCTGCTGTGCCTTCTTGGATTTGTAACTACTTAACAGCAACGTGAACTGTTGGTGACTAATTCAATTTCCGTTTGCTTTTCAACACATACTGACAGGAATTGTCATTCAGCTTTCTGACTTTTACTATGTCTGCATTATCTTTGACTCTGCTGACCTCTGTGGTCTGTTTCACTAAGTACCACAGAACTGAGCAAGGGGAGGCGGTCATCTAACCGTTGTGGATATTGTCGACTGGCATGATCCTGGCTTACATTATGCAGCTGTAGAGCGTGACTATTACATGGCGTAGTTGTCTTGCACATGCCTTAGTATATGTTTGTCACATGAGAAGTGTCCTCAGAGCTTGTACTCTGCAGAGTCCCGGAGTACTGGCTGAAAAATCTGTCTGTGGTCGGAGAACATTGTCCCTTGTCATTCTGTTCTGGCCCTAGCCCTCCGACTCAACAAAGTGTCACAGCTGCTAGGGAACATGGATGCCTCTTTGATGTCATGGGAAGGGGGGCTAGTTACCCCATACTTGGATAGTGATCCATCCAGTGATGAGAGCGACACAGCACATGGGATGTACATTTCATCATATATAGGCTGAGGAATGGGGATTGCTGACAAAGCCCAGAGACCAGGGACATACCATTGAACTCCCTCCTGCAAAGAGTGGGGGATATACTTGTGGTTCTCCATCCAGAAAGATTATTGATGTGACATCTAGCTTCATGTGATATAGATGTGTCACTATGGTAACTGTTTTTGTACTCATGAATTCTCAGCTTGTTGTGGCACGTATGTAGCATGTTTTGACACTGTAGTAAAAAATGCACATTTTTAAGCGTTTCTTTTCTTCAACTTATTTACTTATGTACAGGCACCTGAATACTTCTATGTGAAAAGGAGAGCTAGTGGGGCACTACAGCAATTGGTTCCTGTGCTTCTGGGTGCTTAGTGCCTGCCTGGCCAAGTTCCCTGATCCTGCGCATAGTCCTGTATGTTTACAAAATGCCAGCAACACATATCAAATCTGTGAGGCGACAGCAAGGCACGCAGACACAGTTATAGTCGCTCATTTTTTACCTTACACTCAACGGAAGTAGTTGACGATGAGCTGTTGACGCTGGTCAAGGCCTTCTTCCTCACCACTGTCATCATCATTGGGCATGTGTGGGTTGGGAGCTGGTGGATGCTGCTGTTCATCGTCATCCATATTCAGTGGGATTCTGCTGCACATGGCCAGCTTGTGTAGCATGCAGCAGTCGACTACCGTATGGCATGCCTTTTGTAGTGAGTACATGAGTGCACCACCAGTCTTGTCCTGGCACCTAAATCTGGACTTCAGAAGTCCAAATGTGCGCTCCACCACACCACTTGTCCTCCCATGTGCATCATTGTATTGGACTACCCCTAGCTTTGTTGGATTCCGCAGTGGGGACAGCAACCACGTACGATTGGGATGCCCATAGTCACCTAGTTGTGGGACAAACAGGCAAACAGTGTGATCTGAATATGTGAGGAGAGCAGCATGTCACACATACTTCACAGTCATTGACACAGCCCACTCACCAACAAGCCAGGCCAGCTCGGGCTGCAGATTGGCCATCAGTTGGGGTATGGTGCTGTTCCGCAAGATGTGGGAGTCAAGTTCCGACACAGGATACTTGGCACACACGTGTGGGATGATCTGATCTGCCTGGCATGCTACTTGCAGGTTGATGGAGTGGTAGTGTTTACGGTTCCTATAGATGTGTTCACTTGTCTATGACAAAATGAGGATAATGGTGGTGCCATCAATGGCTCCCACAACTTTTGCAATGCCTTTTAGGTCATTGTACTCCCCCTTCACAGCTGGCAAATCATCCCTCCTCGAGAAATGAACATTTCTGTCCTTGTAAAGCATCAATGCTGAAAGGACACCATGCAACACCATGCTGAACATGGGCTGTGACATCCCACTGGCGCTGGCCACAGTGTACAGGTAAGACCAAGTAGCGAAGGAATGCAGTGCAGCCATAACCTTCACTGTAGCAGACAATGCAGCCAGATATATTATTTTTGGCTTCAAATGGGGATCCACATGGTCACATGGGTTCCGTAGTGTGCGGTGATCCAAACTGAATTTCATGATTATTTCCATGCCCTCCTTTGCCGTCAGGTCGGGGACAGTGCGAAAGATGGGTGGTCTCCTACTACGTATGTCAGGGTACAGAAGCATGGGCTGAGTTATTGATGAGATATGGTGAACAGCTTACCCAGAGACTCACACAACCACAACTTTGACAGAACTCATGGTCAGGTGTAATGCACAAATGACCTCCATTTAGATGTTGTTTTTCATCACTCACTCGACATACTGACACTACGACATTCAAAGAGGTCGATTTGTATGGTATATAGTACACCTCTACATCAAAGATAACTTGCCTTCTGGTTAGATGGCACACCACTTGTGTTTCCCAGCATAAGTGCTGAGTTGCACCAGCTGCTTTTGTGGCACAAGCGCAAGCCTCAGTCGCACAATACACAACACCATTACGGGATGGGGGCAGTGAGTGTCATTTGGACAATGCAACATGGATATACAGTACGGTGGACAAAGACATGTGGACATTATGGGGCCAGTCCTAAGTGAGGGTGTGTGGACATTGCTTGACAGGCATTGCAATGTTCACCTGAATGAGGCACAAATGCATATGGATTGTGTATACATGCCCACATGGCTGACATTGACGGTTGATGTCGGTCAGAGCTAAGTTTGTTTGTTCCACATGTGCACTCCTGTGATGTGTGTGGGTAAATTTCCAGGCAATTACACTGCATGCCACACCAGTACATGTGTTGTGAGTGCTAGGGATTACGAGTATGTCTGATTTGCAGAAAATGGACACCTCTGACTGTCTGCCTATGTCAATGCCCTTCACAAGTCAACCCCGGTCCAAGAGACAACAGTCAGATGTCAAGGGATATTCAAGCGATGTTTACAGGTTGGATGTTTCATTACACTACATTGGTACAGTGCGAGTGACCTTTTGTCCTTTTTGACTCCTTTCCTCATTTTAGTCCATGCTGGCCACAAGACTATGTATGTAATTGCACTCTCCTTTTCTTGAACATACCATGTGTGTGTAGACTTGAGTCAAAGGTCACATTATCTCATACCTTCAGAGTGTAGTGACCATCTGGTCACTGTTCTAGTTGTACTGATGTACCAGTCACTCCCAGAGGACTGGCTTACCCCCACCCCACAGCCACCCAGGACAGGGTCAATGGACATTTGACCCCGCCAACGAACGGGGCCGGACGCACGTGCCCTGGGCCAGTTCTCCCATGTTAGTACGGTGTCTGTGTGGTTACTTCATATGCATGGGTGCCTTGTGCCCCACAACAATACACATGGGGTGCAACATTCACTTTAGGCGAATGAGTTGTGATGTGTGGCGACATTGCTAATGCAGAATGTGTTTGCATACGCTTTAGCTAGGCATCCGCAGCGATGACATGCATTGGCCCCAATTGAATGTTGCATGATTGCGTTGCAGCTTCCATGCTGACCATACCTCGGTCCAGGCAGCACTCTCCCTGCCGCTCCACCAGCTGATATACGCCGCATTTGACACCCAGCAGTAGAGTTCGAGCCTCGCGCCCGACTCTGCACCAGGTTTTTGGTGTGATTGTGTTTCTGCGCTCCTGACATCAGCGCGTGCCTTGGTGTATCTCTGTTTTGGTATTTCTTCTTTAACAGGTTGTTTTCCCCACGTTAATCCAGCGCCGTAGTGCCTTGCCGCCTCCCGCACCGAGCTCCGGTGATTGCTTGCTCTTGCCCCGCCCCTCCACACTCCCACCGCCTCCTCATCAATCCCACCCCCTTCCCCTTTAAAACGGCGACTGCTGCAGGGGGAGCGTTTGTGCTGACCAGACCTCGGTCGAGGCAGCACTCTCCCTGCAGCTCCACCAGCTGATTCACAACACATTTGACACCCAGTAGCAGAGTTCGAGCCTTGCGCCCGACTCAGCACCTGGTATTTGGTGCGATTGTTTTTCTGCGCTCCTGACATCAGCGTGTGTCTTGATGTATCTCTGTTTTGGTATTTTGGTATTTCTTCTTTTACAGGCTGTTTTCCCAACGTTAATCCAGCACCGTCTCCCGCCCCCAAGCCCCAGTGATCGCTCACTCTTGCCCCGCCCCCTCCACACTCCCACCCACCTCCTCATCAATCCCGCCCCCTCCCCTTTAAAAAAGCAACTGCTGTGCGGTCGTACAGTGGACGCGCGCAGTGGGCGTGCCTAAGGTAAGCCCGTCTGCGACTGGACCGCGCCCAGCACCAGACCCCTGGTCTGCCGGGACCCCTGCTACACCTTAACCATCCTCCTCGCACTCAAACCCAGCCTCCTCAAAACCCTGCGTGCGAGCCTCACCCCTCAACACTCAAGGAGCCTTCTCGTGCTTCCACTGCTGCAACACTTTCTCCTTGGACCCCCCCGCACACAACCGACAAAGACACCCTGGCAGCCAGACCCGCCAGCACCATAAACTGCATCCTTCTCAACGTACGCTCCCTACACCGGCACGCCATAGAAATCTGGTACCTACTAGACACTCTCGCCCCCGACGTCTCCTTCTTCACTGAGACCTGGACGAACGCAAGCTCTGGACCTGACATCACCACAGCCATACCAGATGGCTACAAGCTCAAGAGGTTAGACCGCCTGAACAAACCAGGGGGGGAATCGCAATCGCACACTAAAACCTCCCTCAAACTCAAACTCACCGTACCCGGCCCAAACGGTGCGCTTCCCAGCCTAGAACACCTCCACTTCCAGGTACACACCAGCCCCAGGACAACGCTGCGGGGCACTCTCATCTATAGACCACCAGGACCTCGCGCCCAATCCATTGCCACCATCATAGAACTCACCGCAGCCCACTCCATTGCCTCCACAGACTACATTCTGCTCGGAGATCTAAACTTTCACCTCGAAACCTTCAGGACCCCGACTCCAAAGCGCTACTGGAGAATCTCACCAACCTAGGACTCAAGCAGCTAGTCAACACATCCATCCACAACATGGGTCACACTCTGGACCCCATCTTCAACGAAGGGCCGAACATCCGGTTCACCCATACCACTCGGCATCCCT
Organism: Lissotriton vulgaris; assembly: GCF_964263255.1. Taxonomy (NCBI): domain Eukaryota; kingdom Metazoa; phylum Chordata; class Amphibia; order Caudata; family Salamandridae; genus Lissotriton; species Lissotriton vulgaris. The sequence goes on along the minus strand of NW_028247206.1, from coordinate 92,329 downwards.
GGACAGACCATCACTGCATCCACTTTACCTTCAATTCCAGCGGATGTATGACGTTACAACGCATACTTTTACAACGCATGTCATTACAACAAATTTTTTACAATGCAACATTCATTACAACACATTCCATTACAGCGAATTGTTAAAAACTACCTTTACAACGCATTCCAAGACAACGCATACTACCTTTACAACGCTTACCATTACAACGTATACCATTACACTGCATGTATGGTAAGTATTGGATAGTGTAGATGTAAGATTTACTATTCTAACTCCAAGGGGGTGCAACAGTAGGGTAAGTGTTGGATAGTGTAGGGGTAAAAATTACTATTCTAACTCCAGGGGGTGCAACAGTAGGGTAAGTGTTGGATAGTGTAGGGGTAAAAATTACTATTCTAACTCCAGGGGGTGCAACAGTAGGGTCAGTGTTGGATAGCTTAAGGGTACTATATGTTGTTATGGTATGCGTTGTAATGACATGCGTTGTAGTGGTATGCGTTGTAGTGTCATGCGTTGTAATGGTTGGGTTGTAATGGCATGCGTTGTAATGGATGTTGCGTTGTAAAAGTTTCATTGTAATGGTAGTGTGCTGTAAAGGTTGCGTTGTAAAGGTTGTTTCCCATTCCAGCACTGTGCCCAAACCAGCCCTGTGGCCGCCTACTCGGAACTGGAGAAAGATCACTCCAGACCTCTTCAACACTACCCTCCTCCACGACCCTCCCACAGCCACCACCGACCCAGACTCCGCCGCCAAGGAACTCCACCGGTGGATTACCAGCTGTGTTAACACACTAGCCCCCCTCCAGCAATCTTCAAAGATAAGCCCGCAAAAGCCTCCGGTTCACCACCGAACTACTAGAGACTAGACGCGCCTGCAGGTGACTCGAGAAAACATGGAGGAACCAGAAGACAAACGAAGCCCTCATCAACCACAAGACCTCCATGAAGAACTACCACCAACTAATAAGGGACACCAAAAGAACCTTCATCAGGGAAAAAATCACCACCAACACAGCGAACTCTAGTGAACTTTTCAACGTCATCAAAAGTCTCACCAAACCATCATGCGAAGCCACTGACGTCACACCCACCCAATATCTTTGCAACAAGCTCAGCACCTTCTTCCACCAGAAGATTATGACCCTTTACAACAATTTCAACAAACCAACTATGGCCTTTGCCCCTACAATCACGACCAGTGCCAACCCAACACTCTCCACATGGAGCCCCGCTTCAGTCGAACTAATCACCACCACCATGAAGAAGACCCACTCGGGCACCCCCACGGACCCCTGCCATCCGCACATCTTCCAAAGAGCCATCACGGCCATCGCTCCCGAGATAACCTGCACCATCAACTCCTCCATGGCCTGGGGCACCTGCCCCATGGACTGGAAGCGCGCCGAAGTGAGGCCCCTCCTCAAAAAACCATCAGCGGACCCAACTGACCTCAGGAACTACAGACCCATCTCCCTCATTCCTTTCACTGCCAAAGTCTCAGAACGAATCGTGAACACTCAGCTGACAACCTTCATTGAAGAAAACAACATACTGGACCCCTCCCAATCTGGTTTCCACAGCAACCACAGCACAGACACAGTCCTAATCGTGGCCACCGATAACATCCGCATGCTGCTCGATCAGGGACACACATCAGCCCTCATCCTCCTTGACCTCTCTGCAGCCTTCAACACCATCTCACACCACACACTAACCATCGGACTCCACAACACAGGAATTCGCAGAGATGCCCTCAACTGGATCGATCCTTCCTCTCCGGCAGAAAACAGAGGGTCATGCTCCCCCTTTCCTCTCCAAGCCCACTGACATCATCTGCGGGGTCCCCCAGGGATCCTCTCTGAGCCCGACCCTATTCAACATCTACATGGCCCCCATCACCGCCATCGTCAGACAGCACGGACTCAGCATCATATGCTACGCCGACAACACCCAGCTCATCCTCTCCCTCACAAGCAACCCCGAAGATACCAGAATGAGCTTATAGGAGGGAATCAGTAGAGTAGCCACCTGGATGAAGGACAGTTGCCTCAAACTCAACTCCGAAAAGACCGAGGTTCTCATCTTTGGACGCAGCACCTCAGCCTGGGATGACATCTGGTGGCCTACTGCCCTCGGCCCCCCTCTGACCCCAACAGACAACGTTCGGAACCTCGGCATAATCCTCTACTACACACTCTCCATGAACCGCCAAATCAAAGCTATTGCCTCCGCCAGTTTCAACTGACTCTGAACCCTACGTAAGACCTTCAAATGGATCCCCTCAGACTGCCGAAAGACCGTCACACACGCACTCATCACCAGCAGGCTCAACTACGGCAACTCCCTCTACGCCGGAATCAACAAATCACTACTTCGCAAACTTCAAATCATCCAAAACGCTGCTGCCAGGCTCGTCCTAGGACTACCACGCGGGGAACACATGACGCCACACCTACGAGAGCTCCAGTGGCTCCCCATGGAGAAGAGGGTCACCTACAAACTACTAACGCACGCGTACAAATCCCTGAATAACATCAGACCCAAATACCTCAACGACCTAATGAGTTTCCACAAACCCAAGAGGAACCTTCGCTCTTCCGACCTCGCCCTGGCAGAGGTCCCCCGCATCCACCAAAGCAGAGCCGGAGGGAGAGCTTTCTCCTACAACACACCGCCACAGCATGGAACGCTCTCCCAGTTGAAATAAGATGGGCCCTCAAGACCTAGCTTTTCAACTGATAGGAGCTGCTAGACCTACCCCTCCCCCAGGGCCATGAGACACTCGTGGGCGAGTAGCGTGCTTCACCAACACCTGATTGATTTATTGATTGATGCCGTTGCAGTGTGGCACACACTATGTGAATTAGCCATCAGCCGATGGGAGCCTTCGGCGGCGTGCATTTTTTGATATTGCAGTGTGCGCGCTCAGCAACTGTTTGGCTGGGCATTGGCCCCATTTGCCTTCAAGGACACCGAGGGTCACTCATGGGGATTGAGTGGGCCTTGCACTTTGCATTTGGTAGGTTGCCACATTCATTGTGATGCCACAATGCTTGCTGGGAGTTGTAGTTGTTCAGGGTTTGCATGCATGGAGATGATTGGTATGTATCTCTGCTGCTGAATGCTGTGGCATCTTGTCTGCCCGAGGGGCATCAGGTACAGCTGCGTAAAGGCCTGTAGCGTAGGATCCATGATGGGTCTGGTGGTTCTGATGGGTACTGTATCAGCTTTTCCTCTCTATTGTTGTGTTTCCACCATCCGTGTTGTGGTGTTTTTTACGTGGCGGTGGGAAGGGCTATTTGCAGCATCGTAATCCGGTTCACAGACGGAACGTGTTTCTGCACACTGGTCTTGCTCTGTTGGCTCCGTCCACCACCCTTGCGACACAAAAAAGCGTGTGGAGCCTGACAGACCATGGTGGATGGAAAATGGCCTGTTGGATCATTGTAATTTGGTGGTCACAATGACCGCACCTGGAGCGGGAAAATGGATGATTTCTGCCACCGCCACCAGCGCAGATGGGCTTCCGTCCTTCATCGTAATGGGCCCCATATTTTCTTATAAGCCATGGTGAGAAAAAGAAGCAGACAGGGGGATGCTTAAATAGTTGGTGTTGTGCGGAATTACCGATTTTGCAGAGAGTGCTTAGTTCTTTTATTGATAGGGATCGACCTTGGAGTAGGAGTTGCTCTCTGTAGAGGTAATGATGCTTGTAGGAAACAGGCAGGGGTGGTAAGAGGCTCCCAAACTCTAACAGTCCTTTCTGCCTCCCCAGCCTACTGCCCACACTCTCCGACTCCGTCTTCCCCTATCTCTCCCTCGTTCTTCCCCTACTTTAGCACTGCCCACTGGCTACACCATGGGGACAAGGATGGGGATTGGAGGGGGCCTGGGAGTAGAGGCAGTCTTACCTCTGGTTGAAATGCTGCTCAGAGTAAAGCAGAGCTGGCCAGGCAAAGCACTTTATGCGCTGCTACCAATGCTATCTCTGCCACTGGCGCCACACAAACGTCTTACAAACGTCCGTCTTCCTTATTTCTGGATTGGCACAGAGTCCGGTGGCAGCTGTAGGAGTGTCATGATCCGTGGGCTAGTGGAGTTCTACAGGCAGGTGCAGGCTGCACCTGGGACTAATTGGGCTGCCTCCATGACTGCCTGGGGGCATGATCTCTGCGACTGATGGCGGCCGCACTCGCACTTGTGGGTGAATTCGGGCCCACTCACGCTCGTGGGTGAAAACCAGGCAAGCCTTCTCTGGCCATGGGCTCGTGGTGGAATCACCACTGGTTTTATGTGCCAACGGCCACCAATGAGCTGGAGGGAAACAAAGACCGGACAAAGCCGCAGGTAGATCAAAGCTTCAGCGGGCAAAGTCGCAGGTATATTAAAGCTTCCACAGGTCTGATGCTCTGCAGCTTCTCCAGCTCTAGCTCCTCCAACTCCTGCAGCCTTTCCTCCTCCTCCTTCATTGTGCTACATGCTCCCGTGCTCTACGTGCTCCAGTGAGTCCACTACCATGCATTTCCCCTGGTCTTCTTGGCAAGTTCAGGAGATGGTGGAATCTGATCATTTTATTTGAAATACTTTTTTCTGGAGTCCAATAAAGTAACTGTGTCCTTTGTTTGTGTAAGAGATGTGATTATTTTATAATGAAGCAACTGAGAGCAAATGTTTGGCCACATTTTCACTGCTAGTGGGCTCCATACCTATGTGCTGCACACATTTTGTCCATTTACTCTGGAATGGACGAGGAGTTTTGCTTTTCCGATCTCCCAAAATTTGGTATATTTTTGACACAGTGTGTCCTGCTAATAGCCACTGCTTGAGAAGTGCCACCAAGGATGTGTTCTATAAATTTGACGATCTTTGCTTTAAATCTGAGGATAGTCATATGAAATCTAAGTTTGATAGTGATAATTTATGCGGAAGTGTAGTAAACGTTAGGGGTTTGGAATCCTGATGCAGCTCTTTAACAAGACTTAAACTTTTTTCTGCTCTCTTCGGGCTAATGTTTGCTGGATTTATTACTTTTTTTTTTAATTGTGACACAGGGAGACAAAGTAAGACTTGTTGATTGTGCTAGTTGTAGTGCTTTATTGTGCATAGGAGAATGTGTTTCACATGGGTAAAGTTGTGATGGGATATAGTTAAGATTGCTATAATGGGGAGCAAAGGCAAAGTTTGATATGTAGCTATGGAGGTTTTGCAGATGGGGTATCTGACAAACTTTGAGCACCTTGAATGGAATAAATGCTGTCTGTTTTTTTAACCACTTTGGAGATTGGCAGCCACCATCAAGGTAATTCAATCAAAGTTTTTTATATGATATCCTGGCTTTCTGATTATCCAAAATGAATCTAGATGTGATTTTATCAATAAGGAGAAAAAAGAATTAGATCTGTGTATTGGTAACATTGAGGATAGGACGTGTTCTAGCAGGATGCTTGCAATTTTAGTGTATTCAACCAGCCCCACCAATACAAAATGTAGGATAAGAAGAGGCCAGGAGCTCTTTGATTTTCATAATAGTTTTACTTTTTAATTATTTTTAACTTAATCAATAAGAACAATAGATAACCAAATACCCAGACATTTAATGCATTGGGGTTGCCAATTAAGCCCAGTGGTTTGAATGCTGATTTGAGGCAATGGGTGTTTAGAGGGAGAACCTCTGTCTTGTCTTTATTTAATGAGTTTCCTGAAAAATTACCAATCATGTTTATAATTGCTGGTATAACTGTTTTGGCTTCTTCTGTAAAATGTAGTACCATCAGCATATACTGCTGTTTTAATCTGGATATAGTTTAAGTAGAAGCCCTTAATGTCAGGAGAATTGTTTAATATTTGCAAAAGACATATGAGGTCTTGCCTTGCTGGAGAAGGAAAGGTTCTAATACGGAGACATTAATCTTGATTCTTGCAGAGGGATTTGCTTATAAGACCATGGCAATTATTATAAAGGAATCATCAAGATTGTAGTGTAATAATGCTGCTTCAAGAAATGGCAGTGTAACTTTATCAAATGCCTTTTCGGTGTCTAGGGCTATGGCCACAGCAGATGAGACTGAGGAGTAAACTTTTCTAATAATGTGGAAGAAGGTGTGGATACTGTCACTAGCTAATCTGCCTGTAACGAAACCCCAGTGAGAAATATGATTCATTTTGGTAATTTGAGGTTCAATGCTTTTGGCAAGAAATTTGTCATTATTTTTAGCTTCCATATTTATTAATGAAATTGGAGAAACATTTTTGAGTGCAAGATGATCTTTACCCTCATTCAGAATACCCACAATGTTGGCTTCCAAAGCGGATCCCAATACCCTCACAGTTGATGCAAAATGGTAATGGAACACCTCCAGATGTGCAATGATAGTGGACAAGATTTTATACAAGCTGTTGGGGAGGCTGTATGGGCCAGGTGCCTTGCCTCCAGGAAACAATTTAATAGCCTCTAAGATTTCTTTCTTTTCTAATGTGTGTTATTGGAATTGATTTTAGGAATTCAGGACCCCATAGATACATTTAGGGAAGAGTGTTATTTTTCTTACATTTCAGATATGTGGCAAGGGATTTCCTGCTTTATTAACGGTAGAATCAATTAAAAAAAACTTTTTGCACATGTACCCATAAATTAGTATGTTTAATAATTATTGACACTTAAGGGGCCCAAAAATAGCTGAGTCTTTTGAATGTCTATAAAGAAATTTATTGAGGTTGATTTCTGTAGACAATGAGTCTTTGGTTGTCCTAGCTCTACAGCTGTGTGTGTGACCTCAAATGCAGAATTTTAATGTGTCCCAAAATGTCACAAGGGTGGATACAGAACTTTTATTTTATTGAAGACAAAATTGTAAATCATGGTTTAATATGCAGGCATCTGATTCATTTTCTTGTATTTCATTATTCATACGCAATGAGCAAGGTCTGGTTCAAAGAGAATCGATCTGTAAAGAAATATTTATACCAGTGTGGTCAGAGATTACAATTTGTTCACTCAAGGAGTCCTAATCTCTTGCAGTAAGGCGGCGTCAAGTAGTAAGTAATTGATTCTTGAAAAAAATTGATGGGGAGGTAAGAAGAAAGTAAAAGCAATGATTGTCGGATTATGTATCCTCCAAACATCTGAAAGACCATGGGATAAACAGAGATAATGCTTACATTTGTGGGCTTGTGTAGGTCTATATCTAACAGCCTATTTTCTATCTAAAATTGCATCCATGGGTAAATTAAAGACTCCCCCAAAAATAATGCTTGTGTTCGGAGAAAGTAGGACCTTTTACTCATGCAATGATGACCAAGATTTAGGTACTTCTCCATTTGGGGCATAAATATTTATGCCATATATTTCTGAGTTGCTGCTCTTAAGTCTGGTTATCAAACACCTGCTTTCATGTTCTTGTTCATAGGTAATAATGGATGCCCAGAGTCTTTTGAGATTAGAGTGATGACTCCATTTTTTTGGGACAGTGACGCTGAGCTGGTCGAATCATTTACCTAACCATTACACAACTGCAAAACTTCTTTAGAGCCTATTTTAGTTTCTTGAAGAAATATCATATCACCTTTAAGGTGCTTACAATAGTCAGAGATTTTCCTTCTTTTCACAGAGTGTTTAAAGACTTGTGAAAATCACCTTCAACGTTGTCATAGACATAGTATATGGGTTAAGAGGAACTATGACCGGATTGGTGACAGATGAATGAAGAAGCACTTGAAAAGCGCCTGGTTACCCGAGGGCATCCCATTGCTAAGGAGTAGGCTAAATGAGATTCATAACATATCACGGAAAGAGAAAAGTTTTTAACTGTTTGCGAAAGTGCTGATAGTTAGATTGAGAGCGGGTGTGAAGGGGAATGAAATTCCAAAACTTGCAAACACTATATAAAAACAGGAGGCCTCCACTTCTTGTTCATTTGATTTTTAGGACTGTTAATAGGTATTTACCCTCTGATCTTAGGACTCTTTTAGGCTGGTAGGGAAGAATCATGGCCGGAACCAACAGGGATTCTTTTCCACCCAGTGCTTTGTGTGCAATGTACATAGCTTTACATTGAATCCTCTCCTGGATTGGAAGCCGGTGTAATGAGGCCAAAGCAGGTTTGACTGAGAATCGTTTTGGAATATTTAAAAGCAGCCATGCTGCACAATGCTGGACCGTCTGTAGTATTTTAGTGGTGGACAGTAGGGCTCCAAGGTAAATAGCATTAGCATTGCCCAGTCTCGACAGGAGCAATGCTTATACTAACAGCCTTCTGGCCAAAAAAGGTAGAAGGGGAATAATTTTCCTGATCATCCGCAAAAGGCCGTAGCAAGTGCCTGCCACTTTCCACGCCTGTTCTTTAAGATCTAGTTTGAAATCTAGGATGACTCCTAAGCTTTTTATAAACTTTTTCGGGTGAGGGGGAGACCCAGACTGTTAGGCCACAATGAGTCTATATTGAGGGGGCCGCCTTGCCAAGGAGGATAATTTCCGTTTTAGCTCCATTGAGCTTCAAATATGAGGTGTTCATCCAGCTGGCCAATTTTTCAAGACATGATGTGAGGGCCCCTCCTGAACTGAGCATCGTCTGAATAGGTGAAGATCTGCACCCCAAATGGGATAACTATATGTGCCAGGGAATGAATGAATAAATGAATGAATGAATGAATGAATGAATGAATGAATGAATGAATGAATGAATGAATGAATGAATGAATGAATGAATGAATAACTTTATTGTGTGGTTACTTAAAACCATTACATTAAGACCAAAGTATAAAATTACAAAAGTTAAAACCGAAGATGTTTCTGCAGGCAAGCATTTATGAAAAGTTCCCAGGGTTCCAAAGGGCACACGCAGTCGGGGACCTGGAAGGGCCACCCAGTGTCCCGCAGCAAAGTCTCTATTCCTGTGCGCCCTTGGCTGCCATCAGCTCGGACCGGGTCTGTTGTATAAACTTTCGGAATGAGGCCATCTGTTTTACTATACTCAAGGTGTATTATTGATGGATTGCCTCCTTAACTGTGCGTGACCCCGCGTCCCTGAGGATGGGCCTGAGGTAGAGGGTGCGGGGTGCACGTAGGGCAGGGCAACAGAATAGTAAATGGGCCAATGACTCACGTTTGTAATTGCAGAGTCTGCATTCCCGAACTCCCGTGCCAGCATTTCCCGGATGATATAGTTCTTTGAGCGGGAGGGGGTGCAGTCTGTAGGCTAGAATCTTATGGAGGGCTGGGAGGCCCACGGCCTGCGTGAGATGGTTTCGAGGGTTATACGCGGTGTGCGGCAAGCATAGGGACTCATGAAAGGCTCTTTTCGCAAGAGACTCAAGGTCCAAGTCCCGGGAGCAGGCACGCACTTGCTTTTTGATCACGTGTTTGATGGTCATGTAGTTGACAAGGTCTGGATTCCACGACTCAATCGCAAGGTTAAGTTGGGTCATTGCTGATTCAATGGTGGCTGACCAGGGGTTCCCAGGTTCCATGAAGATATGTTTCAAGACGGCCTTCAGTGTGTTGTCACGTGCCGCTAGTGTAAGGTAGTAATATTTGCTTAGGGCTGCCACCTCTTCCAGATTTTGTTGGTTGAGTGAGAATTCCAGGCGAATTAGAGTGTTTCTTGTGCATTTTGGTAAATGTTACAGTCTCTTGTATGCCCTGCAGTGAATTTTTTCCAACTCCTTGTTCAGTTTACCTAGGTACGCCTGTTGTGCGTAATTATAAAATTAACTCTAAAAAGTTTTTAGATGTAATGTACATTTTAACAAATATAATAAATAAATTTAATTTACATTTTTAAACATACCTATATAAAAAGTAATATATAAATGTATATTTACTTTAAAATAATTAATAAACTAATCATTTAAATTTATTTTAAAATGATATAAATATATTTAAAAAATCACAAATATATAAATACATACACCTATAACATAAAATATATTTTAAAAAATTACATTATAAATTAAAACATTAATATATTTAATAATTTTTAAACTTACATTTTGCACCACATTGAGTGCAACAGTAAGGAATGTGTTGGATAGCGGAGGGGAAAAAATTACTATTCCCACTTCAGTGAGTGCAACAGTAGAGAAAATGTTGGATAGCAAAGGGGAAAAATTACTATTCCCACTCCAAAGAGTGCAACAGTAGGGAAATTGTTGGATAACAGAGTGGAAAAAATTACTATTACCACTCTAGTGAGTGCAACAGTAGGGAAAGTGTTGGATAGCAGAGGGGTATAAATTACTATTCCCACTCCAGTGAGTACATCTAGGGAAAGTGTTTGTTTAAAAGTAGAGGTGTACAAATAACTATTCCCACTGCCGGTATCTAGAACCAACCGCTTTACCACCTTACCACTCTGCCGTTCTAGGAGTCACACTGGGAGCTATCTCAGAACCATTTTGGAACCACACGCAGAGCTCGGTGCCCAGTGCCTGGTGCCCGGTGCCGGGAGATGTCCTGGGAGACCTGGGAGATGTCCTGCCTTCGACACCCTGGTGAGAGGTGAGTGCGGAGTGTGGAGACCTGCTTGCATGCCAACGTGTGCCAACGGAGGGCGGCCATCAGCAAGCTGTGCCTGCTCTAACCATACAATACATTGTTGTTTGTAAAACTGCAAAAATTGCAAAACATCAAAACATCACAAAGGGCTCCTAATATCTGTGGGCTCAAGACCATCAAGGCATCAAGACTGGACATGGAAAAGCTCAGGAGGAATGGGACTTGCAAGTTGCTGGCTAAAAAAGGTGCTATCCTTAAGCACAGCCTCAGTTATGATCGCAGCAGAAAGTTCCAGGGAGTCCAGCCACCCTCAAGAGAGTGCCCCTTGACAGCCCAAGTAAAGCCCACAAGCAAGTTGCATTAACTTCAGCAAAACTTGGTGATCATAGTCTCACCCGAAGGGTCAGAAGGGCCAGTAGGGGGAGTCTTGTGAAGATTGTGGGTGTTAGGAGCACATTAGGAAGAGAGCAATATAAAGGGTGCCAAATTCCCAACACCCCCTCTACACCCACTCTACTATGAATGGAAGAGCAATGCTCAAAGGGAAACTAAACTGCCAAAAGAGGATGGAGTCAGAAGAAAGCACACACAAACGTCCCACAACAAGGGTCACAAGAAGTATGGCCCAGCCCCAAAAGTAGGAGTCGGAGCAGAAAAGAGTGAGCTCTCCTCAACACCCTCCCCAACAGGGGATCACTGCTCACTATTTCCAAGCACCAGGCAGTCCGTGATCCCAGGATAAGTTCTTTGAAAGGGTCGATGAGACCACAGTGCTCAACCCCCAAGCACAGGGGCTGAGCCATGAGCTCATTGAACCATCCCTTACCCCCACCGGAATCTCCATTTTTGGGCAAGGAACCTGGCTGTCTACCAATGAGGGGGACCAGAAACACGATGAATGGGAACAGAAAGGATTGGCTCAGTTCCCTCCGAGTGGGCATAAAGTGGTAAACGAAGGGGTGACTAGTAAACCAAGTTCTGAAAAGATCAATGAGCCCCGGGGGCACTAGAAGCACACAGAGTCCACAGAACTTGACAGGAAGCCAACTGGAGTGACAAACAGCCTCTCACGGACTGAAGCTCAGATTCACTGGCATCAGGACTTGGACATGGATATGGGCATGGACATGGCCGAGGTCAATGAGGGCAAAGAAAAAGCAACACCCCCCCCACCCCACCCCCCCGCGATCAGTTAATACTACCTCTGGCCGCCGACAACCCGATTCACTCTAGTTAGAAGCCCTCACCCCAAAAGCTATTGAGATAGGGCAAGAGGCTAAGGACAGAGTGGGGAAGATGCAATTAACAGGCCAGGAAGACCGAGAAGATATCCCCTATTTGAAAACCATCAGTGAAGCACAAAAGTCAATAGCCAAGGCCCTGATATGGCAATCAACAAAAATGTAGGTCCAAGTTGATCTTTTACAAACAATAGCCCAATGCCTAGCAAACCAGGGCAATAAGCTGGCAAATTAGAGGCAATCATTATTCCTTATCAGGCCAGGATAGCCCGCACAAGCTCATGTACCGACATAATAGAAAAGTGGGCAGAGATGCCCGAAATACTGGGATACATAATAGCTTTAGCCAAGAGCAAGGGAGACTCTCAAAAGACACCTGAAACCATTGATCCGATGGCAAGGGGCAAATACTTAATGGCACTCAACAGACAACACAGCCCAGCTACGAGCCCTGAATCAAAAGTCAGCGAGAATGAGAGCAGCAGTGCAAAAACCCTGGTATCCCCAAACAGGAGTAACACTAAGGAAATTCCGGTAAGCCCAAACATAAAGGAAGCAGAAGAGCTGACGGTGACCACTGAGGGGATAACAGGAGCCAGGTCAGAAGTCCTCTTATTAAGGAGGCAAAAAAAGTAGCTGAAAAACCATCTGAAGAGATCAAAATTGAAAAGAAGATCAATCTTGCCGGTAATGCTGAATAGTCACAGACCTGAGGGGAAAAGCAACCCAATGCCACTTTACACGATCTTTAATTTTAAACAGCAGAATAGGACCCCAGGAATCCCAGAAGACAAAGACAATGCCAAAAAAAGAGATAGCCCAACGTAACAAAGTAGGGCTCAGACGGCCCAACAACCAACAGGGCTAACATCCAACACGGGCCAGGCGGCAACATATAGGTACATCCTGGGAAAGGAGGAAGCCTGCACACAAATAAGGCCACAGGATCCACTGAGACCGGAGAATTACAAAGGCCTGAAGGCGTATACCACACTTTCCTCAACGGAGCAGAAGAAAAAGAGCTGGGCAGGAAGTAAGAATAGGAATGATGGCGAACAACAGTGGTGAATTCCCAACAAGTCCTCCCCAAACCTGGGACTAAGTAGCCAAAGCTTTTGGGGGACCACGCAAATACAACACCCAAAGGAAAATCCCACACAGTATATGAGGCGGTGTTAACTCCCTGATATTATATGGAAGCCCCTTATGACATTCTAAATAGAACCAACATCCTTTGACTTTTTAGACATGTTACATCCTTGTCCCAGATCACTTCAGAAAATATGGAGTGGGTAAAGTTCAAGAGGACACCTGGTGATAGTCATGGTGACTCAACTTTCTTGGGATTCAGTGAACAACCACTTCAACGGTTAGTCCTTGGTGAAGCTCAACAACTAGCAGCCTGGGGCATAAATGTAACAGAACCCATTCAACCGAAATATCCTTCCATCCTCATACCTCACAAAGAGAGGCAGGGGGTAGTATCAATCTTGAAGGGCACAAACCACTACAGAAAACAGGGGGGAAATGCTTTAGAACACCCAAGTACACCAATAAACATCTCCTTCTCTCATAGAGATAATCTGCGAAGAGTGTTAATGGGTCAATCCAAGCAGGCAATAAGATTGGATTACTGGCAACAGTATCCCTAGCCTAAGACAAATTCTGGGTGGGGCAGGAAGGAAAATGGCAGGCGAGAAGACCAACATCAACCATCTAACATTGACTTCAATCAAGAACTAACTTTCATCTCATGGAACATCGCAGTTTTAAGCAAAAATGCAGGGAATAAGGAAGTACTTGATTTCCTTGCAAAAGAGGATATTATATGCTGCCAAGAAACATGGGCAATGATATCAACCCCCATAGCAGGCTTCCATGAACATCGGGTAAAGGCTACAGAAAAACATCTATGGACATCCTTCAGGGGGGGGGCCTCTCAGTCTTTATAAGTCATGCCAGTAAACTTAAAATTGCAGAAATAAGAGTACCCGCACCAGATCTGAAAGCTATGAAAATTGTGGGGCTATGGGCAAGTCGCCAGCCATTCAACCTGCTATTAATAAACTGTTATAATAATCCGGCACTGACACTAGCCAGCATGGAATCACTCATCACCACAATGGAAAAAATATGAATCAAATATGAGCACTATAATGTGATCATCGCCAGTGATTTTAACTTGAGAGGACTGGAAGGGGCCTCAGGCAAGCAAAATAAAGGGCACAAGGAGTGCCCCCTGCTTTCTTTTCTTAAAAACTTCAAACTTCAGTATACTCACTATATAAAGAAACAATGCTCACCTACGTGGTGTCCCAAACTGTCATTCAGGAACATATCCACCGTTGACTATATTCTAATTAACAAGAAATCGGCTAACAAGTTCAATGATTACACTGTTGACGACAGAGGGTAAAGTGATCATAGGCCTCTATGCGCAACATTCAACCTGGGAGTGGAATCTGCAGAACTTCAGAAAGTAATGAGCAAACCCACAGGAGATGAACACTTTAGAGCACTGAAGAGAATAAAAAGTTCAACTGAACTCAGAATTAAAATTCAGGAGTGCGCATCAATGTGGCAAGCTCGCAGGCTGTGGGAGGCCTATCCGACGGGGATAGGTCATTGGGAAGCTCTGACAAATGATCTTTGGCAGAATCTGGGCAAAAACCACTCCAAAAAAAATGCCTTCCAACAAGGACTCCTCCTCTAACCACTTCCATGCTAGTGACAAGGTCAACTCGTCATGGGCTTTACCTGCCCTGTGCTTATGACGAGTTGACCTTGTCACAAACAATGGTAAATGTGGGAATCCAGCACCGGGGGGGAAAACCCTTAGCAGCCAAGGTGCTAAGAAAGCCAATACGCTCTCATGAAGGCACTTAGAGCAAAAAAGAAAAGAGGAACATTTCTAGGCGAGGTCCCCATAGCTGTATTGAGTTCAGTCCACAGGAAAAAAGTAGGCGAGTTTAAAAGAAAGGAAATGGAACATAAATGGCTCACAGTATTTTCCCTGATAAAGGAAAAGAACAATGCGAAACTATAGAGATATATCAACCACTTGAACTCCCAGTCTTGGAGCAAGGAGAACAATAGCGCAAACAATGAATGGGAAGCATATGTAAAGGGACTATACACCAGAGGCTGATCAGCTACTGACTATGCCCTTCCCAAGAAGTTCTCGAAAACAAGCAATTACACTGAACCCATCTCCAAGAGCAAACAGGAGGTAGGAATAAAGACGACTGAGGAAAACAGCTTCTTAGAACCAGAGATAACAAGGGTGATCAGGAGAATGCGAAAGGATGGGGCTCCAGGACTCAATGGCTTTCCAGCCCTGGCATTTAAATCAGCTCAAGCTTTTTTTGCCTCAATTCTTACCCCTCTATACAACCATGCCTATGCAACGGCAACAATATCACAATCATGGAAAGGATCTGTTCTTTTTCCCATCCACAAAAAAGGTGATCATTCCAACCCCGCCAGTTATGTGATAGTGGCCCTGCTTGATGTAGAAGCCAAAGCCTTTGTGAAACTACTACTGAAAGAGTTGGAGGCTTGGGTAAACGACAACAACATTTTACCATTCTATCAGACCGGCTTCAGGGAAAACAGTTCAACAATTGACATCATGGCCCTGGCCTACTTCTCCAAACAAGCTGTCAAAGACTGGCATTCACTGCTGTTTTGCTGTGTCATAGATTACAGCACAACCTTTAACAGAGTTGATAAGGGCAGATTTTGTGGAAAACCTACAGCCTGGGGGATTCCAACAAAGCTTTTGAAAGCAATCATAGCTCTTTATGAGGGGACCTGGGTTCAAGTTCAGATAAGCCCGAAGCAGGGTTGCGTTCTGACCCCACTATTATTCAATCTTTATACAACAGACATGGAGAGTGCCCTGAAAGAGGCCAGCCTAGTTCCCCCGAGACTAGGCAAGGTGAGATTGGCAATCCTTCAGTACTCTGATTATACAGTAGTTTTGGATAACATCAGGGTCGGTCTTCATAGAGCTTTAAAAGAGCTGGGAACGTACAACAAGGAAAATTGCTTGACAGTCAACCAGAGCAAAACGAAGATAATGACATTTGGTATATATTCCAACAAAAAACAAGCTACCTGGAACCTGGGAGAGCACCAAATTGGGACAACAGCAGTTTATAATTATCTTGTTATCTTTGTGTTTAGCTATTTGAGAGGGCTACTCCGGCAAGACGTACAAAACACCTAATTGTCAAAACCAACAGTGTAATTCAAACATTGAGATGCTTAAGCCAATGCCTGACAGCAGATCCCATGCTGAGGGTGCTAAAGGCAAAATTAATTCCGGCTATTATCTATGGACACTTGGCATTCCCTGGTGCTCTAGGCAAATTAGTAGCAGCTTCTCAGGTTAAAGCCCACAAGACAGTGTTACAAGCACCTAGGTATGCAAGGAACACTAGGCTACGGCTGGAATTAGGGCTCTGTAAACAAGAATTGGCCCTTCAGGAGGACCTACTACATCAGGGTCCTCAAAGCCTTGAATAACACTCTGAAATATCATCTAGCAGTAATCTTCAAAGAAGAGGACTCCCCCTGGCATTTCAAGTTGGGCAAATCACTAGAGACCCTAAATATTGAAGCTGATAGCTTGTCTCTACCTCACATCTCACAAAAAGCCTAGTCAAATAACATAAAACGGCAAGTCTGCTCCATTTTGTTCTAATATCATCGAGCTGCACTCTGCCATAATACCATCACGTTGGCCCTGGGCGAATCCTATACTTTGGGGGAAGCTCAACAGTACTTACGGGAAGGACAAGGGGCCAAGCCCGCAGCAGGAAAATGCTTTTCATGAGGCTCACAGCCCTTAGAATTTCGGATATTAAACCAGTATGGGCGCGAGAAGATGGTGCAGTCTCCTGTCGGCTATGTAACTATCACAAAGAATCCTGGTTTCACCTTTTATGTTGCTGCCCCAAACTGATGAGTGAAGGACAAAGGCTGCTTCGTCCTATACGAAGGGACTCTGGCATCAAATCGTGTAAGGATGCGTCAGACTGGTGTCTTTCGGAAACAAAAACATGTATTCTCGCAAGAATGGCAAAGTGTATCGACTTAATTAGACAAGCCTTAGAAGCAAGTAACAGTAAATGGGTATCTATTTGTCTTCCCATATGTTACGTTAAGTATTTGAGCTTACCTCTTAGTGCATTTTTCCGAAAGTTTTCGAAATATAGTACTTCATCTTGAATTAGGGGCTTGAATGATCTTGCTCTTAATGGTGAAAGTGTCAGAAGCCAGATCAGCGCATCTTAAGAGCTGCGCCACTCTGACCACAGCAAGCCGGAGAGTGCTGTGGAAGCTTTTATAGCGTCGCTAATATGTGTGAGTTTGCAAGACTTAAATTCAGCACGCGTTGGGAAGCGCATCTTGGGAAGCTAGATAGGATTCCGGGACAACACACACGAAAAGAAATGGTAACGGCTGAGAAGTGACACAGCTATGAGGATCAGTCCACTTGAAATTACTGACTAGGGGGGTCTAGATCATAGAAGCTCCCAGTGCGATGATAGAGTTTAGAGGTGCTACCGAACTCTGCTGAACATACTTACTGGGCAAAGCACTGCCATCTTGTTTGGCATGCAGACTGGCTCTGCATTTGAATTTGTTGGAATCTTTCCCAGCAGAGATGTGGAGAGGGCCATAGAGAAGTGCTTACATTGTCCAGTCTGATTAAGGCATTAAAGATGTGATCCACCACTCAGAAATATTTCAGAATTCATCTGGCTTGCTGGGAATGTCTGACATAATATCGACAGACAGAATATCGAAATACAAAAATATCGGAGCAAAAATATCGACATTAAAAATATCGGAATCCTATCTTCATAAAGGTAAGTACAAAAATATCGAAAAAATAATATCGTAGTACAAAAATATCGGAATCAAAAATATCGTTTTTTTAAATTAATTAATAATAATGTAAAAATAATTTTAAAATACATATAATTTTACAAATATTAAATAAAAAATATTAAAACAAAATTAAAACTAATACATATAAAATAAATAAAACACTTAATAATTTAATGTAATTTTTTTTAATGTTATTTATTTGATTTAATGTAATATTTTTTTGGTTTTACCCTGTACCCCAAAAACCCAAAACTGACCCTGAACCCTAAAAATATCCCTGTACCCCAAAAACCCAAAACTGACCCTGAACCCTAAAAATACCCCTTTACCCAAAAACTGAAAACTGACCCTGAACCCTAAAAATACCCCTTTACCCAAAAACTGAAAACTGACCCTAAACCCTAAAAATACCCCTTTACCCATGAACTGAAAACTGACCCTTATCCCTAAAAATACCCCTTTGCCCAAAAACTGGAAACTGACCCTGAACCCTAAAAATACCCCTTTACCCAAAAACTGAAAACTGACCCTGAACCCTAAAAATACCCCTTTACCCAAAAACTGAAAACTGACCCTGAACCTTAAAAATACCCCTTTACCCATGAACTGAAAACTGACCCTGAACCCTAAAAATACCCCTTTACCCAAAAACTGAAAACTGACCCTGAACCCTAAAAATACTTCTTTACCCAAAATTAATTAATATTATTTAATTACCAATTAATTATTAATTAACAATAACAATAAAGTAAATATATTAGCACATTAGCTGTAATTAATTTAATTTAATAATTAATATTATTTTTCCCAATTAATTAATTAAGAATAACAAAAATTATATATAAAAAAATTACTATAATTAATGTAATTAAATAATTAATATTAATTAATTACCAACGAATAAATAATTATAAATATGTACAAAATTATATTAATTAATTAACTAATTAATATACATTAATTACCAATTAATTATTAATTAAAATATGTACAAACATATATTAATTAATTATTATTATTAAATTACTTCCCACCCTATTCCCCTATAAACCCATAACCCGCTACAGAACATATTTATCAATTAATCAATTAATTAAAATTAATTAAAAATTATTTCTCAATTAATTAATTAATAATTCCTACTAAATAATAATTAATTTAACATAATTAAATTACTTCCAACCCTATTCCCCTATAAACCCACAACCCGCTACAGAAGTAAAAGACAATATTTAATTAAATTACATTAAAAATAAATAATAAAACCTTAAAAATACAATATAATATACACTACATTTATTTAAAAATTGATATTAGTAACATCGAAGTTATTTATTTCGATATTATTGACATCGATATTTAAAACTTCGATATTACTGATATCATACTAATATCGATATTAAGACTGTCGATATTACTTACCTTCGATATTTTGTCCCATCGATATTTAAACTTCGATATTTTTGTATATCGATATTTAAAAATCGATATTTTGTCTGTGTACCGCTTGCTGGAGCTCAGAGAAGAGAGGTCATCTTGCTCACGCTCCAAACCACCCACCCCACCCCCATTTTGGGGTGTCTTGTGGCATTTTCATTTAAAAAAAATCATATCTCCTGATTCACTTATTCAATTCTTGCTATGATATTTATTGCAATCATTACGAACTTCTTTTACTGAATTTATGTTGAAAATGTGCTCAATGGTTTCTTGACTTTGATGTTTATTTTCTGCTGGTTAAATACTTCATTGTTTTTTAAAATAGCTACCAGGTTTAAGCCCTGGGTTTCTCATTGAAACTATATTTGACCTAAAAATGCATTAGATTGCTACTTTGTTGGGGGTGTTCCCTGAAAGTACTAATCCAGTCTCTTACTTTGTCTATATGAGAGATGGGATAGGAGGAGGTGGAATCAATCAGGGCTGCCAGAACATGTGCACTGAAAAACATACCCACTGCTGGTAGGTACTAATCCACAACCGTTCTCCAGAACGGAAGCGGAAGAGCACGAACTGTCCCTGAAATCAAAGACAGGCAGGAAGGGCAATTATCTAGGAAGATATTGTTACCACAACATATGGGGAGGGGAAAAGTTCAAGTTCAAGTTCAAGAATTTATATAGCGCACTACTCACCCAGAGGGTCTCAAGGCGCTTGGGGAGGGGGTTCATTATTTATCGAATAGCCAGGTTTTAAGTTCATTTCTGAAGGAGATGTAGTTCTGTGTAAGGCGGAGGTGAGTGGGGAGTGAGTTCCAGGTCTTGGCCGCCAAGTAGGAGAAGGATCTACCTCCCATGGTGGATCTTTGGATACGCGGAACTGCGGCGAGGCCTTGATTGGTGGATCTTAGTTGGCGGGTGGGTGTGTAGAAGGATAGTCGAGTGTTGAGGCATTCGGGCCCTAGTTTGTAGAGGGCCTTGTGTGCGTGGGTGAGGAGAGGGAATGTTATTCTCTTGTTGACGGGAAGCCAGTGGACGTCTTTCAGGTGGCCGGTAATGTGATCTTGGCGAGGGATGTCCAAAATGAGTCTCGCTGATGCGTTTTGGATGCGTTGGAGTTTTTTCTGTAATTTGGCTGTAATTCCAGCGTAGAGGGTGTTTCCGTAGTCTAGTCGACTCGTAACCAGTGCGTGGGTGACAGTCTTTCTTGTCTCGGCGGGGATCCAATGGAAGATTTTTTTGAGCATACGAAGTACGTTGAAGCAGGAGGATGAGACGGCGTTGACTTGTTTGGTCATCGAGAGTGAGGAGTCTAGGATGAAGCCAAGGTTACGTGCGTGGTCAGTGGGTATGGGTGCTGAGCCCAGATCCGCAGGCCACCATGAGTCGTCCCAGGCAGAGGGGGATGATTCTAGGATGAGCACTTCCGTTTTGTCTGAGTTAAGTTTTAGGCGGCTGTTTTTCATCCACACGGCTACTTCTTTCATGCCTTCGTGAAGATTGGTTTTGGCGGTGTTGGGGTCTTTGGTGAGGGAAAGGATTAGCTGGGTGTCGTCAGCGTAGGAGATGATGTTGCGATGGAAGCGAGTGGACTCATGTAAACGTTGAAGAGGGTGGGACTGAGTGATGATCCTTGTGGTACACCGCAGATTACTTCGGTGGCCTCTGATTTGAATGGGGGAAGTCGGACTCTCTGAGTTCTCCCAGCTAGGAACGAGATGATCCAGTCCAAGGCTTTTCCTTTTATGCCGATGTTGCTGAGGCGTTGTATGAGGGTGCTGAGACAGACAGTGTCGAAGGCGGCGGAGAGGTCGAGAAGAAGGAGGGCCACTGTTTCTCCGTTGTACAGTAGTGTTCGGATGTCGTCTGTTGCTGCGATGAGGGCAGTTTCGGTGCTGTGTTTGGCTCGAAAGCCGAACTGTGAGGGATCGAGGGAGTTGTTGGATTCGAGGAAGGCGGCGCGTTGGCTATTGACGGCTTTCTCAATGACTTTGGCCGGGAATGGGAGGAGGGATATGGGCGGTAGTTTTTAAGTTCAGAGGGGTCTGCGGTGGGTTTCTTCAGGAGGGCGCTGACTTCGGCATGTTTCCAGCTTTCTGGGAAGGTAGCAGAGTTGAAGGAGCAGTTGATGACATCACGGAGATGGGGTGCGAGGATGGAGTCTGCTTTGTTGAAGATGTGGTGGGGACATGGGTCAGTTGGCGAGCCAGAGTGGATGGAATTCATTAGGCGGATGGTGTATTCAGTGGTGATTGGGTTCCAGGCGCTGAGGTTGTTAGAGGGCGGTTTAGGTTCTGAGGGGGGTGGAGAGGATTGTTCGTTGGAACTGTTTTCGAAGCTGTTATGTATGTCGGCAATTTTGTTGTAGAAGAAGGAGGATAACGAATCGCAGAGGTCTTGGGAGGGAGTGATGTTGTTTGAGGCTGCGGTGGGGTTGGTGAATTCTTTGACGATGTTGAATAGTTCCTTGCTGTTATGGGCGTTGTTGTCGAGTCGATTTTTGAATGCTGATTTCTTGGTGGTCATGTTGTCGGTGGTTGGGTGTTTTCTCCATGTTTTCTCGAGAGTACGGCATAGCTTCTTGGATTTCTTAAGGTCATTGTTGAACCAGGGGGCCTTTTTGCTGTCTTGTTTGGTGTGATGGTTTTTCAAGGGTGCTAATTCGTCAGCGCTGTGAGTGATCCATTGTTTGAATTTGATGGCAGCTTGGTTTGGGTCCGATGAGAGGGCGGGTGGGTTTTGGTTGAGCGATGTGAGGAGTTGGTCAGTGGTGATTTTGTTCCATTTTCTTCGGGGAATAGGTTGTGGGGGGTTGTGGGTCGAGGTGGTTTTGTAGCTGAAGTGAACACAACTGTGGTCCGTCCAATGGAGAGCTGTGGTGCGATCGAAGGAGATGTGTTTGCTGGAGGTGAATATTGGGTCGAGCGTATGTCCGGCTACATGGGTGGGGGTGTCAACAAGTTGTTTGAGGCCGAGATTGGCCAGGTTGTCAAGAAGGGTGGTGGTGTTGCTGTTGTTTTTCTTTTCCAGGTGGAAGTTGAGGTCTCCTAGTAGAATGTAGTTCTTGGAGGCGAGGGCATGTGGACTGATGAAGTCAGTGATGTCTTCGCTGAATTGTTTACGGGTTCCTGGAGGCCTGTAGATGAGGGTGCCTCTGAATGTGGTCCTAGGGTCGGTATGGATCTGGTAGTGGAGGTGTTCGGCGGTTGTAAGGTTATCATCGGAGCTGGTCGTGATTTTGATGGTGTTCTTATGGACGATGGCGATGCCTCCTCCTGTTTGGACGGTGCAGTCTTTTCGGATGATCTTGTAATTGTCCGGGATGGCTATGGCGATGTCGGGTGTTGATGATGCGTTCATCCATGTTTCAGTAAGGAAGGCGACGTCCGGTGATGTAGTGTCGAGTAGATCCCAGAGTTCAGTGGCGTGTCTGTGGACCGAGCGGGTGTTCAGCAGGATGCACTTCAGGTGGTTAGAGTCGGAGCTGTGTTTGGGGTTATTGGATATGGTATGGATCTTGATGCTGATAAATTTGCAGGAGTGGCAGGCGAATGGTCCGTGGGTGTGTCCTGGGGTAGCTACGCAGCATTGTGGGGTGCGTCCAGGGTTGAGGGCTAGGAGGGTGGCGGCGTCGTACGTTATGCGGGCGGAGTGGGTTTTGCGAGGACCAGGGGGTCAGCACTGGGCGCGGTCCAGGCGCGGACGGGTGTAGACGGGCTTACCTTTGGCGCACCTTCGGCGCGCATGGGGCGTGAACACTGCGCGCGAACGCTGCGCACAAATGCATCTGTCTTATATGGATGGTGGAGGGGGGAGGGGCGAGGGAGGATCAGCTGGGAGGCGGGTGCAAGGTGAGGGGGACGGACTCTGAGTCACAACAACAACAAAATGGCCGGAGCAACAAAATCGAAACTGGCGAGAGGCTAGTGCACAAAGTCAGAATAAAGCAGCTTATACGCTCTAGCAATAAAGCGCTACCACAATGCTAAGCAACACTCGAGAATCAGGTCAACAAACACAGTGAGCGATTGAAGGTAAAAATAAAGGTGCAATTAGGCAAAGCTTATCTCTGTATATCGCGCTTATAAGCAGATGAGCACTTCTCTAATGAGGGCACAGAGCGCAGCTGAACGATACCACGAGTGCAGCAAGGAGCTCAAACGATGTCAGGAATGCAGCAGAGAGCTTGGGGAGCGACCGCTACTGAAAGCGCCAGGACGGTCACAGAGCTGCCGAGGGCCGGAGCCAGGCTAGGCGATCAGTGGGAGGGAGGATCAGCTGGGAGGCGGGTGCGAGGTGAAGGGGACGGACTCTGAGTCACAACAACAACAAAATGGCCGGAGCAACAAAAACGAAACTGGCGAGAGGCTGGGGCACAAAGTCAGAATAAAGCAGCTTACACGCTCTAACAATAAAGCGCTACCACAATGCTAAGCAACACTCGAGAATCAGGTCAACAAACACAGTGAGCGATTGAAGGTAAAAATAAAGGTGCAATTAGGCAAAGCTTATCTCTGTATATCGCGCTTATAAGCAGAAGATCACTTCTCTAATGAGGGCACAGAGCGCAGCTGAACGATACCACGGAACCATTTATCTATATATTCTATTGACAAACAACTCCAGAGTCACAGACACCATGCCACAAAAAGTCGGCTCAGTCAGAATGAAAAAACTGGAGGGTTTGTTGGTAATGAGCTCTTCAGTGAAGTTTCTGAATGGAATTTAAAAAAAAGAAATATCATTTCAGTGGAAAGATCTGTCGAGGAGACAAAGCCTCTGCATGAAGAATATACATTATGGCGGAAACATCAAATGAGTTGAGTAGTGTATTTGCCATATGATGCACTAAATAAGAGGGTCTATAGCACTGGTGGCATAGGGACAGAGAAAGGGAATTCCAGAAGGGCTAGCTAGCCTTGATAGTGGAAGGGTGTACCCTCAAAATATTTGTACATAAGATATCAGCTGGCCAGCACATTTTGGAGGCTTGCATTAGTCATGCATACATTTCTAGATCAATAAAGCCTAAATTATAATATTTCGTTGTGATTTATATAAAAGCACATTTAGTTGCATCTAAGAGCAGTAAAACACTGCAGCTGCTAATTCGGTATGTATTAATACAGTTAGTGTGTGGAGTTGGAGGGATAACAATCGGAGCTGGCCCAGCCACACTAGAACCTGCAGGCCGCACTATGGGCCCCATTAGGATGGCGGGCGGACTCAGTTCGCCCGCCACCCTAACGGAGATCGGGACCGCCCGCCGAAAGGGCTGGGGTCCCGACATTGGCATTGGGATGCGCCCGCCATAGTGGCGGGTGCATTCCTCAAGTTTACATTGTGGCGGGCGGTGCTCATTGCACCGCCCGCCACAATGTGAAATACAAATGCACGCATTTGCATATTCGAAGCGGCAGGCACCGCGCGGTGCCTGCTGCTGCGATTATGCAAATGCAGGGGGGTACCACAGGTACCCCCCGTGTGCCACCCCCTATGGCCGTCACTCTGGGGGCCCACAGGGCCCCCCCCAGCAATCACCGCCTCCCTTTCCGTGGCGGCAATGAAGGCCCCTAAATTAAGCCATCGTAATATGGCTGGCGGTGTCCATTGGCCACTGCCACCATATTAATCTATTACCGCCGCGGGCGCAAGGCGACCGCGGCGGTAAAGCGGCGGACGGTCTTTCCATCTGTCATTGTCCCCTCCGCCATCCTAATCAGGCGGAGGGGAAAACAAGAGTGGTTGTCGGGCGGATTGCCTCCGCCTGGGTGGCGGTGGCCACCGCCACCCTGGCGGAGGCAATCTGCCCAATATCCTAATGGAGCCCAATATGTCTTGCAGTACATAACAGTGCCACCTTTAGTGCTTGTGGTGCCCTGTGCCACAATCTTTGTTGGTCCCTCGAACAGTGGTCCATATCTCTCCACAGCTCGTCTCACATGTATTTTATTTGTTTTATAGTGCTACTTATACCATTGTAAGATGTTAGAGCACTTTACATGACAAACACATTATGCAGAGACAATGAATCATACTTGTGTAAATCAGTGCATAGGCAATGTTATATAAGACAATGAAGACTACAAGGTATAGGAGTCACATGATATCCATACTGATAAGCAGTATATTTTAAGAATGCTTGCTCCGGAGAAGCACAAACTCAGGATTCAAAACGTAACACAGTGTTTGACATTGACTTTACTAATATGAATTCACTTCCAGCCAAACTAACCCTTTTTAGCAACATTTGGATAATGGAAAAACAGGGAAAAATGTAACATTGTAACCTATATCTTGTGGTTTGCATGCCACTCTTTGATGACAGTCCATAGCTCACTAGTAGGGCTGTAACTTATGAACTGCAAGTAGCAAAGTGATCTCTCTGACAAAAGCAGTAGCACACCTATTTGTCCACATAAAATACAATTATGTGATCTACATTGTGCATCTTCTTTGCAACAGGCACATTAACCCTCTATGCTACTTTATGATGAGTTAGAATCGCCACTAGACAAAGTCCGATCTCTCTGCAGCAGGTACAATAATCACCAGATGTATCTTGACATTTTTATTGTTTCCTGAAAAGAGCAGGACACACAAGGAACAATGCAGCAGGTGCTTTTAAACCTGAAAGATATTTAAAAAAACACCACACCCCGAGCTCGACACCCAGTGTTGTGGCACCTGTCAGCACCACTCTAAAGCCAGCCATAGTGCATGATTAGTTCAATGAAACATCTCACTGACTACATTGAACCAAGATTGTGGCACAGTGTGGCATGCTGATAAATTGTATAAATTGAGCGTCAAATTACCATGCAATTTAATTTTTCATTCAAACGACACTCAGCGCCCGGTACCCCTAGAGGTGACAGTGTTGCCCTTTACAAATGCTGTTTGATTGACACTGACTTTTTCGTAAATACTTTAACCACTGGGTCACAAGAGACTGTGGGGCATATTCTCAAGAACGTGTGATAACCATCGCAAAAGTAGCTTAATGCAACTGTGCATATCGCAGTCTATCGCAAGCAAATAACACCGTCTCAACGTCCAATACCCAACCCGGCGGCACCAAGCGATAGTAGCATGATAAACGCGCCAAATGACTGCGCAAAATTCAACGTGACTAACAAAAAATGCAAAACACAAATGCCAAAAAGTTGAGATGCCCCAAAGTGTGATACCAAAATCATCGATAACCAGAGACAGCCCTGCAATACCCACACGCCATGTGGGAAAACGCACTATAAAAGCCAAAACAAAAACACAAGCCAAAACCAATTCTAACTGCGTAGCACCATGGATGCACCTGGAATGAGTTCAGAGGAGAAGCTGAACCCCACAGGCCCTACGGAGGGCCAACATGGAACCCTGTGTTCAGGGAAGGGCAAGGAGAAGAGGAAGAGGAAGATGGGGTTCAGTCCGCAGGAAGACTAGATCATGGTCACAGAGGTGATAGAACACTACCAAGAACTGTTCATCACCTCCACTGCGGCAATGGCAAAGCACACACAGAAATATGGCAGACCATCGTCACCAATGTCAATGCAGTCGGAGCGACGAGGAGGTCAATTGAGGAGGTCGAGAGGTGCTCGCATGATGTGCAAAGGCAGACCAAATAGAAACTATCCGCCAACAGGAAGGCAGCAACGGCCACTGAAGGAGGGAGTCCTGCACCAGAGGAGGAGCTGGATGAGCTGGAGGAAATTGTGGCCATAGTCACCAGTGTGGATATGATGGCAGTAGTCGGGAGGCTTGACACAGCATGATTCCACCTGACCCAACAGCAACAGGGTGAGTGACGACAAGGGACTGGGGGGAAGGGGGAGATGGGCACAATGGCACACATACACAATCATGTGTAACACACCGCACAGGCACAATGACAGTGGAACATGTCCATGACACCCGTGGCACACTGCAGCACACATACAAACACCAAGTAGGCTTCCATCCACCATGTGCACATATGGGCTCCCTCCGAATCACCAACAACACTACCAATCCATGCACATGTGATGAAACCAGAAAAGCAGCAGCTGTGTGAGCCACACTGTCTAAGCAAGTGACACTGCATGACCAATAGCATGGCAGCAGCCTAAATAAATGACATTGTGCACAAATTGACATGGAGGTGGCCCAGTGTGGATCACATCCGTAAAGGAGCAGGTCACACTCTGACACATCCATGTGCACCTACAACCCATGCCGTCCAATACACGCAGCAGACAAACAATGCACAAGGCCACAAAATCTGTGCAAGACCAGAAATGACCCAAGTCACAAACATCCCAGCCTCCAAAAGCACACAATTCAAAGGTACACCACCTCAAACGGACAAGGGTCCACGAAATCAGAGCTGTAGGATTGACTCCTTCACAATGCAGCACACACACACATAGCAACCACAGAACATCACCAATGATGGCAATGTGGCACAAAGTGCAACACCTACACCACAGGACAGAGGACACAACAGGTTCTGCTTGTGCCTAGTAACTGGCAACTCACACCTGGCATTGCCTGACACTGTGTGATGACAATGTATGGCTACTACAACACATCTGTCATGTACTCTGAAAACCCACTGTCTGCCATAAAATAGCCAGCTCCACCAAAACAGTCACAATGTGCATTGTCATTCAGTCTGCATGTAAACATCTGCAAAGCGGCAACATACATGGGAACCTCTGTTAACATGCATCTCCCTTACCATTGCAGGGGGACAAACACCACTTACTGCAGAGCAGACCACAAATCCCATCAGTGATGATGATGAGGACAACCTGCACATCTGTTCATATACCCTCCAACAGCTAATGGACAGCCTCCTCACCCCACCCCCAGGAGCAAGGCAGCCCAGCTTCCTCGAGGTGACCCCACTACCTACACAGACCACACAGCAGGAAACACACACCACCACAGCTGTCTCCCAGGACCCCCACGAACAACACATGGAATTCCAACGCCATGTGTTGGGTTGCCAAGTGGAGTTGACTGATCAGCTGCGGGTGGGTTTCGAGCTCGTGGCAGCCAAACTTGATGCCATACGTGCGTGTCTGAGTCCCATCAGGGACCACTTCCAGTCCCTAACAGACACCCACTGTCCGTACCATGCTCCATAACAATCCTTGGCTGACATCGCTGGGGCCATCTCTTGGATACAAGAACTGTCTAGTCAGACAGGCATCAGCGATGAGAGCACAGAGTTGGCACAGATGCGCTGGACAATTGAGACCATGGAACAGAAGCAGGCTGGAAGTGTGGCTGCCATGGCTGACCACCAGTGAGATGTAGCTGGGATCTTCCATTCCTTGCAGTTCATCATCCTGCCATTGCTGCCACAGAGCCGGTCCCAGATGACTGCAGCAGGAACTGCGACACACAACTCTCGACCCCTGATCTGTCAGTGGCACACAGTGATGCAGCCATTTACCCCGCCACACACACCGGACACACTGAACACTGAGGAAGTATCAGAGAACTAAGATGTGGATGGTAATTACTATGTGAGGAAGGAGGTAGTAGCATCCATCACCGCCATATCACCTGTCCCTGCCTGGTTCGTCCCCATGCATCATGCCCTGGGACAACACCTTCCACTGACCCCCAGAGCACTCTGCAACATACACCTGGACCCCGACATGGACTGGCATATCTTCACTGGTTGACAATAACACAGCAATCCTGCAGCGTACTGCACTCTCCCTCTCCCAAATTACTTACCAATCTCCAGAGGACTCTGGTTGGCCCACCACCGGGCTCCCATATAATGTGGGCTTGGCATGGCCATGTACAGCTCGAGCTCCGGAAGGCACCGGAATGTGAATGAAACATTGGAAATCATACAGATGTGTCATGACTATGTTCAGTCAAGTGTGAAAGTATGTGTAACCGGGCCGAGGGGCCGGTCCCCCTTTCGCCCCGAAGTGTGTCTAAACTCTGTGACCCCCCCCTCTTCTCTCCACAGGTGACTGATTCCCCGACTTGGGCCCCGGGGGCGATCCAGTATAGTTGCGATGAAGAGGATTTAGAACACGGCCCCTTTAACTGGCATGGAGTAGGTGAGGAGGAGGAGGGACTCACCTTCCCTTTAAAAGAAGCTCGAAATCTGGACCAGAGGTGTCTATACACCGGAGGAGTGGTCAGAGAGTTGCAGAGTGGAGGAGCGGCGTGGAGCAGAGGATTCGACTGGAGTGAGTAGCAGAGCGGAGAGGCGACGGAGAGAAGAGGAGAACACCAAGATCGCGGAGTACAAGGGAGAGCGAGCACGGCGGGACTCGACGAACCCACGGGGACTTTCCAAGCAGCCCGGAGGAGGACGGAAGAGGAAGATACCGACGAGTGGAAGAGCTACGGAAGTACGGTCCGGGGAGCACCGGAGATCCGACAGGAGGAAGTACCCAGTTGCGCCGAGCCAGACGGGTTGCGAAGGGAAGCACCCCCCACGATCCCAGGAGGGCACCGGACCCACGATTCGCCCAGCCACTCCCCAGGAGGGGCGTGGCTAACAGAGGTACGGGGTCGGGTTAAAGGGTGGTTGAGGTTGGGAAAGGGACGATCGGCTGGCCCGTAGTGTAAAGGGACCCTCGTGCACTTCCCTCACTGATCGTATCGCTAGCCAAGCACACTGTCTTCCCTCACTCCTTTCCCCCCACTGTACTGGCTGTAACCTCGTACTGCTTACTCACCCCACCTCTGTTTTCTGTTTCTCCCCCTCGGCTGAGACTGGGTCGAGACGGAGTCCGGAGTGCCTGAGAGGAGGAGGACCCCGACCCGACGACGGGAGCCCGACGGACAAAGCAAGACAAGAAGAGAGAGAAGTCGTTCCCCTCGACCTTTGTTTTCACGCCCAACCTGTACTGATAGACTTTTTCATTCAATAAAACCTAGTCTAACCCCAACTAAGACTCGCCTCTTGCCTATCCCCACCCACACGGCCACAGTGGTGGAAAATGCGGGCACGACATCCATCGGTGTAACAGACATGGAGGCTATTTTGGAACGCCTGGCCAAAGGGCAGGAACGGCTGGAATGGGTGGTGGAAAAGCAGATACAATCGGCGGACGCCGACCGGGAAATAATGAAGGCGGCTGTGACCGCGAATGCCTTGAACCCGGTGATTTCTACGGTATCCTCCACGACCGGCGTAACTCCCCACAGCATAGGGGGTGTGTCCCTGCAGAAGTACATACCGGGGGAAGATCCGGATGCGTTCTTGTTGAACTTTGAACGTGCAGCCCGCGCCTGCGGATGGCCGGCTGCTAAGTGGCCCTTCTTCTTGGCTCCTCTACTGGTGGGTGAAGCACAGGCCGCCTATCAGGTGGCGAACCCCACCGGAGACACCCCTTATGCCACCATCAAGGGGATAATCCTGGATCACCTAGGTCTAGACACTGAGGCCTATCGGATCAAGTTCAGGAAGGAGAGGGGTGTACCTGGGGAAACCCCTAAGACCCTCTTCGTGCGCCTGAAGATGGCTGCAGACAAATGGCTGACCCCCCAACACAGCACCAAAGAGCAAATCATGGATAAAGTGTACCTGGAGCAATTCCTGGAGGCTCTCCCTTACTCCACTCAGCGTTGGTTACGCCAGCATCACAACCTAACTACGGCCCAGGCAGTTGAGATGGCGAATACCTACGCCAGGGCGCAGCCGCGAGGCCCCAACGCGTGGGAATCAGAGAAGCCCCGAGCCCCAGCAAAGTTGGAGAAGAGACCCCTGCGGCTGTCAGAGGTGGCAAGGCCCAAGCCCTGGAGGCCGGAGCCTCACCCGCAGAATGGCCCGCAGTGTTTTGACTGCGGCAACTGGGGACACATTGCCAGGTTGTGTCCCAGGAGGAAGTCCACCGAAGAACCGATGGAGGTGGGGTACCTCCCCCGAACAGTTCTGTACTCCGCCGAGATGGGACCCGCCTTTAGAGTAAGTGTGACAGTGAATGGGGCTCGCATACAAGCCCTGTTAGATTCGGGGTGCCGACAGTCGGTGGTACAGACCAAGCATATAACCACGGATGATTTGATACCCAACGATCAGGTATTTATACGCTGTGTCCATGGGGACGTCCGCCCCTATCCAGTGGCGATACTACCCATATACCTGAGGGATGGCCGCCCCCAGAACATCAAAGTGGGAGTCTTAGATAACCTCCCTGAGGATCTTATCATCGGGACTGATAACCCCTCTTTCCTGGAGATGTTCCGTCATAGTCTGGGATCGACCGCAGAAAACAACCCTAGGCCCACCCTCTTGTCCCAAGAACCCTGGGTCCTAGACCGCAGCTTCAGGTTTGCACAGGCCAATGACAACACATTGTTCAACGCATGGGACACCGCGCAAAGATTACAAGGACAAGACCCCCCGACATATCCACGCTTCTTGGTCCGAAACAACCTGCTTTACAGACAAGGAAAGAAGGATGAACCTGAACAGCTGTTAGTCCCCTTGGTGTTCCGTGAACAGATCCTGTTCTACTCTCATTCACACCTGGTTGCCGGACACACAGGGGCTGAAAAAACGACTCAGTCCCTCCTTCGCCACTTCTATTGGCCCGGAATCTACAAGGACGCATTAGAGTACTGTCAGAAGTGTGAAACCTGTCAGAAAAAGAACATGACTCGTCCCCCAGCGGTGCCTCTCCAGCCTCTGCCCATCATAGGGGTACCCTTTGAGCGAGTCGGCATGGACCTGATCGGACCCCTACCGAAGACAAAGAAAGGACACCAATATGTGTTGGTCATGGTGGACTATGCCACAAGGTTTCCCGAGGCCTTTTCGTTGGCATCAACTACCACTAGGCAAGTAGCTGATCGAATGCTCGAACTGTTTTCCAGAGTGGGGTTCCCGAAAGAAATCCTCACGGATCAGGGGACCCCCTTTGTTTCCAGACTGATGAAGGAAGTGTGCCGGATGTTAGACATCCAACAAATCCGCACCGCGGTGTACCATCCCCAGACAGACGGACTAGTGGAGAGGTACAACCGTACCCTGAAGACCACCCTGAGGAAGATGCTGGAAGTGAATGGAGCGGATTGGGACCAAGTACTGCCTCTTGCATTGTATGTAATACGGGGGCAGAAACAAAGCAGCACCGGATTCTCGTCCTTCGAACTACTGTACGGGAGACAACCAAGGTCTCTCCTGGACATGACGAAGGAGGCATGGGAGAACGAAGCCCCTGAGGAGACCATGCATACCTTGGAATATGCCCAGAACCTCAGGTCCAAGCTAGGCAAGCTGCGGGACCTGGCCTATGCCCACCTGGACAATAGCCAGAAAAGACAGAAAGCGTGTTACGATAAGGGAAAGAAATGGAGGAAGTTACAAAAGGGAGACTGGGCTTTGGTGTTATTACCTTCCTCCCTTCAGAAGTTCAAAGCCGAATGGAGTGGCCCTTACCTGGTGGTCTCTACTATTGGCAATACAAGCTATAGACTACAGATACACCCAAAGAAAACCCAGGTGTACCACATCAATTTGCTTAAAAAATGGCTGGGACGCCCTCCTACTGCAGTACACTTGGCCGACAATCCTCCCTCCATTCAGGGGTGTTCCCTGAACCAACTCGTGATCAATGAGGAGCTGCTGGCCCCAGAGAGGAAAGAGTTGTTGACCACCCTGAACCGACATCACACGGTCTTCTCAGATCAACCAGGAAGAACTTCGCTGGCTGAACACCGAATTAACACGATTCCGGGAAGAGTGGTGAAGATCCGTCCTTATCGGGTCCCCGAAGCCAGAAGGAAGGGCATCCAACAGGAAATTGATGATATGCTGAACCTAGGGGTCATCCGCCCATCCAGTAGTCAATGGTCTAGCCCCATAGTGATGATACCAAAACCGGATGGGAGTCGCCGGTTTTGTATGGACTTCCGTGCCCTTAACGACATTTCCTCCTTTGACGCCTATCCGATACCCCGGATAGACGAATTGATCGAAAAACTCGGAGAAGCAAAATATATAAGCACGATTGACTTGACCAAGGGATATTGGCAGGTCCCCTTGCGGGAAGAAGATAAACATAAGACAGCGTTCTCCACTGACTCGGGTCACTATGAGTTCAATGTCTTACCCTTCGGGTTGCATGGAGCCCCTGCCACCTTCCAAAGACTGATGAATTCCGTCTTAACGGACCTCAAACATTGTGCCTCCGCATATCTAGACGACATTGTCGTGTTCAGTCCCGATTGGGCGTCCCACCTGACTCACCTGGAACAGGTGCTGGACACCCTCGCAAATGCAGGACTACGGATCAACGCCAAGAAGTCCCGGATAGCCTTTCAGAAAGTTAAATATCTAGGTTACGTGCTGGGACACGGTATGATAGAACCGCAGGTTGAGAAGGTCCGAGCAATAGAGGAGACGCTCTTTCCGAGCTCTAAGAAGGAGATGCGTGCCTTCCTGGGACTGATCGGATATTATAGGAGGTTCATCCCCCGGTTCGCCCAGCTGGCCGCCCCGCTTACCCACACCCTTCGGACCAGCTTCAAAGCAGCAGGGCTGGCGAACCCAACAGCGGAGATGTTGGATGCCTTTTCAGCCCTCAAAAGAACCATCACCACGACGCCCGTCTTGTCCTCCCCTGATTTCAACAGACCCTTTTCCCTACACACGGACGCCTCGGAGTATGGCATCGGGGCGGTTTTGTCCCAACCAGGGGTGGAGGGGGCGGATCACCCGGTCCTGTATGTGAGCCGTGAACTGTTCCCCCGGGAGTTAAAATACTCCACGGTAGAGAAGGAGTGCTTGGCAATTCGTTGGGCCGTGGAGAAGTTGGCCTACTACCTAGAGGGGAGACCATTCACACTATACACCGACCACGCTCCCCTCCAGTGGATGGCCCGCAACAGGTCTAACAATCCGAGGGTGTTGCGGTGGTTCTTGGCCCTTCAACCATACTCCTTCACGGTGTGTCACAAAAGGGGGGTTGACAACACGGGGGCCGACTACCTGTCTCGTAATCCCCTTCCCGAACGGAAGCGTCCAGGGGGGGAGGTGTGTAACCGGGCCGAGGGGCCGGTCCCCCTTTCGCCCCGGAGTGTGTCTAAACTCTGTGACCCCCCCCTCTTCTCTCCACAGGTGACTGATTCCCCGACTTGGGCCCCGGGGGCGATCCAGTATAGTTGCGATGAAGAGGATTTAGAACACGGCCCCTTTAACTGGCATGGAGTAGGTGAGGAGGAGGAGGGACTCACCTTCCCTTTAAAAGAAGCTCGAAATCTGGACCAGAGGTGTCTATACAGCGGAGGAGTGGTCAGAGAGTTGCAGAGTGGAGGAGCGGCGTGGAGCAGAGGATTCGACTGGAGTGAGGAGCAGAGCGGAGAGGCGACGGAGAGAAGAGGACAACACCAAGATCGCGGAGTACAAGGGAGAGCGAGCACGGCGGGACTCGACGAACCCACGGGGACTTTCCAAGGAGCCCGGAGGAGGACGGAAGAGGAAGATACCGACGAGTGGGAGAGCTACGGAAGTACGGTCCGGGGAGCACCGGAGATCCGACAGGAGGAAGTACCCAGTTGCGCCGAGCCAGACGGGTTGCGAAGGGAAGCAACCCCCACGATCCCAGGAGGGCACCGGACCCACGATTCGCCCAGCCACTCCCCAGGAGGGGCGTGGCTAACAGAGGTACGGGGTCGGGTTAAAGGGTGGTTGAGGTTGGGAAAGGGACGATCGGCTGGCCCGTAGTGTAAAGGGACCCTCGTGCACTTCCCTCACTGATCGTATCGCTAGCCAAGCACACTGTCTTCCCTCACTCCTTTCCCCCCACTGTACTGGCTGTAACCTCGTACTGCTTACTCACCCCACCTCTGTTTTCTGTTTCTCCCCCTCGGCGGAGACTGGGTCGAGACGGAGTCCGGAGTGCCTGAGAGGAGGAGGACCCCGACCCGACGACGGGAGCCCGACGGACAAAGCAAGACAAGAAGAGAGAGAAGTCGTTCCCCTCGACCTTTGTTTTCACGCCCAACCTGTACTGATAGACTTTTTCATTCAATAAAACCTAGTCTAACCCCAACTAAGACTCGCCTCTTGCCTATCCCCACCCACACGGCCACAGTATGTATGTATGTATGGACAATAATTGGACAAGAAGGTACACCCTTGTAAATGACTTCAATGTATGTGCATGTTGAACCCCGAGCCACATGGCCAGTTGGATGTCTGTGAAGGTGAGTACTAGCTGTGGCCTCGTTGCACATTAACAACAATCTCGCAACCTACCAACGTAGGCACACATCCATGTTTTGAATAGGGCTGTGTGTAGGAATGATCAAATCGGTAGCAGGCCAGAAGTGGTGTCCTACATCACATGTGACACCAGAAGTTCACTTCGCATACCTACTCACACACATCTGTGTGGACACATTCTTTTGGGATTCATAGCATTGCTCCACATGGTCAGAGGTTGGACACCATACTCCCTTTGCTGGAGACACAAAAGTGCAAAGGCCTGCCAGCAACTATCCCAAAGACAGTGTTTGGCTAACAGAGGTGGGGCAGTCAAAAGGGACCCACCCCCACTGTACAAGCTTCACTCAGTCCGTCCCTGTGTAAGGACGATGCTTATTGTGGAGCACGATTCGTACATCTAATCAACACTCATCACAGTTGGACAGTAGTGAAGTTGCAGAGATTTTATTGGCATGTGCATGTCAGTACGGAGAAGGCAAGGGGCACAACATGCATGGACATGCTTGAGACACTTACACGCAGCATGGGAACATGTTGAGGTGCAAGACATAGCGGTGCAAAAATGTACACAAATCATTACGAATGGCAACGGTCTCAGCCCACCTTACCTTGCTGGGTGAGTCATGTGATGTTTGGCGTCTGCCCATTTCCCAGTGTGAGGGTACAGGACTCACAGCCCATGGGGTCTGCATAGTGCTGTGCCACCGGACTCCGCTGACTGTCTGCTCTGCTGACAGTGATCAAGTGGAAGGGTCCGACAAGGTCACATGTCGTGCTACATTGCCATGTGTTTACTCCCCCCGAGCAGTATGTCTGATTTGGGAATGTTGCCAAAAAAGGCTGTGCTGCTCCGACCATGGTGGTGCCTCACCTTGCACAGGTGTGTGTACACACGCGTAGTTCCACGCACATGCATCCTGAGTCCAGACGAAGGCAGACATGTACATTGTTGTGGTGGGATATGTGAGCTTTCTCCATGATGCAACAAGGTTTTGGGACCTGTGCTGTGGGTGACAATCGGATGTGTCTGCAGGATCGTAGTTACTTATCCATGAATGCCAGCGCAGCTTCATGGGCAATGTTTTCTAATAGTACGTCATTGTCGGGTTCAAGGAACACCAGGGTGACCCAATCCATTAACTGGTCAGGGCAGATGTGCTCAGTCCATGCCGTTTCCCCAACCCGCAACACAGCCCAATAGGGTAGCGCCTTGATGTGATCACTACACACAAGGAGCTGTGCAATCTCCCATGCACAACTGCCAGCACATATGCCAAAGATCAGTGCATCCCATGCATGGCTATCCTGGTGACACTCCTGTTTGTGGGCCAACAGGGGGCGCACTGTCAGGTCAGAATCCAATTCAGCTACCGTTGCGTTGGATAGGCTGACCTCCATGGGCCACTCAAATGTGCATGATCGACAGTGGAACCAGGGCTGGACGCATGTGACATAGGCAAGATGGAAGCTCAGACAGTAACTGATTAGCAACACTGACATTAGCACAGATCCCCACATATGCAGCATTCGTGCACTGTACAGTTCCACGTGACAGGGGTTGTGCATGTGCCCGGGAATGCGTTTGTTGGTCTTGAAGCACCGGCACTCCTCAGACCGGCGGCAGTTCTGTGGACGATATGCCGCAGCTCATGGCAATGAGTCGTATGTGGGTGCAACGTTTGGACGTATGGGTATTTTTTGACCAATGTGTCAAGGGCATTCCTTGCAGGTGTAGGTCATGCAGGGACAAGTGTGTGTGGGGTGTGGGCACGTTGGTTTTTCATTAGCGCTGGTTCGTGGTGTGGGGGTCACCAGAGGCTGGTTTGGTATCTCACGCATGGTGTGCCAGCCGCATTCAGGACCAAGATTGGAGGGTCAGTTGGCCTTCCACCTTGTGTGTTGGGACAAAGGAGCTTTCATTCCTAATTTTAGTCTGACTACTGCTTGCATTTCGGAGATTTGAAATGGTCTTCACGCTGACTTTGATGCCAGGTCTGTGATTTGGGGTGCACGAATTTCGAGACACACGTAGCTGTTGGCATGTTTGCATGAGCCAAGGGCACAATTGGCATTGCGCTCCTTGTTCAGGCTCTCTCTTTCTCTCTCTCCCTGTCCTTTACTGAGTGCCTGACACACCTTCTTATCTTGGATATTGTCTGCAGGCTGTGACTCACAGATTGTCCAGGGATGCCCCACCATGACTCTTCACAATAGTTGTTTGGAGACTAATTAGTATGTGACATTTTGTTTGGTCTTTCAATGCTGCATGAATGACTCAGGATTTCTGTACTCACATGTGTGTTGATTGCTGCAATTTTGTGCGACATCAGGCTGGTGCTTTTTTCCATATTTTCTAGCCATTGATGTGCAGTGTATTGGTCTGTTGGTGGTGGGGTGTGCCCGGGGTGGGGTACAGGGGGGTTCCTGGGGGTGGTGGCGGTGGGTGTTGTGGCCCTTTCGGGTGTCCGACCCACATGATCAGTGGCTCTATGGCATCTGTTATTCTTCAGGCGTGGCGCTGGGCTATGCTCCCTTTTGAGGTGCAGGCTGTGGCCCGACTTTGCACCAGGTCAGGAGAGGCATTAGTTTCCTGCTGCTAACGTGCCTTAGCACATGTTTTGTGTTCTTATCTCTGATCTGGCGGGTCATTGAGAATGTTGAGGAGTGGTGTTGTCGCAGCTTTTGGCATGGGAACGCATACTCTGCATCTCATTAGTGATAGTTGCGGGGGTCATCTGTGGTGATGTTTTTTGCGGCTGCTATCGTAGGTAAACTGGTAATATGGGCTGTTAGCACCAGCTTGTGAATGGGGTGATACATTTTACGCGACTTTGGCTGCGATAAAGTTCAGTTAACTCAGCGATTACTTCTTGAGAATATGCCCCTGTGACTGAGACATCATTTTTTTACAATAGTTTGAAAGTATTGCTTGTGGTGTTCGTTGCATACAGCCATAGACTAAATATGCCAAATGTTCCGGTCACTGGCCATGGGACATAAACTGAACTCCACAGGGGAGGAAATGATCAAAGAGATTCAGTCTCTTCTCTGAGATGATGGATGCCAACGTTTTAACCCACATACCAAACCCATACACCACTGCAAAATCTAGTGCAGTAAAAATTGTTTATCTTATAGTTAAATAATAAAGTATGTTGGCTGAATCTGCAAGGTGAGGACAACTGATGTATTTTCTTCGCGGAAACAGTATGTCTGCAGAAACTATGCTTCCTACACATTCGGCGGCTTAAACTGATGTGCACATATGAAAAGAATCGTCTGACATTTTTAAGATTTCAGCCAGCAGTGGCTTGGCTGCGCTTTCAAAGCGAGCCTGGCAGAGGCTTCAGATAGAACTTCCAAGACCCACCGCAGACGATGCCTGCACAAATGGACTAATGGCGCAAATACCGCTGGGCCGCAGCGAGGAGGCCAACGGGGAAAACAAAGCCCCGTGGAGACAGGCCTAGGCCATGCCTATAAAAAAAGCTGCTTTTCTTAGCAGGTGCTTTCAGTTCCAACATCTGCCGGTCATATAAATCAAAGCAGAGACTACAACCATCTACGCAAGTGAATGACGTGAAAATATAAATACACTGTAAGAATATTTCTCTATTACTATTCTTGGCAATGAGCGTCCGCAGACGGCTCAGAAATCTTTGATTATAGCAGCTGGAAGTGAATCTCGGTTTGGGACCAGAGAGGAGCATTCTGTTAATTCATTCCAAGGCACTGTATCATTTTTGGAAGGATAGTACAACAGAATATTATTCAGAAAGTTACACATTCATTTAACTATAATATTTTCATTGGTTTTTGGTTCAGCATTGAGGCAAGCATTGTTATAACTAAAAGCAACAGGTCACCAGTATTTGTGTAGGCACAACCTTATGTGTGGAAAGATGAGTTCAAATGTGATTTTCTTTCTGTGTGTTTATGAAAAGATAATACATTTTTCCAAGACTTCTAAATCATCCCAAAACTCTGTAAAAGAGAGTACACAGAGATAAAATGAATGTCTGTCAATTTGATTTTTGTATTCGAAATAAAGTTATTCTTGTATGTGCAACTGCGTGTTCTGACAGAAAGTCTGATTTTATTTTGGCATCATTATGTATGCCCATTTTACAATGTTCAAATGCAATATTAGGTTTCTTGATTCTCTCTCTAGATATAAAGCAATTTGTGTTTAGAGCAGATACATTATCTCTATAATTACAAAGCGAAATGAAGCGTATGTGAGAACATTAAAAATGTAAATAACAGTTAATCACTTTTTTCCTAAACAAGGTTTTAACTACAATACACCTAAGCCACAACAACGGCTTAGTGACTAAATATACTAGAAGTAATAATTCATAACAGCACAAAAACAATTGCTTAGAATGATGCTTATAATCCCATATGAATATTATAGTGTTGAAACATGGTGATGTGTGAAGAGAGTTGCACCTATATCGCAACATAATGCAACCAAACGGTCATGAAAATAATGATGCTTCCTTTTCTAATAAATATTTGTTGCAGCAACTGATCTTTGAAAGATTGAAGTTAATATTAAGCCAAGAGATGTGATACGTCTTACAGAATTGGCAAAATGAATCACATACAACCATAATCTTCATCTTCCCACCACTTTTGGGGTGGTTCACATCCCTCTGGGCTTACCAGCTAGACCGAACAAGAGACAAGTGGGGTCTACAGCAAGCCTTACTGTGGACTTGAACCAATTGCTGTAGGTCAGTCTGCGCTCTTCCTCACTTCTTCACGAGGGTGGTTCCCCTTCAGAGAGGAACCTCTGACCATGAGCCTCTCGGAACCCTTAGTTGTTAGAGCAAGGGCCACAGACAAAAGGTGTTTGAAAATCTGGTGTAAAGTATGCCATTTTAGTTGGAGGCCTGTTATCGTTTATTTTTATTTATTTTATTTGTTTGAGGGCATTTATACGGTGTAAACAGCCTGAAGGGAAGTGGTGCACTGCACATAGCAGTAGGATGCATTGCCAACAGTTCAAAGAGACAGGCAGGAATGTTTACACTATGGTTTCAGGAAAGAAAATGTGCATAACTATAAAGGAAACACAGGGTCACTGTGGAATAAGAAAGGCGAGGCAATTGATGCAGAAAATGGCATAAATCGTGTGAATTTGTGGGTCTTGAAATTTCCCCAAAATTGCACCATTAAAGGAGACAGCTTGCCGCCTTCCTCGAGACGAACAGATCCCTCGACCTTTCGCAGTCCGGTTTCTGAGCCAATCACAGCACCGAGACTGCCCTCATCGCAGCCACTGACGACATCAGGGGAAACAGCGGCCCTCATCCTGCTGGACCTCTCTGCAGCGTTCGACATTGTCTGCCACCGCACCCTAGTACAGCGCCTCAGCAACATCGGAATCCGAGAGAAAGCACTGGAGTGGATCATCTCGTTCCTCGCCGGAAGAACTCAGAGAGTCCGCCTCCCCCGTTCAGATCGAGGCCACCGAAGACATCTGCGGCGTACCACAAGGGTCATCACTCAGCCCAACCCTCTTCAACGTCTACATGAGCCCTCTCACAGCAATCGCACGCAAACACAACCTCAACATCATCTCCTACGCCGACGACACCCAGCTAATCCTCTCCCTCACCAACGACCCCGCCACCGCCAGAACCAGCCTACACGAAGGGATGAAAGACGTCGCCGAATGGATGAAGAACAGCCGCCTGAAACGGAACTCTGACAAGACGGAAGTCCTCATCCTGGGATCATCGCCCTCAGCCTGGGACGACTCCTGGTGGCCCCCTACCCTGGGCACCACCCCCAACCCAACAGACCATGCACACAACCTGGGCTGCATCCTGGACTCCTCCCTCTCGATGATCAGACAAGTCAACGCCGTCTCATCATCCTGCTTCAACACCCTGCGCATGCTCAGTAAGATGTTTGGATGGATCCCCACCAAAGCCAGAAAGACGGTCACCCAGGCACTCGTCACCAGCCGACTGGACTACGGAAACACCCTCTACGCCGGAACCACAGCCAAACTATAGAAAAGACTCCAGCGCATCCAGAACACCTCCGCACGACTCATCCTGGACATCCCCCGACACAGCCACATCTCTGGCCACCTGAGAGACCTGCACTGGCTCCCCGTTAGCAAGAGGATCACGTTCAGGCTCCTCACCCATGCACACAAAGCCCTCCACGACCTGGGCCCCAAGTACCTCAACAACCGCCTGACCATCTACGCGCCCACCCGCCAGCTACGATTGACTAGACTCGCCCTCGCCGCCGTACCACGCATCCGCAAAGCCACCGCCGGAGGAAGATCCTTCTCCTACCTGGCAGCCAAGACATGGAACTCCCTCGAGCAGTCCTGAAAAATTATTATACTTTTCTCACATTGGTTTTAACAGAGTTAGAGCTACCCTCTCATTAAAATAGTTTGGAGGAGTAGTCCATACTCTTTTTAACGCACTTTTCACTTTTCCTGCAACTAACGGGGACCCGATGAAGACAACTGGCTACCAGCTTTCAGCTGGGGCCTGAGGGTCCTTTTAGTTAGCTCTCTGAGCACGTGCACTCTATATTTTCCTACTGTATTAACAGTTTCCTCTGATGCTTTAAAATATTTGAAAAAAACTCTTTTTATTGCATTTGATGTTTACATTGACTAACACTCTTTTGTTGATTGATATATGTATCTGTAAGGGGTATGAGAGTGCTTTTTCGTGACCCTTTCTCTCCTGTTGTTTGAATTGAATGATGTACAGTCAGGATTTGAGTTTAAGGGTATCAATAGGTGACATAATTTTAATTTTTGTATGGTTTTGGGTATCATCAGAGTAATGATGGACTGTAATGTTTCTTGGCTGATGAGAACTCCCAGTTGATCCATGTGCAAGTTGAAAATGTTCAAAGAACAAATAGGTTCCCATGAAACTCCACAGTTGACAGGAATTGGTGGAGACCTAGATGAATCCAAAATCCCTGTAAGGGCTTGAGAAGATGAGCCCCATCATAGTAGATTGCTCTTAGACATTGTAGTACATTAATGACTGGTTACTTACCGGTAATATTCATTACTCAGAGTTTTAGAGCTTCCAGTCACAGTAATTTACTTATGAGCGATAGCTCCTCTCCTCACAAATTCCAAGCAAACCTCCCTTGGCCCATCATCCTGTGGCTCATAACCCCTGACCCACATATCCTGTTGACTTTTTTTTCGGATGGTCGAGCGATGCTCTCTACTGGAGTGGGATGCTTCATCCAGTTTTTTATTATGGTAGGTGTGGTGAGGTCTGCTATAGCGATCGTTCTCTTTGGGTTTGCTTAGTGTCCCTGCTATAGCGGGACTATGCACTCCTCGCTGGTCTGCCGGCTTCTACTTTGGGTCACTTGGTGCCTGCTGGGGGTGGAAGGTTTTTGGCTTCCCGAGCTTCTACTTGGTGTTTGCACCCTTACGGGTACAGTCCTTGCTTCAGCGGGACCACCGGGGGTTTTATTTCTGGCTGTCTGTATGCAGCACTTTTCTGGCATGCCAGGGGCATGGTGGGGAGGCCCCTCTTTTGTGGAGGAGGGGGCACTCTGTGTTTGCGGGGATTTTTTGATGTTGTGAGGCAGAGATCCCGTCGGTGCGGGATTGCCTCAGCTTAGGCTGGAGTCCCGTCTGCAGTTGGAACTTGGAATCGCGGGCTCGAATATGGCAATGGCTTGCGATGATGAAGCCGGCCCGCAAAGTGCTGTGGTGCCCTCTCCGACTTGCTGGAGGGCAGCTGACTGTGAGTACGGTTTGGACTGGTTCATGCCAGCTTGGGGGCCTAGTTGAATGGCTATGGGCTGTGGTTGGTGTCTGCGGGGGCCCAGGTTCATTACAGGGTCTCTTGGTACTGACTTTTCTACGTACGGGTGGCTCTCAGTTGTTGTAGTTGGGCTGAGTGTGTGATTCTTCTGGTACTCTTCCTCGGTTGCATAAGGGCCTGGGCCAGGTTGGGGGTCTAGTTTTTGATTATGCTTTGGCCCCTCTGATTGGCTGGCTTCTGGGGTTGGACTCCTGCCCTGTTAGGATTGGATGGTTTCTCTATGGAGATCCTCTGTTTGGTCATGGCAGTTTGAGGATGATTGGTCGGCTTATATATGTTGTGGGTGCTCCTGTGACCATGGCTCATCATGGAGGGAGTTAAACGGTCAGAGAAGAGTGAGCACTGGAAGAAGGAGAAGGAGCTGGTTGTTGGGCCTTCCTCTGCTCCTTCCTTGTTTGAAGTACACAAAATGATTGAAGCAGTGATGCTGTAGTCTTTCTGGCTGGGGAATCCAAGGGGCCTAAACGGTGGATGTTTGATGCCCTGGCGTTACCTGATCATGATGAGAAGTCGGATGAGGAGGTGAAGGATCGTTTTGTCCAAGGGGCAGACCTTCACAGTATTCTGCAAAATGTGCAGGACAATTTAGGGTTCCCTGATGCCTTGGAGGGTGATGAGTCAGAGGACTATTTAGCAAATTATCAGAAGAGGAAGCCTGAGTGCCTTTCTGTTCATTAGTCAGTGCAGAATATGCTGGAGGGGGCTGGAAGGATATTGACAAACATACCTTTTCCCAGTTTCGGGCAAAAATATATCCTTTGTAGGGGTACTCGGAGGAATTTCCTTATGTGGTGAAGGTGGAGTCCCTGCTGGCGGGACTGGTGTCTCAGAGCCTGGTGGCTTCCAAGGAGGCTGTTCCTTCCGATACCAGGGACAAATGGGTGGAAGTAGCTTTGTAGCAGTCCTTTGCTGCTTTCAACCTTGCGGTTCATTCTGCTGCTTACACTAGTTATCCTGTTCCGTCTATTCTGAAGGACTGCCAGTGTATTTTGGAACAGGTGTTGCAGAAGGAGGTTCCCTCTGAGTCTTTGACAATGTTGGAGTGAATATGTCTCCTTACAGTGCATGCAAATACATCGCATTCCATTACAACATTGTCATTATGACAACTGTGTTGT
Source organism: Lissotriton vulgaris (assembly GCF_964263255.1). Lineage (NCBI taxonomy): Eukaryota > Metazoa > Chordata > Amphibia > Caudata > Salamandridae > Lissotriton > Lissotriton vulgaris. The sequence goes on along the minus strand of NW_028247206.1, from coordinate 48,099 downwards.
TACAACACAAACCAGTACATCTGCAAGTCATTACAACGACTTGCTGTTAGGGGTGCACTGGACTTAGGAATAGTATTATTTACTATTCCTACTCCCATTTGTGCAACAGCAGTGAAGGTGTTGGATTGTACTCCAACACCAGTGCACCCCCTACAACAAGTTGTTGAAACGACTTGCAATTTAATGGTATGTATGCTATGACAGGGTCGTTGTAACAACCACATTGTAAAGGTACCACGTTATGCTGTTTCCTGTTGGAGCAGCAGTTGCGTTTCTTGGCTGACTTGTCCTTTGATTCCTTTAGTGCTGCTGTGGAGGTGGCCGGTGCCTCGTGGCAGCTAGGAAGCATGTCGCTTTAAACTTGGAGAGCGGAGGCAGCACAGAAAGCTGCACTCAAGAAGAATATTTTCCCAGGATCCAAACTGTTTGGGGAACCATTGGAGGCTTTGAAAAAGAAGATGGCGGAGGACAAGAAGTTGTTGGCTCCGGTCCATTCATCGCAGAAGGAAAAGTTTACTGGTTATGAACAGGATTTTGGGCAAGCATTTCAGTATAAAATGTCCGCCCAGCCCTTTTGTGATAGGGGACGTGGCCGGGGTGTCCCTTTCTTCCACAAGTGCCAGGGTCAGCATGGCCTCTCAGGTGCTTCAGGCCCTTCCAAATCATGATTGTGCGAGGGGTTTGGAGGAGGCTCCTGTTGGGGGTTGCCTCAGCTCTTTTATTACTGTCAAGGAGGACTTTGTCAGCGAATAATGGGTCCTACGGATTGTCAGGCTGGGATATCAGATCGAGTTTGCCCAAGCTGGAGCTACATGAAGTCTTTCTTTACTGGGCATTCGGAGTTCCTGTCCCCCGGTACCCTTGACAGAAGAAGAAACACATGTGAGAACCTATCCTATTTAGTATTTAATTCTTTTTGGTGGTTTAGTGGGGCCTGTTCTCCTGTTCTTCTCCCTTAGGAGAAAAGGTTTGTATTAATAGGAAGTGAAGGGGAGAGGGGGAAGGATTAAGGTATAAGGAGGCTTTTCTCCCTCTTGTAATCCTTTATGTTGCAAAAAGAGAATGAGAACTCCCTCGATTAAAGAGAACGGAAGAAACAGAAATCTCATAAAGTCTTCTCAGACTAGTGCTTGAAAGCGTTCACTTACTTAATACGGCCCATTCTTTTGAATTCCCAGCCCTCCTTTTTTCCCCCCCAGTTGCTGCCCTCTGGCTGTTGATTAAGAGCCTTCACCGCACCTGGTGAAGCCACGTCCCTGGGCTCTGGGCAGACAGGAGACTCCGCTCCTCCTCCTGGAACTCCGACAGCTGCTTCAGGTGCGGTCGACTCGTTAGTCACTCTCCTGGGAGGCTCAGCTTCCTCTGGAGTTGATGTGTCAGGTGCTTTTTTCCTCAACTCCCTCACTGCTGTTCCCCCATACTCCTTCACTCCTTCCTCCCACGTTCTACCGCTTGCATGGCAAGCTTTCTCTTCCAGTTTTATGGCGTTGCACAGAGATTGGCCTGACTTCTGGGGTGGACGAGGAATACTGAGCCGGCTCCAGACTTCGGACCGCTGGAATCATTGGGTAGGTGACAATGGGCTAGTTTTAAAATGTTTCATATTGGGTTTTACATCTCGGCAATCCAGTTGCTGAGGAAGCAAGCAGAAGATTTCTGTTATGTTAAGAATTAGATTATTGTTAAGGATCTTTTGATCTACAAATTTGTTTTTGATTTCCCAATGTGTCCTTAGGACGATCATAAAGAATATTTGTATTGTGCACTCTTATTTAATTCCTACATTGTGTTTTTTTCTTTCTTTTTTAAAGTTTTTTTATTTTATTTTATCATGAAGAAAAAGTACGGCTGAAGTAAAAGATCAAAGAGCTTATACTACCATAAATATAGGTCTAAATATGATTAATAAAAATCATTATCAACTAAGACCATACACCAAAAACCTAGAGCCTTTAAAAAGAATAAGGGCCATTTACAGGCAATAGAAGAAAATATTTTTTTTTAGAGGTTGGTACAGTTAATTTTACAAATAAACAAAGCTATATTCGAAAAAAAGATAGGAAGCGGATACAGCGAAAATATTTCATCACAAGTCAAACATTTCATTCTGCCGGTATAAAAGGAGTAACCCAGTTTGTAAACAGGCCCCAGATCATTTATCCTACCCTTTCCCCCTCTTCTATCATAAAGGGCTTTTTCTAGGTTATAAATATGCAAAAAAGCATGCTTTCCACTGTTGAAAAGTCGGAGGTTGCAAATCTAACCAGGCCGAAGCAACACAAAGTCTTATAACTGCCACTGCAATTAAAATAGGCTCCTCTCCCTGTTTCCTTATTAATTAATTATCTCCCAATAACATAAGATGTGGTGATAGAGGGACCTCCTCTTTTAAGACAAACTGTAAAAAAGTACACATTTCTTGACCTAGTCGTTCAATGCTGGGGCAGGTGGAAAAGAGGTGTATTAAATCCGCAGCCTGTGCCTTACACCTAAAACAGCGGGTTCCCTCCACACCACCTATTTCTCGATTTTCACCGCGGTTATATTAAGATCAAATAATGTCTTGAAATGTTGTGATCTCAGATTGGCTGAGCACAGCACAGAGTTCCCCAATTCTACTGACTTAAGGAAGCTTGAGTCTGAAACCCACAATGTATCCTGCTGTCTTTGCCCTTGTTTGTCTAAATCATCTGGCAGCAGGCAGTTATAAAGTTGTGAGATTGATGCACTCGAATTATGGGTGAGCAAATTGATTAACGCCTCCTGCCCAAACCCTGCGGCGTCCCCGCTATATTGCAGTGTCTCCCCTCTCCATTAGCTGTAAAAAAATAAAAATCCTGGGGGCCAATACTAAATCCTTCCCGAATTACATCAAAGGGATCAATGTAATCCCCTTCCAACAAATCTGCAATCCTATAAAAACCAACTCTTCCCCACCTTGCCAAACACTCATCCTGTAAAGCCATCGGGAGCTGATCATTCCCATGTACCTGTTAAACCTGCCTACTCCTAATTTTTTCCTTACACCAGCCCAATTACGAAAGGCAGTAATTAAAACCTTAAACTGGGTGTTTTTTTAGTAACTGGCTTCATAAAATTTTAAAAGGCAGCCATTGGCCAGAGTACCCAACAAGATTTCGAATATTGAGGGGACATAGCTAGGATTATTTCCCTCACTAGCTTTGACTCCGAGGAGAGGCCCATAATATTGCAAAACAGCAGCTCGGTAATATAGATTAAAGTGTGGGAGTCCTTAACCCCCTCTCTCCCTCGGTAGGGATACAAATGTGTTAGCTCTCCTAGTTTTGCCGTACGACCAGATGACTCTAGCTACCGCCCTCTCGATTTGGCAAAACCAGAGATTGTGTATTTCCAGGGTGATTGTGCGAAAGTCAGACAAAAGATTTGCAGAATAATCATTTTAATAATATTATACCCCCCCCCCCCCATTATTGACAACTTCAGGTTGTCCCATCGCTGGAGGTACTTTTTTGTTATCCCCATTATGGGTACCAACTTTAACTCTACAATATCCTCCACCTTAGCTGAAATAGAAACCCCTAAATAAACTGCTTTTTCAACGATCAGACTATCCAAAGCCATGATGAATCTATTTGTCACGATCTGAGGTTTAGCATTGTTCAATAAAAGCCCGAATAAGCGCCAAAATCTTCCGCAATGCTTTCCACGGCACGCATTGCTCCATCAGGGTACGCAGAGACTAATGGCCACATCATCGGCATACGCCAGAAGCTTAGTGTCCCACCCATGTAAACTTGCAGGGATAATATCTGGCGATGCCTCCAGCAATCTAAGAAAGGGGTCTATATATAGTGCGAATAGCAGGGGGGAGGACGGGCACCCCTGCCTAGTCCCCCTACCAATTGTGAAAGCCTCAGATTCCTCACCCATTATTCTTAGTCGTGCTATGGGATTGATGTACAAAACCTGTAATGCATTGATGAATAAATCCCCCAGGTATTTGGCCTCCAAAACCTTCCAAAGATAGTTCCATGCCGCTCGATCGAACGCCTTCTCGGCATCCAAGAAGGCGACCCCCATAGGTTTTGTAGCATTCAGCCTAGTGGCTAGGATCTTCTAATACAGTTTAGCATCACTATTGAGCAGCCTTAAGGGCCTATATGAGCCAAGACTAGTAAGATATTTACCCTTTTTTTAAAAGACGACAATATTGGCTGTACCCCAAGAGCCAGGTGGTGTACTCTTTCCCTAACCTCCTTGAATAAACCTAACAGAGCCTGGCAAGTCTCACTAAAAAAGACCTTATAAAACTCAATCATGATACAATCGGTCCCAGTGGCCTTGCCTGTAGGCAGGGATTGAAGTGCACCGTATACCTCCTCCTGTGAAAAATCCAGCCGCAGTTGTATACTCTCCTCCAGGGATGCCTTTCCACTCGGGGAAAATTTCCCCAGTGTACCTTCCTCAAGAGGCATAGTGGAAGGAGGAGCTCTCTATAAATCCTCACAAAACTCCCTGAATGCCTCTCTAATATCACCGGGGTCTGTGACAACAGTCCCTCTAATATTCTTGATCCATTCAATATGACCTGACGCGGCCTGTTGCCTAGCCTTTACTGCCAATAAACTTTCACTGTTCTCACTAAATTCTTAACAGTCCTGTCTTTTAGCCGAATATTTCCCTGCTGTACTTTCAGTATTAAAATCAGAGAGACAGGCTTTAGTGACTGTAACAGAGTTCAGGGTTACTGAGAGATCCTCTCTTCTAGCCACCTTGTTTATCAGTTCTGTTTCCAGATCAGCAAGCTTCTGATAAAGCAATGTAATCTGTGCTTCACCTTTTTTTCTGTTTGGTTAAACTATATTGTAGTGTCTCCCTTCTCAAAGCTGCCTTGAATGCATCCCAAATCATTCCAGGAGGGGCGCTACCAATATTATTCACAAAAAACTCTCTGATCCACCCCCTCATATACTCAACATGTTTACTGTCTGATAAAAGTGCCCTCTCAAATGTACAGCCAGTATACACCTTTTGTATCCCGCTAAGTGGAAGTTCCAGGACAATAGGGTTGTGGTCAGACATTACTCTGGGAAAAAGTTCCACCCTGACCTTCTGTAGATGAGATGGGGAGATTAGAAAATAATCAAGCCGAGCAAATATACCATGAGGGACCGAGTAATAAGTATAGCCAGGATCATTGGTTTTTAATTTTGCCCACGCGTCTACCAGACCAATATCTTTTAATAAATTGTAAAAGCCCTCTTAGATTGTGGTTTGCACCCTTTACTAGATACTCCGTTGTCACCTAGGGCTCCTCTTGAGCCATTAAGATTTAGATCTCCACAAACCACATATGGACTGGAGCCGACCATGAAGGCAGTTTATTAGCTAAAAAAAGCAATAAGCTCGGATCATCTAACACAGATGCATATACTGTACACCATGTAAAAGAGCCAACACAGCTCTTGCATTCCATTGTAACCCATCTACCATTCCTGTCAACCGCCTTTTTCCCTGGCGTGATGGCGCTGTCCTTCAGAAGGATGGCAACCCCCTTCGTTCTTACATCTTGCATTGTATACGCTAAAAACTTCAGCCCTCAACACTTAAATAGGTCAAAATCCCTCCGTGCGATATTGGTTTCCTGAAAGCAATACAGACCGGCCTTGGGAAGATCTTCTTGGACCTTTCTCCTTCTAGCACTGTTGTTAAGCCCACAGATATTTATTGTGCCAATTCGTAGTTTAGCCATTATGCCTATATAGAGTATTTTTCAATCTGTAAAACCTCTTCTCTTTTGCTTCAAGCGCTATATTGCCTGTATGATCTACTAATCCCAATTTAATTTCAAAATAATCTCTGGTCTGTGATACTCTACAAACAACACAACAATCTCAAAAAATACACTTCAGCTGCGAATCCAACTTCCCCTTTTTAACCTTTTTACCCAGTGCCCCCTATCATCCTCCCACCCTCACCCCCACCCCCACCAATCCCTCCATCCACCCCCTTCCTTTGAAAGCAGCTGGACCCAAAGGGCCGTAGCTAGAACTACAGCTACCAACCAAAGCTCCACGGAGTCCTGCAATCTGATTACAGAGTTCTTTGCTGAAAAGATTGCCAGATTCTATGATACCTTCCCGTAGGAGGCACGCAAGGGGAATGGGGGAGGAAGGAACAGAACAACGTGGAGAAGGCATTACTTCTCTCTAGATTTGACCCCCCCATCCTGTGACAACCTCAAGGCCTTTGCCTTAAGTATTAAATCTGGTTCACCTAGGAATTCCACGACTCCAAAAGTTCTGGGGGAGAGCATGGACACCTTAGTACCATATATTGGCCATCTTCTTAAACTCTCCTTTGAAGTGGGGGTCGTCCCTAAAAGGTGGAAGGAAGCAGTTGTGATTCCAACTAAGAAGAAGTCAGAGGTAAGCATGAGCCAGTTGGAGAACTACCGCCCAGTGACACTCGTGCCTTATTTTCCTAAAATAGCGGAAAAAGGGTTCAACTCTCAACTGACAGCTCACATTGAACAGCACAACCTACTGCATCCTACACAATCGGGATTCCGGGCCTCCTTCTCCACGGAGTCAGCACAGCTCCTGTCAACTGAAACTGTTCGCAGACACTTGGATGAAGGTCAGACGGTGGCTCTAGTCCTGTTGGACCTCAGCGCCGACTTCGACACTGTCACCCACCCAATGCTTCTGCAGCGTCTTAGGGAAAGCGGGATGGACTGTTTGTCCTTGAACACGAAGGATTCCTTTTTAAAGGAGTGAAGCTTCCAGGTGTCTCAACAACCTTATTACTCAAAAAGTATAGCGATGACTCAAGGGGTCCCCCAAGGGTCTATACTGAGCCCAACTTTATTTAACTTATAGATGGCCCTGTGGGCAGATATAGTTGATAAATATTGCATCAGTATTGTGTCATATGCGAATGACACACAATTGGTGGTCTCACTGTCTCAATCTCAGGAAGAGGCGGCCACAAATTTCACCACATGCTTACGGTCACTTGCAACCTGCATGTCTAACCACTGCCTACAGCTAAATGGTAGCAAGACAGAGGTTTTAATTGTGGGGAGGACTCCCTTGTTATGGTCCTCATCGTGTGGCCTTAAACACTGGGCACAATCCCCCCTCCCAGTAACCAGGTGAAGAACCTGGAGATGTGGTTGGACTCCAAACTTTCCTTCGATAGCCAAACAAGAATTGTGGTGGGGAAATGCTTTGGACTGATGAGAGGGCTTCGGAGGATTCTAGATGTGCTTCCAGTAGAAGCCAGGAAAACCCTAATACATGCACTAGTAACTTCCCGCCTGGATTACAGGTATGTCCTATACTTAGGAGCGAGTGGCAAGAGTGTGCAGAGACTGCAATGCATACAGAATGCGGTGGCACGCCTTGTGCTGATTCTACCAAGGAGGGCATCTACTAGAAACGCCCTCGCTACCCTGCGCTGGCACCCGGTGAAGGAGAGAATAATCTTTAAAGCCTTATGCATCAGTCACCGTATCTTGCAGGGTAAAGGACCTAGCTATCTACATAGCCCACTGCCCCCTTACTCTCCAACTCAGGCCCTGCGGTCTTCCGGGGCTAGACTGATTAAGATGCCAATTATTAAAAGAGAAAGACTGGGTGGCCGGTCTTTTTGCCATCTGGCAGCTAACATTGGAATGTCCTCCCTCTCGACCTTCGGACAGAACCAGTGGAGAGGATCTTTTAGAAAAAATGAAAGACCTGGCTTTTTCGAACATAAGGGGCTCCTGCTAACAAGACTCTGAGGGTACCACACAAGATGAGGTTAGGGGCCGCAGCGCGGGGACACACTAGTTCAGTGTAATCATGCGCTTTATAAGCTCATTATTATTATTGATTATTAGGGTCTGAGTGATGGAAGTGGCGAAAACACCGCAGCCCTCCCCAGCCCCTGTGCTCCCCTCATCCCTTCAAACTTTACAAGCCATTTACCATTCACTCAATTGGCCCTGAAAGCCCTTTAGAAGAGACTGGACCATACTACCCCTTTAGCGACATATAAGACTGCTGAGATGTTTCAGTGACCTAAACTAACTCTTATTTCCCCAGGCATGATCCAGGTACTCTCTCGCCTGATATTCAGAGGTGAAACATTTTAAATAGCCTCTAACAACAGACTTTAGGCTAGCCGGGGTCAGCAAGTATGCCTCAAAGCCTGCGTCTTGGTAAGGTTTGATCATATGTCGCAATCGCCATCTAATCTCCACTGTAATGTGACAGAAATCGGGGCACACTAAGAAAGAAAAGTATATTTCCTTCTGGCTTCGGGACAAGCTATTTCAAATATAGCCTGTCTAAGCAAAAAGTTGCCAAAAAAGACTAGACTGGCCCGCAGCTGGTTAGTGTCTCTGCCAGAGGACTTGCAAAGGAGAGGAGGGAAGCGGTGTACCAGCGGGATTTCTTGGACCCAATCCCAGCCCTCTAGATCAGGGAGAGGTTCTTTAAGTAAGCCTAATATAAAGCCATGGATATCCTCCCCCTCCAGACCTTCCTTAATCCCAAGAAAACGGAGGTTATTCCTCCTCTGTCTACTAGCTTCCACATTGTGTCCTTTATTTGTGCTTCCTAGGATATAAAGCCTTCCTTAACGACAGAAAGTTCTCTTTTGACAACATCAGTTCTCATTTCAATGGCGTTCATCCACTCCCCAATCTCTGCGCAGGCTTTGCCAACCTTCTGGATAGCTCATTCCAGCTTCTTTGTAGCTTGTTTTGCTTTCCTGCCATCTGCCCTAGTGTCTGTGCAGTGTTCTTTAATTGATTCTAGAATCATGCTTAGTGGAGAGTTCATATCAGGAGTTCTTTTAGGTTGCTCCTCCACAAGGGTTTCAGACTGGCCTGGTGTTAGTTCCATGGGACCGACAAACCTTGTGTGAGAATAATCCCACTTCAGCCCGGCACCAGTCACCCGCCTTCCCTGAATTGCAAGTCGATAGTCTCCTTATGTCCTTTAGAGCTTCTTCATTATTTTAGGTGATTTAGGGCAGTCTCTGGTGCTTCAAGAGTACTAGAATCCAAAGTCAAAGCACTGTTTCCACTTGCACTATGGTTAGAATCCGAGACACCTGACAGTGAATCCTCGGCGAGGGAAAAAAATGTATCTGTATTATCGGAAATGGTGTCATCTGTCGATAATCCACTGGGAGCGCTGTTATATGCTAGACCCCCATGAGCGTCTTCTTGTTCACGTAAAGACATACCAGGTGAGGGCTCAGTGCTCGTACCTAGACAGCTCACTGTATCATCACACGCCACATCGCCTGGGGTACTGACCACTTCTTCCTCCGAAGCTTTGGGGTGAATCGTCGACTCTCGCCCAGGGCATCCACCAGAAGCTCACTAAGGGGCTGAGCCGGGAGTTCCAGATTTGTGTTATGCATGAGTTCGGGACAACATAAATTCTGTATATCTTCCTTGGATTTAAAAAAATCAGTGATAGCCGGTTTGGGAAGTCTTGAGCTTGGGGCAATATCATCCACATCGGGGGTTGCCCCCCCTTTTTCCATTATCTTAGGAGCGGTCTCTTTCCATCCACCAGTTTGTAGATGTTTCATCGGGGTCCTACTTTTTCCAGTCCCTGAACTGTCCAATTGCTTCTTCAGGTTGCGTGATTCATTAGGTTTAGCTATCTGGCCTGGTGAAGGCTCCTGCTTAGAGCCAATCGTTTTGCACAGAGTTTCTCCCCGCAGATTCTTTTCCTAATCTAGAGGCTTTAGGGGCATAATTCCGGACTCCTCTGCCAGTCTGGAGCCACAGACAGCGATACGAGTTCTCCGTACCAATTTTTGACCTAGGGCAGATGCAAGGTCCACCCAGAACCTCCAGGTGGAGCAAAGTGTCAGCAGTCTGGGAGCCAGAGCACTGCTACTCCTCTTGCATGCTGTAACGATCCCAGTCCCGCAGTCGGCTCCGCCCCCGTCTTCCTCAGCCTGGAAGCCTGAAAGTTCTGCACGGCCTTTCCCCAGCCCAGCTGAAGCTCTGCCGCCGTCCGGTGAACGCCGCCCATCAGGTGAACCCAGCTTACGCCGCCGTCGCTCCAGATTGCCTTGCCTTGGTCTCAGTCTTGATCCACCCCTAAGAGTCTGCAGGCAAGCAAGGTTCTTTTGGCTATTTCTTCTATGCGGGGTGCATTTTCCTAGAGGCACATTCAGGTGCTGAGGGAGAGGCGTTGCCGCGATGCACTCAGCTGCCGCCGCCATCTTGCTCTCCGTCTGGTGTTTCCCACTGTGTTTTTTTCTGCATAACAATTTTGCGTTCCTCTCTGGTGCGTATGTGTCTGTTATACTTGTGTAATAGATTCTAGTGTGGCCAAGAATTTATCATTTCTTGAGCTCAGTGAGCACAGCAATATGAATTTATCCTTTACTTTAAACAAAATAACTCAAACTAATATTGCAAATCATCAACTTTCTCTTTACTGATATTCTTAATTTATAATTGACTGTTTTGCTTAGCCAGGTTTTCCACAATCTGCTATTCTAATACAGAGAACATTCCTGTAGCGTATGGACACATAATAATTTTAGAAAGGATTGGTTGTGAGAAGTTGGCCTGGCATATGATGGCCACTATTCTAGTGGGCACCTTGCAACAGTCCAAACGACCCTTATTGATGGTAGGTTTAGACAACCTTTATAGAAAGCTATCCTAGTGGTAGCTATGGAGAGCAGCCTTGAGGCTAAGTCTTGAAGGAATGTAGAGCAGCTTGTTTTACCAGTCTATAATCTCTTGAATGATCAAATGAAAGTACACCACACAAGGTATATATCAAATGTATATGTATTTATTCTAAACACAAACCCCCTAGTCTCTTTATGAGGCTAGAGGCAAAAGTACAATACAAGAACTTTAAACAGCACACAGTAAATAGCACAGTATTAGTTATGCCCTAAGGGCCTGACAAAGTATATACTAAAATAGTGGTATAAGAACCACTTGAGGGATAGAAGCTACGCCTAGAGCCTGTAGAACCGCTGGGGCAACCAGGAACCACCCAAAGTAGAGACGCCGGAGGCCCATGAGGAACGCGTGCAGTTTCTAAACACAGCCGTGGATCACCTATTGACTTCTATGGAGAAATTACAAGTTACAATTTTAACGATTAAGGACACTTCGGGGTGAACTACAATCGAACCCATATAGACTTAGACACTTCAAGAGTAAAGACCCACGGGAGCACCGGAGTTCTTGTATTACCTCACCCAGGGAAGCCGGGTGCATAGGTGTCTTTTGGTGTCTGGTTTCGTCGTCAATTTCAATGGCGATCTGCGAAGAAGTGCTGCATGCAACCAGAGGAAAAGTGTCCGGGTGGATCCAAGGGTGGATCGGAGATCTGAAGAACCTGAAAGCAGAGGGGACAGAGTCTGGGTCACTAGCCAGTGACCAGGATGGTGACAAGAAGGTGCCAGCCAATGTCGGGTGTTTTCAGGTGAAGTAGGTGAAGCTTGACACGAAGACCAGGAGGCGTCGACGATGACCAGGAGCTGGATTTGAGCTGTCAGACAAAGGACGTTGAGTGCTGCAGCGTTGGAATCCGCATTTCAACCAACGCAAGAAGACAAGATTGGCTTTGATGCAGACCAGCAAGGTCTGAGGGACTCACTCTTTGGAGGGGAGTCAGGGCACATCTGGAGCAAACAGGAAAGCCCAAGAAACAAAGGATTGTTCTTCGTGGGGACCCACTAGCCAACAGACTAGAGATCGCAAAGGAGCTTCGAGCTGCGGTGATGAAAGGGGACTCACGGGTCACTCGTGGAGTGCTGGCCTCTCCGCTTCGGTGCAAAAGGTGCTCGGGGCAAGGGCAACAAATAGCCCAATGCACAGCTTTGGGAAACTTCGGGAAGTAGGCGCAGTTGCAAAATTGCAGGATTTCCTAGAGTTCTCGTGTGTCGGCAGCGGGTCTCAGCTTTGCTGGGATCTTGTGTCTGCCTCAGAGATGTCTGGAAGTCCGTGTCCTGTGTCACAGATTCTTCGGGATCTGGCGGGAGACTAGAAAATGCAGACTGTCAAGATGTTCTTAGGTGCCTGTTTGAACAGGGAGGTCACTCCTTGACCACAAGGGAGATTTCTTCAGTCTTCCAGTCGATATGGAATGTCGACGGTTGAAAATATATGTTGCAGAGTTCGCTCAGGGTAATCTAAAGTCCTATGGACTGGGTTCCTATACTTATACCAAGTTTAGGGGATGGACTAACTCTAAGGAACCATCCCTCCCCTTTGTCCAGTTTTGCGCCAGAGCTGGGGCAGAGTGCCCCAGCAACCGGTTTGAACTGGGCATGCACAGAGCACCTTGTGTGCCCCAGGCAGTGTCTGAAAAGCATTCACTGAATGCAACCCACTCTTTCCCAATACACTAAAGCCTGTCTGGGGAGGTGCTGGCCTCTCCCTGGACAGGAAATCTATTTTCTAGGGCTCCCCTGCCGGAGTTTCGTCCAGCAGCAGGAGGTCAGACTTGTGTCTGTGGCAGCAGCCTCCATTTTGTGATGCCGAGGCTCTGTTTAACTTTAACTGGGTATTCCAGTGTGTACATGTCTTCTCCCTCTGGAAGGGTGGAATGCTACCCCCACCACCAGAACTGGTGGGGGGTAGTATTCCAAAGTGTTTGACACCAAACACGACATATTTTGATGAAACCAAACCAAAGTTAGTATTAACCGCGAGGATTATAATGCACTTATGAGTATATGGTATGGCTATATCATAGAACATCTATAAGGAAGTATTTCCGAGACCTGCAGAGGGGCTCAGCTCATGCTAGGCACCCTCTCACACAAAACCAAGCACTTTGCCTTCATGATTGTCAAGGCCTGTCGTAGGGGTGACTTTTAAGTTAATATGTGTCTATATGTATAGGTAGATATAGGTATACTATATCTAAGTGAGGGGTGCTTACACCACCTTACCCAGGCTGCAAGTGCAGACCTATGGTGCCATTTTGGGAGGCTTCTCAGGGGTGGCATAATACATGCTTCAGCCCCTTGTATGTTTCTGGGGTACATATGCCCTTGGTACCTAAGGTTCCATATACTAGGGGCTCACAAGGTAACCCAGTAACCAATCTGGTATGTACCTAATGTACATGGAATCAATTTAGAGAGAGAACATCTAAGATGTAGTCCTGGTTAGCAGGGCTACAGCCAGACTAAAGTCGAAAAACCAGTGATACACAGCAAAAAGTGGGGGTTACCATAGGAAGCAGACCCTACTCTTACGTTGGTGTTATCTTTTTATAAAAAATTAACACAACATTATGTGTTCAGAAGCTACAGGAGCAGTCTCTGTATTGGAATGGCAAAGAAATTGGGCTGGGTAAAAGAGCAGAACCGATGAAATTAAAAATTAGATCAGAAACAGTGAAAATAAAAGTTAGATCAGAACCAGTCAGCACATACTTATGAAAGAAGCTGTAAAAGTAATGAGACAAGTAATTGAAAAAATGTATTGAACAGGGAATTCTTTGAGAAGTGGTTAGTAGTCCTTGCAATTCTCCAGTGCTGGAAATCAAAAAGCCAAATGTAAGATTGTTCAGGACCTCCGGAAAATTAGTAAAATTATTGTTCATTGTTGTCCGGTGATACTGAAACCAGCAATAACACAGTTTCAGATTCCATCAGAAGCAGAATGACATGCAGCCATTGACTTATACCAAACGTTCTTCTCAATTCCATTACATGGAGATTCATAAGATTATTTTTGCTGTTTAATCTATACTACTGTTATAAAGAGAGAACTGTGTCCTTTGAGCCAGGTAAACTCGAAAAGTACACCACCAATCAAAACACCCAAGGCATCTTTGAAAACCTCAGGGCAAGCAGAAGGACATAGGCTATTAAAAATAAAAAATATACGTTGTTTAAAAAATTTTGAAATAAAAATAAAGTAGTCCCTTGCGTGATGACATCATTTGCGCTCCCAAGACTTCCTGAACACTTCCTAAAATGGAGGCGAAGATCGCGACCTGCTGGGAGGACTGCCGCGGCCCTGCTTGCTGCTGGGCGAAGAGGCGGCCTGTGCGGGCGGGGAGCCTGGGTCGGGACCGGCGGCTGAGGTAAGGATCAGGCTCTCCGGGAACCGGGCAGGAGGGGGCCGGGGCGGGAGGGGGCCGGGTCGGGGCGGGAGGGGGAGGTTGGCAGGAGGTTGGCCCTGAACAACGGCGGCTGGAAAAAAAAAATGCTGCCCCCAGGCCCTTTCTGTCCCAGGCAACGCTGGGGCGGGCTGCTAGTTTTTGAATAAAGTTCTTGTGTGATGTAGAATCCAATAATGTACACTGTCCTTCAATTTTCTCCCAAATATTGAAGAAAGATTTTGAAAACCTAAAATGTAGCTCAGTCCAAGCTCAATATTAGAAGATTTGTTAATAGCATCTGATACAAAGGAGGACTATAAGCTGGATACCATTGCCTTGCTAAATCATCTAGCTGAAAATGGGCATAATGACTAAAATGCATTTCTGTGAAAAAGATGTCGTTTATCTCAGACAAAATATTGAGAGGGTGTGAGGAAAGTCTCTAAAAATGCATTTCTGCAATCCTGAAATTTAGCCCTGCAAACACCCAGAGGAAGTTTGAAGGTTTCTTGGAATTGTTGGCTGATCTCGTCAGTGGGTTCCAAAGTTATCCTTGATTGTAAAACCTTTAGAAAGATTGACATGTAATGATGTATGGGATCTAGTACAATTTGAAGTGGTGTGTCTTGTTGCATTTGAAGACATTGAAACTGAGTTTTTATTACTTGCCCGCACTAGGGAAGTCTATATTACAATTTGATGATTTTTTTTCTTTGTTTTATCACGAAAAATATGGATGTGTGCTTTCAATCCTCAGCCAGAAAAATGTATCCAGTGGCATATCTTTCAGGTGTGTTGAATCCAGAACTTTAAGCCTTCTGGGTTGTTTGAAATCAGTTGTAGCAGTTTGTTTGGCAATTGAACAGAATTAATAGTCTATGTTCCACATATTGTTGAGATCCTTCTGACAAGGACCAAAACCCAGCACATGACTAATTATTGACACATTACAAGCAAGGTATTCTTGCAGCAGAAAATATTTCAATTTGGAGATGAAATATCCTGAGCTCAGCAACATTGTTTCTGATTTCAGACAAGGTTTGTGAAGACAGGGAAAATGAAAATGAGTGTAAACTGGTTCATGACTGCATAGAGGTGAAAGAATAATGCACAAAAACAATACCAAACATAAAAGAAGTTCCATTAGAACTGGAAGATCTAACAACAATTGTTGATGGTTCTTGTTTAAGAGACCAATATGGAGGATTGAAAGCTACTTCTGCAGCATGCATTTTATAGAGAATCTTGAGGCAACCACCTTACCAAATGAGGCATAAGCATAAGGATCTGTAGCCAACGAGATGTTCACAGTGCCAGATATGCTTTGGGTGAAGAACCGCTGAACAGCATTTGCCGATGTGGTGAAGAACATAATGGGAGCTAAGATGAAGTCAGGCCACCAGTGATATACCTTGAGTGGAAAGATGAGCAGGTTCATCCTAGTCTCACCTCTGCTCTCAAAGCAGTTGTTAGCCAAATATGTTCAAAGTACCACATTTGAACTTTGGCTTTTAGGTGCCTTTAGCACCACCACCAAGGGTCTTGGACTGGAGGGGCACCACTTGGGGGGATTAGGACTCACTCAGGCTGAGTCCAGGTGTGGGTACAACATGGTTGGAGCCTTTTCTGTTACTGAGGCTCTGATCAGGAGCCAGCCAACTAGCCCTTGGAGTGACTCTGGTAGCTCTGGGTTCTAGCCATGAAACCAGGCTCAAGCTGTAGAGCAGGCTTCTGAGAGCTCGAGGCAGGCTCCAGACAGAAAAGCAGTCCTTCCAGGTGCAGCAAAGCAGTCTTATGGAGTACATTGCAGCAGGCAGAAATCGGAGTGTCCTTCCATAGGTCCAGAAAGTGAACTAAAGTGTGGGTCTGAAGGTTCTATTTTCATACCTGATGCCTTCGTTGAAGTAGGAGCAGTTTCTAGAGCGTTGCCTTTGAAATGCTCGAAGTTTGCGGACTCCTCTGCCATGGCTCCAAGCTGGCTGCATTAAAAATGCTGGGGTGAGAAGTCCTTTGTGTGATGGCAGAGCACAGCCTATTCCTTTGCAAGTGGGGCTGTACGCAGCTCCGCCTGGCATCCTACCAGTTGATAGCCTATCCAGGTGAGCCTAATCACTCTATTGTGTGGCCGTCTGGGAGGGATAAACAAAGTCCAGCTGACAACTACACCCAATCATGTGACCCATTAACAGGCTGCAGTCACTAAATAGTTAGGGCAGGACAATGGCAACTTTCTAAAAAAAAAATTTTTTTAAATTCGAACTTAAAATCTGACTTCACCATTAAAGAGGAATTCTAATTGCAAATTCTCAGACACCAAACGTGCAATGTGTAACTGTTTCAAATCAAATGTTAGCACTTATTAAATATAATAAGGCAATCCTATGTTATCCTAAGCAATTTTAGGAGTTTCTCAGTACCAAGACATCAAAAAAGTGCACGCCCAACCTTTTAATTACAATGCACCCTGCTCTATGGGTTACCTAGAGCCTACCTTAGGGGTGACCTATGTGCAATGAATGAGGAGTTTAAGATTTGACAAGAGGGATATATTGATTAGTCGAATTGGCAGTTTAAAACTGCATTTGGGCTGCAATGGCAGGCCTGGGACATGTTTTAAGGGGCTACTAAAGTGGGTGGCACATTAAGTGCTGCAGGCATACTAGTAGTATTTAATTTAAAGGCCCTGGGTATATGGTATACCACTCTTCAAGGGACTTAAAAGTAAATTAAATATGTCAATCAGGTATAATATAATGTTACTATGTTTAAAGGGGAGAGCACAACCACTTTCGCCAGGGTTAGCAGTGGTAAAGTGCTCAGAATGCTAGAGCCAACAAAAATTAATTTCAGAAAATGTGGCAAAAGAAATTGGAGGTGACCTTGCAGAGAGGGCCAATTCCAGCAGTTTGAGTTTGATTTTTTTTCTGCCAATAAAATGTTGGCTTTGGTCTCAATTGAGATGATGGGAACTAGCAGATGCTTAAAAATTGTATGAACAACACTGCTAAAAATAATTGTATTATCATTGATTGGCTTGTTTGTATGCTTACTGTATGAAAGTGCCACTTTTTGCATGGTTGCCCCTCACCTTTTTCCTTATGTTGATGTACTTTGGCTGAGTGTACCCTGGGTTCCTGCCAACCAGGTAATCAGGGCCTATGTTCTTTCCCTAAACTTGTACTGTTGCAAAACCCAATTTCTACTCTCTGGTCACAAGTAAGTCCCTTATAAAAGGTACCCTAGGCACCAAGGGCACTGTGACCAGGGAAGGCCTCTAAGGGCTGCAGCACTTATTTTGCCACCCTCAGAGGCCCTGTACCTTTACACACACACACTGCCATTGCAGGCTGCATTTTTTGGTGCACAATAAAATGAACAGTCGACATGACACACATCCCTGTGTGCCATGCATACAATCTACAGCCCTGGCATAGGTAAGCCAACCCTCCAGCTTAGTACACTATACCAGTGGTGAGGGCACAGGGGCATAAGCCCTGTACCCCTACAATATCTAAGTCCAGTCTTTTTTTTAAACATCTGTTTATTAAGTTTTACATGTTGAGTACAATTTATAGCCATACATTTTGTCTAGCAAAGTCGTAAGCATTTCCATATAATAAGTTTGTACATGCAAAAATCAGGAAAAGAGAGAAGAAACTAGAAAAGGGCATCATAGCAGAGCATACATTGCTCATATCTTTCTGCGTCATGCAGGTCTTCTATTTACGACAGCATATATTACAAAGATCGGGATTAGGTTGGGTTGACATTGTCCATGTGGTATACTCCAATAACTTAATCATGTATATGAAATATTTATTTATGAAACTTTAGAGAACAGGCGCATCTATAGGTAAGAGACAGGCTATGAGTACATTAGGCAGGTCAGTCTGGTGGTAGGCAGGCAATATATTAATGCTATATTTATCTGTGCTATTGTAAAGGCCATCTAGAGGTCACCTAGGTGGGGTGGTGGTTTCCCTTTCTGGGCGGAGCTAGGTTATGAATCGGTGTTTATTGCTGAGAGGGGATTTGAGACGCCGCAGGGGAGTCATCGCCTTCCGCTATATCCTTAGCTTTCCATTCCTGTACTACTTCAGACCAGAAGTCCGCTATAGGGCGGAGTCTTCCTCCTCTACTATCCTCCTCTTTTAATGCTTTTTCTTCAGCCGGGGCCCAAGCCATGATATCTTTTTCCCATTGCAGTATGCAGGCACTGGCAGGGGATTTCCATCTGAGAGCTATTCTCCTCCTAGCCAACACCAGGGTAAATCTATGAATCATTTTCCTATTTTTGGGGGTTTAGGCCTATGAATTACGGCCATCAAGCATGTCTCCATGGTGCAGGGAATTGTATAATCTAGGACTGTATGTAGTGACAGAAGGACATGATGCCAATACGTGGATAGTGATGGACAACTCCAGACTATGGGGCTCATTATGATGGAGGATTTTCCGCCTCCTCCGGGCCGGCGGAAGCCACCGCCGGCCCGGAGGAGGCGGAAAATCCTCTGCGGACCCACCAAAGACCCACCGCCACATTAGGATGGCTGGTGGGTCCTGGTTTCAGTCCGCCGCTTTTCCGCCGCGGTTGGCTTACAACCGCGGCGGAAAAGCTCTAACATGGCTGGCGGTGTCTATCAGACACCGCCAGCCATATTAGGATGGTGGAGAATGTATGCTTTTCCGCGGCGGCTTTTCCGCCGTGGAAAAGCATATGGACCTTCACTGCGGGGGCCCGTTGCGGGCCCCCTGGGTGAAGGGGGGATGGGGGGTGCACATGGGGGGTACCTATGGTACCCCCCTGCATTTGTATGCAGTAATCGGCAGGCACCGCGCGGTGCCTGCCGCTTGCTGCATACAAATGCAATGTATGCATTTTTAACATTGCGGCGGGTGCAGCTTGAAGCTGCACCCGCCGCAATGTTAAAGATAGAGGATGTGACCGCCACCCAGGCGGTCACATCCTAATCTGCACGGAGGGACCGCCGCAGCCCATGCGGACGGTCCCTCCTACTCTATGGTGGCGGACGGACTCAGGTCCGTCCGCCATCATAATCGGCCCCTAAGTGTTTAAAGTCAGTGTCTGGCAGTGCAAAGTGCGGGCATTGTTTGTCAGTACTGCCCATTATAACATTAAGTCTGTGTGGAGTGAGGTAAGTCATGTGCAGTGCATTTAATTGGATATATTTAAAGCTAGTGTTTCTGTAGATAGTCTTGGGTGATCTCAGCACTCATTTCCAAACTGCATTGGTAATAGTACGTTGTATAATGAGTTCCATTTTTGTCGTAATCTGGGTAGTTTATTCTCAACCATTCCTCTTATGCCCCGGTAAAGCCATTTAATGAGGTGTCTTGTCGTTCCCAAAATGATCATGGAATGTAGGGACCCATGCTTTTTCGGTTTACGTGTTCCTGCCCCCATAGAGATTGGAAAGTTTTCCGCAGCCCATTATAGGTCAAGAACTGTCCGCTTGGAAGATCAGACTGGGCAATCAAGCCCTCCAGTGGTATCAGTGCTCCATCCAGATAAAGGTCCCCCACCCTTGATATTCCCATGCAATCCCATTCCCTTAGTTGGCTCACAGTAAAGGAGGAGGTGTTGGCATCCTCTCTTGGCGGCCCCGCCAGGGGAAGGTCTGGTGAGTACAGTGTGTGTAGTAATCCACTCCAGGATAGTTGATGAAAGAAGATTTATTGCAGCAGAGAAACACAGTACAGCATCTGCTCAGCAGGACAGGTCCAGTAGTTATCCAGTCTGGAATCTAGAACCCTTGACCCATAGTAACAGATTGTAGTGCAAGGTTTGTAAAGCAACAATAGGCAGAACTTACTTAAAGAGATACATACATCATTGCATGTGGAATACAACACATCTTATCCCTAAAAAGAAAAGAAAAGAAGAAAAGAAGAAAAACAGTTCAAAGAAAAAGAAGCGGAAGGAAAAAAAATAAAAGAGAAAGAAGAGAACAGAAGAAGCATGAAGAATTAGGCGTATGATGGAAAGGGCAAACATTTTTTCAAAAGGAAAAAAAACAACATTTTTGTAGAACAATAAAAATGTGAAAAACATAGAGAACTGAATCAATTTCTAAACCTAAGTGGTACACTGACACTTCTCTTGTTAATTTTGACCCTAGAAGAAACAGAATCATTTTTAACAGGAGGCTTAACATTGTCAAAAGCAGGAGTGTGAAGATTAGGACACTTAACCACTCGTCTGACATTCCAGACTTTGCCATCATTAGTTATAATGCTGTGGGTGTTAACTTTTACAACTTTTCGAATAGGCCCAAACTTGGAAACCCCTTTAATCAAAAACCCAGGTTTGCGTATCCTGACAAGATCTCCCACTACAAAATCAGGAACTCTTACATTGTACTTAGAATCATGATATTCCTTCATCTTTTCCTGATGATGTTTGACTCTCAAAGAAGTGCTTCGCACGTCAGCAGGAGAAGAAATAGCAGAAGAGCTAAACTTCTCTTTCATCCACCATGGACACAACTTTGACACGGGTTCCCTTCCTCTCAATAAACGGAAAGGACTAAGCTCAGTAACTGAGTGAGGAGTTATTCTATACAGCCATAACCTTTCTCTGATAATTTTTTTCCACACATTGGGAGTCTTCCTTGCCCATTCAACAGCATCTTTCAAGACGCGATTAAACCTTTCTACCTGTCCATTACCTTGTGGTTCGTAAAGAGGTGTAGTGATATGTTTAATCCCACAAGACTTGAGATAATCCTCTACCTCAGTAGAAATCAATTGTACCCCATTATCGGTAATCAAAATCTCAGGGCTACCTTCTCTTGCAAAAACTTCTCTGAGGAATTCAACAATGACCTGCGAAGAAGCAGAAGACACAAACCTAACTTCAGGCCATTTGGAATGGTAGTCTATTAACACCAATGCAAAACGGGCATCTTGAGGTAGACAATTGAAAGGACCGGAAATATCAAGTGCCAGCTTCCTCCAAGGATTCTCTGGCCAGGAAATAGGTATGAGTGGGGCAGGGTAGGTCTTCAACATTTTATCACTGCTGACACATATAGAGCATTCACGAACCACTCTGTCAATCATCTTATCCATTCCTGGCCACCAAAAACTAGTTCTCACTAATCTCTTCATGGAGGACATACCTAAATGGCACTCATGAGCAAGCCTAATAATTTCCTCTTGCATATCCTCAGGAGGTACACATTTTCCGCTTTTAAAAACCAAATCATTGTCAACTTCTAATTCACTAAGAACTTGATGAAAAGACTTCAATTCTGGAGGTACCATGTTGCTATTAGGCCAACCCTTCAAGATATACTCTTTAAGAGTACCCCAATTCTTGTCACGTGTGACAGCATTATCCCAAACAGATTCTGAAATGGAAGAGAATTCATCTCCTAAAAAATCCCTTAAAGAGGCAACAAACTCAACATCCTCTTGTCCTTTGTCATCTGCAATAGGATTAGATTCACAAGGAAGCCTAGAAAGACAGTCGGCCGTAACATTGCTCCTTCCAGGAAAATACTCTACCTCAAAATTGTACTCTTGTAAGCGAGACATCAGTCTAGCAATCCGTGCTGTGGCGTTCCGACCACCACCAGGGGAAAGTATGGAAACCAGCGGTTTATGGTCCGTTTTCAATAGAAAACGACTACCCCATAGAAAATTCCGAAAATGTTCTACTCCCCAGACACATCCTAAAAGCTCTTTCTCAATGACAGAATACTTCCTTTCTGTTTCACTCAAAGTACGGGAAGCAAACGCCACACACCACTCATCATTCCCACACTTTTGTGATAAAACCCCTCCTAACCCATACTCACTAGCATCAACAGTAACCACACACAGTTTATTGACACAGAACGGTTTCAATGTAGGAGCATTGGCAATATCATGCTTGATGATTTGAAAAGCAGACTCTTGTTTCTCACCCCAGTAAAACTCTACTTTCTGTCTTGTCAACTCCCTCAAGGGTTCCATCTTGGTTGCAAACCCTTTAATGAACTTGCTATAGTATTCACACAAGCCATTGAAAGAGAGTAACTTTTCCTTGTTGTCAGGACATGGTGCTTTAAGAATAGCTTCAACTAAACATTTCTTCGGAACAACACCATTGCCCGTAAGGGTGTGTCCAAGATATTCTACAGACTCACAAAACATTTTGCACTTGTTGTCCTTTAGTGTGAGACCATGCATTCCCAACCTCTTACAGACCTCCATGACATGATCTTTGTGAGACACATTATCAGGAGAGAACACAAGAATGTCGTCTTGAAAACACCTCACAAACTTGTAGAGATCTTTAAAAATATGATGCATAGTGCGTTGGAAAACTGATGCCGCAGAGGCCAAACCAAAGGGCATTCTCTTATACTGAAATAAACCCTCAGGAGTGAGAAAAGCTGTCATCTGCTTGGATTCATCTGCTAACACAATTTGGTGATATGCTGATCGCAAATAAATGTGGAAAAGACCTTCGCTCCCTCCAACATACATACAACCTCGTTTATGTTAGGAAGGGGATGGCAGTCCACTATAATGTTTGAGTTGAGGGCTCTTAAATCTACACATAGCCTGAGACTTTGATCAGATTTTCGGGCTAAAACGATGGGCGAAACCCATTCGGAGGATTCAACTTCTTCAATAATGTCATCATCAATTAAATTTTTCAAAAGTATTTTAAGATCATCTCTGACATTTATGGGAACATTTCTTAACTTTTGTGTAACAGGAATGGTTCCTTTCTTGAGTCTGATCAAGTGTTGAAAGTTATGTAACTTTCCCAATTTCTTTGAAAAAACTTTGGGAAACAACTTAATGATCTCATTTATCCATGTCTCAGTACCAGTTATAGCTTTAACAGAGTGAGTTTCTTTTACACAATCATCAATCATAACAATGGGATCTAATTTCCTGGGATTGAGAGTAATACCAAAACTCCATTGATCCCTCCATCCAAGCACATTCACTCCTTTTGTAGCAACGTATATCTTAATAAACCTCATTCGACCTCTAAAAAGCATGTCTGCTCCCAAGTATCCTTCCATAGGGATAACAGACTCAAGGAAAGTTCTGGCAATTATGTCAGGAACTTTGAGATCTTCAAGATTGACAATGCCCTCAAACATTTCAGTAAAATACTGCTTGGTGATGATTGTCCAAGGCGATCCTGAGTCAGCCATTAATTTAAGATCTACACCTAAAACATGTACTATACATTCAGGTTGTTTAAGATGGATCAAATCTTGTTCATTATTATCAACAATTGAAACAACTATTCCTCTTTCACAAACATTCTCATTATCTTCCCCAGGAACATCAACCTCTTGCAAAGAATCAGTAACAAAAGAAACTCTATTCTTATTAATATTTCCCGAAGTGGTTCCTGTAGTGGTCTTGCATAAATTACTAAAATGTCCTTGTCTACCACATCTGTTACATTCCTTTCCAATAGCAGGACATTTAGGAAAGGACGCACCATGACTAGGACTACCACATCTGAAACAATGAAAAAATTTGTCATTCTTTTTGTAAGGACGTTGAAAGGAATAACTGGCACGTTGAATTTTGTTAGAAGATGACGCAGAAGAGGCGGATGACGCAGAAGAGGCGTCAGATTTGACAGCACATACTTCGGAGGAACTGTCTTTGTCCTTTTTATCCAAACATTTTATCCATTTGTCTGATTGCTCAATAGCTTTAGCTGTAACAATAACATCTTTTAAATCCGGATCCCCCATAATCCATAACTTTTCCTGGATTTTCTTGCTTTTGGTATGGACTATGATTTGATCTCTGATCATCTCATCAGAGATAGGACCAAAATTACAGTTAGTGGATAAATAACGTAAAGCTGTTAAAAAATCATCAAAAGTTTCAGACTCTTCTTGAGCTCTAGTATAAAACTTATAGCGATTCAAAGCCACACTAAAAGTAGGTTTAAATCTAGCTTCAAGACGAGTCATAGCATCATCAAACACATTTCTGTCTCCTCCCCCATCATGTAAAGGAAGTGTTCTGAATACCACTTGACCTTCAGAACCCAAGGAATGTAATAAGATGTTCTTTTTCCTTTCTTGTGAAAATCTCTCCCCATCTATGGCTTTTAAGAATGTCAAAAATTCCTCTTTCCAACGAATCCAAGGAATGGGAGGTTCTCCTTTGTTTTGTAGAAACTTAGGGGGGGGGTCAAACTGCATGTTTGATAAAATGCTTGAGCTAAAGAGTATTTGTAACTTCAATTAATTTTGAATGTGCCATGTAAAATAATATTTGTTAAAATCACGAATAAATAACAGTAATAAAGGTCAAACCTGTAGAAATTGACTTTCTTTGAAAAGAAACGATCTTTCTGTGTAACACACGAAGAGTTTTATTCCTTGCGCGAAAGAAACGCGCTACACGCGATGCAGAGCTTCGTTGCCAAGCAACCGGTAAATAAAAATGGCGTCGGCGTGTGCGTGATGACGTTGAGTGCACACGTAGTACCAGTGAGTTGAGCTTGACAGACTGTCGCGCGTGAGGACAACAATGGCGTGCAGGCGCGAGGCGAAGCCGTTGTGGTAGCAGAGCAGTAATTCAAAAGTAAGCGCTCTTAAACTTGGATGTAAAGCAATGTCAAAGTTGTTCAAAGGATCGGAAAGTCAATCGGAAAACAGGGATCGTTTCTGAGAGATAGAAATTTGCGAGGCACTCGTATAGGACTTAAACGGTGCGCGAAACAAAAATTTCTAAAAGATTTCTCTCAGCCAAGAAACGAACAAAATTAATGAAATTGTTGAAAATAATTCGAAGATATCAACAATTTAGCGTAGTAAGTAGAAAAATGAGTATACTTAATATGAAAGTCGTTTTGTAGAAAATAAAGTATACTTAACAGGCAAATCCAAAAACGATGAATGTAATGCAGCGTAGGTAAAATCCTTTGGTTGCTCCTGTGTTTCCAAATGTAGCAAACCAATGTAGTCGTCGCCAATTTTGTAGTAATCCACTCCAGGATAGTTGATGAAAGAAGATTTATTGCAGCAGAGAAACACAGTACAGCATCTGCTCAGCAGGACAGGTCCAGTAGTTATCCAGTCTGGAATCTAGAACCCTTGACCCATAGTAACAGATTGTAGTGCAAGGTTTGTAAAGCAACAATAGGCAGAACTTACTTAAAGAGATACATACATCATTGCATGTGGAATACAACAGTGTGACTCCTGGCACTCGAGAAAGGCCTATTCTCCAGCATTGTAAGGCCACTTTGACCAGGGCAACCCTGGGTCGATCTCGCTTTCTAGGGAGTATAAACCGGGTCAGTATCTCCCCTTTCAGTTCAGTGCCAAGCAGGTAGTCTAGTGTCTCCAGCCCAATCCCCTTGAACCATTGAGCCAGCCACCGCGGCTGGGCAATCAAATAGTAAGCCTCGAAATCTTGGGCTTCCAAACCTCCGTTTTCTTGAGGTCTCTGGGCAATAGCTAAGAACACTCTGTTATGGCCCCCATCCCAGATCAAATCTCTCAGTAACATGTGGCTGGTGGTTCTGGCAGAGGAGGAGGAAGAGGAGGAGGAGGAAGAGGCGGTAGCAGCTGCAGCCTCCTCCAATGCCCCGGGCTCCAGCCAGCCCCCTCCAGTGTTACGGGGGCGCCGTCTGGCAGCCGGCTGCTGCCATACTTCATTATCTAACACTACTGCCCGCCGTGGATGCAATTGTCCGCATTGAAGTGCTGCATGGCCCGCCTAGAGGAGCGAATTAATGTCCTGGAGAGGCAAGCCCGCAGATGAGCTTCTTTTGGTAGGTGGGAATTAGGCGTTGGGGTTTATTATGGACATGGACAATTGGTTGGACTTTTTCGTTTCGGACATTGGTTGGGGTTAGGGAGAGGGGTGGGTCAGGTGTTGTGGGATTTTTTACATAGTTTATTTTTTTAGGGGATTACATTATATCTATAATTTACATACGATGTTGCTAATGTTTTGTGGGAGGGGTTACAGTTTTAAGTCGCACTGTTTCCTAGTTGCTGCAGGGCCACTGCCAGTGTTTGATTTAAATATTCAGCTGACTTTGTAAGACACAAACATATAGATGTGGTACCCCTCACTGAGTGACTTGTCCTACTAGTACTGTCAGTCTCTTCTCCTAGTCTATGCATTCTGTAACTGGATTCAAGGAATGTGTGAATGAATGAAATAATTTCCATTATTAATTATGCCTCCCCTAAACTTCTTCTCTTACCTCTGCTGGTTGTTTAACTTAGGCGCATTGATGGCTGCATGGTGATGATGGTTTGGTTTCTCAACATGCCATGGTTGTGGTGGTCGTGGTAGCAGACAATGGCAGTAGCATTTGCAAACAGGCATTGGCACAGCCAATAGGTCTCGTTTTTGGGACCTTATAAGTGTTTAGTTATGCAGCACAATACACTTGGTGCAACAACATTAACTTTTGCAGGGTTAAACACTTATAAGGTCCCAAAGGCGAGACTTATTGGCTACATGGCTATTCAGCTCTGGCACACTCTTTTGAGTAGCTGCACGTTTTTTTAATATCGCCAAAATAATATGTCTCCAGCATACCTACCAGTACATGTATCCCCTGTGATTATATATTCCATATAAATCTCTTTAAAACATTATTTTTCCTTTGTGAAGTGCACTGACACCTTTTAATGGGGTTGAGAATGCGCTACACAACAAATAAATACATAAATGCTCACACGCTTTTCTTTTCTTAAGAGCACATGACTAATGACACTTTCCAACAATAACCACTTGATTCCAAACCTTGGAGTCGAAAATAGCGAGCTACATGTCGTAAAGCGCTTCAATGCCTCATCGCGGGGTAGGAAGCGCTATACAATTACTCCCTCACACACATTCTGGTGTATCTCTGAAATCTGTCACAATGAGCAGACAAAGGTCTGCTCTTACAGCCAGTGTGTCTGCCTTTTTTGTAATCAGCCAAATCCCAGCAAAGTCCAAGGGCTGATCATATTACAGGCACTAATGGAGGATAAGAGCACCGTGTGCAGCCTTTAGGGGTGAGGAAACGCTTCACCATTGTCCGCCCGCAGACACATGCGCCATCCCTTAATGCCGAGGAGGTGCCCGTGAAGCTTTTAGTAGAGACAATGCAGTATCAGTCGCAGGCTTACCCCGCGCCTGTCCCCTCCGGGCTATTGTGAGCCAGATCTGCCCCTTCATTGTGCCGCTAACCCCCCCTTTGTGTATAGTGGGAGGTCATTTGTCTCGCGAGTTGCCCCGATTTGTAACTGCGCCCTTCTGAATGACTGGCAAGAATCATCTTAGATTAGCGGTGGATGGTGCTGAGGTAAACAGGGATGAAAGCCTTCCACGAGGAGCATTCACGGGAACAGAGTGGGCTTGTGACAGCCTCGGGCGCACATGTCACACACGCGGTCCGATCTTTTCACAACTCAGACGTCATTTCGGTGTCGCAGGTATTTCATGCTATGCTCGTTGCTTTGTATAGCGCCTTTATTGCTGCTTCGATGATTTGTGGAGGGCAGAAGAAAGGAAGGGCAATCAAAAGAGAGAGAATGGTAATATAACGCACTGACAGCGAAAGATGTACTATACATGATTTATTTTTTATATGTTTGAGGTTTATTTGGATGGCAGATTACCAGTTCCAAAGCTGAAATACTTAAAGTCCTAGTAAAGGCAACCAGGACAAGCGCATGCCTCACGCGGATGCAGGGGGGGGGGGTGCGCGATTCCCTTGCAGGAGCATGCGACAATATGGCGCCGCATGCTCCCGCAATGAAATCGCCAGACGTGCACGCGTTGTGATTGCAAGCAATGCAAAGCGTGCACATTTTTCCCCTAAAGCTGTGCCGATGGCATTAGGTCTCTCTCCTACGCACAGCATGCGCGCTGGATAGGCGAGACCTAAAAAAGAAAATGAGACAGTCAGTCGCCTGGGAGAAACTGTGGGAGGAGTAGTAGAACAAAGTACAATTCAATTCAATATCTTTTTTCGGATACAAGAGTATATCCATAAAAGTGCAGACAGACAACAACGTATATATTAAAATTTCCCATCAGCAAAGGGGATATAAAGTAGTTCCATTTAAAACAGATCCTCCAGTAATATAACGCACATAAAAAAGATGCTGGTATAAAAAGGGAAAATTCATCGAAATACATGTGTACCAGGGTTAGGAAATTATGGTTAAAAGCAAGATAAAATAGGCATACTTCAGGGTGGGCACACTCCTGCTTTTAAAAAAAAGCCAAAACAAAAGATTAGCTCTTCATCTTCCAAAGCAATAACCTTCCCTTATGCTATCTTGTAGTCGGTCACAGGTATAGCCTTTAAATACGGTATCAAATTCCTTTTGGGTGTATTAAATAGTAACTACAAAAGAATAAAAAGTGGAGCATAGACTGATTGTATTGACTGTTACAGGGGCATGGCAAATGATCAAGGTTAGGGTTATACCCCGCAGGAAAACAAAGCATTAATTTCATTTTATCGATCCCCAGCCGAAACAATAGACCCCTTTCCCAACTTCCAATAGGCTTTAACCCCTTCGCTGCGGGGGTTATTTTCCCGCTGTGCTTGGGGGGAGGGGGGCGTGCACGATGCCCGCATGCTCATGACGAGCTGAGCTCGTCATGAGGCACGGCGCTCCTGTGCTCATGACGAGCTCAGTTCGTCATGACCACACCCATTCCCATGGAACGCTCAGCACAGCAGGGGAATTATCCCCGAATGCGGGCGTTCCACGGCTCATGACGAGCTGAGCTCATCATGAGCACCGGAGCGCCGTGGCTCATGGCGAGCTCAGCTCGTCATGAGCATGGAAGGAGTTAGAAGATAGTTAGATGGAGCGTAAGAAATGTGTCAATACCCATATATCCGGCGGCAGACATTTTCTGAGTTTCTTTATTGTGTCTGACATTTCTATATGATGCATATAAGGCCGTTTGGAGGGTTTTCTTACTTCCAGTACCAAGGTCTGAGGGGTTTGAAAATAAATTCTCATGATTCATGCTAGTTAGACTTTTGTGGACAGCAGCTAGTCAAGGTATTTCCATCCCCCTGTCACATCCTAATAATTCTGATTCCCTAGTATGTTGTGCTGCTGGGTTCATCCACACTCTGAGCCAAAATAGTGCAGGGCGAGCCTTGATGTAAACTTCAATGGGTGGCAGATTTAATTCCCTGTTGCAAGCATACTGTGAGGAGGAAATAGGAGCACCCAGGATTTTGCGACAGAATCTGTTCTCTTCACCCTGGATACTACCACAGTTAGTGAAACCCTAAACTTCTGCGCCATAAGTGGCGGGTGGAATACATTGAAGTTTGAAGATCCTAGCGATGGCAGATATAACCTCCGTGTTCTTAGGTTTTGGCAAACCAAGTATTGTATTAGTAGAGTTGGAGAACTTTTTCCTGCAGTGAGCTACATGGTCGGCCCACAGTTGATTGCTGGCAAATACCAGCCGTAGGTAAGGGAAAGTGCGAGTGCTTTGTAAACTGTCTGAATCTAAAACAATCAATGTGTTAAAATGCTTCTTCGACACACATGCCATTAAAAAATATTTTTTTAAATTGGTACATAAATCCAAGCAAGCCTTAAAAACAACAAAACCCTGCACCAAGACGCGGAGAGCTTTTGGGGTACGGCCCATTAGCACCCCGTCATCGGTGTACAATAAGGTGGGGAATTTGTTGCCATTAACAAAGGGAACATCGTGGGTAAGAGTTACCAATGACTTATTCAGATCGTTAATGTAAAGAATGAAAAGGAGAGGGGCCAGGATACAACCCTTCCTGACCCCTCTACCGACTTCAATATGTTTGGATACCCCGCCACCCCTACCGATGCACACCCGGGCGTGTAGGTCTTTATGTAAATAGGCTAAAAAATGTACAAGGGACTCGTCCAGGCCATAGTTTAAAAGGATAGTCCAAAGCCGTGACCTGTTGAAAAAGTCGAAGGCCGAGGTAAGGTCCATAAAAGCTAGGTATATTGTTGTTTTTTTGGCTACGTTATATTTACCAATAATCAGGTTGAGGTTGAGGTACTGCTCAACAGTGCCAATGTTACTTCTAAACCCCAACTGACAAGGAAGTAAAATCTTATCTTCCTCAGCCCATGACCTGATTTTATTATACACGACCCTCCCCAGAATTTTCAACGTATTATCGATCAGGGAGATCGTCCTGTAGCAGCTTGTGTTGGAGCGGTCACCCTTTTTAAAATATCTGCATGATAATGCTGGTGGACCATGTATTGGGTATTGTGGAATTAGTTGAATTATTAAAAACATTCAGCAATAAGGGAGCCCAAAAGTCTGGTTGGCTTTTGATAAGATCTATGGGCAAACCATCAGGGCCTGGGGCTTTACAACCCAGGCTCTGATCAATAGCCTCCTCTACTTCTGATAGGTTAATCAGGACTCCATTGGTGATGACATGCTCATTAGTAACTATAGCTGGAACTTAAGCTGAGTAGATTTTCGTAAAATGTGCCTCCCATGGCTCACTAGAGATATTACAACTAATTGTAGTAATGAGGTGTTCCAAGGACCTCATGTCTTTGATGGCTAACCAGAAGTCCTTCCCATTTTTTAACGTGACTGCCCGGGCGAGATTATCCCAGCGCTCCTTGATTATTTCCTCCTTTCAAATTGAAATGGCTGCTTTGTAGCATTGTCTGAGTGATTTAATAAACGAGCTGTCTCTGGGTTTCTTAACAAGTGCCCTTCGAAGAGCTCTATTCACAGCAAAACAATCAGCGTTAAACCAGCCTGGGCCGGAATGTGTTTTCTTAATGGTCCTGGACAGCAAGGTTTTGACGCCTGTACAAAGCTGCGTAGAAGTAACAACCACAGCGGAATTATGTTCCTTAAAAGGCAAACAAAGATCGATTAATTCTGAGTATATTCTTGCCATCCTACCAAATAAAACTATTATCTATACCAGGCCAGACAAATCTGAGATTGTCGATGGAAGGGGGCAAGTCCCTAGAACCTCACTCTTTGTCATGGATTGGTCTGGGGGCGAGACTCAGGGTTAAGTTGATGTGGCTGTGATCCCCATGAACTGTGGGGACTACCTCGGCTTTTAGCACACATTTCTCTAGTGAAGGTGTAATAAAAATGAAATCGATGGTGGAGGTCGAGCCCCTGCCCCTATAAATGGGTTCTATGTGATTGCCCCTTGTGGGGACTGCAGCAAGCTCCATCACATCTGAAAAGTTATTAGTACTTATAAGAATTAATAATTGGGTGCCCCTATTGCATAGTGGTGCCTTGTTGGTGGGGTGAATAGAGGAATAAATACCGCTCGGTAACTTAAAATTAAAATCACCTACTAGACAAAAGTCCTACGGGGCTGGCAACACATTTGGACTTCTGTAAATTAGAAATAAATTTAAACAAATTAATAAAATTCATATTTGGGACATTCTTGAAATCATTATTATAGAAATAATTAAACAGACAGAGATTCCCCCATTTATATATTATAGCCTGAAATTTATCGTTATTAGTGGCAAGAACCCTTACATAACCGCCCACCATGACTTTGATCCAAATTGACAGACCTCCTGCCGGCCGACCAGAATTTGGGACTGGGGCTACGATTTTAAAGCATTCAAATCCCTCCAGGAATAGCTCCTGTGTGGCTCAAGTTTCCTGGAACATTAAAATTTCCTGTTTTTGGACTAGCTCCAGGTAGGTTTATTTTGGATGCTAGGCCCGCCACATTCGAACTTAATATTTTCAATGTGGAATCTACGTCAGGTATAATTGGGATGACAAGTTCACGGGGTGGGGACACAATTGGTAAGGGAATTAGCTCAGATAATGCTGATGTCAGTGGGGGAGACAGTCAGTCCTGGTTGTCCAGGCCCAATAATGGCAGAAATCTGTTACGTAATGAGAAGGGGGGCAGTAGGTGGAACATCAGGAAGTATAGCCCCCAGTGAGGGTTTATAAAAATAGCCCAGGTGTAAGGCCCATATACTAGTGGTAATGTTAGAACGGTCCTCCTGCGCCATTATTATTGATATGGCACTGACAGATTATGAAAGTTGATGACTATGCAATCCCCCTTGATGCTCTTTGGAGACTGCCCCACCCATCCAACTCTATGTACCATAATGATATTGTTGATTAATGATGCCCTGAACCCTTTATGTTTAGATAACCAGTCTACACTTTCGTAATGCAATTGATCCCCTGATTCAACCTGATTTGTCCTGAGGGGGGTACACCTGCCAAAACCACTACGTAGGGGCAAGCTGCTGGAAGCAAATTTACACCTCCCTACTACTAGTGGGACTTAACGAGCGTGTGGTGTCGATGCCACCCTCTCGTAGCCCACCACCTACTGAGGGAGTGTTGAGCTGCACCACAGTGGGTATACTAGCAGGGGTAATGAATCGGGGCATATTATTTACAGATAATAAACTTTCTACGCTGCCATTGTTGGAAACACTATGCTCTGCGTTTTTGCCCTCAAGCGCATAACACTCCTTGATTTTATTGCAGACACCACATGAATTGACCGAAGGGGTTGTATTGGGCACACAGGACAAAGTATTAGAGTTACACACATTATTAGAAGGTACAAATGAGTCTATCCTTCCCGGTATAATAGGCACTGTGGAACTATCCTGGATAGTTAGGTTCATTCCAGATTGCTTGTGCTGAAGCAAGGGCAGTTTTTCCCTCAAAGTGGCAACATGACTGTTGAGTACGTTTTTTACACGTTCAAAAACAGTGTCCACGATACAGCTAATAATAACTTCGCCATTACTGTATCTCTCAAAAGGAGACAGGCTGGTTTTGGTCTGGGTACTGATGGAGTGGCAAGATTCAATAGTTGAAGTGTGCACATGAACAGTCTTAGGATTTGGAGAAGCACATATCTATGAGTTCAGGGCAGTACAAGACGTGCTGGGGAGGATGGGCTGCTTTCTCTTAACACTGGTAATTTTGGCTGGCTTTCTTTTGCGTTTCACCCCGATAGTTGCCTCTGGAACAGTCGGAATGTCCAGAGGGGTTGCAACTGGTAAAGGAGTATCAGTTATAGTACCATCAGGGGAAACCGCACAGTTAGAGTTAGAACCATTAGGAGCGCTGGCATTTAAATTAGTGCCCAACAAGTTGGAGGGAGGAGGGAGTGCCCCCATACTAAGGGACAGGCACCTCTGGGTCAGTTTGATCTCATTGGATACAATGTTGATAGCCCTTTCCAACATGCTGTCTTACTTATAGTGACCGGCCTGAACGGTGGCTGCTCCCCTCACTTTCCCATGATTATGTGGGTTAATGAACCCAAATGGGCACTTTCACCTCAGTAAGTTCCGAGAGACTCCAATGAAAGAGGGGTGGCCCAGCCCAGTATCCTCTGGTCTTTGACAGGCACAGATGGGCCTGCTCTTGGCCTGGGCTTCGCCCGTCAGACCTACGTGCATCCCACGTCGCGGGAGCCCTTGCGGTGCTTTAAGTTCCTCCTGTCGTGTCAGGTATCCGGCACGGCGTGTGCACCGCTAAGGCTTCGGTAATTGAAGTCCCCGCTCTGCTTGTCACTCAGCGGTATGTGGCCGGCAGCAGGAAACCGGCAGCAGGAAACCGGCAGTGCGGTCTTTTAAAAGAACTCCCACGCAGCGTGAGCCCTTGCGGTGCTTTAAGCGACTCCAGGCGCGTCAGGGAACCAGCACGGCATGCACGCCGCTAGGGCTTCCGGTAACTGAAGTTCCCCCTCCGCTCGTCAGTCAGCGGTATGTGGCCGGCAGCAGGAAACAATCAGTGCGGTCTTTAAACAGAGCTCCCCGAACTAAGTACAGTACAGAAATTACTGCCAAACAATAATATGCGAAAATAAAATAGAACATAATGGTGGCGCGGATAGCCTAGTACAGCAAGTTACAAACTGTAGTTGTGTCGAGTCACTCGACTAGGCCTACACTAGACACAAGCATAACCGTTCGTGCTGTGTAGGAGGATGAAAACAAATTCAATCGATACCGGCAATTAATGCTGATTGATTAGGTTCCTTTGGGCAAAAAAACGTACCTTGCAAATATACTGATCATGGGTGGGCAAACGGAAGAAGATCCTTGCCCTGCCTTGAAATTGAATTAGTGTTGCTTTCAACACATCCGCCCAGCAAGCATTTGATCAATTATTGGTGTACATTTAATTTAGTCACACCTTAGTAAATCACATAGCCGGGGAAGAGGGTTAGGGTTTGATGAATGATTGGGAAGGGGGGTTTGGGGAAAGGTTTGACAGAGAAAAACACTACGCATGGACAAACCTCATAACACAATCTTGGCAGACGACCATATCCATAAATCTGTTAAGGGAAAAACAGAAAACCATGCATGATAATGATAGTGATATCTTGATGCTTAATGATAAGTAGTACTTACTAACTACTACTAGACAATTAGATATAACAGGGCAGTAGTATATTATGCAATAAGCCTTGCCTGTCTAACCTCAGAGAGACCCAAATTAAATACAGATTTGTGTTCTGTTGTACCGGGCTTCATTTTAAAGATAGCAAAGAAAATATAAAAATAGCGATAGGAATGTATTATAAGCAGAGAGCAAACATATACACAACAACACACAGTCGTAATGATTTAAGAGAAAAAATTAATCAAATTATTTAAAAGATGATGAATGTTGATACTGATACTGTATGTTGTTATCCTGGTCAAATTGGGGAGTTGCATCTCCGCATTCCTCTTGTTCCTCCCTTCCATGGACGCTCCGTCCATCAATCTTGTGCTACCCCACTGCCTGCCTGGTGGATGTAGATTGGTAAGATAAGGGTGAGCTGTTTTCCCCAGTATAGCACAGGGTAAGGGCCGGCCTGTAATTGTAGATGGAAAAACAAAAGGGATATTGAAAAATCAAGGAGAAAAAAAATCATAATTTACGGTGGAGTGAAAAAAGAACACTTTCAGTGGTGGCAAGGGGATACATCAGGTCTACTCTGTTTTCAGCATTAACCTATAACAACAGCAACAGGACAGAGCAGGCCCACGGCACCCATGACCCATCCTCCATTTAGTGTGCATTTTTTGACAGAGGCAGACAAGGCACATATACAGAAACATAGCCTTTTACAAACTAAGTGACTAAATCAATACACCACTAGCAGTCATACCACTACACTCGACTCGACTCCACCACTACACAGACATGTAGGTCTGGTGTGGATGTTGTTGGCTTGCTTACCTTTTATGGCACTCATGAATCATCTCTGATCCTACTGAGTGACTGCGAAGATATTATGTCACTGTGGTCATCATCATGGTGTTGTCCAACTCAGTGTGTAGTGTACAGAGTGAGTCCACATTCCATATTCAAAATGCAATGGATCGGCCTGCAGTAGAAGTACAATTTTGTTATTAAAAAACAAGAAGGGAAGCATTGACTTGAGTTACTTTTAGTGTGTAGATTAAATAATAGTACACAATGAATTCACTTCATGCACAACAAACAACAACAACACAAATCACTCAGTCAGAGTCCAATGCATGCCATCATTTATTACATGCTTCTTCTCATCTTAAGTTAAGGAGCAGTCTCTCTCGGCTCAGAAAGGAGGAAAGCTATAGTAGTCATCATGTTCCACTTATTTTGGAGGAACTCAACAAGGCAACATTTTCTTTTTTCTTCTATTCTACATTCAATCATCATCTGGCTTGAGGGAAATGGATTTAGTGCGAGTCAGGAGGATGGAGGAGCAGGACTCAGAGGAGTGGACTTCAGTGAAATGCAGACAGATGCAACTGAAATATGGCAATAAAAATACTAGAAGACGGTGGTGATGGATTTGTTGTGATTCGAACTTTTAAACGAGAAAGACTGACACACACAAATAAAGATAAATAAGGGAGGAAGAAAGGAAGAAGTTCAAGCCTAGTTGTCAGTGAAGTATAGCTCGTCCTCAGACCCCGGGGGTTCAACCAGAAGGTATTCATCATCCAACACACTACTTCCATCACCTAAGTTGCTGTCCTCATCTTCCTGCTTTGATTCATGCATTGTGTAATTCGGTGGTGTAAAGTGCTGATTCATTCTGATCATGGTTAACCTCCCCACGTTTTTGGGTGAGCGACTGGTCCTTTTGACTGTTACAATGGCCCCATCAGCACTGAAAACACATTCAGAAGAGACACTTGTGACAGGGTAAGCCAGATAGTTTATAGCCAGCCTGCTGAGCACTGGCCATTGGTTCCTTTTACCATACCAAAACCCCAATGGTTTTGATCAATGTTTACATCTGTTGGGTTATCCAGATAGGCCTGGACCATACGCTCAATGTTCAGGGGTGCTACACTTTGTTTTGCCTCTTTTGTCTTTGCATCAGCACTGGACCTAGCAAACCCTTGCTGTAAATACCAAACCTGTGCCGGTTTTACTGGGGCTGATGATCAGGTTCTTGCTGTTTTTGTCGATAGTGTTGGTGACCGCTCTGAGCCAAATGCACTGCCCTCAGGCTCTGAAGTGGAACTTGACACCGGATGCCATGCTGCAGTACTTGTTGTGGGTTTGAGTAGCGGGCCTTTAATTGCCAGCTGTTCATTTTCAAAGTGAGTGGCTTCCTCAGCTATCCAACTTTTGTGCCTGGCAATGTCCACTTCAGAAAAAGGAATTAATGTCTTACTGTTCAGTGCCGATTTGTACCGTGGATCTAGAATTGTGGCACAAATGTAATGTTTTTCTGACACAATCTTAATTTGCACCCTTGTATTTTCAGCTAAGCGACAGGAAAAGCTCTCCACCAATTCATATGCGTCATTTTTTGTCTCCACACCTTCGTATGCTTCAGACCCCTCCTTCAGCTGTTGCTGTACCATTTGCAACAATGGGATAGCTTGGCCCATAGTACAGTCCTCCTTGCTGACTTCACGTGTTAAGACCTCAAAAGGAAGAAGCATCTCCGTCAGGCTTTTAACTAGGCACCATTGGTCCATCTGAATGGTCATGCCTTTCTCAGTAGCATCCCCTCTTTGCATGACATATTCATTGATTGGTCTGTACTGCTCAAACAGACGATCAAGCATGTAATAAGTTGAGTTCCAACGTGTTGCCACCTCCAGGATGAGTGCTTTGACTGGCATTCTATATTCACGTTGAAGGATCCTCAGCAGCTTCCGGGCTTTAAATGAATGGCTGAAATGTGTACATATTCTTTGGCAGGTGGTCAGTAAGTTGTTGACTATGGCTTCTTTTTTCAGAAAGTCTTGAACAATAATGTTAATGCAATTGTGCCAATCACTGGACCCTGAACCAGGCACCATCCTCCTTGGCCTTAAGTACATTAGTGCCATTATCCGTGCCAATGAAACCAATGTTAAGCCCTCTTGTGCGCAGCCATTCAAAGACCTTGCTGTTAAACTCTTCCAAAATGTTTGCAGCAGTATGAGATTTCTCCATGGCGAACATGGCTACAGTTGCATGTTTCCGAGTAGCATTAAAAATCTCAGCAGTGTCAATAGCACCTGTTTCAGATGTCTTTTCTCTAACCTCCCAAAATAGATCCAGTGTGCAGTGAGGCACATGTAATCAGTGGCTTGGAAACTGGTCCACTTGTCTGTTGTCAGGTGTATATTGTGAACAGTACTCTGCTGCAAAGCTTGT
Source organism: Lissotriton vulgaris (assembly GCF_964263255.1). NCBI lineage: Eukaryota > Metazoa > Chordata > Amphibia > Caudata > Salamandridae > Lissotriton > Lissotriton vulgaris. The sequence continues at coordinate 10,381 of NW_028247206.1, read as the reverse complement.
CCAACCAATTCCAGCACATTGAGATGTAGTGCTGGAACAGCAACTCTGGCGAAATAGGACAGGCTGGAAACCTTACATTTAGGGCAGATGGCTGACACAAATTCAAGGAAGCCCACCCCTTCCACAAAAGAAAAAGGGAGAAGGTCCCGCGCTAACATTTTAGCCAGCTTCGCATTGTACTAACGTGCCATTGGGTGGTTACGTTCGTACTTCCCCTCTGACCTAATCATGCTGCCAATGGTAGGATGGATTATTTTCCTTGTGGTGCAGTGGTCTTCTTGAACCCAGTTAGGCTCAATGACACACTTTTTTTCATTGCAGTACTCAGTTGCCTTGGTGTCTCAGTCTGATTCTGAGTGTGACTCTTCTTACTATTGACCGGGTGCCACTGAGATGTTGCTGAGGATGTGGGCGGTACCACTACACTGCTGGGGACAAGGCTAGAAATGTTCACCTTCCACCGCTATCATATCTTCTTCTTATTCTTCATCCCCACCAACAGCAATGGGTGCAGTTTTACCTTTTTGTAAGTGAAGTAGGTGAGCCTCCCACTGTATCATGTGGTGTTTTTTTAGATGACTTGTTTGGCCTCTGGTACCATAGTTTGTACCAAGCTTACCCCACCTAAGAGAGTCTCGACAAATTGAGCATATAGCAATGTTCTCCTCTGTACTGCTGACCAAAAAGAAGTCCCATACTGGGGAGGTGTACTTTCTGGTGCTGCTTGTGGTGCCACTTTCAATGCTAGATGAACTGGAGGGTTGGCGTGGAATTTGACTCTGTGCACTTAAAGTACCACTACCTACTGTGGTGGGTGTTGAACTTGATGTAGGTCCCTGCCGGGCCTTCGCAAATGCAAATATGGAAGCTTGAGGTGGTGTTATCTGTCTTGGTGGTATCCTTCCTACATCCCTCGCAGCGATATTGGATAGGGTAATAATGTTGGTCTCCATCGCCTCTGGGCCGGGAGTGATGGTTATGATGACTGGCTCGTCATCATCACCATCCCCCTTTTCTACATCTACCGCCATACCTCTAAGGCTTTCTGAAACCTTCCTTTTCACTTGCCTTGTCTTGTAGCGTGCATCACTCTCAGACTGAGCTGGTGGATTCCAAGTGGCATCTAGATCATCAGAAGCGGGGCTTGAAGAAGAAGTTGGTGGACTAGCCATCCTTTTCCTTGCTGGGGATATGGAAGACAATGGATCTTCTGAAAGAGTGGCTTGCTCCTCTTTGTCTACAGGAAGCTCGATTTCCTGAACTGCCCCTACTTCAGGAGGAGCAACTACTATTGTGGGCTGTTGTTGCAGCTGTTTTTGCGGCTGTTGTTGCAGCTGTTGTTGCCCACTTATCTGCGGAGTTTCCGCCTGCGTTGATTAGGTACTACTTTGCAATAATGGCATTTCAACATCACTGCCTGCTCGTTAGTAGACAGGCTACCTCTGCGACACTCATGGGCTTGGGCCTGGGTTGGTGGGATGGGCCCGCTGATGCGGAGGTTCTGCTCCCAGCTTGGTCCCCAGACACCTCTGCTGCAGGCGTAAGTTTTTTCTCCCAAAAAACATTGAGGGTGGCACACTAGTCTTGGCAATTGCCACTTACTTCTTCTGTTCCTTTTTCACACTGCCAACTTTCTTGATACTGGAGGACCTGGTAACTTTCTTTGGGGCCATCGTCTTCAGATGTCAGCAGGAAGCTGTTGCACAAGTTGCAGAGATGTCTGTGGCCACACGTCACGTGATGTGCGCAGCAGGACTTCTGACTCGCAGTATAACGGGTGATGGTGACACCTCGTTCTCTGTCTTTTTGTGCACCTAATAGCAAAGAAGCCAGGAGAAGAACATCCGTGAAATGTTGCATTTGTTGTCGTTTTTCAATTACTACTAGTAAAAACAAACAAATATAATATATAACTTAGTGTGTGGTGGCCACACTTGTTAGTGTTATATAATTACACTTTATTAACTAAGTTTAAGTTATAAAAATAAAACCATAACTGTGTAGCCATTTGTGAGACTTTGACAACAAGGGCTTTCATGGTATACTGTGTACACTCAGGAAGGATAGGAAAGAAGAAGAACAAAAATACAAATGTAATGGAAGTGGAACCTGTTTGTTTGGCATTAAATTATTTGCTCATCACGTCATTCAAGGAGCTGCAGCTGGCAAAGGGGATGGATGGAAGCAGTAAAACAAGAGGAACATAGGAAAGACCTGCAGGCCTATGGCAAAAGCACACTGCCTGGCTTAAAAGTTGCCACAGACACATGGCCAGGCCCACATCAACAAAAAGAAAATGAAGACAGACAATGCAGGTCTGTGGCAAAAGCACACTGCCTGGCTTCAAAATAGCCACCAGCCAAATGGCCAGGCCCACAATAACAAGAATCCTAGGCCAAAAAGGAACAAAGGAAACACATGCAGGCCTATATAGCAAAAGCAGCACACTTATAACTACTACTACAAAATGGCCACCAGCCACATGGAGAATCACAGTCACAAGCAACAAGCAGGAGGCCTGGAAAGCAATGAACTGAAACAGGCATATAATAGCCAGGCAAAAGAGGCATGCTAAACAACACTGCTTTACTGCAATAAAAAATGCAAAAATGAAAAATCCACTGGGCTAAACAAGGTGTACAAGGTACACAACAAACACACCACACACAACAAAGGCATTTATTTAACACACACCAAAAAAGTGAAATACCCCAAAAAACACTTTTTGCAATTCAATCCAATGCATCCATGCCCTAAATGATGTTTAAATACAACAGAACACACAGAAACAGTTGTTTCATGCACCCATGACTACCCCTGGACCTACTGGATGAAAGGCCTGTTGGCAGACTAGGTCACAAGCTTGCAGGCCTATGGCAAAAACACACTGCCTGGCTTCAAAATGGCCACCAGGCACATGGTCAGGCCCACAACAACAAGAAGCCTAGGCCAAAAAAACAAAAAAAAAACACACGGAGGCCTATATGGTAAAAGCAGCACACTTAAAACTACCACCACAAAATGGCCACCAGGCAAATGGACACTCACAGACACAAGCAACAAGCAGGAGGCCTGGAAAACAATGAACAGGAACAGGTCTATAATAGCCAGGCAAAGGAGGCATGCTACACAAAACTGCTTTATTGTAATAAAATGCAAAAACAAAAATTCACAGGGCTAAGCTAGGTGAGCAAGGTACACAACAAATACACCAGAACTAAGGCAATTATTTAACAGACATGAAAAGAGTGAAATACCCCAAAAAACACATTTTGCAATTCAATCCAATGCCATTCATGTCCTAAATGATGTTTAAATTCAAAAGAACACACAGAAACAGTTGTTTCATGCACCGATTGTTGTTTTGCAGACGTGATTTCCACAGCCTACGCAACATTCACACTACCTGTGTGTGCCCCCTACACACCGCTTGCCACAATACAGCACATTGTTTTCCCAATGGGATTACCAGAGCCTACGCAACCATGCCACAATACCGTGCACCGTTGTTCTGCTGATGTAATTTCCACTGCCTATGCAACATTTAGACTCGGTGTCTCTGCACCATATACACAGTGTTCCTACTATACCCTCTTATACAATTTTTCTCTTTTCCCCTCCTACTCCTTTCAATTGAGTCACAAAATGGAGGCCTACACTTCCTAGTTGCAACCGTTCACAGCCAATGAGCCACAAGCTCATGCTTGTAACGCCTTAGCGAATCAGATGTTAGGATTCGCAAAGATCGATATCTGTAAATTTTTATATTTCCTAAAAACTAAGGAACGGATTTACACCATTTAAACAAAGGTGTGCTTTCTGGACTAAGACCCTTCTCCCTGCCAAATTTGGCGTAATTCCGTTCAGCAGTTTGACCTGTAGCCTAGTCTAAAGTTTCCAATGGAAATTTCATGGAGAAAACATGTTTTGAGAACTCTATTTTTTCTCAGCCCCCCCTTGACGAATCACCCCCAAACTTTCAAGATAGGGGCTGATCAGAAACAATAATTTTGGGGGAAATTTCGTAAAGATTCGTCAAACAACACCAAAGTTAAAAGCAAATCAAAAAATATTTTTCCTATGGAATCTTTGTCCTAACTATAACTACCTACTGGAGACCGCCAGTAGGTAATATATATATATATATTCACTCAAAAAACGATAGGTTTCAGGGATGTTATAGTTAGAAATTAGCATTTCAAAAACCTTTGAAATTCACTGAAAAAAGTAGGTTTAAGGCACGTTATAGTTAGTTGGACATTTCACTTGTACAAAACCATAGAAATTCCACCTTTATAGTTAGTTGAGCTAACTATAACTCGTGCCCCTCAATGCACTGCTGATGACATCACATATTACATCATTAATGACACTGTCAGTGAATTACCACAAATCAGAGCGACAACTAATGCTAATATTATGCAGAGTAGGCGTTTCCGTGCAAAAATAACACGAAAACACCACTTCCCGATATTTTCAACGACCAGTCAAATCTGCGATGCGATCCAAAACCAGGCAAAAAGCCACATTAGGAGTAAGAATTTAACATCTGCCTTTTACTGGTGTGAAGCAGGACAACTACCTACAGTATGAAAGGGAGCCCAGCCCAGAGCCACATCTGAAGATGAACACATATAACACATGTCATACAGCTACTGATCATGCAACTCCAACACCCAAGAAAGCCACAACACCCATCACCACCACCACCAGGACCTCCCCCATGGACCACACACCCCCTACTACCAATGAGGCAGCGTAGAACAGGACAGTGGACCTTCCCAAAATGGCATGGCCCCTCAGCCACACAATAGCTGAATGTTGGGAGATGTGGGAACCAAGTGTGTGTGAAGGATGTAAGTCACCCATCAATAACAATGCACACAATGCCAAGTGTAGCAGTGATGTGCTGGACAGACCTCACTATGCAGATCACAGACCTATCCATGTGTTGTTGTAGTGTTGTGGACAGTGGACGCGACCATGTTACCTCAAGTAGTGGGGAAGATCTAGATCATGTAGCTATGTCGTTCCCCCTGTAAGCAGAAGTGGAGTGGGCTGGTCTAACGTATGCCACTCTAGCGTATGACTGTGAATAAGTAGGCCGGGGCTCTGGGTGTGGTTCACTTCTGGGAAGGCCAACGTGTCTGCCAGAGTGGCAGTCCTCACCCTGCGACAAGGCCACCACTGTGACCGCCGGCCTGCTCGACATAGGGCCCCTGTGAACCCAGCGGCACAGTACTGCAGAGTTATGTCTGTACAGACTACTGCCTTCGACGTGCACTGCGGACAGCAGGTATCACACTGTAGATTGAGTCGCGATTGCAGAAGATGCAGTCCAGTAGGCAACAAACATTGCTACCAGTGCGTCCAACCAGGACCACACATCATCGCAGGGTGCGCATGCGCTGAGTGCTTCAGGTGCCACTAACTCAGTGCACCACAAGTCATCACCATGTAGCCTTAATAAGGCAGAGTTCATTAGACAAAAGACATTTCTACTAGTGTGGCCCGCCCAGACCACGCATCATCACAGGCTCTGTACACGCTGGTTGCTTCCGTTGCCACTAACTGTGCCGTTCAACTCAACGCCATATGGCTGTGGGCCCTTGCTGACCACTGCCTCCTGCCTACACTGCGGTCAACAGGGCTCACAATATAAATTGAGTCTTGATTCATTAAGCGCAGAGTCAAGTCGGCAACTAAGTATAACATCCCTTAAACCTACAGAATATTCTTTTAGTATTCTTGCTTCAAGAACTTGTTTTATATCAGTTATAGCTTTACCACAATGACCAAATTCATCTTGCAAGTCCAAAGGAACACTGAAAAGCAGTCTACACTGTGGACAGCAGTGCTCACAGCTTAAATTCAGTGTCGATTTATTAATTGCACAGTAAAATGTACTCTATGTCTCGGATTTTGTTAAGAGCAAGTAACCAAAAGCATTCCTCGACTGCCTTCAATCTACACTGCGGACAGCAGGGCTCACAATTCAGATCGAGTTGCTATTGCAGATGACGCAGTCCAGTAAGCAAGACACATTGCTTCCAGTGTGGCCCGCCCAGACCATGCATCATCGTTGGCTGCACACAGGCTGAGTGCTTCAGGTGCCACTAACTCTGTGCAGCTCAAGTCAATGCCACATGGCTCTTGGCCTTTGCTGACCACTGCCTCCAGTCTACTCTGTGGTCAGCAGGGCTAACAGTTCAGATTGAGTCCCAATTGCAGATGACGTAGTCCAGTAGGCAACAGACATTGCTCCCAGTGCAGCCCGCCCGGACCACACATCAATGCTGGCTGCGCACACGCTGAGTGCTTCAGGTGCCACTAACTCTGTGCAGCTGAAATCAACCCCACGTGGCTCTGGAACCTTCCTGACCGCTGCCTCCGGCCTACACTGCGGTTAGCACGGTCCACAATTCAAGATTAGTACCAATGCAAATTGTGTAAGAGACTATAATCGGTTAAGAAGACCAAATGCTCCCAATCTGTGCAGCTCAAGTCAATGCCACATGGCTGTGGTCCTTTGCTAACCGCTGCCTCCAGCCTACACTATGGTCTGCAGGGCTCACAATTCAAATACAGTCTCAATTAATTAATTTCAGAGTCCAGTAGGCAACTAACTATAATGTCCCAGAAACCTACATATTTTGACAATGTATTCCATACATATTTCATCTTTTCCTCCATACACCTACACTGCAGTCAGCAGAGCTCACAATTTGAATTCAGTCTTGATTTATTAATTGCAGAGAGAATTGTACTCTATGTCCTTGGATTTTGTCAAGAGGAAGTGACAAAAAGCTTTCCTCGATGTCTATGCTGACTACTACCTTCGATCTACATTGCGGACAGCAGTGCTCTCAATTGAGATTGAGTCATGATTGCAGATGATGCAGTCCAGTAGGCAGCAGACTTTGCTCCCAGTGAGGCTTGCCCACACCACGCATCATCGCTGGCTGCGCACACGCTGAATGCTTCTGATGCCCCTATCACAATACAGCACAACTCATGGACCCTTTATGATAAAATGTTTTGTGTATAATTTCACATCTGCTGCTCCTACCTCAGGGTAGCACAAGTCATGGACCCTTTACAATAGAATCTTTTGTGTATTATTTCAAATCTGCTGCCCCTACCTTAGAGCACCACAAATCATTGACCCTTTATGATTGAAAAAACGTACTCAGAAGCGTGGCTAGGGTACACCTTGCCCAAAACCATTATAAGAGTAACAATATGACAGCAATTTTCTCCAAAATGCTCTAGGGAATGAAATGGGAGCGACCACCCATGTCCCAGACGACCTCTGTGATCAAAGAAACACAGAGTATATACAGTAAACAAAATATCATATCTTTATGATTAAATCTCTGTGTCTGATCCAATAATTACTGTTGTACTTGTTGCCAGCACCAACCATTCCCGGAGGGGTGGCTTACACTCACCCCACATGCATCCAGCACAGACGTCACTTGATATGTGACCCTGGTAATAAAAAGGAGTCGAGCGCACGTGCCCGTACCCAGTTCCACTATCTATCTAACTTGTCCTTGTGTTCATTATGTATGCAAGCTGCTGCCCCTGCGCCCTACCGCATTACATTGTGCGGTGGACAGCGTATGCAACCATGTTACCTCTGGCAGTGGGGAAAACTTGGATTATGTAACTTTGTCTTGGTCTTTGTACAAGTACGAATGTAGAGACTGGATCATTAGAGTACTGCAAGGAGAGTGTATAGTGAATTTATAAGTGCTTGGGGATTGGCAAAGTCATTGTATAAGTACATATGTTGGCGCAGCCTAATCCCGACCACAAGCTTGGCTCTAATTTGCTGTCCTCCATGTGCCAAAAACTGAAACATGAACTTTGCATGGCCCTGAATTGCTACAGCTGCAACACTCCACTGAATGTGCTATAAATATTCATATCCACACAGATGTGTCATGTTCACTATCTTTCATGTGTGGAACTATGGATGAATGTAGGGTCAGTGATTCACCGTACCTTCCATGTTGGCCATGTTGTGGGACTTGGGTCACAGAGTGACACATTGGCGCTTGCGACCCGGGTGATGGCAGCACTACAACAGGGCCACCCGCATCAGTTGATTCCTCATACAGCCCAGGACGGAGCCATGCCCAGAGTTCTGAAGTCATTCTTCACAGCCTCATGCAGGGCTGACATACGCAAGGCCAGCCCACTGCGCTCCCGCTTACAAGGAAGGCAAACAACGCTACATGGCCCAGATTTTCATTGCAGCGATTTGCTGGTCACAGCCTAGTTGTCAGTAAGCCACAGCCACTCCCTCAAGGCTGGTATATACCCACACCACACCCATCCAGCACAGGCGTCACAGGACACATGCATTGAGAATTCCACAAAAATACGTATTCCTGAATTTAGAACATGGAATTTGACGCCTGCTAATTTCATGCCACAAGAATTTCCTACCTCTAAACAACTTAACTGCAAACTGGTCTCGGAATACGATTAATGGAAGAATTCGTAATTTTTGTAACCTGAGTAACCAGACTTTAGATCATGCTTTGTTTGCTTGTCCGGTATTGATCTTGAGTCGTTATGTTGGCTTCGGCTAATATTCTTGCTAAACAATGTAAAAAATGTTGCATCAGCCCAAGACTATCTTTTATGTCCGAAAAATGAAGCTGTATGTGTAAAATGTTTTAATGACTTTAAAGAATTTATGTATATATTTTAAATTTGTCATATTTATACATATACATTTCTAATTGGGTAATTAACTTTCTCGCGTAAGAATTTTTTGGGAAGTACTAATATCTTGCTCTTCAAATAGTATTTTGCACATTACTAGCTGCTATTTATTGCTATTTTGCACATTAGGAATATGTCGAGTATATGTCCCACTCTAACCTTTCGGTTGTTCCTTAAAATTTATTTAAGTGGAATTTTGCATACATTTTGCACATAACTAATCTGCTAGTGCATGCCTTTTTGCATAGACCAGGCTACGCTTAGTTACTCGGTTACCATGCTGCTATTCCCCACATTGTACTTGAATAGGTTGATATCTACTCTCTTTTTTACGTTTGCATATTTAGGAGATGCTTTGTTTCCTTTCTCGCCTGGTAATTAATTGTAATCATTTTTTATTCAAAATAGAATTTTGGGTTTTATATAACATAAGAATGGGTAGCTATCTGATGTTTATGCACTTATTACGATATTGTTTTTAATCTCATCCCGTATGCCGCAATATTTAAACTCCATTTATAGTCAAATTGTTTATGTGTTGCTGTGGTAAATTTTATGATGGCATGTGGAGTGAGTCTTGTTATGTTTTGTTATCTATAATATTATGCACGTGATCTTATGTGGACCTCCTTGGAGTTCAAAATCTTGAAAAAAATATTGAATTGAATTGAATTGAATTGACATGTTACCCTGCCAATAAAAAATACCGGGCGCACATGCTCTACTCCATTTCAGACTTGCTGACACCAGATGCACTGCGGCCGGCACAGGCACACCGGCATGGGATGGTGACTTTCGGTCCACTGAGGTAGGGGTACTATAACTGCTGAGCGGGTGTGCAGTCTGCAATGGTGCCCCATCCCGATGGTCAGGACAGCTCAGGTTTTGTGTGCCCTGCTGGACCACAGTGTAGGCCTGAGCCATCAGACAGCGCAGACCTATCTCCATGTGGTGTCGCCTCGCTGGTCACAGTTAGTGACACCGCAAGGGCTAAGCAGGTGTCCAGCCTGCAATGAAAAGCTGGGTGCATTGGTATGTCCTCTGCCATGGCGAATTCAAGACTCCGCACTAAATGTGAAACCTGGTGGCCTGCGAAGTGGGGCTGCATGATATAGAGGGTGCCTGTCCACGGGCCCTGGGCTTGGCGCTTGCAGCAGCCCTCTTTCCTACAAGCAAGTTGAAAAAGGTGAGCAGAGAGGCTTTTTGCGCAGCGGGAGGCAGTCACCTCTGGGCAGTGTGAGTGGATGGTGTGCAGCAGCCTGGATGTGCAGCGGCGGGCAGTCACTTCCGGGCAGTGGGAGTGGATGGGGTGCAGCAGCCTGGGTGCGCAGCAGCGGGCAGACATCTCTGGGCTGTGGAAGTGGTTGGGGTGCAGCAGCCTGGATGCACAGAGGTGGGACAACGATTTAGGCATGCGCAGTTGTATCTACTCTGCCATTACTGATTCCATACTATGTTTCAGATGAGTAAGCTTGAGGGCTCCACTATGTCCCGGCATGTGGTTGGAGACACACTGGTGGTGGAAAGGTGAGCTGTGAGGGTTTGCCCACAGTGTGGGCACTCAATGTCCCTCTCCATCTCTTTCTTTCTCGCTCTCTTCCTCTCTCTCTCTATCTCTTTCTTTCTCTCACACTGTTTCTCT